>NC_080671.1:467288531-467968297 GCF_030247195.1 Topomyia yanbarensis
TTGGTCTTTCAATTGGATAATTTCATTAAATTAATTATTAAAAACAAGAACGGCAATATTTTTAGCTTTAGAAACAATAAATGAATTCTATCCATCCAACCAATCCGACTCCGACCATTGTATATGTTTATTGAATTAAATCATAATTTTATTGAACCCACAAATCTTCTTTCTACGTAACATTCATTCATAATTTGTTTATTATTCACCAAAACAAAACAAAAATGAATTGCCGACCTTCTTCATCAAACCGTTGTCGCGGAACGGGTGCGAATTCATTCATAGTCCACAGACAGCCACTACGAATAACCGCACGCCGTAATTGAATAATGAAACCAGAAGCTAATTTGAACCATTGAACTTTGAACATTTGACGGAGTAGGCTATGAGCGAATGCCGTGCAGCACGCGTTCTAAAATAAACAAACAAGTAGATCATATTCCGGTATCTAATTTTGGCTGATCTCACGAATCTGATTGAGGAAAAAAAATTATTGTATTCTTTTAAATAATCACATAATTGGGATTTCAAGTACACTCATGTTTTGACAAAATAGAACCGGTTTGATCCTCGATCGAACTGAGAATTTAGCAGACGATCAATGAGGTAAACAGCCAATTCGAATGACAACAATGAGAATTTGATTATCAGTTTCAGGTTTCATGCAATCTTTGAAAATTGGTTTAATTAAACACATGGGTTTCGATTTAAACAAGTAGTTCTCGTTTTCCGGGAGGGCAAACTGATGGATCCTAGCAGTCTGTGACATAAAAGTTGATCTCCCTTCAATGTTTATGTACATATACATGTGATTCCGGGTTGACGTTGCGTGCTCAGGAAGAAACAATTAAGTTCTCTAATTATTGTGTTTACTGCAAATGAAGTTTTAAACGAAATGAAATTCACGTAGGCATATTTTCGTTTTCAAATATAGAGCACGGTAATATTCAGTTTCCAGGTATGTACATAAATACCGAAATGGATGTCGATGGAATGAAGTAGAGAAAAGCTGTCGATTGATTTAATCGGAAAGATATAGTTATAATTGATAAATCGTTAAAATGCCAATAATCTGCCCAGCTACCGATGTTGGTTTTATAAACTGGGTGATACAGAATCCTACAACGAAGAAAGAAGAAACAAAAAGTCATGCTTATAGGTGTTATTGAGCTCCAATAAGGGCTTGTCTTGTTAGGATGAAATTTTTACCGACTCGTCATACCGGTTATCGGCTTGCGAAAGGCCAACGATTTTTAGATTCTACGCAGCTTTGATTCGCATCTGCCTTTATTGAACAACAAATTTGCGTAACGTTGGAGATGGACTACCGTTAGATTAGTGGATTTGGGTCGGGACCAGCCACAGTCGGATTTTTTTGCGCACAGGTCATTCACCACGTAGTCATGTTTTTGGGGGTAAATCACATACCAGCATGCTTCTGTGGTGATCTAGAAAAGTTGTATGGAAAACATAGCTTTATTTTCCAAAAAAGGATCATCACTGCCAATAGGCTAGTTACCTCACAAGTATCATTGAAATCGCGGAAATGAACATGTTGAACATGAACGGTTTTCTTCGATGTTGACAATGTGTAATGTATGTATAATAGACTGGTTCAATTTTTGACTTTTAGCTCCACCAGACTTTACTGATTCCTTTTTTGACCCTTAGTAATTGTGCAAATTTTGGTACCGATCGGTTGTGTCTACGGAAATTAGTATGGAAAATCGGTTAAAATTGAAATTAAATTCATAAAAAATCACCTCATCAATCAATTCATGAGAACACTATATATTTCTAAAGGTCTACTGAACACATTCGTGGAACATTGTAAATTTGTAAAAATTCACTGGGAAAAGTTATTAACTAAAGAATCAGTATGACTTCAAAACAAGTGGATTTTATTATAAATCATAGCAACCCTGTTTTAATAGCTCCATCGTTATACAAGTGTAAACTAGGCTTACCACCAACCACTCCCGTATGGCAGATGCAGCTATTCAAACAGGGTTGCTATGATTAATAATAAAATCCACTTGTTTTGAAGTCATGCTACTTCTTTAGTTAATAACTTTTCTCGGCGAATTTTCACAAACTTACAATGTTCCACGAATGTAGTCAGTAGAAGAATACCTTTAGAAATATGTAGAGGTCTTATGAATTGATTGAGGAGGTGATTTTTTAAGAATTTATTTTCAATTTTAGCCGATTTTCCATACTAATTTCCATATAAACTTTGAAATTTTTGGAAGGTCCGTAGACACAACCGATCGGTACCAAAATTTGCACAATTATTAAGGGTCATAAAAGGAAAATCAATAAAGCCTGGTGGTGTCAAAAGTCAAAAATTGAACCAGTCTAAATTGTATAAGTATGTATTACATTATCAATTATGCCACTATTTGCCACATATTAATTTGCCACGTAATGTTCACGTAAATTATATATCCAACCGGAAAGCCATGGATACGAGGGAGGTTCGAAAAGTCCCTGGCCCAAATATGAAATAAGGGCGCACTCGGGCAAATGTTGATGTTTCAACATAATCTTCTTGAATCTTAATATAATTAAACCAGTTTTTTAGAGACCTTTTTATTGTACAAAAAAACTTGTTTTGTCACAGTTCGTAAAACCCAGAAAAAGGCATCTCGGGCATATTGTTACTTGTTCATTTAATGAAAAAATTTCTCTACTGAGCTATTTGTCTTGAGAAAAAGATGAGTTAGTAATGTTAGATACACAACCAGTGTGAAGTAGAATATACTTTAAACTGTTAAATCGTGCTAGTGTCAGATAAAGTATTTTTTGGGTATTTGTGCAAGTCTAAAATCATTGAGCTTCAACATAGTTTTCGGCAATAAATAGTTCAGAAATATTATTTAGATCTTTGTTTTGCTAGACATACGTAGAAACAACTTCTGTTGTTACAACTTGGCACTCCAAATAACGTCTACTATCGGATTTCATTGACTATAAAGGGTTAAGCTGTAGCCATTGATTGGAAATGTGTCCCAAAAATCTAAACCGTAATTTACAGACAAAAGACATTCGAAAAATTTTAGGCCACGTTATGATACATTTGTCGTGGTTTTTATTCCGTCTATCATACACGGGATTTGAAATAAGTGGCGCTATCCATGTTTGCAATTTCGAATTATTTTGATGTTTTGGCTTGAAAGAAATTTTAAACAAACTTTACCTAGCAAAGAATGCATTGAATATTTCGTCATTCGATTGGTGCAAATATTAAATAGGTAAGCATGAAGAAAGTCAATATACCCGAATTTCACATAGCTTAGTTCGCATTATTCATTTTTTCTGAGTTTCTGTTTCTGAGTTCTGAGTAAAATAAGTAAAATATCTATTGATTTCCATGATAGCATGCTTCGACCATCTGTTAGCGAAGTGGGACGTTTGTTAAAAGCGAGAATGTGTCTTATTCCGGATTTGAAAGTCAACCGTACCGAGTACCATTCTATCAAGAAGATTAGAATGGCATATTGTTACTTGTTTTTCCTAGAATTTCGTCGTGTAATATCAGGCCAGCTGTGAAACAATCAGGAAAATGGATCGTTGGTACACGCACTTACGATTACACTTAGCTAAATCCAACAGCACAAGCACAACAAACCGAGCGGTATTGTTGTGATTCACACCGTGAGTGTTTTAGTATATATGAGCTCTCTAAATTGAATGATAGTTCAAAAGAACAAACAATAACTTTTCCCAAATTTTGTCCGAATCATGTGAAAAATTCAGCCAATGAAATTTGGCATCTTCTGACACAAAATAGGAATAGGAGGAGAATAGGAATGCGGAAGAAAATCGTAATATGTGAAATATTAAATAAATCACTGGAGATGCATTGTAGTAAATTAAAATAAAATAGCTTTAACCAAATCATGAAGTATGAAGAATTCCTTGCTGGTATGAATTAGAGATGGGCGAGTGAATCACGAATCGATCAAAAGAATCGACTCTTCAAAAAGAGTGAATGAACCGCGATTCTTTTTTAAAGAACTGCGATTCACTGAAGGAGTGACAATTTATTATAAACTCAACAAGAACCAAAAAGAATCGAATGAGTTTGCCATGATTATGAATTCACTCTAAAATAAACGAACACGATGAACACATGAGCTCTGTTTGTCGTACACGGAATAAAATATCAACTCATAACTAATATTAAATTAATAATAGTTGTAATTTCAAGGGAGAAACCAATCTTGAAAATGGCAGAATTTCTTGTGAAAAATGGCAATTTTTATTTCAATTGAGTACAAAACTGTCTAAATTGAAAAATCTCGAAAATTCAACGTAGGGGTATCTTATATAAAGAATGTGTACGCAAAGTTTGAAATAAATCGGTTGAGTAGTTTTTGAATGACAGTGATGCCGCAAATCGTGTTTTTCCAGAGACATTCTACAAAAAGTTTCGTCGCCGAGCCGCTTGTCGATATTTATGTTATTGTAATGAACAATATAATGTACCAAAGTTTTCGCTTCACCCAAATTTCTTAAAACAACGCAAAAAGTGTTTTTTTTCACGCTGAAAAACGCACCCCCGTTCCCATCTCGCCTTAACGCCTAATAAATATATGTTTTCCCTCTTTTCTCAAACATTTTTCAAAGTACTGAAATGAATCACTGAATCGGTAAAAAAAGTCGATTCAGTTTAGTGGGCACGATTCGCTCTAAAAACTGAATCGGTTTGCCCATCTCTAGTATGAATAAAGAAGCTTGAATGGTGAACATGCTTTCAATCTGCTCCAGTACCGTCTTTACGCATGGGCACGCTGGGCCAGGGCCAGGGGCCCCGGGATTTTGGGGGCCCCGCACTTAGGATGAATATAAAATCCTTCTGTAGACTATATTTAAAAAAAAAAAGTCGCACTCAATTGTTCATTACTTTTTAATATGTGGGTAACAATAGATCAGTAGCAACTCGGAATCGCACATTGTACTGTATTCCAGGTGATCAAGATGTTTAAAAAGCATCGGAGCAGCAGGAAACGAGGCACTGCATGACTATTGAACCAATTCAAGCGTCAATCCATCATTTCGATTCAAGTTTCAATTTATTTTCAACAACAGCCATGAAACGTTTGGAACACCCTCTATAAAAAGTTTGGAAGGCACCGGACGTTAGCCAACCAACCAGAAAATCTAGTTTGGCAAGCGATCTGTGGATGTGGCAAAATATTAATTATATTTCTAAGTTACATCTGAGTCTGTCAACGGACAAATCCACATGGAAGCGTCCAAAAGAGACTTCTCGAGATCTTACGAAGAATCAACACTTTTTGGTCGGATTTGGCATGTTTCCCTCTGCCCAATCTGTCTTAGACTGGCACAGAACCAATAATGTTGTTTTTGCACTATACTCTGCCCTATCACAACCATTTTAATCCATTTTGAAGACAAACGTTCATGAAATCCCAAAAAAGAAGTTTAAAATGCCCTTGTGAAAGTATCTACATATATCAAACCTAACTTTATCCTAGATTCGACTAAATGTGCCACTGTGAATGTGCGTGCATTTGTGGATAATTGTAGAATCTTGGACATAGCGTGAATATTTTTAAAAATATTCTAGTATTGTGGTGTGTCCTCAAAGTATGTTTCACACAAGTAGAACATTCTAATTTAATTTTTAAAATTCAGGTTTTCCTTGCTAAATTCAAAGCCTCAGTTTATGGACAAATGACGAAAGCATTGAAACGAGGCGGTGCGGTGGTCAGCTATTTTCGTCCGCGTCCCTTATCACCAATTTTTATACAGTGATTCATCAGTAGTGCTATCTTTAAAAATGAACCACCTTAGTTATGCAACTAATTTTTTCCGATTTTTTTATATGCAGATAATTAAGCAATCTTCATTTCGTTATATTCTGAATTGCACATATTTTGTCGTATGAAATTTTAAAGTACTTTCATTTGATGGCATTGTAAGGGAACACGTATCCGCCGGTTGATGCCAATCGAGCTGACATTTCTTTAGACTGAGCAAACTAATTTATTTGTTTGTTTAGTGTTCATTTGACCAACTAGGAACCGAATTCGCTGGGTCTTTAATGCGTGTGGGAAATACGCATGGTCTTGTCTGAGTGAATGACTTTTGTATTATGTATGAGGGTGGAGAATTGACAATTCGCAAGATCAATTCAAATCCAATTACCAATTTGCTGCAATCATTTCTGCACGAGGAACAAATGTTTTATGGTCATATTTAATGCTTTACTTTTAGTCCATTAACTCATTGGTCAATTATACTGAGCTAAGAATAAGTACGTACTATTTGGAAACGAGGGGTGTTTGATTTGTGCATAATGCTATTATCGTTTAGGAACGCAGCATTTATATTTTTTTCTGTTACGCGTCTTCATTGTAATATCGCAACGTTTACTCGAACGAGATGGAAAATTTCAAGTTACGGGATCTCAATATGCTTGTGATTATACCAATAAGGACCATTTATAAATTCTGCCATGCTATTAGTAGGTACAGATATGACTAATTGTGACATAAATGGGAGGGGAGCACGTCATGTGCTTTGACGCAATTGGCCGTTTTACGCACGATTGCGCCATGTATATAGAAAATTCTATAGAACATGAACACTTTTGCGAGTAGCGGCATAAAAGTACTACTACAAAACGAAGGAAAAACTAAATTAATTTGATTCGTATTAGACCAAGCGGAAAAATAGCGTGGTTATATGACAGAGTTAGTTAGTATTGGGTAATCTTTGCGTGATTATTTTTTAATGTTCCATCATACCACTTTTAAACTCATTATTTACGGTTCTTTTTACATTGTCGACAACACTCCCGACAGCCGGCTGTCCGGAGTTCAAGTTATTTTTCGATGAAACAATCTCTACAAACGATTAGCCAGAGTTTAAACGCCTAGAAGATTTACGTATCCTACAGTCAATAAACTATTCAAACATGCACGAAAATATATTCTCAGTCGCATCGCTTGCTTGAAGCAAATCCTGACTAACAACCCACCCACTACCCAATCCGTGGTACTTATGGAAGTGTCACTGAGTCGGGGCCTTCCGTTAAGTAAGTACCACATCAACACTTCCTTTCTCATCCCAAGTTACGGTAAAGATGGTCGTGGCCCGCGATGGTGGCTCTCAGGCGAAAATCTCGCTCGGACTGGATCAATTGTTATTCCCAAACAATGCTCCTCAAGTAGTCTGGCTGGAAATGAGAGTCATTAGTCTGCAATCTACGAAGTATGCCGTGCTTACACAACGCAAATGACGAAAGCATTGAAACGAATTATACAGATGATATTGATAGATTGGAGTATTTTTATGTTTCGTTTTGAAAGCAATTTTAGGCGAACGAAATTAAAGTATTGAACACTTCCAACATTGAATAGGGGTCATTCCACGCGAAGTGATCAAAAAAAGATGCAAACTTGAAATCGACCTTCACGGATTTGAACCAAATTTAGAGGAATTGTTCATCTTGGGCCAATATATAAAAACCCAAATTTTTGTGTCAATTGAACCACCCCTCGGGTCATGGGAGCACCCCCCGTTTTGGCAAATTTCCAAAACCCTTGATTTTCTTTTGATCATATCTCCGGTTCTATTCACTGTAGAATCAAACCGCAAGTTGGCTTTTGAAGAAAATTGTTCAAGAAGTCTAGAAAAAATATTATGTTTTGCCGGCAGTGCTGCCAACTATGCAATTTTTTCAGTTAAATATTTAAAGTTAATTTTTCTCTTAATACATATATTTTAATTTTGAAAATTTTAATGCCATCGCGTTCCTCAGATATTTCTACCAAAAAAACACTTATCATCTCAATATAATATGAGCGCATCCTGAGATACACCGTTTTGAAGGGAAAAACTCCCATTTTCTCATATAAAATCGCAAGCGCACAACACTAAAAAAACCAACTTGATTATTCTGTGTTCAAACATAATTTTTCGTGAAGTAGACGAGAAATGATGAAAAACTACGTTTTTGGTTTGCTTCTAGCAGAGTCGATTTTTATGATCGTTTGAAGATTTTCTTAATTTTGGCCAATAAAAATGGATTTTTATATGAGAAAGTGGAAGTTTTTCCCTTCAAAACAATATATCTCGAGAAGTGCTCATATGCTCGAGAAGTATTTTACAAATTACCAAAGTTTTAACATAGCTGGGTTATAATGGGTAATTGAAATAGATATATATTTTAAATTGTCCAAAAACCCATGAATTCCGAAATGAAACCTTCAAATGTTCAAATATAATATTTACTTAATCTAGGTAAACTTCACAAAAGCAATTAAGTTTAGGAGTTTTTCTCGACATTGAAGGTGCTTTTGACAACGTGTCTTTCGAAACCATTTTGGAAGCAGCACGAGGTCATGGAATACCTTAATGTATCACGAACTGGATACACGCAATGCATAGCAACCGACATCTGTGCTCATCGTTAAGACAAGTAGATATAAGGAAACTGAGAGTCTGCGGATGTCCTCAAGGTGGTGTGTTGTCACCACTTCTATGGAACCTTGTCGCCGATAGCTTGTTGATAAAACTAAATGAGCTTGGGTTTCCGACGTATGGTTTCGCCGATGATTATCATATAATGATCACCGGTATTTGCATTAACACACTTTTTGATTTGATGGAACAAGCCTTATGTGTTGTTGAGCAATGGTGTCATCATGTTGGACTATCAGTTAATCCAAATAAAACCTCAATGGTGCTTTTCACGCAAAGAAGGATTACAACCGGAGCTCGTCCAGTGCCGTTTTTTGACTCTGAAATTATTGTCGAAGATCAAGTTAAGTACGTTGGGGTAATTCTTGATTCAAAACTTAATTGGACAGCTCATATAGATTTCAGGATCAAGAAAGCTTGCATGGCCTTTGGCCAATGTAGACGGGCTTTCGACAAATCTTGAGGACTCAAACCCAAGTACATTCAGTGGGTCTACACAGTAATTGTTAGACCAAAACTGGCATACAGGTGCTTTGTTTTTTGGCGGAAGGGAGAAGTCATGACAATTCAATCAAAGTTAAATCATCTTCAGACTATGGTCTTGTTGGCGATGACTGGTGCGTTCTCGACAACACCTACTGCTGCTCTAGAGGCACTCTTGAACATAAAACCACTACTGTTTCTGAAGCAAGAAGCACTTTCTTGTGCATACCGTCTTAAGGATACTGGGCTCTGGAACAGTAACCCAATAGATCGTGCAACTAGTCATATAAGACTGTGGCCCCAAATGGTTACTTGGGATGAGTATACACTTGCTCCCAGTGATGTTACACTCACATGTAGTTTTTCTTTTAAAACTTTCAATGTGAGAATTCCTCTTCGCGAGGAATGGCTGTCTGGCTGGATGGAGCAACAACTTGAAGAATACGTAGTTTGTTATATTGACGGTTCTTTGTTAGAGGGCTGAGCCGGTGCTGGTGTCTATTGTCATGAAATGAGATTAAACCAATTTCATTCGCTTGATAGATACTGTACCGTAATTCAAGCAGAAATCTTTGCGATTCTGTATGGCGTACAGTCAGCACTTCATCAGGGAATTTGCGGTAAAAGAATTTATTTTTGCTCTGACAGTCAGGCTACTCTGAAAGCACTTAGTTCGGCAGATTCGAGATCGTTATTTGAAAATGGAATAATGCTTTTCTTTACAAATTTACTCTGACTGCTACAAAACAAACAAATGTCCATTAAAAGAAATGTGAGAGACTGAGACCATTCTATTCATGCATTATGATTTTAGAACGAATGTTTCATGGTTCCTGCCGTTCCACCGTTACCCTCTCTCCCCTACATATGCATAGTAGGGTGTCCCAAAATGACATCATGTTAAAAAAGTCATCGGGCTCACTTCTTAAATGAAATATTATGGTATTAGGAGCACTACCTTCTTCGGAGTGAATTTGCTAAAATGCTCCCTACTGGTGGCGAATTTAGATTTTTTGAAAAATGGGCCGATTTTGGGTAAAATTTCAAATGCATGCCTCTTAAAAGGCTCCTGAACGACCTTAGATTTTTTCAGAAATTCTTGATGTTTTTCAGTAGTTTTTCTTCAAAACTGAGTATCTACAAAATTTTAAAAGTAGAGAAAACACTTTATATAGTTGAGCCGAATACAGGGGCGTAATTTTGCTGAAGAAAGTGTATAGCTACGGCCCATTGGGTATGAGTTATTTAAGTTTTTGGTAGATAATCTTTTGACATTTTGTGATATTCATCAAAAATAACACTGTTCTACAAAATAAAACAACTTAAGTGTGCTTAGTCCGCATATTATTTTTCGGAAAATAGAAGGAAAATGATGAAAAATGGCGTTTTTCGCTTGTCTCTAGTACATCAGAATTTGTTTTTCGGAAAATTTCATCATTTTCTTTCTATTTTGTTTTTCGGAAAATAGAAAGAAAATGATGAAAAATGACGTTTCTTGTACGTCTTTAGTGTGTCAGGACGAGGTTTAATGAGCATATGATGATTTTTTTGTAACTTAAATTAAAAATTAATAATAACTTTGCTAATGACGCCAAGTCTCTAATTATTTTTTGAAGAGTCGATTCTCCATAATTATTTCTAGGAGGCATCTTCAACAAAATAATTGTGTCAGAAGATGCGCTGTATTCTATTGTAAAACTTTTTCGAGGATATTTGCCCCAAATTCGGCTAGTTCGGAGATATGTGATTTAAACATATCTTACAAAAACTTAAATAACTCATACTCCATTAGGCGTAACTATACACTTTCTTCAGCAATATTACGCTTCTGTATTCGGCTCAACTATAAAACGTGTTTTCTATACCTTTAAAATTTTGTAGATACCCAGTTTTGAAGAAAAAATACTGAAAAACACCAAAAATTTCCCTTTTTACTTAGTTTTAATGTCTCTGCCGCTCTTATAATTCAAAATTTGTACAAACTAACTAACCAAAGTTCTCCATTTGGATCTCCAGAAAAATAAAAAAACTGAAAAAATCTAAGACAGTTCAGGACCACTTCAACAGGCATAAATTGGAAATTTTATCCAAAATAGGCCCATTTTTCAAAAAATCAAAATTCGCCACCAGTAGGAAGCGTTTTAGCAAATTCATTACAAAGAAGAAAGTGGTCCTAATACCCTAACCTTTCATTTAAGAATTGAGCCTGATGACTTTTTTAACATGATGTCGTTTTGGGACACCCTAATGCATAGACGTCCT
Organism: Topomyia yanbarensis; assembly: GCF_030247195.1. Taxonomy (NCBI): domain Eukaryota; kingdom Metazoa; phylum Arthropoda; class Insecta; order Diptera; family Culicidae; genus Topomyia; species Topomyia yanbarensis. The sequence continues at coordinate 467,299,734 of NC_080671.1, forward strand.
GTGTTTAGAGATCGTCTGGCAGTTCAATGATGAGTATGTTTGAACCTTTATGGTTCCGTCATAGCCTACTATAAATCTCGGATCTACTATTTTGACATTGATCAGGCCTGTGCAAGTCGCCGTCCCAGCGGTTAAATCTGATCGGCGACGACACCTGATTAAAATGACCGTTTTAAATGCAAAAGCCACCTCAAAAACGTCCAATCTCGAACTCTAGACAATCAGCCTTGAGGCCAGTCAGCTAAAAGAGGTGTCCCAAATTATGACTACATTTCTCATCTCTTTTTAATAACAACCTTTCTTTTTTTAAGCGTAACAAAGACTATGGAATGGGAATCCAAGCGCTGTGCAGTTTTAGAACTATTAGGGAAACAGAAGTCCGTTGTAGACATAACGAAGATAATCGGTGAAAAATTTGTCTGAGAACGTAAGAAACGATTACAAGATGGAAGTGTGGTGATGCCCAGGTTCGGAAAGCGCTCGTTCTGTAAGGACATAGGCATCGATTAAAGCTGTAGCAAACAAAATACGTCGCAATCCGACCGGGTCCATGAACCAAATGGCTAATATATATTTAAAACAGAAATTTCCTTTTATGTGCGTCGAAATAAAAATCACATAGAACATCTCAACACAATATTTATTGCGAGAGAAGATTCTTCCCTTTAGTATGCCTCTTTCTGTGGATAGCAACGCTGGCTTCGGTTGGAACGGGTTAGCAAATATACGCAGCCCGCTATTAACCGAAACGATAAGTTACTATTTCCCAACCGCCGCGGTGCGGTGTCGTGTTATGATGGCGATCAGTAAATTGCTTATTCCCACATTCCGGTGTTGATAGTCTAATATTTAATAATTTGATCGGTTTCCCGGTAAACTGTCTTAGTTTAACGAGATATAAAGACCCCGGTATTGTATCGCTGGCAATGGGCACTGTTTCGACGGCCCTTTGTTTCAACTCACCTCAATTTTTCGTATGTCTTTTGTGACTGCCCTGAAAACTGTAGGGGAACCCGGGACTATTCGGACCTACTTAAGCAAATCACCCTTTTAGGTGGATAGACGCGAAAAAAATTACCGGTCAAAAGTCCTAATTGTTAGTATGAAACCTCAGCTACATTTTGGTGCCATGAAAAGTTCATTTGCACCACTCAATGGTAGCGCTAGGCGACGATTTGCAAACCTCTACGTTTTTTCAGCCTTTTACAATGTAGGGGTAATTCGGACCTCCCTGCGGGGCAATTCAGACCGTCATATTTCTTTAAAAATAAATAAATTGCTTTACAAAAACTTAATCTGGTATGTCACAGCTGTCGATTGGCGGCCCAAGTATTTTCTTTGCTGTGGCGTGTGCAATGGTGTGCGCGGCCGCAAGCCGCTGAACGATGGTTGACGGAATAGGGGGTCCGAATAGCCCCGTACGGTCATATCGCACAAAAGTGGAAAAAAATAATAAAATAGGAGCTTCAAGCTTTCCAAAACACTAACCTTTTATTTTTTCACTTTTAATTGTTGCTTTAATCACGATTTTTCCATTATAATGCTTTTTGTTTTGAGAATGGCACGTCGTATCTTTTTTCTACAAAGAACAAAGAATCAACTTCAGCTCTCAAAATTAATGTTTCAGAATAGCGGTTCCAAGAATATTTACGACAGTTAGAATGTCTTGCTATTTTCTGAGAAATCGAGGGGTCCGAATCACTCCCACTGTCTTAATAGCCCCGGGTTCCCCTATTGTAAACAGTCGTTCGTTGACGCGAAAAAAACATTTCTCGTTCCCGGGAGATAGCAAGAACACTCTTAGTAGTCCATACCAATTCTCTCCCATGTTCGTTAATGTATTTCTCGTTTTTATACAGCTATAACTTATCAATTTAGACTGTCTTTGGCTAGATTTTCCACGCAATCGGACTATTCTAAATATTCTAGGAGAATTGTATTGAGCATTAGAAGGTAAAAATTGAGCAGCTTCTAGCACTGCGAGGGAAGCACCTATCTTTATGAAAAAAGGCTTTTCGTGTTTCTTGGCCCCACCGTTTTCAAGGAAAAATAGGTTTGAAAACTTATATGCACGAGAAAAAAGTTGGGCATGACAGGGTTAAAAAATATATCAGTTGAACCCTGTTAGATGTGTTGTGTTGTAATAATTGTAGTTTTAAGTACTATAGTACAATTGTTATGTGCTTGTCGTATGTATATCTGTGTATGTGTTCGTCTGAGTATTGGTGACAGATGGGTCAGGAAATGAATGCAGAACTGGCGTATATGATACAATAGTTGGTACCCAATAAACAATTATGCTGGATAATGGCATGTTCAGATCTTGTTCAGCTTGTTCCCTCTCAATAAAGGCTTGTTCAGCTTTCGTTGTTTGTTGGATAATCCTTCTTGGGAATTGTTGGTCACTTTTTACCGGTGTTCAATTTGTGCATTTGGTTCGATTCATTCGGGAAGATTGGATTGGATAAATTAAGGTACGATTAATTAATCGACGCACGTGAATCATCCATTTCATACATAGTATGAAAAACTTTTAACGGAATGCAACTGTCGTTAATGGTAAACAAATATCATTTGCAGGCATTTAGACGACTTCAAGTAGTTTGATTTCATGATACATGTGTTTTCTTCTTCTACTATAATAGTCTGTTTATTGTTTATTGTAATTCTAGTGGTTTGCTTTGACACTACTCATGTGTACCAAAAATAATTTCTTTCTTTTTTTATTTATTCTACATGTTATTTATTCTTTTATTGCTATGTCTTAAATTAGATCCATGCTATCACTCACTAACACAATCAATTGCTTATTCTCTCATATTTATTTATTTATTTATAATTAATTAATATCAACAGACACAGTGTGGTCCTTATTAAATTATATACTCTTTCATGCCAAGCGAACAAACGTGGCTTTCGCGATAGCACAAATTTGATCACAAACGCGAACGCCCGTTGATCTTGCCTACGTTCAAACACCCAAGTAATTAAGTGAATGTTTTAGCACATATAAATTTACAAACACGGTCTCAAGCATCAAGCCATCGCTCGCGCAATCATGAATGGGTCACGTCCGCAAGTCACTACTATCGAACCTAGAAGCCAAAACGCATGCATTCAGTTGAACCAATAGAAAAAAAAAATTAAAGAACACCGGGGTTTCTAGTGAAATGGGAAAACTTACTCTCTTCTAGCATCTAAACCAGGCACTAAAAATTAAGTATATTCACGGTCTGTGCGCGAACATGCACAGCTACATACACGCTAGCACACGCGACAAAAACATCAACATAAAAACGCTCGAGTCCTTCACGATCATCCACGCACACCTACGCCCACGACCTCGCAAACACCCCGGTGACTAAGTGAACGGTTTAGAACTTATAAATTCACAAACGCGGTCTCAGGACTGAACCTCCAGATGCCGTGTTCGCACGATCATGAATCGGTTACGTCCGGAAGTCCCTACCCTCGGCCCTAGTAGCATAGGTCCAATGGCTTTAGGGGGACCAAACAAAAAGATGACGCTTACATCCACTAAGCAACACGTTCCATGGCGCGTTTCAGCAGACATGATAACATCCCGGTGATAATTTGAGCGTCTCAGCACCTATAAATTTTTAAACGCGGCCTCAAGCGTGAACCTACTGTGCTCACGCGATCATGAATCGGTCACTTCCGGAATTTTGGGTACCAGCAGTCTAGGTCCATACCTTTAATTGGTCCAATTAAAAAAAAAAAAGAAAGCTCCCGTATCCACTGGATAACACGTTCCAGAAATTCCTCCGTCGAAAATCTCAATCGGAGTAGGGTGATTTCAGCGACGTGGACTGTCCTAGCAGATCGTTATAAGGATGGCAGCTTATTGATACACGGAAATCGGCAGCTAAACGGCTCACTAAGACGAGAACAAAATGGCGATGTAATGGATGGAGACGAAAAACAAGAAAACAGTCGAAAGCTAAATCACTCAAAAGACGAGCCATTTCATGTATCAAGTGATGTTCCGAGATAGCTGCGGAAAACTCGTGGGCCAAAGAAATAGATGCGAAAAAAGCACAACGCTTCCCCTCTCCCCCACGAAATAATACTTTGATATAGTTCCGTGGAGAAGAAGGGCGAACAAAGAGTAAGGAGTATTTTAGTGGCTAGGTTCGAAAGAGAGTCGTGAGTCTCACACAGTACCAACATACTACAGGCCAGGCTTTTTAAACTTTACTATAAAAACTAAAAATTCAATAGCAGCTTATCGGAGTGTTATACCTTTCATTTGAAATTAAGTTTGTGAAAATCGGTTCGGCCATCTCTGAGAAAATTGTGTGACTTTAAATGACACACACATACACACATATACATACACACAGACATTTGCCGATCTCGACGACCTGAATCGAATGGTATATGACACTCGGCCTTCGGGGCTTCGGTTAAAAAGTCGATTTTTACAGGCTATGCAATTTCCTAATATGAGAAAGGCAAAAACATAGAGAGAGAGAGAAACATTGACCCAAACGATTGGTATATAGCGAAAAAGTCTTGAAAGTTTGAGCGAATTCTATGCATTTCCTTTGTAATAAATGCAAAACTACATAAATAATAACATGGGGAACGTGCTAATCGAGCCAATATATATTGTAATAAGCTGTCCTGACAAATTACAAGATTTTCCATGCCGAATATTATCAGTAGTCAGTGTACAGATCTTCTCCGTTGCAACTATTATTGCCAAAAAGAAATGCACAATTACATCACTACACTGAAAAAACTAGACACGTTAACATCATGTGGAAAACACTTGAATTGATTCAATTGTAAAACACATGAAAATGATACGTTTGTCATTTGAATATCTAATAGAGTGTGGGCAACATAATTTTCAAGTGGAATTCTTGCGAACATTATGTGAAAATCACATTAATATCATAAGAAATGCCACTGACTAAGATTTTCAAATGAATTACACGTGAATATCAATTAGTTTTACCTAAAGATTTAATGGGTAGAAGAATCGGCGAAATGAATGCTTTACATATGGATATGCACTATATGTTTTTCACATGAATGTCATGTGGAAGGTTCATACTATGCGACTCAACAGCATGGCAACCAAAATTCAATGGTAAAACATATCGTATTCATGTGAAAGTAGTATGAATATAATTTGAAATAGCACATGAACTTCTTTTTAATAGATTTTCATGTGAAATTCGAAAGGAAATCATTTGATTTGCTTTTCAACATGCAAGTGCACTTGAAAATGATGTTAAATTTCCTTTGGTTTTATAGTGTGATTTTCTATCAGTGTAGATTAATGAATCTGCACGACAATCAAAATAGATTCACTGCCGAATTTGGCAGAAAAAAAAAGCAAATCACAGGTCACAGCTTCCTGGAAGTGCGCAACGTACTAGATGAAAGCATGGGCTACTCGTGAGCTTACCCGCTTGAAATTGTGTTTCATCCAGACGCAAACAATAAAGAACGCATGGCATGCTATTCATACACGCCCGCGAACGAATAGGCTGAATGTACTTCACGTGCGTTTCGCATCATTAAGAAAACTTAAGGGGGTCCTCTACTCTCAGGGTTTCAAAAAATCGATTTTTTTTTGTTGTTTAATTTCAATCTATATTAGGGTGTCCCAAAATGACATCATGTTAAAAAAGTCATCGGGCTCACTTCTTAAATGAAAGGTTAGGGTATTGGGACCACTTTCTTCTTCGGAGTGAGTTTGCTAAAACGCTTCCTACTGGTGGCGACTTTTGATTTTTTGAAAAATGGACCGATTTTGGATAAAATTTCAAATTTATGCCTGTTGAAGTGGTCCTGAACTGTCTTAGATTTTTTTTCAGCATTTTTTTATTTTTCTGGAGATCCAAACAGAGAAGTTTGGTTAGTTAGTTTGTACATATTTGGAATTATAAGAGCGGCAGGGCCATTAAAACTTAGTAAAAAGTGAAATTTTTGATGTTTTTCAGTATTTTTTCTTCAAAACTGGGTATCTTCAAAATTTTAAAAGTACAGAAAACACTTTATATAGTTGAGCCGAATTCAGGGGCGTAATTTTGCTGAAGAAAGTGTATAGCTACGGCCAATGGGGTATAAGTTATTTACGTTTTTGTTAAATAACCTTTTGACATTTTATGATATTCATAAAAAATAACATTGTGCTACAAAATAAAACAACTTAAGTGGGCTTAGTCCGCATATTATTTTTCGGAAAATAGAAGGAAAATGATGAAAAATGGCGTTTTTCGCTTGTCTCTAGTACATCAGAATCGGTTTTTATGAGCATTTGACGATTTTTTTAAAAAATATTTTCTATACTAATAGCCACCTAGCGGGTTTGAAAATCACTAAAATTAAACAAATTTGTCGAGTTAATGGCAAGTTATGGCGTATATTTGAAGGCTGAATTGATTAACGTACTTACATTTTGTATATAAAGTTTTATTTTCATGTTAGGAACTTTGAAGTGGAGAAAAATGCAGAAGAGTGAGGTGAGTGTTGAAAAACTGATATTTACTGTTTAGATCACATAATTCCGAAATAGTCAAATTTGGGGCAAATATCCTCGAAAAAGTTTTACAACAGAATACAGCGCATCTTCTGACACAATCGTTTTGTTGAAGATGCCTCCTAGAAGTAATTATGGAGAATTAACTCTTCAAAAAATAATTAGAGACTTGGCGTCATTAGCAAAGTTATTATTTTTTTATAATTTAAGTTACAAAAAAAATCATCAGATGCTCATTAAACCTCGTCCTGACATACTAAAGACGTACAGAAAACGTCTTTTTTCATGATTTTCCTTCTATTTTTTTAAAAACAATGTGTGGTCAAAGCACATTTGAACTGATTTACTTTTTGGAACAGCATTATTTTTGATAAATTGCTAAAAATGTCAAAGGTTATCTAACAAAAACTTAAATAACTCATACCCCATTAGCCATAGCTATACACTTTCTTCAGCAAAATTACGTCCCTGAATTCGGATCAACTATATAAAGTGTTTTCTGTACTTTTAAAATTTTGTAGATACCCAGTTTTGAAGAAAAAATACTGAAAAACACCAAAAATTTCACTTTTTACTAAGTTTTAATGGCCCTGCCGCTCTTATAATTCCAAATTTGTACAAACCAACTAACCAAACTTCTCCGTTTGGATCTCCAAAAAAATAAAAAAATGCTGAAAAAAATCTAAGACAGTTCAGGACCACTTCAACAGGCATAAATTTGAAATTTTATCCAAAATCGGCCCATTTTTCAAAAAATCAAAAGTCGCCACCAGTAGGAAGGGTTTTAGCAAACTCACTCCAAAGAAGAAAGTGGTCCCAATACCCTAACCTTTCATTTAAGAAGTGAGCCCGATGACTTTTTTAACATGATGTCATTTTGGGACACCCTAATCTATATGTAACTGAGAACACGCCACAGATAGGACTTGGTGAAAATCATATTTCTTGGCATGTTTCTGGGAAACGAAAGGTACCCATCTCCGGCCGTTTCTGAGATACTAATACGATAGCGCCTGTCTTTGGAAAAATCATTGTTTAAAGAATTCACTGGTTCATATATATGTGAGTGTCTGTGAACGATTTCTTGTTTTTTTTTTTCAGTCAACAGGGGTTCTCGTCTGAGTTCAGTATTCAATCGGATTTCGTGCAGGTCGCACCTCAGTCCTTTTAAGTGGTAACGTATCGGAGTCTTTCGATTAAAAATGGATAGAAAGGGTAGGCAAACAAAGGGATATTCTCATGTCGCTGGCCGCATTAAAAGGAGAAAGAATAGTAGCCCTTTATTGGCGAAGTACGATACCGAATTTGCAAGTGCGTCGGCGCGAAAATTAAGCGGTAGGCGATTGTTAGGAGCAGCGATTTCTGCGACTTTTTCTTATTGCTTCATTGAGTTTTATTCCGTCCTTAGTGCTATTTTGGAAAAGGTTGTTTTCAAAACGTGCCAAGGAAAAGTGGAATTTCTTAGAAGTGACAATGCTGGGGCGGGATTTATCCTTATCATGCGCTGCGCCAAATGTAGAGAAAAATCTGTACCGTGCTGTCCTAAAATTAATGGCGCTTACGAAGTGAACCGACGGTTGGTATTCGTGTTTCGTTTGCTTGGTGTGGGACATGAGGAATTGAATAAGTTTTGTGGTTTCATGGATATTTGTACTGGAATTGCAAACAAAACTTATTATCAATGTCTTAATAACATCGAAATCGCCGCAGTTTCAGTCTACGACTCCGTGTTACGGATCGCTGTGAACGAGGAGAAAGCAATAAACACAGAACATGGGAATGTTGCCGAAAATTTGACTGTTTCGGGAGATGGTACCTGGAAGAAGCGTGGCTTCTCTTCCTTATTCGGCGTCGCTACACTTATTGGGGGTTTCAGTGGGACGGTCGTGGACACGGTGGTAAAGTTAAGCTTTTGTCAAACGTGTATCATAAAAAAAATCGATAGATGTGAACGGCGAAGAATTCGCGGAATGGTATGAAAGCCATAAGAACGATTGCACCATTAATCATTCAGGCAGTGCTGGGAAGATGGAAATCGATGCCATCGTAGAAATGTTCCTAAAGTCATTTGAAAAGCATGGTGTGAAATACGCACAGTATATCGGTGACGGCAACAGCAAGACGTTCAAAGGAATCGTGGATTCAAAACCATATGGGGACGAGATAATCGTACGGAAGACAGAATGCATCGGGCATGTGGAGAAGCGTATGGGAACGAGATTACGAAAACTGAAGAAAGAAAACAAAGGCATCGGTGGGAAAGGAAAGGGAAAGTTGACGGACAAATTGATCGGCGAGCTAACAAAATTTTATGGGCTGGCGATTCGGAGAAACTCAAATTCTGTAGAACATATGCGAAATACAATCTGGGCTTCCCTCGAACACTGCTCGTCATCGAACGAAAATCCCCAACACTCAAAGTGTCCATCCGGCGAGGACAGTTGGTGCAAGTGGCGTCAGGCCGAAGCAAAAGGAACTTTAGAATCTTTCGAACATGTCAGGATCCATCGTAGAATTATTGAAACCCATCTACGAAAGTCTATCATCTAATGATTTATTAGAAAGATGCTTAGGAGCTCACACCCAAAACAACAATGAGTCTCTGAATAGTGGAATCTGGGCCTTAGCGCCAAAACACTTGCATTCTGGCAGGCAGGTGGTCAATGTTGCGACTTATTTGGCAGTCAGCATCTTCAACCAAGGATTTTCATCGATATTACAAGCTATGGAGGCGATGGGAATTACCTTGGGGGCTGAGCCTGAAAGATGTGCTACTCGACTCGACGGTGAACGTATCACTCGCTCTGAACGCAAAGTGGGTGTCGCTGCAAAACAGGCCCGAATTCAACACAGGGAGCAAAATGTCGACAATCAATAATATTTTCATGATGAGGAAGGAGAACTCTACGGCCCCGGTATAGCAGATTAACTTGTAGGGTACTACAATTGAGTTATACACTGTACTTTATCTTTAAACGCGTTTTCCCGAAAGCAGTGTTTTTTAAGGGTTTAAGTAAGACTTTTCATAGAAATACTGGTCCGACTTCAAATATTTTTTTCTCCGATTGTTCAGAAAACATACCGCTATGTTTGGTCGGGAGGGATTTGCAAAATTTCAATTTGTTCCATTTTGTGGCTCCTAATAGGCCAAAAAATAACGTAAATATTGGAAATTTTCACAAATCGTTACATAACTTTTACAAATTATAAAATAAAAGAAATCCCTCTGGTCTAAACATAGCCAACGTGACTATGATTATAAAAAATATGAGTTTTTTTTATTACAGATTACCCAATTTGCCAAAACTTTACTTAAACGGGACTCATGCTATTTCAACATCAATGTCATCATTGAATTTTCAAGGACGCAAGAGATTTTTCTTTTCGTCTTCAAATGTAAAATTGAAAAGTCAAAACATGTATCTTCAAAATAAAAAAAAAGTTTCAAAATCCATTGAGTAGAAGCTTTACAATTTATTCCCAATTTTAGGCCTCGCGAGTAGAGGACCCCCTTAATAGCCAAAATTTTTGTAATCGTTTAGGCTTTTTCTCCGCTATCAAAAAATTAGAAAAGTTTTTTTTAATTAAATAACTATATTATCGTGTAGTTACTGTTATATTATGCGTTATAACATTTTTTTGTTTACGTCTGTTGTGTAAAATAATTATGATGATGGAATTTTATCTACAGAAGTATGAAACGCAATGAAAGCACGGGTACTTTAAATTTAAACCTCTTATCATATTTATACCATAGATATAGAAGAATATGTACGGTATAAATCTCGCCTATAAACATTCCAGAAATCTTAGGAGTATATTTGTAAAGTATTGGGACGATCTGTGCGGTGGTTCAGACGTAATGGTCGGACATCAGAACTATCTTTTCACATTTATAATAATTGAAGATGTAAATTCAGATTGGATTATATCTTCCCATAAACCAAAGACTTGCAAAAATATTTTTGAAGATAAATCGGAGCACCTTAAACAGGCTTTTGAATTCACTTTGTGAAATTATTGATCTTCTGTGTTACCAAAATCTTTTAAAAAGTAAATAATGCACAAATGTGCAAGAATTGGTATTTGGTGACTGTTGGAATATATTACTGAATGTACTTGCAAGTCGACCATTTAAAAAAAAATCAACGCAAAATCCCTATAACCCAATTTTCTGCATTGCGCCACTGTCGACTGCACGATGTTTCCGCTTTTCTAATGCATAGAAGCGGCTAATGGATCGTAAAAAGACCCGTTCACGGGTATGCAATTGCTTTGCCGGCAATACTTATCCGAGGGTGATGACTACCCGTATGGATTCCACCTGTGGTAGTGATCAGATAATCCAAAAATACCACCAGCAAGGCACTACATTCTTGTTGGGGCTGTTTTAGAACGGTAATACAATCAGCTGTAAACCTAGTACAAGTTGGTATTGGAGACGACGTGTATTCGAACGTCGTTGAGAAATGGATATCAATTGCTTCCGGGAATCTCGGAAGCCTCCAGTAATGATATTATACTGAAACCACTACTGTTAGTTGTAGATCAAATTCCAAATTCCTTCGTGCAACTAATTTAGCTACTTAGGTGTATCAATGATATGGGTATATTAAACTGTCGACTCTGACTTCATAGCAACTAGAGCCACACGCAACCAACTCGTATTTCTAGAATGCCTGTAACATTGACTAATTCAATATCATGCCAAACGAAATCACAAAAACACAAACACTTGTGTAAACTTCACACGTCGCTAATTTATTTCGACGATCGAATCAAACAATCAAATGTTGCGTATATCCGCGATAGCGAAGATTTCTGCTTTTCGAAAGTCGCCAAATTCCGCGGAAACCAGTTCGATCCACCATCGACCATCAGCACCGGTAACCTTGGGGTTATATTTAACGGGGTTCTTCGGTACGTAGGTATATGACACCACCGCGGTGCACGAAAAAGCTACCGGCAACTGCTGTTACTTGTCGCTTCACGGTCGTGTCGTGGCCTACTGCTGCAACTGCACTAGCAGCGCCAGCTCGTCCAGAATAGAAAGGAACAAACCGATCCAATGCAACAAGCGGCTCGCAAGGAGCAACTATTAACTGCAAAACACGACACGAAGGAAGCAGTGCAGCCGTTTTGAGTGTGAAGGGACGTTCAGTAGTTAATAGACATAATATAATTTTTTTTTTGTAAAAGGTTTAACAAATCTAAATACTTTTAGATTCAGCTCAATTTTAAACAATAAATGACTCACTAGTTCGTAACGAAATTTGAGCATTCCTACTTTGGGTGTTCATGCTTACAGTTTATTTGGCATCGCATGTGAAAGCTCAGTAAACTGCTCTCTCGTTGCGCTTTATTCGTTTAAACAACTTTTCAGTTCGACTGGTTGGAGTGCAATTTTGGTTTGACATAATGCAGTAAATTTTCTTCAACGGAAACATGTCGATTAATAATGGCTTCTCAGAATATTGGAGGTTTTTACTATAATTCTTTTAAGCAGGTTAATGTTTTTTATGTTCTGGATGTCAAGTCAGGCACGTAGCCAGAGGGGGGGCTAGGGGGCTAAAGCCCCCCCCGAAACTTTTCAAAAATAAATTTAAGAAGCAACATGTTTTTCGGTAACTCGTAAAAAAATTGTATCTTGTTTGGTTTCAACAAATTAATGGGAGAATGGTGAGGAAGATTGCTATTTCGAGCCACCGAAGACATCGGTCACGATATCTACTCAGTATGCCGAGTCTGATAACACACTTCCTTTCATATTGTGTGACTCGTCGGAAGAACAAAAGAAACTGTTACTTTAATTCTTGCTGGGGTGATCCGTCGGATGATTGAATCGCAGAAGCAAGAAGTGGTGCTCCAGCCAAACGTGGAGGCTATTGACTTCCGGAATTTTTGCATCACCGAATTTCATGATGGGAAATATTTGCTGAAGGTGAAAATAGAGGTTATGCTTACGAACTTCGCTTTTAACGAGTTCTACCTTGTCAGGCATTCAGTACTTATGTTATTCAACAAATTAGCCTAGGCGAAACCAGTCATTTTGCAACTTGTAACACGTGGTTGATTCTCATATATATGGATGATGAGAAAATCAATGTTCGGCTACAAGATCTGATACCACTTACTTGAACCGCGGGCGAACGACTAGGAGGTTAAAGCCCCAATAAACAAACTTAACTTATTTGAACCGTGGCCATTAAAAGATTCCTGTCTCATTTGGAAAAAATGGAATTTATTATAAAGGACACATCTAGGAATTAGACGGGCAAGGTCAGGTAGGATTTCGTCCTAGCTGACCCTGCACGTACAGAACGCCATGCGATAGTATCATTATACACGTTACATCTTTGCACATCCATAGTCTCCAATACGATTACCTGAAAAACAAACAATTGCCAAATTTGTGGCTGCTGTTCATATAATATTGACGGCAAAAACTGCGTCTAGTATCTCAAAATTAACAGTCAGCATCATCATTGAGGAAGTCGACACTTGTGGCCCGTAAGGGGACAAAACAAAAATGAAATCAGATATTCGCGAACTGCCATGTCCATGGCAGTTACCACGATAATAATACGGAAGTGTACAAGATAGATATGAACGACCACCAAGACGCGGTTGGTTATGAAAAATATTTCTCAATCAGTAAACAGGTCAATCGCACGAGATCTGTTGGACAACCATTAGCGTTTTATCATTTTCATTGTTTACATCGTGGAAATATATTAAAGACTCAAGGCTTCATTTAGCTAATGCATTGAACCGACTCAAGTAAACGAATTGTATAATAAAAAAATAGAAGTTTCATAGAAAACTGAGTACAAAAACTGTCCCAAAATTAACATTTATCGCTAGTAATGGTATCTAACAATACTCATTTTATGCTAGATATAATAGATTAGAGCAATGTGCGCTTAATATAAACGTCAAGCATCTTCCAAACTGTTTTCTTACATTCTTTAGCTAAAAATAATTGACACGTATTTTTTGGTTTGGCTAAATATAATATTTTTTTCAAGTTATTCGCTTTTGAACTTTTGAAGTCTATAAAATTGAACATTTTTCAATCACTGATAACGCGGAAACGACTCGATATATGGAGAAAAATATTAAATAAAAAAGTTGCGTTTTCAAATAAGCTTACCAAAAAAAATCACAATTTTTTTGTTATATAACTTATGAAATTTGCAATTACTTGAAACAAATTGAATTTTTTTAAGGCTGGACCAAATGTTTTATTTATTATTTTCTTTAAGTATTAAAATCGTGTTAAAAAGATTGTGTAAAAATTTGGCAGTGGAATTCTTTGCGCGATATTACAATTATAAACATAAAACATGGCAATTTTACACTAAACGCCCAGCGAAAGGCCTGTTATAACTGAAATGTCTCGTAACACTTCGAGTTCCATTCTGAATTTTTCACATAATCTTCTTAATATAGTATGTAATATGTAATCAAAATAAATTTGATTTCGGGGGACTTTAGAAAATATTTGCTTTTAACATGAGAATACCCCCAAAAAAGTCTTAAATTTGCAGAATGCGAGTCATTCCACGATTTACAACTATAATTTTAGTTCCCTTCAATTTTTTTGCACTCTTTAGCTGAAAATTATAGACACGATTTTTTTACTTTGGCTGAATTTGACTTTTTTTTTCAAATTATGAGTTTTTGAACTTTATAAAGTACTAGCTAATACCCATCGCACGTTGATGCGACTTTCAACGAAATAGGAGGAAACCATAATTTGTTCCGAAGCGCCTTCTTGTAGGCAGATAATCCCCACCAATAGCACACAAACACGCTCCATAACAAATTCCTACTATGCATAAATTTTTACGGCAATTGGTTAAGCCGTTTGGGAGTCCATAAATCACATACATACAAATATCGACTTTTAATAATATAGTGATTTTTTAAAGTTTTATAAATTTAATAGAATTGGACATTTTTCATTCCCTCATAACTGAGAAACTATTAGATTTCTGGAAAAAAGCATTAAATAATAAAAGCTGCGTTTTCGGAAGATCTCGGCAGATTTTTTTTAGTAATATTTGTTCTTTTTTTGGTTAAATAATTTATGTATTATGCAAATATTAGTAACAAATTTTTTTTCAGGGTGGAGCCAAAAAAATCTTTTTAGCTTTTTCAAATAATTTATAATTATATCGAGAAGATTGTGTACAAATTTCAGAAAGAAATTCGAAGTATTTTACGAGATATTTCAATTACAATAGGCCTATCACTAGGCGTTTGGTGTAAAATTGCCTTGTTTTAAGTTTATAATTGTAATATCTCGCAAAGTATTTTATCCACTCCCAAATTTTTGCACAATTATTTTAACATGATTTTTAATATTTAAAGAAAATAATAAGTAAAAAATTGGTCCAACTTTAAAAAATTCAATTTGTTTCAAACAATTGCAAATTTCATAAGTTATATAACAAAAAGAAATTGCTATTTTTTTCAGTGAGCTCATTGAGTACACAACGTTTTTATTTAATATTTTTTTCCATATATCGAATCGTTTCCGAGCTAGGAGCAGATCACTCGAAGAATGTATAACAAATTTGCATCAAATTAGAAAAAATGCATTTAATTTCCATTTTTCCATCAGCTTTGCACTCCCTCGCAGAAAAGTTTGTTTAACAAACGTACTACGCTGATCCACTTTGTTCGACGTTTTGTTAAATGTAGGGCTAGTTTTTCTGTAGGGTTTTGACGTCTTACACGCAACGCAAACAACATTGCACGCAACGCAAAATACATTATGAATTTCTATTTTGATGGAAATAAATGCATTTAATTTCGCTGATTTTTAAAAATGCATCACAAGTGATCTGCCCCTAGCTTCCGAGTTATAAGTGATTGAAAAATGTTCAATGTTATAAACTTCAAAAGTTCAAAAACTAATAACTTGAAAAAAAATCATATTCAGCCAAAATAAAAAATACGTGTCAATTACTTTAACTAATGAATGCAAGAAAAAAAAATTGGAAGGAATTCAAATTTTGATTGTAAATCAGACGTGGAATGACCCATATATTTTGGTCCTATTGATCACCAAAGATCCTCCTTCCTAACTGGGGTATGCCAAAAAATTATGTTAGCATGATGCATTAGAACTGGTAATAGTTACAGCACGCCAGATCAAGAAAATAGAAGTTGAACCATCTACAATTCGTTTGCTAAATCAGAGGATTTTGTGCAAATTTCGACATTCTCTTCAATCGAACATTTTATGGATATTTTTCTACTCATTTCGATTTAGCGTCATCTACACCTTTTAAACGTGTAGCTTAGAACACCTTGCGTTTTCCAGCACCGTCAAGGATTGTCATATTCGGTTAGCGCATAAATACTGAGAACTCTAGAATATCCATTGTTGCAACGAGAGTAAATTGTAACTTGTAAATAAAAATAAATAATAAAAATCAAATTAAACATCAATAATTCGTTGATGTACTATAGCCTTTCTTGTGACAAAGAACATGGATTGTCTTAGATTTGGCTTTGTTTTCATTAAGAACTTTTCAAAATTTCGTTTAGTTTCTAGTGACAATATGAAGTAATTAGAACTAAAAGCTTTATGCAGGGGCGGGTAAAGCGTAGTTGGTAAATTGATTACCTTTTACGCAGCTCATCACGGTTCGTTCATCAATCCCGCACATGTAGGGTTAAAAATTTTTCTAAAGAAATTTTCTAACCCAAAAAGAGGCGAATAACCATAAGGTTAAAACCTGTATAATCGAAATAAAAAAGCTTTATACAATAATTTTTTAAGCCCCTCCCGAAATAAACTCCTGGCTACGGGCCTGTGTCAAGTGTTGCTTAATCAATGAAGGGGATTAAATTGTAGTTAGTTTTACAGTTCGCGATATTTTAAATATTACTGAAACACTGAAAATGATACTAATTCGACTCGCAGAAGTGGAGACAAGTACATTATTCAAAACTTTCTTCTAAATTAAAGTTTTTTCTTGCTTCTGTAGAAGCCCCCTATTCAGGTGCTCCCGTGCAGTTTCGTTTCCTTCACCAATTTCTCACTAATATCCAGCATTCCAAAAAAGTTCAATGTGATGTTCTTCATATTCCACAAAGACAACACAATCTAGGAAGATTTTTCCACTTAATTTTCACTGTAGAATCTTCTTTTCACTCATTTTTATCTCCACGTATAAATTTCCCGCAAATTGCTGCGGATCATCCTCTCCCAGAACCGTAGATATACAAAATTTTTGATCGCAGTAGTCTAGTTCAAGGAGTTCAACATACACCGAAAAAAGGCACACTTCATCGACGGTCACCGCAACCATAACCACTCACCGAATAAAGTACCGAACAATGACGGAAAACTCGACACCTCGTGGTGGTGCAATCGCGATCACTCATCACCGACCGGGCAGACCTAGTCCACCGCCTACTTTGGTGTGGGCAGTAGCAAATTCCACGTGCTTCCAATTCGCGAAAATCAGAGCGAGCGTCAGAATCAAAACAAAAAAAAATGAAATCAAGACAACGACGTCGACGTGAGCTATTCTGCTCTGCCCGGTTCTGTTCGCAGCAGTAGTTCAACACTTAATGTTGCATGGGACGGTCTGACCGGCGAGTATAACTATGTGAGTTGAACTTTTTTTTTCTCCAGTTTTATTTCGGGCGTCCCGATTGACTTCGACCGAGAGAAGAAGAGGCAATCTAGTATACTACCGTATGTATACTACCGCTGTCGTCGACGTCGTAGGTCAAACCGCCGTGCCCCACCGCCGTCAATCATGATACCAATCGTCAGGATGGCGTTGCGTTGAATTGCGCTAGCGCCTAGCTACATATATGCTGGGGGTTGGTTGTTGATGTGATGATCACCATCATTACCACCATCATCATCGCAGCAATCTGCTTCACTATACATACTGACTGGCACCCGCGGCCGGTTGTTTGTGGGATACCGTCACATATTGGTATTCTACCGGTGCGACTAATGAAAGTCGTCGTGCGACATTGAAGCAATTTGAAGTGTAGTGGGACGCGATGTCGCTGGAAGTGAATCGCGGTTGCTGCCGGTCGAACTGATTGTCGGCAGGGGAATAGGGTAGTGTACGTAATAGTTGCTGGGTGAATTTGCCGTGACCTAATTTAGAAATTATTGATATTTATGAGTAAGGAAAGCATACATTAAAATTTTCTATTTAAAATAGATTCAAGGTTACTAGGACTTATTTCCAGAAGAAATATACCACCAACCACAATTGCATGTTTATAAAAATATTACCCTACGGCAACCAAATGAGACTAAAGCATACCGTCCTCTTTATCATTTTTTAAACATATATTTTGTTTCGAACGGGTTTGTCTATGCAACCAGGAACGAGGAAACTCTTATTCAACTGTGTTGTGTGGTGGCAAATTACAGCAACCTTGATGTTCAGTCACCGGCGGAACTTAAATCGAACTCTAGAAGAAATTACGGTACCCCTATGCTAGTTATGATTATTGCTAGCGCACAAAGTTATAATTTCAAGCCCTGATCAGAAAAGCAGCTGAATGACAGTAGGACTGTTTTACTGTCCGCTAAAGAAATGGTTGCAATGTCAATGCCTTTCAAGCTAGAAGTTCGTGTTATGCGTGTTATAGTAAAAAGAGTTTGCTTTTTGATGGAAATGTGTTGAAACAATTTACATGAAGAGTTATACTGCCCTTCCAAGCATAATTGTCCCATGTATATACACTACAATATACGTGTAAAAATACAAATTGTATAAAAATGGGTCCACGTATTTTTTAAGGATGGCAAAAGCACAACGTAATAAAGCATTATACTTTCCATAAAATAAAGAAAATAAAAAGGCTGTGATTTTCGTTCATTTCCAGAACCAGGGTGCGCTGGTTCTTTATTCTCGAGAAGACGGATATTCTTCACAGTTCTTAGCATTATATTATTCTTCTGCGTCATTTGATTGTTTTACTTGCAGACAGAGTTTCAAAAAAAACCACACATTTCACTTCAAGGAGACTCTTTCCAGAGGAGCAGCGGAAACCAATCATTGTTATGCACGTTTCTGGGAGCGAGTAAAAAGTCAATGCAATACAAGTACGTATTTACTCAAGCTATTTCCCTCCTGATTTAGGCTCCTCGTGTTCACTCCGGTTTGTTATTCTTGTGCTTGAATTTTATTTCGAACATTGCTAACAGTTCTTCAAGATTTGTACGTTTAATTTCTCAATTATCCCAGCACCCAGCAAGTTCTTTGTTTTCAATTTAATTTCTTCGATAAATGCTTGATTATGACAATAGTCATAGGGAAATATGTCTCAAATTCCGTGAAAAAACTTCATTTTTTTTGCGAATTTATGGTTGTATTTAGCTGAATAGTATGTTTGAAAGAATTTTAGTACATGATATGAGCCATCTTTTAATTAGAAAAGTTGAGTTCTACATTTCACCACATAGACCGCGGAAACACTAACTTTATAACGGCCAGAGATAAAAATGAGGTATCTTCTATAAAGTTGTGGAACAAACCTTTTCCAGTAATTCCTGTCTACATTCTATTTTTCTTCTTTTGAAAGTTAGTATTGGCACCCTCTATGTGGTCAAAAGATGACTCATATCATGTACTAAAATAGTTCCAAAAGTACTATTTATTTAAATCCTACCATTATTCCGCAAATAAAATAAGGTTCGTTGGAATCGACTACTGATTCACCACCATGTTCTGTTAGGCGTCATACAAAACTGACTCAGACATTACTTCATTGAAAGTTTAATAACTTCTCTTAAGGAAGTTGGATTGATTTGCAATCTTGGACATCTTTCCTATAGTGATAAACCGTAAGGGTTGATTTGGCAATACATTCGTTTGAACCCGTTGTCGAAGAGGAATCTGAATGATAAGGAAGTATTTTCTATATCCTCTTACATGCCATTATTTTTATTCGAACTTTTGTTACAAATCCTTCTCCAAAACTATTTCCCCTTTACACCCATTCCCAGCAGGTAGAAACTCAAAATATTTTTGTTTCAGTAAAAAGATTTTTTGTCTCTGTGGACTCTTTTACACGAGATGTAAAATGTCGTTATCTAAAAATGACGATTAATTTATTATTTATTTCAAATGGCGCAATAGTTTGGTACTTATACCTTGCTTCCATATTTTACGGAGTATATCGAAGCAAAATTAGTCTTGTTTGCTTACTCTTATTCATTCTGGATTACCACTAGTTTCTCCGGGTACTCTGAACCAAACCTATTTTTCACGTTTTTTTACAAATGTCCCAAAAAGGGGCCTCTTTTAGATTCCTCCGGGGCGAATGGCAACAAGATGTGAGTGCCACCTGATCACGAGCAAGAACTTAACGCATTTTTCCTACATCGGTGATTTTGTCTAAACCCGACACTGCCCAGTGGAAGTAATCCGACAAAAAAGGCAATTAATTGGAAGCCGCTGCAAAAGTATGACAATATATACACCAAAAGTTGCGGAATTAAAATGCAATCAAATTTGTTCACCGCACGCACTTGCGACCGGAGATATGGGGCTTTGAAAATCCGGAAGTTCAAAAAATTACAAATTGAACAAATTTGATTGCATCTTGATCGCTAGAGCTTTCCGCAACTTTAAAGGTATAATTCTTTAAAAATTTTCAGCAGTTTCTGCATTAGGCCTCAGATTGGATGAATACCGGTAATGTTCCGGATCTTCAAAGCCCCATATCTCCGGTCACAAGTGCATGCGGTGAATGAATTTTATTGCATCTTGATCGCTAGAGCTTTCCGCAACTTTAAGGGTATAATTCTTTGAACTTTTACAGCGGCTTCCGAATTAGGCCTCAGATTTGAAGAAAACCGGTAATATTCCGGATCTTTAAAGCCCCATATCTCCGGTCACAGTTGCGTGCGGTGAACAAATTTGATTGTGTTTTGTTACCTAAAAAATTCCGCAACTTTTTTCAGCGGCTTCCAATTAATTGCCTTTTTGGTTGGATTTCTTCCACTATGCACTGGTTAACAAATGGAAAAAAAGAGTAGGCTTTGGATAAAAGTGGACGTGTTTTCGTAATATGTCAGGTTTTTTCACCTGAAAAATTCAGTTCTCGGTACTACTAACATTTTGGAAAATTGAAGAAAACCAATTTAATCCCCGAGGAATACCAAATAATTGTCTGGATACAATGATTTGAAGAGTCTTACGCGTGGGATGGAAAAATTTTCAGGTCCCGTCAAAATTTTGCAAACCGGTTGTGCTGATTTCGAAAAATTCCTAATATTACCTCGGTGAAAGGATCGCGAACGGAAGTGAAAGCGATGACGTGATTGGCCAATGAATATGTAAGGTAGTAAATTCAAGATCGACGGATTCTTAAAAAGGTGGACCGAAATCCATGAGAATAAATGCCAAATGGAGGGGTGGGCATAGCGGTAAATCGATTGGTAAATCAATTGCCTTGTACGCAGCTCACCTGGGTTCGATTCCCAACCCCGCACATAGGGTTAGAGATTTTTCTAACCCGAAAAGAGGTCATTCAGGTTAAAACCTCTATAATCAAAGCAAAAAAAAAACGCCAAATGGATCTTACGCTGCTTACAATGTAGATGAACGTCCATCGCAGCTACTGAAATTCGGTGAGGTCGTTTCTTTTTCCTATATATAAGCCACTCAAAGGTAAATGACTCCCAGTATAAGGTATGAGGGTAAAAAAGTAAATCTTGAAACAATTAATTTCAATTTCATGATACACTAAATCCGCGTCAATTCCATGCGCACTTATTCGTGGCAAGGAATCGAAAGTTTGATAATAATACTGGTATTCATTTGATACTCGGGCTGGCCGACGGGAAATTTACCTCGGAATATACCGCTAGGTCTCTGTCATTCTTAAATTGGTCATTGGAAAATCGGCAGAGCTAACACCTTCTACGTCCCGAAATCAAGTTGCTTGCGTGGGAAAGCCAGACCATATGCAGAAAACTTTTTTTTATAATACCAAGTTAATACATGCAACCCGACACTGGTTGACAAATGGATCATAAAAAGCATTTGAGAATTTTAATTCGTTCTCGAAACAAAAAATGCGTCGAAAAATAAAACTGCATAAAAAATCATCATTTTATCTGAGTATATAAAAGGGCCCGAAAATTGGGATCGTAGTTTATGATCCCACATTGAAATCGATCGCGCGCGTTGTACTGAAACCACTGACTTTTCTTTTTCACGTTTCCTCCAACATGTGGTAATAATCATTTTATATATTAAATATACTTTTTCTTGTTTCCTTGGTGTAGGAATTGTTTAGTTTCATCTGTAAGATTCTATTAGGATCTATTAAAAATTACTCTTAAATAAATTGTATATATTCTATCTGTATTTAGAACTGCAGTATTGTCAGCTACATATATTGTTCTCATATGTATTTAGTATTAACCCTTAACCAGTAGACAGCATGATCATAAAGAAGTCATGTGCGGGAACGCACACGAATACCTGTTACATAAGTTTAGATATTTTATTCGAACGATACACCAAATGATAATTTCCCCAATTCATCGGTAACCGGCTGCCCAGAGCAACTATGTATGGCAACGCTATTGGTATTCTTACTAACAAATTTCCTTTCTCGTGATACTTCGTATAAACGATTTGCAATCATTATTAGTCACGGGCGTTCTCTTATGCTAATGTTTCGAATTCTTCGCAGTGCTTCAAACCCTAAAATCTGAATTTTGTTAAAAAAAAAATCGCGTAACTTGTTACTCACGGTGTCTTTTTTCAACAACTTTATGCAAAAAAAATCAGTATCTCAGTAACTTCGGGATATGAAAGAATGGACTATCCCCTTTCATTTGCAGCCAATTTTAAAATAATCCGTCGGGGGGTCTAGAGCAACTTTGTTTTTTGAAGATTTTATCGTGAATACCTACGTGTTAAATTGGAACTAGTTTTCATTTCTGCCCCTAGATGGTGCTTTAGACATTCCAACAACATTAAAAGTGGGAATCTGATAGATAATTCAAATCTCTACAACTTTGTTAACAACTGAAAATCGACCTGGAATCATTCTAAAAAGGTTTTTAAGATTTTGACGAAATTATGTCTATGTTAGATTCCCAGCAAAATTCATTTATCATGAACTTCAATCGTTCGATTTGAACAAACTCGATGAATCTTTTGACGCCATTTTGTTATATTGGATGGATTTCATTGCAGTGCTTGGTTAAGAACCATGCTTTCTTTTTCAAAATTATAATAATAATAATAGTAACATAAGTGACAGTGAACGAAAATCTCTGAGTTTTATGTCCAATTTTTTTTTTTGGGGCAAATTAGAAAATTGCATCTGAGGGTACAGCTGCAAGCTTTTTCTAGTACTCAAATAATATTTTGTTTTCAAAATGAATACATTTCGTATAATCTAGGATAAGACGTCAAAGTCAACTGTTATAATTCACTTTGAGAAATGATTCCGAAATCATTACTCGTCCAGCATGGATTACAACAGCAAACGACAAAGAAAACTTCGCACTGGACTATCTTCGCTCATTAAGCAGAGTCAATTTAGTGACGACTTCTCGCATAATCTATGGGAAATGGCCGAAAATCCAATCCAATATACTTAAATGGGGAATTTAGAATCAATCGTTACATGCTAACCACAAATTTGAACAGTTTCCAAAAAACAAAAGAAAATAAATTTCGTGTACTGTTGTTGTTTGCGTTCGTCTAGAAACGGTTAGTCCCAACATTTCTTCTTGAAGGAACTTATAATAGTTGACTTAAACAACCATAACCTAAAATATGTGACATGTGTTATTTTCAAGAACTAAATCTTACATGAATGTAAGTAAAGCTTTACAGCTAAGCAGTACTCTCTGATGAATGGAAGTTCCCTTCGAATTTATCGGGAAAGTTTGCATACTTGAACTTAAAGCAGAAATTGTTTTTTTTTTGTTTTTTTCAAATACCCTAATTTTGAGTAGCTCAATAGGAATTGTCAACGAAGAAGTTGCAATGAATCCCGTCAAATGTTACAACGCCACCAAATGTCTGATGGTGTTTATTGAATTCGAAATATTAGAATTTAAGTCAAATTTGATTTACAAGAGAAGGGGAACATTGGGGAGCAGATTCTTTCAAGAATACATTAGTTATCCCCGAGATCAAGCGAAGAAAGGAGTCAAAGATTTGTTATTGGAAAAAAAACTGCTTCTGCATGAAAAATCACACAACATCTTGGAAAAGAGAATTAATATCGTACAAGTTTCATTCACACTTACCTATCTCCTTTTTTCAAAGACATCAAGACCCATAAGGTGGAATTTGGAATTATACTTTTCAGCTAAAAGTCGAGATTTTTCAAGCACTCAAATTCCTCTGAATACAATTAAATCTGGAAATTAATTTATAAACACTAGGCCTCCTGTGAAACTAACTTAGTCATAACTTCGTCAAATCTTAAACAACTTTTCCGGTTGATTTCAGATCGATTTCCAGTTGTTAACAAAGTTGTAGACAATTAACTTATCTATCAGATTCTCACTTTTAGTGTTGTTCGAAGGTCTAAAGCACCACCTACGAGCAAGAAATGTGAACTAGTTCTAATATAAAACCAATGCTTTCACAAAAAAAACTTAAAAAATAAAGTTGCTCTAGATCCCCCGACGGATTATTTTGAAATTGGTTGCATATGAAAGGGGATAGTCCATTCTTTCATATCCTGAAGTTTCAGAGATGCTGATTTTTTTTGTATAAAGTTGTTCTACCAAACACACCGTGTACTGTGCTCATTATTTCGAGGTACATTCGGAGAATCACTGTCACTCGCACAATTTTCAATATTTTTCATTGGGATTTAAAAAAACCTGTTTTAATCCACCTAGTGGTGCAATTGTGACTTTCTCATTTATCAAAGCTATGATTTAATAGCTGGTAACGTTCAATAGAGCATTGTGGCAATCCACATTTTTTACAAAATGTGTCTGCGTAAAAGATTCAAATAACCTTCTAGAGGATTGGTTACTCCAACAAAACGGCAATAATCTGAGGAAAAGCAAAGTAAGAGCTTATATGAAACATACACGCCATGGAAGAGAATTATTTCACATTTCGGGGTGTCTTCTGTAAACAAACTAAGTGTACTCCAATGGGTAACCCGCTCTCTCATTTTCTTCGTGAACTAATCATGGCAAATCTGGAGAAATGTCTGAAAGAAAAAGATATGTTACCAGAACTCTGGTGGAGATACGTTGATGATATCTTCTGCATCATCAAGTGAAAAAATACCTCAAATGTTGGAAGTCATTAACAACAGCCATAAAAAATATTAAGTTTACACATGAGGAAGAGAAAGATAACAAATTGGACTTTCTGGATGTCCTGGTAAAGAGAGAGGGGGTCCTTTAATTACTAAATATATAGGAAACCTACGAATACTGAATGAATTATACCAAATACTTCACACCTTTCTTACCAGCATAAAATGGCCGCTTTTCATCATATGGTTCATAGAATGATTAGTTTACCTTTGGAGGAAGAAGCAAGTGTTTCATTAACTCATGTTCTTCGTGTTTAGCTAGCGAATGAATATACCAGAAATGGCTGAACCAATTTACACAAACTTAGTTTGATATGAAAGGTATAGCGCTCCCATAAGCTGCTATTGAATTTTTAGTTCATCCGACTTTCAGTTCCAGAGTTACGGATTGGAGAGTGCGGTTACACAGCAAGTTCTCATATAAACTGGTAACACCATGATGTCTAAATTATTAAAATGGGTACAACATTGTTTGGATTTGCAGGTCTAGATCACTTATGACCAATCAAAGTTGATTTGACCACATTGGCCACCTATGACGGTTCTTAATGCCTCCGGGGAACTCACCTAGTCTCTAAATTATTAGCACACCTATCGACGGTTCCGGGTATATACCAGAATCAGTTCTTCGGTGATGACTGAACCAATTTTCACTACCTTAGTCACAAATGCAAGATATAATATGGGGTTGGATGTTTCTCCTACCTTTGATCCCCTCCCCCATACCCTTCCACTTCCCCGGCTACTGTTTATCCAATAATGTAATAAAGCATATAAACATTTATCATCGGTGTGGTTTCAAAAAATGCAACAACGTCATGCGTGGTATTGATGCGATGAAATAACTTCGTACAAGGTGTTCATTAATAATGCTGCATGTTCAATGTGATTGCGGTCGCGTCTTGTACACTACCTTTTTATTTTGTTCAAACCAATTTATGTATCATTGATTCAATAAATTCCTTACTTTCACTTACACAGCTGTTTTCGAAATTCAAAAACGAAGAAATTGATGTATTATACATTTCTTTTGTTTGCATTTTTACCTGCGAAAAATGCGATCAAACGCGTGGGGTACATTTATACCCCAGTGCAACATTCTAGGGTTAAGAATGTAATAGACATTTCCACAATTATATTGAACATAATCGGTCATGGTCATAGTTTGTAGAAATGAGAAAGGCACAATTGCACCGTTAGGTATATTAAAACAGGTTTTTAGTTTAATATTACCGTGGCTGTTTTATCTTGTACAAAATTTTAGAACTCAAATAATGATTTCTTTTCTTGTATATAGATGTCATGTCATGTATAATAATAAAATGTAATATATGCATTTGAAAGCTTTTAATGAATATAAGGCACAATTGCACCGCTAGGTGGATTAAAACAGGTTTTTCTACATGTTCTTCGAAAGGTTCGATTTTCTGTGACTCAGGTATTAATCGCGAAAGTACATCAGCCACATTTTCACTGCCAGGGACACGTTGAATGGAAAAATCATACGGCTGTAACCTTAAAGCCCAGCCTTCTGCTCGAGTGACTGCTCTCTTTCCCAACCTATGGATACTACTGAAAATATGCTGATTGGCATCTGCATCGGTTCGTACAACAAATGTTCTGGCTAGCAAATAGTAACTGAACCAACTCCCCAAACCACAGCAAGTGCCTCTTTCTGGGTTTGCGGATAACGTTGTTGCGATAAAGATAGTACCTTCGAGGCGCAAACAATGATCCTGGGACGACCATCACTATTGTATTGCGTTAATACAGCACCAAGCCCCAAAGGAGATGCATCAACGAACAATTCAGTTGCACTCTAACGGGTTGTAATAACCCAAGCGTCTTATGGTGTTAAGGGCTTCGTCCTTTAGATATCTAAACTCGTTTTCTTCATTCTCTGTCCAATAGAATTTCTCTGGGTCTTAGAAGCTCGATTCATAATAAATTTATCCACAAACGTAATCAGACCAAGGAAACTTTTTGCCTCTAAACAACAGTTGGGTGTTCTGAATTGTTTTATTGCGGAGATTTTTTCCTCTTCTACCATCCAACCCTCGAGGGTTAAATCGAAGCCCAGAAATTTAACGGTTTAGCTGCTAAAAACACATTTGCTTAAATTTAGTTTAACGTTATGGTTAGCTAGGCAATCGAGAACCGCTGCCAAATTTTCATCATGTTCAGCCTTCGTTTTTTTTAAAATTTGTTTATTTGGCACGGCTCAAGGCTCATTCAGCTTTCGTTGCTCCATAAACTAAAATGTCATCAAGGTAGTTTTTGCATCCTTTACAACCTCCAAGAATCTTTCTTTGAAGCGCCTCCTGGAACAAGTCCGGTGCATTGCACAATCCGAATGGTAATCTTACACAGCGAAACATTCCGAGTTCAGTACAAAAGTTCGTAAGGTGTCTCGATTCTTCGGCTAATTCGCAGTGGAAGAAAGCCTGCGAAAGGTCGATTGTAGAGAACCAGGTAGCTCCATTTAATTCAGCTAAGATCTTTTCTGGCGTGGGCATGGCAAATGGTGTGCGGTGGATGTAACGATTCGGTCTTCTCAAATCGATAACCATTCTTATGTCTTCCTTGCCCTTCGGAACCACGAGCATGCAAGAGCAGAATGACATATCCATTCCTTCCAATACGGGTTCTATGATATTTGCAGTAACTAACCCCTGAATTCGGTTTTTCTACCAAAGGTTTTATAGATAACGGGATATTAAAAAAAAATTTCTACAGGGTGGCTTTGTCTTGTCACAGTGGATTTCAACCGGGGGTATGCTGAATTTTGGAAATATT
The DNA here is from genome assembly GCF_030247195.1 of Topomyia yanbarensis. Taxonomy (NCBI): domain Eukaryota; kingdom Metazoa; phylum Arthropoda; class Insecta; order Diptera; family Culicidae; genus Topomyia; species Topomyia yanbarensis. Next base: position 467,327,365 of record NC_080671.1, read on the forward strand.
TCATCTGTTATGATAGCTGCTATCTCGCCCGGGTATAACGACCGATCGACATCATCTTGCGGGTGTACTGAAACCTGCAGTCCCAACATTAGAACGCTGTATCTAGACGCCGTTGATCTACTCATAAGAGCTGTTGCTACTATGTCAATATCTCCGGATGAAGCATTCAGTGGTCTGTCTGATTGCTGCTCTATTTTGTACACGCTGTCGCTATATCTGGGATCCGAGATCAAACTACGGAATAAGGTTTCGGTGAATGTATTGACCTGTGCACCAGAGTCTGTCAAAAATGGACACCGCATTCCGGCCACCTCAGCGAATATTATACCTTCATCAAAACACTCATTCACGAAATTCGGCGACTTTGACAAACAACGGTTAAGCTGCTGATGCACAAGATATTATCATTAAGATAGTAAAAACTAATGCACTAGTACTCACAAAAGGCTTATTTTCAGCCCCAACATCGTCATTTTCTGTAGCCATAATTTGATAGTCAGTATCTCTAGTAGAGGACGCTTCAACGGACCTTAGCAAACTTGCGGGTTGGCTCGGCGAGGCAGAACTATATTTATTTGGAGGCTGCGGATGTGAATTTCTATTTAGTTCCACCACATCGTTCGAAGACGTTTCCTGTTTGATTATACGTATATACATTTTTTTTTTAAACTCGTGATGTTAATTTTTTTTTTATTTCAGGTTGAATTCATTATTTTTGAGTCATATAATGTTTACTTCAAATAATTGTTTGTGTGTAAGCTTAAGTAAAAAATCAACACATCATTCATCTGCTACATTGACACCTACCGGTTCTTCTAATGATTTCTCTTCAATTTTCTCGATTGCCGCAATCTTGATTGAAGGTACTTCCGAATTCTCTTCTGTCGGACGCTTCCAGAGACCCCTTGCACGATCTGCATTTGGACACGCTCGTTGGATATGACCTACTACTCCACATCTGTTGCACGCTTTGTCCTTTACGTTGCAGTTGCTTGCCGAGTGATACACACTATAGCAACGCGATCATCTTCCATCATCCTGATTTCGATGGCATCCAAATTGAGATGGCCTTTCTCTTGGTATACGACGACTGCCACGACGTGGGGGAAACCCACGCTGGTACAACCTTTTCCGTGAATCAAAATTTCAGCGACGCGAAGGATTTTCGTCGTACGTAGACGTTATTGGAGCGATCATCGCCGGTGAATGCTTTACAATCTTCTGCTGCACATACTCTTCGTTTAGCCTGATTGCCTCCAGCTCACGTAACTTGTCTATCAAATCAGTGAAGCTACCTTTGCGGCTGAGCATTTTCAATGCGCTGGATCTCACGTCACGACTTCTGGCATGCTCTGCAACTGTTGCCACGATTTCTTCGAGTTCTTTCTCGAGTTCTTAGCTATTGCTCCGACTCATGTAATGAAGTTAAGGTCAGATTAATCAGGCTTTTGTTACAATAGCGCTAGTCTACGTCTCATCAGCATGACATCTGACCCTGAACCAAAATACGATTTCAAGCGGTGCATAGCATTCGAAAAGGGCTGTAATTCTGCATCCGGCGCATCTGTAGATGATTTCGTGTTCCGAAAAATTCCGAGCAGGCGTTGGCCTGCCTTCACTTTAAATACAGTGAACATCGTCGCTTCGTCTTCGATTCCTGCCAGCTTTAGCGAGTCCGCTAGCAAATCCTTCCATTGCTCAAAATTTTGTCGATGGATGTCTTCACCATCAGGAGCTTGACACTCTGGTACGTGATCGATGCCAATGATAAATGGTTCATCGAGTACAAGAATTTGGACTCTTCCAAATTCCGAATCGATTTGGACGTAGTTGCCATTCGTTGTGTACTACTACATCCATTCTGGACTCTGGACTGGACCAAAAGCGCACTCACAGCCCTCTCCTCCCCCAACTCTTTGGACAAGCTTTTCGGCTTGTTCGACTCCCTTTTCTTCGGAGCTCGAACATACATTCCTAAAACAAACAAAACTTGTAGAGACCTGCACGCTCCACTTCAACGTAGGGATTTGTTTTCAATATTTTCGACTTAGGAAACCTGCTCGCTCCTAATTTCAATGAGTTACACAGACCTGCTCGCTCTGAACTTTTATATAAAAGAAAACTAATGGATCCATTTTTAATTATGTGCCGAGACCAACTCGCTCTACACAAATTCATTTCGTAAAGACCGAATCGCTTTGCGAAATTAATTTCCTTTCTCTAATTTATTATAATATTTACCTGCCGACTGCGCCATGTCATATTCCATAAAATTATTCAGTAATTTAGAGTGAAACGCTTTTATTTTTCTTCGGCAGACTACAGTAGGTGTCATGAGTGTTGCCAGCATAAATGCGAATTATTTTAACAGTGTACTAGACAATTTATTATTTTACCTACAATTAACGGGAAACAGTACCTTCGCGTCGTTTTTAAGATAAAGGCATCGAACGATTTAAAAGCGTATTTGAGCGTAGTAAAAAGCCAAATCAAACGCTCTAAGTTTTATTCTGTAATTTGAGCCAATACGTTGAGCAGAGCTAGTAGATGGTACTGTAACTAATGTGTCTAAACGGTTTGGATGATTAGAGGGGTTAAGAAACAGTAATGCTACCCGTAAACAAAATCTGTTTGCCTGCACTTTATATCCGTACCGTTTCAAAACGGTTTCTCAGCGAAATTTATAGCTCCGTATTCCGAGAGTTTCGACGTTTTAGTCGCCCAAGGCAGGGAAAGAGTCACAATTAAATTGAATCCGAGTTTATATAAACATCGATCAGACTAGCCTCGCGGAAAAAAATAGAACCGAAGAATTTGTTTCCGTGCTATTGCTTTCGTTTAAATATCCAATTAAATTGAGTTGACGCATAATAAATGAGTCTTTATTGACGTAGGACGCCCACTAGACAGGCTTTCGATGTAATCACATTTGTGCATAGTAAGCATTTTTTTTCGTTCAAACTTGATTTTTTTTAATAAGGAATCAGAACAAATTGACTCTGCTTTCGGATATTTGTGATATTTGTACAATAGACTTTACTGTTTTCTTGGAATAATTAAAATTCACACTTGAAAAACAATCCGCAAGCCGCCTATAAGTTCGAGTAAAACAGTAGCATTTCACATATTAATTAACTCCGTTACTGGGGAATAAATTATGAGCCGGAACTTGCAATTCAGGAAATTGTAACTGAAAATAAAAAAACCTGTTTTAATCCACCTATAGGTGCAATTGTGCCTTTCTCATTTCTCCAAACTATGATTTAATAACTGGTTCGTACAATATGACATTATGGAAATGTCTTTCATTCTTATTACACTTGGTAAGTATATATAAGAGCACCTTTTTGCATTCATCGCGGTATCGGTTTGAATCGGAGTTTTCTATGTGATCGCACTCCACAACCCGTAACTCCGGAGCTGGAAGTCGGATGGAGATGGAATTTAATATCAGTTTCCGGGGACGCAACACCTTTCATTTGAGACTAAGTTGATCAAATCGTTCTAGCCATTTTCGAAAAACCAATATAATCGTTATTCTGAATTTGGATGCTTCCGGATCCGTCGATGGTGGCCAGTGTGGCCAAAGAGACTTTGAATGACTGTTGGTGACCTAGATCTACAAATTCAACAGTTGTGTTTATATTTTGGAAAAAAATCACCTCACCAGTTCATCGCAGAATTCGTTAGAATCGGGATTTGCTGCGTGATCGTACGTATCACCCTGTAATTCAGGAACCAGAACTCGGATCCACACAAAATTCAACAGCAGCTGATGGACTTTTCATTTAAAATTAAGTTTGTCAAAATCGGTTCAGAAAATTCCGAGAAACCGATGTGGACAAATCAACAAATTTTGTTTTGTAACCATACTCTTCAACTCGTAATCCGGAACAAGATGTCGGTTGAAAATGAAATTCAATAGCAACCTATGGGAATATTATACCTTTCATTTGAATCTTAGTTTGTATAAATCGGTTCAGCCATCTCCGAGAAACGGATGTGGACATTTTGTTAACAAATCCGCACATACACACACATACATACATACATACATACATACATACATACATACATACATACATACATACATACATACATACATACATACATACATACATACATACATACATACATACATACATACATACATACATACATACATACATACATACATACATACATACATACATACATACATACATACATACATACATACATACATACATACATACATACATACATACATACATACATACATACATACATACATACATACATACATACATACATACATACATACATACATACATACATACATACATACATACATACATACATACATACATACATACACATATACATACACACATACATACACACAGATATTTTGCGATCTCGGCGAACTGAGTCGAATGTTATATGAGACTCGGCCCTCCGGGCCTCGGTTAGAAAATCGGTTTTTGAAGCAATTGCATAACCTTTCTATATGAGAAAGGCAAAAGAATAATATTTAATTAGCTTAATAAGCATGAGTTCAATGTTATCTTCATGTGATTATAATTTGGAAAGGTTGGTGGAATGGGTTTGATCGTGTAGGGAATTGGGGGTTAGTAGAGTGGGAGTGGAGGATGCGTCAAAAATCCTTCATCTTATTTCGGTATACGGGATGGATGAAGGAAATGCGGGCGTGAGGGTGGTCCAAGGGGAGGGGAGTGATGAAGGAGGGAGGTGTAAGGGCAAGACGGGGGGGGGGGGGGGGCGGCGACGCAATACTCAACTGCATATTTTGCCTTCCATTTGAGACTTGGTTTGAGAAAATCGATTCAGTCATCACCGAAGAACCGATTTGACTTTAATTGTGGAATATGCCCGGAATTCCGGACTTCCGGAATCGTCGATAGTGGACAATATATTCAAAGAATGTTTGATTGGCAATCAGTGATCTAGATCTGTGATTAGAAGTTATTTGGTGACCATTTCAATAGTTTTTAGCCTCTGAGGTATTACGATTGTACCGATTTATATGGGAAATTCCAGTGTATCCTTACTAACACCCCTGTAACTCCGGAAGCAAGAGTCAGAACCGAATGAAATTCAGCAGCAGTCAATGGTATTACTGTATCTTTCATTTGAAATCAAGTTTGTAAAAATCGGTAGAGAATTCGTTGTGGAATGGGTGTGATATTAGCTTAGGAACTTGGCGGATTCCCCGGGGGCGTCATGAACCGTCATAGGTGGCCAATGTGGTCAAAGCTGCTTTGATTGATCATTAGTGATCCAGACCCGCAAACTAGAGTAATGTTACATCAATTTTAATATGTTTTACATCATTTGAACATCATGGTGGTACCAGTTTATATGGGAATTTGCTGTGTGACCGCACTCTTCAACCCGTAACTCCGGAACCGGAAGTCGGATCAACTAAAAATTCAATAGCAGCTTATGGGAGCGTTATACCTTTCAGATGAAACTAAGTTTGCGAAAATCGGTTCAGCCATCTCTGAGAAAATTGTGTGAGTTTAAATGACACACACACACATACACACACACATACACACACACATACATACACACACACAGACATTTGCCGATCTCGACGAACTGAATCGAATGGTGTATGACACTCGGCCCTCCGGGCCTCGGTTAAAAAGTCGATTTTTACAGTGATTGCATAGCCTTTCTTTATATGAGAAAGGCAAAAAACGTTGCCAACTAAAACTGCGTCTCTCGATTTCAACTGCTCACGATAAGATCAACTGCTGATCGACCATCAACTCAACCTCTCGCTCGTTCGTCTATTGAGACTTTGCAAAAAAACATCACATCGAAGAACCAACAACAACGAAATCTTTATTCACACTCGAGAATCGGATTTTTTTCCCATTCTTCCCCCACACTTTTTCATTGCGATGTCAGGTTCCTCGCTCGGTTTACTATTGGAAATCTGTAATTACACGCCGATAGATGGATGGAAACCAAACAGTCGCGGATGGCATTATTTATGCAAACGATCTTATCTGGATTTCGTTTTGCAGTTTATATTAGGTACCTTTATACTACGGTTGCTATTGTGTTTTGCTGCCGTTGCATTCAACGATGCCAGTTTGAGCTGGATTCTTCAAGTTTTTCTTACAATGTATGGAAAGATTGCCCAGTTTTATCTAGATTTTCGGTTCCCAGAAGAACAATTATACTCATTACTGACTAGTAAAATAACGTTGTATATTGCAAGATAGCGGAGTGATAGGTGAAAATTTCCTCTCTTAACTTAAAAAAAAGATTTATATTCGAAGAATGATTTTGATATTCATGTTTAAGAATCACAATTCTTCCAGCCAAAAAAACATTTTTAAAAAAAAAAACATTATTGGCAACTCTGGTTGCAACAGCTAGCTTTGGGATGATTCGTCTGCTGGCCGGTGATGAAACGGCTGAACAAATCTGCAATTGATATTTTCCCTCCCCTGTAGAATCCAAGCAAGCGAAACAAATTAAGTCACGTGCTTCAACGCCAGCTGTGAAGGTTCTGCTCGAAAAAGTTCAATGAAAATCGTTTTGAAATGTCAGCCGGTCAATGGCAATCCGATGGGGAGCATCAGATGAACATTAGACGCAAACACTGTTACTGCGGGGGCAGTAACGATGATGGATCTTCTTTGGTGACGTTATTGAATTTTTTTTCCATCAGTTTTAGGACAACTTTCGTTAAATTTGAAAAAGTTTGCTCCTAGAAGGGGAAGTTTTAAAATAGTATATTTTTGGAACAAGGAAGCATCGCATAATTAACATTTAAGCTGAATTTCCTAATTTCTTGAATTAGAATGAATGGTTCCCAAATTGGTCATTCGTTTTTCTCTGCGTTGCTAACATCATCAACACCATCAACCGCCCTAACTACATACAGCATTACATTACTCTCGGCCTGCTATGTTTTTCAGTTATTTATCATCGGATCACAATTTTACTACGTGGCCGACGAGTTCAACAGCGCAGTAGCAACAGTTTTTTCAATTGCTCTTAATTATTCGATTACTTTCCAAGTTAACAGAAACTGCTAAGGCCTAGATGAACGTATAACTTAGAAAGTTAGCGCATCTCCAGAATGAGAGCGCAGTGCAATTGATGAAATTAATTTTATTTCAATGACTTGACTATTGTCATTGTGCTTTATCTAATAATTATCTATTCATAAACAGAGACTCTATAGATTGAAAAGATTCAAATCAAATTTCCTCACCCACAGCCCCTTACCTACGCAGTGTGGTATAAAGTGAAATCTGTCGAAACGTTAACCGATTTTTCAGAGAAGCCGCCCAACTTGACATACATCCCTTTCCAGCCACCCTCGCAAAGTTTCGTCCTTGGTTTCTTCATTGACTTGTTTCTAGAGTGACCGAACTCAAATGACATTTTATGTGTCCAAACGGTTTGCAGTATATTTTTTCCTGGACAGGAAGATAATAAATTTTTAAAAATAATTCAAACGCTCATGGGGTGGGGGGGCAGCTATTCATTCTGAACATTTCATTCAAAGATACCAAGTCTCTACGCTGAATATATTCTCATTTATTTAAGTTTTTAATGTCGATGTCGGTGGTGCACCGGCAAGGGTGGAAAAAGTAATCGATTTCTGCATTTGGTTTTTACCATAAGTTTTAAAATCGGTATAATTTTTTGAAAACTCGTAGCTAGTTACGGTCTTCGACAAAGTTGTTAACCAAGGTTTGAACTATAGTTTTATAAAGCTGGTTTTTCATATCGAAGGAAACAGCGATCTTTATTAACGTAAATGCAAAATAATTGATTTCCCCATATAAAATCCCATGCAAACTTTGAACGCAATCCGCAAACCCGGGAAGGAACCAACCGCTATCAAATTTTGCAGAGGCATTTGGGACCTCATAAGGAACTCAAAAAGTGCTGTGCCCGCTAGTTTAAATCATTTTGAAGTTTTCCCATACAACCGCGAGCCACTCTACTGTTTACGTTCAATTTTGGAAACTATTTCTTTCAGCTGCTTGAAATATTTCACGGACCTCTGAAACATTTCACTTAACAAGCATTTAACTGTTTACCGGAAGATTGAAAGTACAATAGTAAATGCGAGAAAACTTCACGTCCTTTTAACAGATCGTAAAGGGACAAACGAAATTGTCAATGATTCACGGTTTGTCATCGACTTTCGTATGTACATTCCATCTAACATCATCGAGATAGACGGTGTCGTAAGTCCTTGTCTCTCGCTGCCCTGAAGAAGTCGTGGCCTGTTCAGCCAAGACAAAGAAAGAAAATTCCGATAAACTTCCAGCAGCTTAAACACATAACTGAGGTTATCCCTGTGTCACGTGTGATCTTTGGAAACATCAGGTCACTTGGTCTCACTTGGGAGGAGTCGTCATAATCGGGTCCTTTATTTTGGTGACCTGTGTGTTGAGTTCAGTATGACTATCCACTGGTCCCAGCACCTCCAGCTCGAGAGAGAATGTTGGATCCGTTTCTGTAATCGAACTCATTCTCGCTCAACTGTACATGGAAAGTTATTTAAGATCCCCGCAGTAGTGATCATTCGCATATCGCTATTTCTATTTATAAAGAACTTTTTTCGGTGGAGTGAGTATATATTTCGTATGTCTTCCTCAAAACTACTGACTGCAAGAAGTACGTCGAAATAGTTGTACTGAAGTGCTACAGATGAACATTCTCTTCGGTTTTTAGTGGTATCCAACGGAGACAAAAGTGAGTTAAACGAAAGCAATTCTGTAGAAAAAATCTCCCCAGAGGCTTCCGGCGCAATGCACAAACCCCTATGCTATACCTGTGCTATGAGGACATCTCAAGAATAAAACATGTTTATCGCATTGGCGACAGTGATCGTACCACTGCCTTCAAAGCGAGATCACACACGATCGCCGCTGTCACCCAACACATTTGATCTATCCCAGCCCAGGGATGTCATAGGGGTTTGTGTAATGCACCGGAGTCCCAAAGGTTGTAGGTTCGAATTCTGCTTTTGGGGTGTTTTTGTTCACATAATTGCTTTCGTTTAAATCAGAAAACAAATTCTCATGAATGCAATTAAAAGTTAAAATTAATTAAATATTTTCTAAACCAGCTACCGTTTAAGTTGTACAGATTGGTGTGGAATTAGTACCTGCTTTTATCGGATATTGGTAATTTGTGTGCGCCTTATTGCGGTATTCAGGCCAGAAACGAAACCATTGGAAGAAGTTATTTGTGATACATTAAAAGAGAAAATAGAAGATCTGGAAAGAGAATTTGTGACTGAAAGCAGAATATTTTGTCCAGAATTCTCAGATTACCGATGAGATGAAGCGACCGGAATTTCGGCTCACCCTTGGATGTGTTCTACTAGCGTGGGGTATGAGGTTTAACGAAATCAGCTAAGTATAACAAGTTTGATTGTTTCACTATTATCGTATGATTTCTAGGCGAATAGGGTTTCATCGTTATTTTTGGTGATGACATAAAGTTTGCAACTCGATATGAATGAGACATCGGATAGTGAAGAGGAGATATCGTAGAGTTTATAAGTGATAATTATGAATGGATATTCAATGTGGTACACATTCCCAAGTCGTTCGCCACGGTTTTGGGAAGTTCCGGAGAATTTTCCTAATGTTATTGTTTCGTGTTTGTGTGTTTGTTTCAGGAATCACTATTATTGTTTTGGGCCAAATAGAAAAAGCAATGACTTCTAAGTCGATTTTTAGTATCGGTTTGGCCTATTGTGAAATATACGGTACAGTTATTTGTGTTTTCCGTCAACACTCAATGAACGCGGAAGGTTTCTGTTTTCATGATCCTGTACTGCCTATTAGGACATAGAAGTCCTGTATGGATTTTTGTCGAAGTTGAGTTGTCTGTTGGTTTGTATATTTATGCGTTTTTTGTTTATATTACTACTAATTAACCGATTTCGCCAAATTTCTCTATTAGTTCAGAGAGCGAGTAAGGGTGCTATAAACCTGGCTCATTAGCCAGGGCAGGGCTAAATACTTCTGTCCCATCCCAGGGACCTAGGACCAAAGTAGTAACATTAACCCTCTTAGCAAAGTCACTCCCAACGATTTATCAAACCCCCATCAAATTGAAACGAATGTGTACGGTTGTCCACGTTTCTTCCTTATTCAAGGTTCAAAATAATCCGTTGATTAAATTATTCATTGAATGAATAATTTGATTGCCGTATAATTTTGAATCATCTTTATTTTGTACGCTGCACAGTTGGCCTGGCCGCTTTAATGCTTGTGTCATATTCAATATGTGCCACAAGCAAGAAAAATTGTGGACGAACGTCTGCAATTGTCCAGGATCCCTACATGTATTGGCTGTGCATGTATGGACTAGACTAGACTAGACATAATCGCTTTCGTTTAAATCACCATTTCGATATGTTTTCCCCATTACACAGTGCTTTTTTGGCCAAAATCGCGCGAAAAATTATTCACGCGAAAACGGTAAAGCGTACAGCAATGATGATAGAAAGGTTTATGAAGATCCAAGATCTTCATTTTAATGATATTGTTATAGTGATTAACTCTGCTTGAAGTGAAATATTTGCCACATTTTTTTCAAAGTATGGAAAATGGGAAGAAATCTTCAGAAATGTTAAAGAACTTGTTTTTGCGAACATCTTTACTGAAGATAAAAATCTCTATTACAGTCCACTTGAAGGTATTGACCGTTGTTTGTGATGACCCCTTAATCTCACTTTTTTTAAACTTAGCTTCTTAAATCTCGTAGATAAAGCTTCAGTATGTTCCAGAAAGTTTTTCGTCTTATCAAGAAAGACATCTTTCTAAAAGAGATCATTGGTCTATCCCTTGTGACTTAGAAGTTATTGAGTAATTTGTGGCAAATTTTTCAAGAGTTTTAAAAATAATATCTTTTAAACAGGCAACAACGGGCAGTCAACTCTAGATGCAATTAGAAATGCTACATCAACACTGTTAAACTCAAAAGAGCTCACTTGTCTATCGTTATCTTCAGTAAAATTAAACATGATTTAAAAAAACTATTGTTTTTTGAAAAATACCCAAAACTTGTCAGAATGATATTTAGAAGTTATAGCAATGAATTATCCACAAACAACCAGTAATAATATTAAAGATGAAGACTTTGTGTCTTCAGCAAAGTTGTTGGTAAAAGCTTGCTCTACAGCTTTGCCAGAGACATAATTTAAATATAAGCACTTATAAGAAAGTTGGTAAATATATCTCACTTTTAGGGAGATTAATCACCAAAAAAACAACACCATATGAAAGGGTTTTTCATGTTCACAAATTCCTCCGAAGACATCATTGACTCAAATCTAACGATTTAGGCGTAATTAATAGATCGCGCGATTTTGGCGAAAAAGACCACTGTGCATTGGGTACCATCAAAAGGGTTTTAAATAGGGTATTGGGATTTACTTCAAAACCTAAACAAAAATGATTAATCGATAGTGGGAAAAAGAGTGAACAAAAAAGTAAGAACAAAAATATGAGGTGTCAGAATAATAAAATGGTACATTACGGCTAATATATCTCACTTGAGCGTAGGCTAAAAAGCCAAAAAGATGGGGTTATCGGCGCCACTTCGTTGAAGTTTTGTTAAAAGAGTCTTCTATGAGTATTTTTTGGAAGACACCCAGAGACATACGTAATATTAACATGGAGCATAAGAATAGATCGTAGAGACCTTTCGGAGGCATCGTTTGGTGAATAGCTATAATTCATTTTTTTAACAATTACTTAGAACACCCCTTTATCACCCTTCGAGAATTTTTTTAACTATGAGCCAAACACCTTGAATGCCAATGGCTCATGATCACCAAATGCAAAATTTCATCCTTTCAATGGCGAATGGCCCATCGAGGTTGAAGCCCCAATAAACAATACAATGCATATTAAGTATATCTCAACTTTTTCTTAAAAAGGACTCAAAATTGTAGCAAATTTTACAGAATATTTTGTATTTTTTTAGCAAAATTAGAAAAATTTAGTTAAATAATGAAATGAATCGTTTAAGTTTAATTTAAAGATACTACTTCATTTTAATAATGTTCAGAAAGAAACTCAGGTGCAACAAAACGAATGTAATTGGTAGGCTAACCTAAAATATGTTTCAATTGTAAATTATCTAAAATAAAAAGAGAAAGTATTGTTCCTTAAAATTTTCAACGAGACACTGCTACAAAGTCCAGTTCCACTCAGACAAACAAAATAAAATTAATAAGTTACCATTTCTTCGAACACACGGCAACCGTGCAAAATGCGTTCACGGGAAAGCCGTTTTTTAGCAACGTACAATAGAATGCATACAAGTTTACGAGTGGGATTCCCTATAAGAAATGGGGGTTTTTGTGATGTTCTCAAGTCATATAATGCGACCGTTTCGAATCAACAAATGAATGGCGACTGACTCGGGTTGTAAATCCGTGGGACAGTCGCTGCACTTGTAAATATTTTACGACCGGTAAATTCACGTCGGCCTGTTTAAGAGCAAAACAGCAATTTTTTCCCCAGAGCTTGAGCAACACGTGTCGATTCCCAAAGTCCATTCAAGTTAGGATCAAGAAAATTCTTTTCATTTTTTCATTTACCATCTGCATCTGGGGTGGGTCAGAGTTTTTTTCCCTAAATGAAAGCGCGTGCGCTATTAGGAGACAAAGAAAAGCATAAATTGATGTTTGATGCTGGATGTTTCGTTCGCTTCCATAGCCTACTGTTGGAGATCGGTTCATAGGTATTCGGTCAGTTTATTTGAGTCATGAGACTCAAATTTAGGTACAAAAGTTTGAATTCATTTAGAAATGAAGATGCTTTTTTATAAATTTTCAATATTTCAACAATTTTATGTTCTGATATGTCTTATAACTGCAGAATAGCCACGAGGGCTAGCCTTTCTATAGACGATTCCTTTCGTTTTACTATTTCCACTGCCCTGTCTAGACTTTTCATCCAGACAACCATCAAAACTTTTACCATTGTAACAACTGCCATTAGGCAGATTCAAAATTACGGTAATTGATGTTAATGCATTTCAAATGTACCAGAACAAAATTGAAATGTGGTCATTTTAAAGAGTATCTTTCAATTTTGTTCATTCTATTAATAGAATTGTTGAAAGCGTTTCGAGGTTTCGACGAGAATCCGGTAATAAAAGTAACAATGTATCGGGAGAGCTACTAATAAGTCTTGATACGTAGAAAACGTTCTTATATTTCACACATGTTGGTTATACTTATACAATACCTACTCGTAGCAATATTACGAATGCATTCTCTCAATGTAATCAGTTGGTAAAAATGCCTTTCTGAAAGATGATTTTTATCGTGATTCTGAACAATTGGGAAAATAAGATCATAGTCGTACATATTTCTCAGTCAGTGTCCGTTAAAAGCATTCTAGCTATTAAGGCAGTACCGGAGCGAAAAAAATCGGATGGCGACCTTGTGCTGGTTAAACTCATTTTTCACAAAAACTATAGCAAATTTCTTCTCCAGAATGACTCATTCCCTAAGTTAGTATATTGCGCAATTTTTGAGATCTTTTCCGCATAGATTGGTTCAGTATAAGTCCCGGCGTGTTGTCGCGAAATTTGAACATCAATAGTCAAAATCCAAAATTCTTATTTTGTATGGCAAAACAGGACAGCGCTGTGTTCTGAACGCCCTAGCTAGTAAATGGCAGCTCAGATCCACACCAAAATGCTTCATTCCCTAATTGAGACATTGGGGAATCCGATAGAGTGAATATCACATCGATATATTGTTCCGAATTCAAGATTTGTTGTAGCGAAATTTTTGTAATCAAAAGTAAAAATCTCTGCGGACATTGGCAACCATTATTTCAACAGATTTTGTTGCGAGCACCATGCGTGAATTGCGATAAATTGGTCAAAGAAGTAATCAACCAGAGCAAGTCATGCTTTTTATCGCTTATTTTAGTCATAACAATGCACGTTTATTTTTGATTGTATGCAACTAGTAAAAGGTGGGATATGGCGTCCATTACTGACTTGAGAAACATTGATAAAATAAAGAAACAGAAAACATTTTGGTTTGGCCAATTGTACAGAATTAATTTTGGTGTTCATATTATGTCAGATTTCATGCGTGCTACATTGCGGAGAAACATTGCGCAGTTGTTTATGTCGTATTGTTATGTAGTTGTTGTGCATATGACTAACTTTAGGAGTAATTTCTCGGCATGAACGATAAATAAGAAGTCATTTAGGATATTATCTGCGTTTACATAGAATAGTTTTATGAGTAAGCAAGATTGTTATTGTACTTTATGTTGTACATATCAGTAAGTATTAAATAATAGCTGCCATTGCTAAAGACATTTATTCAAGAACTATTTCAAAAATTCGAAAGTGATTATGATGAATTTGTTATACTAATACTACGCGGTGAAATAAGTAAAAATAAAAAGCAGGAACAAAACAAAACTATTTATAATATTATATAGCTATTATCACTAGCACATACATTGTATTAGATTTTGGCCACTTCCGTCAAGCATTTTGGAATAACCTGAAGTAGCTAGGATATAATTAGCTGAAGTAGCTAATGTTGAATATTTTTAGGGATTTCCATGAAGTAGAAATGGTAACCGACTGCAATTTTTTTGACTAGGCTTGGAAATTTGTTAAATTTATTGATGCAGTGTGTTGATGACGCATTGCTTCGCAAATTTTTGATAAGGGAAGTTATGAATCGATCTGACAGACAGCAACCCAATCGGCTCTATCGATTACATACCCGCATTCCATACTGACTATTACATTGGCTTACGGCAAGAACATCGATAAAAGGCGGAGGGCTGTGCGTTCATAATGCTTCTAAAGCGACATGGAAGTAGTAGGTTGGTCGGCCGAAGTACGAATGTTGGTCATTCGTAATGGTTTTATTTTTTCATTGCAAATCAGACTATTTTTCATCTCTGGTTTCATATACCAATAAGATGATTGTATCCTATTGCCTTTTATTCCCCTACCTATTTGATGACATCTGTTAGAGCAGGTCGGTTCAACGCAGAACACATTTTCGAATCAAACACGAATAAATATCTTACATTTTTACACCAGTTTTATAATGGCGTTTTCGTTTCCACCTGGCGATACATAGACATAGATGCAAAAAAGAGATAGACAGATTACACCCTGGTTTGAGTCAGTGTAAGATCGACTACACCGGTGCAGTGCACTGTCAATAACGAAAGTGCCATTAGATTTATACTATGTATACATTTCACCGAAAATATGCTATAAATCATCATCAAACTACATGCCCGCCGATCGTAACGCTAGCTAATTTTAGATTGCTACTTGTTGCTGTTATTTCAAAACGACAGTTATATTTCTTACACTTATTGAAAACATTAGTCCTTAGTATAACTTATACTAGTCAAAAAGTCTGGGTTTTTTTCCGAACAATGCTCGAATGCATTGTGCATTTCCAGATCTTGTGTCACCACTCCCTGCATTCCTGCTTGCACACGCGACCTTCTGGAGACAGTGAGTTCAGGAATGAATGGTAGGAAGCTTCAACACTCCAACGCTTACTCAGTCGAGCACGGAGCCAGTGGAGCACCATGGCACACTCTACAGTATCTTTGCCTTTACCCTTTCAAGTGGGGCTCTGACGTGTTTTTTTTCTTGTTTATTTGACACGGCTCAATGCATTAGCATAACTGAGCCGTGGGTCTTTTTTTGATTTTTGCAATATGTAAAAAATAAAAATTAATTTTCACTAAGGCTATCCATCGGGTCTTGTTCACGCAGCTTGCTGCTGCGTGTTGATATCTTCTTCCTAGGCGGTGAAACAGCTGCATTGTCTATCATAACTAGAGTCATTCAGTTCGCTTTCTCTCGCGTTTTCGTTCACGTCCATGTCGTCATCGGTACTACATTCAAGTTGCTCACGGTCGGTTTTTCTTATTTGTTATTTGTGCTTACGGGTCTCTGTTGTAGATCGGTCTTCATCGGCATCTGATTCATTTTTGGTGGTGTTGGTTGTCGGTTTGGAAGCATCTGGTATAATCGTTGTAATTTCACTGTTCGTAACGGTAGTTGGTTTAGTGGTCCTGGACCATATCGTTGAGTTAGTGATTGTTAATGCGCGGACCGCAGTCGTCGGTTTACCAACCGGTTGTGGTTTAGCATACGACGACTGTGTACTGGTCTTGGTCGTAGCATATTGACTTTCTTTAGCAGCCTCCAAGCAAGGTTTTCCGTGGTGTAGCGGTTGATCATAGAAGTGGCACGTAGGAATCAGCCCTGGGCACGTGACCAATGTTCGCTGATTAAATGTAACACCTTGTGTTTTGCCATAAATGGTCAGATATGAGGGGATAGGTTTTGTCGGCCGCATTCTCACCACAAGCACTCCGTTGCGGAGACCTGGGAAGAAGTTCCTCCATGTGTCTTCCGAAAAGGATTCCAATTCACCGTATTTTGGCATGTGTTGTTTGATAACAGCATGATTAGTACGCGGAGCCAAGCCATGCATTTTAACTTCAATAGTGTCACGGTCTGCGTATGTTGGGATGCTGTATAAAATGTCATTACATTCGACAACGTGCTTCAAGTTGTTATGTGTAGCAAATGATTCTGCTTGTTCTATGTTTTGGAACGTAATCAGTACCTCATGACGTAGATGATGGAATTACACATCATTGACTTCTGCTATGTTGAGCTTCATGTTCACCTTCAACAATTGTTCCACGTCACGGGTCGCTAGTCTTACCGGACATTTCGAAAAGTCAACAGCAACATAGTTCGACCGAACTGGGCTATAAACTGGCTTGGCATTGTTACTCATTATTTGTTCACGTTTCACATACTAGGTAGTAGATATCGAATTTTGTTTTTGCAACTAGATAATGCAGCGCACGGGTGAAATTTGATTGCCTGTCCTGCTATAGCAGCGGAGCGATTTTTAGCTTCTGAACTGCGCAAGATGAGAAACCGAACTGGTTGATTTTATTTCCCTAACTACTTGTATTCGTGGAAACTAAAGAAAAAAAAACAACGGTGAAGATAAATTAAGGGATGATTGCAACGGTGGAGGTAGAAGAATTGCGCGGAAAAATTTGTTGAGCTAAGTTGCTAGAGAACACAAGAGATGCGATCAAGCCCTGGGAAGGCGTTATGTTGGAAGTTGTTGAAGCTACTCAGATTCCAAAACCGGGGCATTATTACATTGGTTATTTCCCGGTAGCATCGACTGGTCAGACTACTGAACAGAAGCGTAGTCCTCAAAACTGTAGAGGTCCTGTTTCAGTACCACTGGTAACTTCCCAGAACAATAAGCTGAACTACGTTTTGGGAAGAATGCGCCAGCTGAAGGGAGCACCGGTCTTCGCCGAACTAGACTAAACTGGTGGCCAAATGCGGACAAACCAGATCTCTGCTCATGGCAAGCTTGCTTCAACGGTGAGGCGTGTATCCTCAACAATCGCATTACGCCTAATGGAAAACTTCACCTTCCTCTTGTAAACCATAACGATTTTATTCATTGTGCCATTCGACTAGCAGCCTTCCCTGCAAAACCGATAAAGCTCCTCTGCATAGGTTGATCCATTTAGCTACCAACTTTGACGGATAATTCCCGGCGGCGTATATACTCTGAAGTTGAAAATTTCTTTGGAGACCGATAACAATTTTTATGACCCTAACTTGGTATCAATCTACTCAGACAGTTCTCGACGACGAATATTCGACTTTGTGTTGTTCATTCGTCTATGTTTTCACTCCTCGTTCATATGTCCTTGTTAGTTGAAGTTACTATTTCTGTTCGTTTCGCCATTTCCGCTGGAGTTTCGATAGTATGAGTGTCACTATTCTACACGAAAAAAATGTTCCCAAAATCGCGAATAATGTACCTTCATTCTGGAACAATCACGTTTTTACGTTACGAAAACAGGATCATGAACAAAAATTATGTATTTTATAATTTTGTTCAATTTATTTTCAGTAATGCATAACGCCTTTATTAGTGGAAATATTTGTTTTTATATTGTAACCTGCAGTCACGGTTTTCTGTACATGGACTAGTTCACAACTTTATTAACATTATTCGTAAACCAAAGGATGACTCGTGATTGTATTCATAGATTTAGGAACATCATTCCGAGTCCAACTATTATTCATGAATACTTACATTCCTCGTGAACATTTATCAGTCCTAATTTATTAGTCATGATACAATATCGGTGCTCGTGAAATAGTTCATAAAATATTATTCATAGATTAGTGCATTAGTTCATGATTCCTAGCGTATTAGTCACGTCTCACCATTCATGATAATGAAATAGTTCACATAATCATAAAATATTAATGAATTAGTGAACTGGCTCATGATTTATAATACGTGATTCACGATCTATCTTGTGTGCTTATTTTGTTTAGAAAATATTCCTAATAATTTTCAATTTCATGCAACTTTGCACATGCTCATGGAATTTTCACGTGAACTATTCCCCAAAATTTGGATTATTGTTCATGGTATTTTTGTTCTAAGAGCTTTTTCGTGAAATATGATATACTTGTCTCCAGTTACAGCGACCAGTAATAAGTACGAGCAGCAGATATAAGAAAATTGCTAGAACCTAATCATTCATTTAATAAGGTTCGGTGTGATGTCCGAAAGAAAACGAAAACTGTACTGAACACCAAAGATACATTAAAGAACCACAAATCGTGTTCGTGGTAAAGTGTACAAAACAATATGCAGTGAATCAGTCAAACTTCTATGATGTTCATAGTGTCAAATTTCTCCGAGTAAAAAATCCGATAATAGCAATTAAATAACATATGACGATAAGGCGAAAAGAAATTGCGAATATCATGATAAACCACATTCGTATGATGACTCTCGGAACGAGCATTCGATCTTTCCAGTCCGTGCGGTGTAAAGCGATAAAAAGTGGTGCTAATCCGCTTTTATGGTTATCTTGTGTATTCTTTGCCTCTTCGAGGTTTTGAACTATTTTCTTCTTTTGTGTGTGCGCGTTAACCGCCAGTGGACCAGCAGAGCATTTGCAGTGCTTCGTTTTTTGTGAGCTGCCTGGATACTAAAATCCAAGATATGTACCGCTATTAATTCACATTCCCATTTCTTGGTTCAACTACTAACGTACACTGCGTAAATGGCTTCCCCTGACAATGGTGAGGTGAGATGGATGCTGAATCGTGATCTTCTTCCGGGCCCAAGACTTCAGCCTTGCTTCAGCCAGTGAAGACTCTTATTGGGTGACCTTCGTGGGTCTGCCCCCCTAACTACCTAGGTAACTTATTAAGGTTCGTCTACCTTTTCGCCTTTTTGTACCGCGGGTTATGAACTGTGCTGTTTGCAAACAATTGGGACACAGCATTCCATTTTAACAAAAAGGCTTGTTGTGGGAAATGCGATGAGAATCATGTAGATGATTCCTGTAGAAGTGATGTTGAAAAGTGTCTCTAATGTGGGGGAAATTCACTTGATCTCCCGACATGTTCCATGTACAAACAGCGCGACGTGAATCCCTTCAGGGACGCTCTAAGCGATCTTTTGCAAATATGCTAAAGATAGCTACGCCACCGGTCTCTACGAACATCTATACTATCAGGAAGCAGTAGCGACTGGCTCAAATTTTACGTTCCCCATGTTGATCGGAGATATGTGCCTTGCCAAGAATCGTCTTTTCATAATTTTCCTAATGCGAAGGATTGGGGAATTGGTAAGTTTATGGGTAAAGAAAATAGTGACACAAAACAATAAAAATAGAGCATTCTGCACCCCCGGAGGAATGCTGAACGATCTGCAGGTGATACAATAGCAGGAATGAAACATCCAACCCCCGGAGGGATTTAGAATTTTTATTTAAGCAGTGAGTGGATATATCAACACTCCCGAGGGGATATTGAGATAACAGAACGATAACACCCCCGAAGAGATATTGTCATTCAAATACGGCTAAAACTATAGCTCTTTACCACACTGGGTTAGGAACAATAGCATATCACTCAGTTTCAGCTCTCTGTACATAGGTTCATCTATGTATGGAGAACCAAAAATCCAGATACGTAATTGCATTACTACAGGGCAGTTGCATATCAAATGATATGATGTACCGTAATCGGATTCACAAAGATCACATGAATAATACTCAGCGCCCTGAATAGTAGCCATGTGATAATTGAGTTTGCAATGTACAGTCAGTGCCCTGACTAGAATACTGCAGTTGTACTTGGAAAAATGCAACAAATTCTTTGACATTTTCGGACTCACATCCGGCAGAAAAGTCTTTGTTTGAACGCAAGTTTGCAAGCTACGCCAATGGTTGGCATGTTCGGATGCAGCCCAAGAACGAATTTTGTGCTTTATCTGGACCAACGAAGTCAGTCGCAACACCAGCGCTAGCCAATTCGTCAGCCCACTCATTTCCAGTAATACCGGAATGACCAGGTACCCATAGAAGGTAGATAACATTTGAAAGGCTAAGTTCTTCGGTTTGAGTTCGACATGCGATTACTAATTTTGATCTCGAATCTGCCGAACTAAGTGCTTTCAGGGTAGCCTGACTTTCAGAGCAAAAATAGATTCTTTTACCGCAAATTCCCTGTTGAAGTGCTGATTGTACGCCACACAGAATCACAAAGATTTCTGCTTGGAATACGGTACAGTATCTACCAAGTGAATGAGATTGGTTTAATCTTCTTTCATGACAATAGCCACCAGCACCGGCTAGGCCCTCCAACAAAGAACCGTCAGTATAACAAGCTACGTATTCTTCAAGTTGTCGCTCCATCCAGCCAGACAGACATTCCTCACGAAGAGGAATTCTCACATTGAAAGTTTTAGAAGGAAAACTACATGTGAGTGTAAGGTCACTGGGAGCAAGTGTTTATGCATCCCATGTAACCATTTGGGGCCACAATCTTGTGTGGCTAGTTGCACGATCTATTGAGTAACTGTTCCAGAGCACAGTAACCTTGGAACGGTATACTCCAGAAAGTGCTTCATGTTGCAGAAACACATGTAGTGGTTTTATGTTCAAGAGTTCCTCTAGAGCAGCAGTAGGTGTTGTCAAGAACGCACCAGTCATTGCCATAAAGACCATCCTCTGAAGATGGTTTAACATTGGTTGTATTTGGAGTCCCCAAGATTTGCCGAAAGCCCGTCTACATTGGCCGAAGGCCATGCAAGCTTTCTTGATCCTGAAATCGATGTGAGCTGTCCAATTGAGTTTTGAGTCAAGAATTACCCCTACTTACTTCACTTGAACTGCAATAATAACTTCAGAGTCAAAGAACTGCAATGGACGAGCTCCGGTTGTAATCATTGCGTGAAAAGCACCCTTGATGTTTTATTTGGATTAACTTATAGTCCAATATGAAGACACCATTGCTCAAGAACACATAAGGCTAATTGCATGAAAACAAAAAGTGAGTTAATGCAAATACCGGTGATTATTAAAGGAGACCGAGGAGGGTTGAAACATTTTTTGTTTTTGCTAGATAATTCGACAAAAACTGTCATTCGATGATTGCTTATTTTTAAATTTCTTACTTCTGTTTATGCTTAAACAAATTACATCAAAATAACTTGTACAAATCAATAACATAGCATCAATATATTGATTTTTGTAACAGTGTTCTCTTTGTTTCAACTCTCCTCATACCGAGGAAAGTTGAAACAGCAATTAATGTGAGTTGGAACAAGTAACCAATTATTTTAAATATTATCAAAACGTTTTCTAAAGCATCAAATGTTGCAACTGTGATTTTGGTTACAAATGCAGAAATTTCTGCAATTATCCCAACAATTTTAACAGTAAGATGCTTTACCTAACCACTAATTAACTATAACCGTAAAATTAAGAAATTTGCAACCCATTTTTCATACATTTAGTTATGTATTGTTTTCCAACCACTTCCCCTAGAACATTCTGCATTCATTAAACTGGTTGATATGACCAGTGATACTATTTATGAATACAAGTGATACGAGTTTATGAAAACAGGTAAATTGGTATCCATGTCGGTAGTATTTGATTCATTTTGAATTATGGTCACTTCACTCCAAGCTTCAGAAGCTGATAGGAGTAAACAATTAGAACAAATACATATTCCGTGGTTATAAATGACCAAGATCTAATAGATTGAGAACGTTGACCACTGTTGCCAATTCAGGAAAGCAGAATCTTGATTATTATTATTTGTTCAGGAACGTTAACGTGATTGTAACATTACCATAAGATTAGAAGTTCATCATCGAGGAGAGTTGAAACAAGGTGTTTCAACTCTCCTAGGTCGAGAAGTAAGGATTGATCCACAATTTACAATTTATACCTCGCAAACATAGAAAGAAACGTATACAATTCATAAATGGTAACGTTTAGACTATATAATAGCGATATTTTCATGATCGAACATTACTTAATATCTTAATAAAATATTAAAAACTTACTTTTGCTCATTTTTTGTAGTGTGTTTACCGTAAATACTTAACCACTTATTTAACGTAGGTGGCTTGCATTGGAGGGTTTATGGGCACGATATAAAAAAACAAATGCATTATTGTTTTATCCGTAACGGTACTGTTTCGCTAGTATCAACTCTCCTCTGTTTCAAATCTCTTCGGTTTCCCCTATATGATAACTACCGGCCAAACTATACGTTGGAAACCCAAGCTCATTAAGTTTCTCCAACAAGCAATCGGCGACAAGGTTCCATAGAAGTAGTGACAGCACACCACTTGGAGGACATCCGCAGACACTCAGTTTCCTTATCTCTACTTGTCTTAACGATGAGCACAGATGTCGGTTGCTAAGCATTGCGTGTATCCAGTTCGTGATATATGAAGGTACTCCATGACCTCGGGTTGCTTCCGAAATGGATTCGAAAGATACGATCAAAAGCACCTTCAATATCGAGAAAAACTCCTAAACTTGATTACCTTTGTGAAAAAGCTTTTTCAATGTTGTAGACAATATTGTCTAACAGGGTGGTAGTAGACTTTCCCCGCTGATATGCGTGTTGCATTGCATGCAACGCGCAACCTAACATCTCGAATATAGTGGTCGTATAAACGCTCCACTGATTTGAGAAGGAAGGAGGTCAGACTGATCGGTCTAACGCTCTTTGCCTCCTCATACGTGAAGCGGCCACCTTTGGGAATGAATTTGACAGTTATTTCCCGCCGCGCTAATGGAATGTATCCTGTTGTAAGACTATAAGTAAGAATTTTTTTCAAAATATGCTTGAAGCGTTCATATGCTCTTTATAGTAGAACTGAAATGATTCCATCCTTTCCAGGCGACTTATACGGACCAAAACTTTCAATCTCCCATTTGGTAGATTCGGTTGACATGGTTGGTTGTCGAGCAAATACCCAAGAATCAGAACTACCTGAAAAGAACTCAGAGGCAGTCGTCAGTGATGGCTCTGTACAGCGTGGAAAGTGTGTGTCAAAAAAACATCTTTGTCAGACGAGTATTCACCATTAGCAGTTCTAATCGAACTGACATCAAATATTTATGCTACTATGAGTGAGCTTGTTTTATCCACGACCTCATCCAAGTCACTTGGAGATAACGACGGTTTGAGCTCGTTTGGTACGAGCCAGTTTGCCAACTCATGCGTAATACCGTCAGAGCAGAGAGGTACATCTAACACCTCTTCTCTGACAGCTCGTGCAAAGGTTTGGCGGTTTCATGCATTAAGTATGTGCAGATTTGTGCTACTTAAGTATTCCATTAATTCGGTGCATCTCAAATTGATATATGAGCTGTCCCAAATTATGTGGTGGGTGATTATGAAAGGAAACCCATTTCTACCACAATAAGATACAACCCTTATATGATACAACCCTTTTGAAATCATAAGTAGGCGATGGTTCATTATGCGGCAAATATGCCGAACAATAGACGTATTTCTTTTTTATGTTGTCAACAGTCGTATTTACCGTGACAGCAAAAATTTGCGAAGAAAAAACGTCGACTGTGTCAGAGATTCGCTTAACACAGCAAGGGTAAGACCCACGACACTCCGTGCGCGACTGGCATATTTTAGTACTGCCAGCCATTCAGTCCGCGGCACGGAGGAACACCTTGACTTGACGACTCTTGTTTTCAGTCTCCTCTTACGACATGGGAACAGGAACCCAGTGGCTGGCTTGATTCTCGATACTGGACATGACTGGAGGAAAGTGGAGGTCCGCGCCATCAAAAAATCAGGAAAACCAGCCTCCGACCACAACTCGTATCGACCGATTTCTACTGTCCAGCATCCGAAAGTTGTTCGAGAAAATGATCTTACTCCGCCTTGACAATTGGGAAGCAAATGGCTTACTATCAGATACACAATTTGGCTTCCGCAAATGCAAAGGGACGAATGATTGTCTTGCGTTGCTCTCAACGGAAATTCATATGGCCTATGCTAACAAAGAGCAGATGGCATCAGTTTTCTTGGATATTAGGGGACATTTGATTCAACTTCTGTCATGATTTTTTTCTGGGAAGCTGCACCATCATGGTCCTTAATCGATTTTAAACAACTTTTCGCCAAACTTGTCGTCTAATAAACTCATGCATTTTCAGCATGGTCCCGAATTAGTTACATGGCTCTTTCACAGGGCTCATGTCTAAGCTCCCTACTCTGCAACTTTTACGTGAATGACATTCACGAATGTCTTGCCGATTACTACACGCTTAGGCATCTTGCAGATGACGGCGTGGTCTCTGTTACAGGTCCCTAAGCTGTCGATTTGGAAGGACTATTGCAAGATATCTTGGACAATTTGTCAATTTGTTTAGAAGTAGAAAAAAATCGTTCTCATTTACGCTGTTTTTTATTGTTTTGATTTTTATTTTTTATAGTTTTTCGAAACAATGGTTCGCAAGTATAATTTGCGCACAGTAACTGCTGTAACAGTAACGGTGCGTGTTACCAATGTATTACTGGTCAGAAATATTTGTTTCATTTCAATTTCCGCTCCATTTCTTGGTATTTTCCAAAACCCGATTTTTCAACTTTCACTCTTCCAAATAATTGCACTTTTTCAGAAATATCGAAATTCCATTGTATACCGTTATACTAGAAACATTTGATTTTTTTCAAATCGGTTGAAAATTCGCAAATTTATAGTATTTTTTGTGAGAAAAGTCAAAACCAGAAAATTTTACTTTTTTTGTTCAATCTAATTTATGTATCATTGATTCAATAAATTCCGATTGATTCAACAAATTCCGTACATGACGGCGCCGGTGGTTGAGTAGTAAGCGTGACCGCCACTCATTCCATTTGGCCTGGGTTCAATTCCAGCTTATGTCGTTGAGATTTTTCTCAGGTGCACAAATATCTGTGGTCACGTCTTCCTTCGGAAGGGAAGTAAAGCCGTTGGTCCCAGGTCCATGAAATTGGTGGATCGATGTCTAGTACAGGTAGTGGAATCACCTCTCTGACGTCGGTAGAGAAGAAGTAATTCCACCGTCTACACTCTTACTAACAAAAATATTCTCCCGTGATACTTGTGGAGTGCGCAGTAGTATATACGGCCTCTAGCAAAATCAAGGGTCGGACTAACCATTCCTTCCCTTTCCTTCCGTGATCTACGTTCGGGCCTGGCCGGCGTCGGTATTGATCAAAAACACTTTAGGATTACCAGGAGTTGCACATTGAAAGATGTTTCGCTACTCCCAAGCATAATTATCTACTGATTCCCTGTGCAACTTCAGCCAGTCCCGATCGATAACGGAGTAGCAGCCAGGGGTTGTCGCACAAGCTCATTCTCTAGTTCATTGATTCAATAAATTCCATACATTCAATTTCACAGCTATTTTCGCAATTAAAAAAGAATAAAATGATATATATTTCTTTAGTTTGCATTTATACCTGCGAAAATTGCAATCAAACGCGTGGGGTACGTTTGTACCCCAGTGCAATGTTCTAAGGTAGAAAAAGTAAGTGTAACGTTCTTGTGTTAAAGATTTGTAACAGATGTGCCAACAAAGGATCAACTTTCTCCGTACAATAACCGTTACAATGCGGGGTGCCCATTCAGGATACCTGATCAGGCTGTACCAAACTACAATATTGTCGGTGATAGATTACGGGCGTTTCTGTTTTCGTGCCACTGCGAACATACACTTCACCAAACTGTGGCGAATTCAGTATTGTTGGTTGCGCATTGCTTTGAGTTGCATGCATTCGACCCATACGATGAGTCTAAAAGTGTTGGCGGGCGTTCTTCCGCCAAAAAATCAATTTTGGGATCTCTCATATCGAATGCTCATTCGATGTAATATCTTGAACCCGTTGGCAATTGCAAATTTTGAGACGCTTGTCGAGTTCAATTCCTACACCCGATTTATGTTCTTATACTTCGAATAGATGGCACAAAATATCAATTCCCAAACGTGTCAATCTCTCTCATGCTTTTGATTCAGCTGTATTTTTCGACACATCCATGAAAGATAAGATTCGTGAAATCCCAGACTACATACGTCCGTAAGTGAACCCAAACATCTTTCATAGTAAATTTCGAGAAGTCGACTGCAACGATATGTTTGCTTTATTTATTTATTTATTTATTTATTTATTTATTTACAGTTAATCAACAGACACAGTATGGTCCTAATTATAATTTCTTAAAATAGTTAAGAAAATTGTTTGTATTCTACTACATGGGATGTGAAAGTCAAATCCGGATGAAACTCTGTTGAATGTCCGCTGCAAACCAATGACGGCACCGTTGGCTCCATAGTTAGTCCGGCGAAGAGGTAGTCGGAGGAATACATTATTGCGGAGAGCACGAGGACGAGCGTTCATATTTATAGCACTAAGAAGCTCGTGGCAATCATTGCACAGGACAGGTCCCGCCGCACTTGCAATGTATCGAGTCCGATAAGCTGTCCGCGACTTTCGTAACTTGGCAGCTGGTGTGGGTTGCTCCAAGGCAACTGGCGGAGGGAAAACCGAACAAACCTGCGCTGTACTGACTCAATTCGGTGGACACCGTTAAGGTAATGAGGGTTCCACACAACAGAGCAATATTCCAATGTTGATCGAACGAGTGAGCAATAAAGAGACTTCAAGCAGTAAATTTCTGAAAAGTTCTTAGATATTCTCATTATGAACTCCAAACAGCGTGATGCTTCTGCGACAATACAGCTGATATGCTGCTTAAATGTCAATTGTTCATCGAGAAAAACTCCGAGATCATTGACACAATTTGCTCTGTCAATCGTGGATTCTGTTAGACAGTATTCGAATCGAATTTGCATTTTTTCCTCGAAAACGTAACGATCGTGCATTTTTTAGGATTTAGGGTCATTCGGTTGATTTCACACCAATCCGCAAAGTTTACTAATTGACGTTGAAGAAAAGCTGCGTCATCAGTATTCCGGATTTTGTGGAATAACTTAATGTCATCAGCGAATGACAACCGTGGTCCTTATAGGAAAAAGTTAACGTCGTTGAAATACAGGAGAAAAATCAAAGGACCGAGATGATTGCCTTGCGGAATACCAGATGTAGCGAAGAATTCTTCGGATACACAACCACCTATTTTGACAGCCAGACGACGATTACTGAGATACGATTGCATCCAACGGAGTACATTGGTACCAAAGCCAATTCTATCCAATTTTGCCACTGCAATAGCGTGATTAATCTTGTCGAAAGCAGCTGAAAGGTCCGTATAGATTAAGTCAGTTTGAAGGCCATCAGACATGGCATCTGTCATATAGGACGTGAACGACAGAAGATTCGTAGATGTTGAACGTTTCGGCATAAATCTATGTTGAGTCTCAGTGATGTAGTGTTTGCAGTGATTGAAGATGGGTTCCAACACGACCATTTCAAATAGCTTAGGAATTGCGCTTAGCGTAGTAATACCCCGGTAGTTGTCAACTTCTTTTTTATTTCCTTTTTGTAAACTGGCAACATGAAGGAGGATTTCTAGAGGTCGGGAAATACTCCGATTGAGAACGACAAACGAAATAGATGTCAAAAAGGTTCCAATACACCGACAGAGCATTCTTTAAGAATAATAGCTGGTATACCATCTAGGCCTGCAGAGGTTGAAGCCTTCATTTTACCAATCGCCAGTTGTACCATATTATTGTCGATATTGACAGAATTCAACAACTGATATGACTGTGGAACATCAAGTGCCGCACGGGAAACCTGGGACGGTGCCAATTTCTCGTTGGAAAATACGCTCGCGAACTTTTCAGAGAATGATTGACAAATTCCTTGAGAATTAGTGCTCATACGCCCTCCGTAGCCCATCGTTTAAGGTAACCTGGACTCCTTTCTTTGCTCGTTTACATGCTTCCATAATGTTTTAGGATCGGACTTCAATCTGCGTTGAACGTTCCGCAAATAATTAGCATGGCACCGCTTAGCTGTCTTTTTATACACTTGGTTAACATATACGTAATGTTGTCGTAGCACGTAACCCCCATGCTTAGAGTACTTTTTCAGTGCGGCCATTTTAGTCGCTTTTAATCGTTTCAGCTAGACCGTTTGCCATACTGGGTGCCTAGAGTGATGGCCGGTACTTTTGGGTATATAGCGATCAATAGCATAGCTCAACACGTTGGAAAAATTCTGGGCTGCTGCGATGACATCATCATTGTCCAGAATTTCGTTCCAGTGAAGATTCGACAGAAAATCAATAATGCTATAGAAGTCCACTCTTCTAAAATTATAGCTGACTGTGTCGAAAGTGTCACAGTCATACTCCACACTATTCGCTACAAGCACAATATGCAGGAGAGGGTGGTGTCTAACAATCTTCAGCAGGGGGAACGGTGCTGCGGTTAATGTTGGCGCATAGTCAGATTTGCTCGAAAAGCAGAGATCGAGGATTCTGTTGTTCTCGTCCACCACGTTATTCATTTGGCGCAGAAGATTTAGGCTGTAGCAGTCAAGCAAACTGGTAGTGCCAGCATGGAAAAATGACAGTTCGGGATCCGCGAACATGAATTCGTCAGTTGCGGTGGACCATTTCAATCCGGAGAAGTTAAAATCACCCACGATCAAAATCTCGTCAAGAGGGTTTGTCTGAGTGGAGATACGATCAAGTGACTGAGTATGTGTATCAATCAATGATAGATCGCGTGTCCGGTCAGGTGGAAAATAAACCACACAAAGAAAGAGTGCGTAGCCAGCCAGTTTAATTCTCACCCAGACCTGTTCGACACAGGCCACTAGAATATCCTCGAGCAGTTGACTTTTAAACGACGATGGATCGCGACAAGCACCTCGCCGCCGTCAGTCTTGTGACTGTTGCGTGAGCTACGATCAGTACGGAAGACGTCATAGTTTGTGCCAAATGCTTGCATTGAAAGAGTGCTTGCACTTAGCTACATCTCTGTGAGGGCAATTATATCGTAACACTCATCCGAACTTGCTACCAAATAATTATCGATTCATGTGTTCATACCGCCGACGTTCTGATAATATATTTGCAGGTTACAATACCGCGATTGGCTGGAAGCAAGGAGCGGATCAGTACTCGCATTGAAAAAATCGTTTTCGTACTTGCCGTTTGCATCGATCTGGAAGATCCATTCACCGCTCCCGCACATAGGACCGGGACGACTAGTGAACGCTGGCTGCAATTGCTCGACTGTGGCGGGGGGATCCAGGGCTTCCATAATGTTCGCTGCGGTGCGTCCCAGTGTGCTATGAGTCCTGCCATCATAGCATAGAGTGCCTCGTCCGTCTGTGCTCGCTGTCGAACCGAATATGCTGTGATGAGACGTGCTACTTGATATTGCAGATTCCGGGTTACATACTGAACGTGCTGGGTCATTCGACCTCAAGCTGCAGTCAAATAAATGGGTATGGGGGAAGCACATTTCATTATTTTTTTTGATGTTCATTAAAACAAAGTAATATAACATAACAAAGTCCACCGGTGGTTGAGTTTTTAATCTTCTTGCGAGTCCGTCACAAGCAGTGCTGAAGTTGCTGCCGTTTGGGATGATAACGGTGGCTCTATTCGGGGTACCTTCGATGCACTCGGTCCCCAAATATCCTGAGAACGCTGTCCATCATGAAATGCACGAAAGTACACCCCTTTTGGCGAAATCGAGGAGTCCAGAGCTTTGTCCCTATATTTCAGATCGACGCCGACTTTGAAAGACACAAACGCTAATGTTTTCAAATCAGTGTCCTTTTTTACCAATTTCTTCACAACAGGCTGGCAGTCAGGTAAACACTCGCGAACCAAGGCAGCAATATCATCCTATGAAACCTTCGGTGCAATACGGGATAGGTACACCCAATACTTGTCCGCTGGTTGTGGTACTGTTTCGATGACTTTCGGTAGATTTTCAATTAATCGAGTTCCACTAGTAAGGATAAGCGCGGGTCTTCTCTCCGGCAAATCCTTGGTGACAAGTTCACGAGGGCGCTTTTTTTTGGATAAAGTGATCTTGGAACACTTACACTTTTACACCGACGAGTCAGGTTTCGACGGCTCTTTGGCTCCAGTATATTCAATCAAAACCTCACCGCCTCATTCAAACTCAATGATCCTTTTTCAGCTTACGGCGCATAACTCGCTGCTATGCAGTATATCCTCGGGATTATTGATACTTTGCCCACAGATTATTATTTTATTGTTTAGGACAGCCTCAACTCAATAGAGACTCTCCGTTCGATGAAACCTTGAAAGCACATTGTATATTTTCTGGAAAATTATGAGAGCGTCTGCATGCTTTGTCTGTAAGATCGTATAAGATTACCTTAGTTTGGGTTCCCTCGTATTGCTCCATGCCAGGTAATGAATATATTGAAGGAAGGCGAAGATTTTCGGTTCAAGAATATTTCCAAAAGGAAATCAACAGTAGCTTGCGATATTTGGGATCTTACGACAGTTTGACAACTTGACCCTTTTCTGATGGTGGTGTAACATTCGCGCAAGACTGTCCAGCAACACCAATTCCAAGGACTATTTGATGGTTGAGTCACCAAGTAAAAGGCATGATTCCGTGCAATCTCATGTGTAAGTTCGGATTAGTTCTATGTTCCTCAGACTTATTGATAAAGGATAAAAAACATTCCAATATTCACTAAACATTCCATTTTTCCATTTCCAGTGTCTATAGGTAGTTCCGGTTCATGTTTTATATGTGACCGCAATTATAAATTCTTATTCATGTAATAAGGACTTTCCTACAAAAAACAATTGCAGCTTTCGGGGTTGCTACAAAACTCATTTGTGGATATATTTTGTTGAATGGAAATACGCGCTAACGTACCTATGTAACATATTTCTGCATGAATTGGGTTATAAAATTGAGTTTTGTATTGATTGCATAGCCGTTGTAGTACAAGAAAGGTATGAAATAAATTTAAAAATACTACGGAAAAAAACGAAACGTAGGTAGCAACAAGTATTTCAAATAAACTTCCTCAGCCGCTTCGCCCACTTTCATGGGCACACCATATATGATATATAACATGCGGTCATAACTGACTGAAAAATCAGCAGATGTTCATCAACAATATATATTTGAAGTTCATCTTTTGTTCCATAAACCAAACGAATTATCTATTTCGTTTTCCAAATCAATGTAACAATTCACAAGTAAAAGTCACTAAGTAAAGTCTACATTTTCAACAAATATCATCCATTGACTGTTTGGATATGATTTCTCAACAATGTGCTTGTGCAGAGAAACTAGTTTGTCTCTTACAGTCGTTCTATACTAAGTCATTCCATACTAAGTTGGGTCAATGGACTATGGAGTGCCACAAATTTCTAACCAAAGGCTATATTTCTGTGAGGTATATAATATATTTTATATTGTGTTGCGAGCTTTCGTAAAAAATATTCAGATTGCATTTTGATATTTTTGTACAGGTACGAAACATTTGCATATTTCCGTACAATCATTGGCCAAACTAAGTGCAAGCTTATTGCATTTCTCACTGCGCACGCAACATTAGCGCAACATGTGATGAATATACATTTAGGCGTTTATTGTCAGCAACATTTTGTTTGAAGATTGTTCTGTATTAGCATATTCCTAGCGATCTGAATATGTAAAATCTCTGAAGAATTATGGAGATTTGATTCAAATCAATATGAACATAAATCATTCATGATGAATGCAAAGTTTTCCAAAGTTTTTTTTTCTTTTTACACAAATGCATCTCCTCTTCGTTGCAAATTTTTGGGTCAAACTGAAAAGTGGGCACATGACTGTTGGTTCATTGAGCATGTTTACTCATTCGGTCAATCACGAAGTGAGACTACGGGCAGTATACCGAAGCTAACCTAAGCAAACTGAAAAGTGGGCACATGGTCTTCAGAAATGAAATCTTCTATATTCGATGAGTTAGTGTAGCAGTGTAAAACGATACACAGCCTATAATCGCAAAACAGTCCCATGTTTTACGAGATCCCCTATCTACATGGGACTGACTTGCGATTATAGGCAGTGTATCAATATACTTACTAGGACACTTAGAAGACGTTTGGGTGCTAAACGCTTCCTGGTCTGATGGTATCAAGGAAAAATGGTCTCATATTGCCACGAGGCGAAATCGCTATGTGTTTTTAGTACAAATAGGATTGTCAGGAGAAGATTGGAGTTTCACAATGAAAGTGGTGAATCAAACCTTTGCTTTATCTCCGTGATTGCTCCAAATTTGGTAGATCAACTATTTATCTGACCGATACACCATACCGAATTGTTTTTCCTGCTAGCAATAATGATTTATTTAGAATCGCTACTGGAGTAGTTCATACATTGGCAGATTATTTGGGTTCTGTTATAATATACTATGTAGCAGATGAATCTTGTATAATAAAGCGACTCTACAAAATCGATGAATCTAGTCTGTTCGTTGCATATATATAACACTCGGTTTGTATAACCAGTGGTTTACCTAGGAGCCAGCACTGATAGGGCGCCATCATCACAATATTGATCCCTAAATAACATAACGACATACTTTTTGCAAGCAATTCAATTCATATTTCATAAAATCAGAAGCCTGCTGGCGTATTTCTGAATAGTTGAAACTTTGCAATAGGTGAGTATTTTACTGATTTGTTGTATAGAAACATTATAAAATAACGCTAATCAGATCTGATGAATGAAACTATGTTATCGAGAATATTGCATTTATGGAAGAAGACTATTCATGGGTCTCTATATCACTGATAAAAAAGTGTTATACTTGTTGCATTCTTGCTCTTTTTACTCACGACATACTCTACAACATTTAGTATGTTGCGCAACGTGTCAAGTGATGCTGGTTTATTTTATTACTTTTTATGCTCATTTCCTACTCCGGTACTCCCTTAGGCTATGAAAAGAAATAAAGCAATTTTAAACAGATTAATTCTGATTATTTTCTCAGCCACTACGTCAGAACGAATAGGATTCTGCATTTTTAACGTTCGGACAAACATCAATTCTTTTGCTCATAAAACAGTGGGTCGTTTAATTACCGCTGCGATAATTAATAACCTCCCTCTTTTCTCGCATTTCAGAGCTACAATACAAATGGTTTGGCAGCGAAGGGGAAGAAAGGTTATCTAGCCAGCGTCTTCAAAGATATATCCGTGCTAATGAAACCACTGACGAGATAATGCATTGAAAGCAAGTAGGGGCAAAGATGGTTTACTGTCGATTAAGTTTTTGTTTCGAAGAGCGTATACTTGAAAGCAATGTACAACTAAAAACAGATGAAAGCAACTAAAAAAGCGATGATAACAATAAAGGTAAATTATTTACTAATTTGATCGATTTTAACTTCCCGTCACAAAACACTTTTAACCTACTTTTGTGGTATCTACATAAATTCAATTATTTGGATTTGTAATCCATGTTATCAGAAAAGTTTTAACGGTCACTAGAGTAAATAAAAAATAGAAATAGTGAAAGATTTTCGTTTTAATTCCACCAGGTGGTATTTATTGAATTGAACATCTACGTATTTTGTCAATTTTTAACGACATCGAAAAAATAGCAATTATAGAAGTTAGAGATATGTAGAAATCTAGATATATTGCATAGTACACTGTAACCTCCATTTACGAACCAAACCGGGGGTTCGTAAATCGAATTAGTTCGTAAAAAAGTGTTCGTTATTTGAGATTTAGTTCGTAAAAAAAGTTTGCTTCATATTAAAATTCGTTGGTTGAGCAATATTCACGATAACTTATTCCCATATTGTTGAGTATTTTTGGAACGGGCTTGACAAGTAGATGATGAATGTGGAGATTTGGAACCTTTTTGAAATCCAAGATGGCGACTTCCGGTTGAGCAGTATTCTCAATAACCCTAACAATACAGTGAAGACCCGATTTTATCAGCTTTTTCGCTGATTTTGTCAGCCTCATATGAAAATTGATAGTTGGTAGTGTTATGGGCTCTAGCAGACGAACCTTGCATTCGAGTAAATCCTTTCTTGAGCATATTTTTGCCTTTCTCAATAGAAAGGCTTTGCAATTGCTCTGCAAACCGACTTTTAAACGGAGGCTCAGAGGGCCGAGTGACATACTCTATTCGTTTCACTTCGTCGAGTTCGGCAAATGTCTGTGTGTGTGGGGTTTTTTTAGAGAGCAGTAAAAAACTTTTCAGGAAAACCCTAGACCTGAGGGAAAATGTACAAAACTCCAATGTCTCAGGGAACTAAAAAAAACTAAAGCTAAAAAACGACTGCTCTTTCCCAGAACCTGATTCCTCCCCGGCACTATCATACGGCATTACTTCGGGGAGGGGTTTTTATGTGCACAGCACACACTCTAATTTAACTACTTACTAGTTCGTTTCTTCCGCAGGGTTACAGCCCCACTCCTCTACACACCACAAATTCTCTACCAGCCACACAGATTGGCAAGTTCTGCATGGCAGTCGGAAATCTGGCTGTGAGTCGAGGCTTAGTGCTCCTCTCCTACGAATACAGTCTGGGCGGCAAACTTCAGACTGTCTAATTCACCGAGCCCTTCGGCTCCCTTGTGCCAGTTAGCACCGCAACTCCCTTCTCGCACCATTCAGCGCCGTTTACTCGTTGAGCACCAGACTTTTTCGCGAACTACTCGGTCTAGTCCGCATTTCCAGCACATCCCGGATCTGTCCGGGCCTTTGCAAGCCCCTGCTAAATGTCCAAAGCCTAAACATTTGAAGCATTTCTCCGCTTGTTTATTTACTCGTGAGGCGGCTCTCAGTAGGCATCTCGACCATCCAACTGTAACTTTACCTACCTCCAGTGCCTTGTCTGCAGCGGTTACCGGTAAACGAATCATCACTGTCTGCGTTCCTCCGTATCCCTTCCTTAACCGGATCGTCATGTGCACCTCGCCCAGTTTGCACTGCTGCTTCATAGCACCTCTCAGCTCGTCTTCCGTCGTTATTTCGTCAAGGTCCTTGCACACAATTACCATCTCCGGGCTTAAGGCTTTAACTTCTGCCTTTCCACCCATTGATTTAGTTATAGTCTCCTGCAAGGCAGAGCT
Organism: Topomyia yanbarensis; assembly: GCF_030247195.1. Lineage (NCBI taxonomy): Eukaryota > Metazoa > Arthropoda > Insecta > Diptera > Culicidae > Topomyia > Topomyia yanbarensis. The sequence continues at coordinate 467,362,856 of NC_080671.1, forward strand.
ACTAGTCATAGTATTCTTCTTCAGCTCGAGGAGCATCTCATTTTTTTGGGTTCGCCTGACTCGTAACACGTTTCCCCCCAAATCTTTCAGCTCCGGGTCCTCTCTGACCTTTTTGAGCAATGCTGCGTACGTAGTCTCGTCATTTGCTTTGACGAGCACGGCTTCTCCCTTAGGCGCCTTCTGACGAGCCGAGGGTTCTGATTTCCTCTTCTGCTCCCCTTTTCGCTCCTCCTTCTTTTTTTGCTGTTTCCCGCGTTTCTCCTTCCGACCTACAACGGTGCTCCAGCTTTCACCCTGTAAGGTGGCGTCCTTTCCTTCGGCAGCAACAGCGTCCTCGAGCGTCTGCCTCTTTGACCCGCCTGGTCTTTCGTCTCCTAGCGAGCATCTTGTCCTCTTTGGAGTTATGGGAACTGGCGTGTTCTTCACTCCAATCTGCCTCTCCTTACCCTGTTTCGGAGGGACTAGGAGGATAGTGGCCTTAGCCGACGCCGATGCCCGCTCAGCTGAATCCGCGTTCTGCGTTGTCGTTGTCGCACTCTTTCACGGCAGACAGTAGCGCCTTCCGGATTTTGATGACCATCTCCTTAATATCTTTATGGACATTGTTTCTCGTGTCCACGAACTTGTGGAGCTCCTCCACCAAGTGCTTCGCTACCACTACTTTTGGCGTTTGTGGGGTGTAGCTAATTCCGCTCTGCTCTGGCTGTTTTTGCTGCTGCTGTTGCTGTTGCTTCGGCTTCCCCTCCTCCTGCTCTTGCTGGATGACTTCAGATACTATTGGTGGTGGTGACCTCGCCAACCCACCTCTGGCAAACGGATTCACCGTGCCTGCTCCGTTTATATTGGTTGCTTGTTGTTTCTCCATTTTATTGGGTCCCAACTCCGGGCCGCCATCTCCACTCGCTGCACATAGTCGCCTTTCGCGATCCCATGATTATCTATGCTGCCAAAAAGCAGCAGTGAGGTCATGCAAGGGTTGACACTATCCTTCATGGCGAGTAGTGTTCAGAGCCGGATCGGCGTAAATCGGGAATGCTTCAACCGAACCTAGTACCACCAACCAAATGATGGCGAGTTTCGAACGTACCCGGAGACCTGCCAGGGTTTTGTTGGGACGGAGGCAGGCATGCTGTTAGCCCACTCGCCATTTCAAGTCGGTGTCATCCTTCCTTACTCAGGGAGTAGAACAGCACGCCTGTCAGCCCAAAGTCGCCATCCTATTCGTCATCCGTGTCCTGTCCGTTGACGTTCGCCATGGCCAGTGTACCATAATCAGGGTGTTACTGGCGTCCATCCTGATGTGCCGGTTGGCACTCCGGTTGGGCTAGAGTGATACTATTGAATTTCTAATGGATCCGACTTCCGGTTCCGGAATCACAGGGTGATGAGCACGAACACACAGATTACTTTTCTTGCATATAGTTGTCATGTATGTATAAAAAATATGTTGATTGCGCCTATTTCTTATCTATCATCGTTAGATTATTTTAGGTTAGGTTTCACTGTACACATAGCATACGTGCAATCTGAGTACGATTTATATTAGATTCATTTCGTGTAGTTGTAGTAAGTATAATTTACCATTCTGTTGGCAGTGTTGCCAAGTCAGAATAAGTTTCCGGTCAGAAAGGGGTTTCCGGGTGAACCAATAGCGTTCGTCCAAAAGTGTGTCACGAGTATAAAAGCCCAGCTCACACCAGATCAGATACGTTTATACGTTTATACGTTTTTAAGTTACTATGTGAATACACACATCTAGAAAAAATCGTGTAAATTTACGTCTCCTGACCCTGACATATACGAGCATCAAAAATGACTTAGTTTTACGTTTGATTCCAATTTTACATGACGATGAATTTCGCGAAGCACGTAATTTTATTTCACATATGGCGTTTGTTCTGAATGGTAGTAAGTGTAATTTTATGTCATTGAGCATGTAAAGTGTATGTTTCATGTAAAATTAAACGGAACATTGTTGGGCGTTTCTAGAACAACCGTGCCCAGTGATTTCGAAAAATCTCCTACATTTTTCGAAGCTCCACTGCGGCATGCTGACCAGGGCTTTAACCGGCCACTGCAAACTTAACTATCACATGGCAACTATTCAGCGCGCTGAGTCTTTTTCATGTGATCTTTGCGAATCCGACTACTGAACCTCATATCATCTTATACGCAACTGTCCAGCGGTAGCGCAATTGCGATTTCGAGTCTTCGGCCGTCCTCATATAGACGAAACCATGTTTGTACGACTGAAACTCAGAGACATACTAAAGTTGCTTATCCAACGTGGTAAAGAGCTTTAGGCTTATTCGCAGGCAAGTTGAACTACTTGTGAGTTTAACTTACCTGTTGTTTATTACCTCCCCACACCTCCTTGTCCTTTTCTTCCGCTCAGGAAATGATGAAAACACACGGCAATGCACAAATCCCCGACTACGTACGGGGAACGTGCCATTTATGCCAATATATTCTGATTCCTGATGATAGAGCAAAAACATGAATAGTCCGAGAACTCTGTGCTAGAAAAAGATAGTTGTTCAAAATTTGATTGTTCGAATTAAAGGACAATATCATTTTTTTCTGACAGCACTCAATAAGATAAGAAACATGAAACAAGTTTTAGTTTGAAACATTATTTCAACCAATAAACTTAATCAATGCTTTTGAATCATTAATCTGAACATAATAAATCAAATGGACTGTAGGGAAGTGACCAACTAAAATTGCGAATGAAATGTTTCATTCGATTGAACGAACTTAATCTGATTGATTTCAAATATACCATGGACGAAAACTAAGGGCATTTGAAGTAAAATTAAGAACGCTTTCCAAATCATCGAAATTAAGGACTTGTCCTTTAACATAAGGACGATTGGTAACCCTAGTACAGCTGAACATTGCGTTGATTATCATCGTAGTTGGCGTTGTTTTTTTATATTGATTGTTTTGTAAAGTAACGCCAAGGAATGTTTGTTTTTATTAGAAAACAAAAACTACATCCTGTTTCCAAAAAAGGTGTTCGTTGGTGGTGCTCCGGCCAAATAATGTAATGCACCTCCGAGCAAATGAAGAGAAGAATAAAAAACGCTTTTTGCACTTTTTATGCGAACCACCGCTCTTCTCTTTCACAATATACCTCTTCACTCCGATGTGTGTTGCTCCCATACGTACATTCTACTCCATGGCTGCACACCTCAAAGAGTAGAAATAAAGAGGCTCTTTAGCGTGAATCTTGGTCCCAAGCGCACAGAAGCAGAGAAGGCAGTCAAAAACATTTTAAAAACGTTTTTCCAATCAATCTGAATTGTAGTTTGATTCGCCTTCCTACCTGCTTACCAGTGAGGGGAGGCACAAAAAGTGGCTCTTCAAGGTGACTCTTTGTGCGAAATTGTGCAGCTCTTGTTGCACAGATCATTCTCTTATTCGTTTTGAAGTTTATCTTTGTGCGGTCGTTCTGCACATCGCAGTGGTTTTGTGCTGCTCTATTTTTCATCTATTATTCTATGAACCGAGCATTCAGAATGTGGAATATTTCCTGAACGTGTAAATGGAGGTTAGACTTTCGGAAGCCGCTTTTATCGAGTTCTACCATGTCAGGCACTAAGCGCTCATAGCGCTCAGCAAATGCTGTATTTACGATCCTCCTCTATATGGAAGAAATTGAATGTTCCGCTACAAGATCGGACACCGCTTACTTGAAGATTCATGTCACATTTGGGAAAAATGAAATCCATTCCGAAGAGCACTTGTAGGAACTACTTCGAGGTATTTTAAATAGTGTTTATGTGCGATAATATCGTTACACAGCGAGTACTTTGCACATATCAACGTCAAATTAATCCGTGCCAGTTCCGCGAAAAAACGACACATCACGGTCTACCCTGCTTACAAGCCGCTGAACATAAACAATTGCTAAATTTGTGGCAGCTGGTCAGGTAATATTGACAACTGCAAAAGCTGCGTTAAGTACCTCAAAATCTACAACCAGTACCATCATTGCGGAAGTTGACACTTGTAAGGGCAAAAAGCAAGGAAGAAATCAGATATTAGCGAACATAAAGGTGGCAACTACGATGATGGCACGGAAATGTACAATAGCGAGATAGCAATGGCCAACGCCATTTGTCTGATAATATTGTCGAAGATAATCTGTTTTCGGATTTTTATGATCACGACATGATCACTATCATTTAAAATTTTATAAAGTTGAGCTAACGCAAACTTCGGGTGAAGTCACAGAATAAGTAATAGTAGCGAGACGTCTGATGATGGAAATAGGAGTTTAACCTATTTTCCGCATATACAAATCGCCTGCTCAATTGTCTCAATTAGTTATTATTATGCTCATCTGGGTTCCACTCCCAACCAACAGGCTTAGATAAATTTCCAATACGAAGCAGAATCCTGGCAACGGCCTGTTACAGCGAGTCGAAACGTTAAAAAAAAATCATACATTCCACCTGGCTGGCAACGTCAGATATTGAATCGAGCGAAGCATTTGTTCCCACGGCTGCGATAGAGTTAGAAAGAATCCATTTTCAAAATATGCAAAAGTTTAGCGACTGTCAAATCCCTCTGCGGGACGCCGGGGACGCCCTACTCGAAGCACTTTATAGACGAAGAAAAAGATATCAATCACGCGTCAGACCCTCGAATCAGCATCACAAGACAGCGGCCTACTTCGATACCGATGTTTCGCCATGTTTTTTTTCTTTCACGCAGTCTCCTTCAAAATCAATTTAACCCGCTACATAGAACCAAGCTTCCGTGGGTGGTAAATCGTTCGTGCCCTTTTATTACAACTCGTTATTAAACCTGGTAGAATACCATTAGAAAGCATTTCCAAATGGAATGAGTAATTACTTTTGAGACTGATAAAAACCATCCCCGACAGACGGGGGGAAATTCTTGTCACCTAACTCGTTTCAATCAAACTAAGTTTGAGACAATAACTGTTTGTGATACTTGCTGGTAATACAACCGTTAATTAATTTTCCTTTCGAAATACCCGACCCAAACTTTGTCGTGCCAGTTCGCTGAGGGGGGCAAATTTTCGAGTTCGATTGATTTAACGCGTCATTTGTCTGAATGATTGGTTTATATTTTTCCTCAGCCCATGTTGTTTCCGTGGAAGGTGTTTTGGGTTGGGCAGCAAAATATATTATGCTTGGCACAACACGGGTCAACTGAAAGATGAAACGGTCGAAAGATCAAAAGTTTATAACAAGCTCAAGTTCGGTGAAGCATATTAGTGAAAATATTTCGTTTTGCCTCTGATTCCTAGTGCTTGTGTTTCCTTCCAGGAAAACAACTTTATTAGAATTAGATGAACTTGAAACGGGAGACGCTGAAGTTTGGTGCTACCTTCTAACTACTAAAATGTTACGAAATGAAGTTCGATAAATTGGGCAAAGAGAATGGGATAAATACTCAGTAACAGTTCAGGTGAGTTGGAACGAATAGCTTTACGTATCCCAAAAAACCTTTTTATTATTTTTTGGAAAAGTATGTCCACAGATAACAGACGTTTAGGCTCGATTTGAATCGTGTGTAAATACCCGCTACTGAAATTCCGAATAAATCAGACGTCTGAAACACGTTTGGCAAACGTTTGTAGATGGCGCAGTGATCGATGCAATGCAGTTAGAGTGTAGCTGTCTGTCAAACGCGTGTAGCAAACAGTTGCGCAGATGGCAACAGTGAAACACGGGTTTCTAACGTTTATCAATTTGAAAGTTTACACAGGTTTTTGAAGAAATTTTGTTCTAGCCTAAACGTCTGTTATCTGTGGTATGTCCGTTGAAATCCCATATAATTTGAAGCAAAAATCGTAATATATTTTGAAGCAAAGATTAGCACAATACAATTCTGAGACACTGATAACAAATTAACAACAAAGCTACCAGCGGAATTATCTTCCGCAAACAGCTTCACTTAATCATAGTTTAATTTCCCATTCCCAGGAAGCACAGGTTAAACAACTCGTTGAACTTCTGAAGGCAACACAGCAGGCTGAGACCTATCGTGCCACCAACGTGCACCGCAAATAATAGGTAAGGCAGGCCGCGACAATTTCTCAAGTGACAATTCTCGAGTAATTTTTCAAATGGACGTAAGTAACATTGAGAGCCTCTCTTTGTTTACTTTCTCTTTCGTTTATTACGACGTCATTACAACACTTTGTACAAATTTTCCAGTACATATCGAAAGCCGACGGTTTTTACTACAATATTATGCAAAGAGTAGAGTAGTAAATGTTGAAATGGCCGAGTAATGAACAGAAGAGAAAGACCTCAAAGAGAATCTCTCATTGTTACTTACGTCCATTTGAAAAAGTACTCGAGAATTCATTTCTCATATTGTTACAAATTGTAACCAAATTAGCGTCTAGTGATGGAGCAATTATCAACCGCTATATTAGCTAATTAAAGCTAAAAGGGCCATGCGTCGTCGTTGGATGAGGGATGGTTACCCGGGCGATAAACGACGATTTGTCAAGTGCAAGTCTTTGGATGCACTGTGGGAAAAGTGGTTCAGAACTGGTGGTATATCACGATAGATGAGGTAATTGGATTTAAATTTTCTTTCACTTTATTTACATTATTTTAACTCAGCAAATATTATTGGGGAAATAATGTTTTCCGTGGATCCCACCGTACCGCACAAAACTGTTTCCATTTAATTCAAACACATCATTGGTTCTGTGTAGCAGCTACCATTCCATTGACGATGGTGGAAACCAATTAATCTTCCTAGTAATCATTCACTGGGGTGAACTGGTAGGAGGCAAAAAGACATAAGATAGTATAGTGTACGAACAGAAAAACAAAACAACTCACTCAACGTGGGGGTGTGTTTGATGAGAGCAGTTAGGAGAGACAATTGGGGCTAAACATATCGTTCAACCAGTAGACGGACGTCATTGCTCTTATCGTATCAATTTTTGTTCAATCAAATATTCTTTTTTGTAACTAGTCTCAAAATGATTCGATAACAAATATTAAAAAACTTCAAAATCTGTAATAAAAGTAAAATTTCCGACTCTTCAAGAATGATCAGCATTTGATGACATTTTTTTCGGCGTGAATATTGCCGCAGGTAAACCAACTAATTTCGCCATTTGTCGAAATTTGCCTGGAAAGATGGTGGGGTGGAATCACGTAAGATGATCATCATCACCGGGAAATTATCACTTTTGATTATTTGATATCACGTAAGGTGACAATCACCACAATTTATCACCACTACGGTTGGGTTAAGATGGCATTAATTTTTTTTTGGAATTCTCGTTGATGATAATCACCTGACTATGATCACGTTTCTGTTAAAATATAGGTGACAACGGAAAACTTATCACTTCTCATATAAATCAAAATATACACACGTAAGTTATTTGTGGAAAAATCGTATCGCGTGATACAAATAGTGAAAATGAGTACAACGGAAAGGTTAAACAATAATTCTTTTTACATGTAACGTTGACTTCCATTCCGTTTAGATCCATGATTCGGATCCATGATGATATGGAACAACTTCAAATTATCTGCGTATAGTAAATTGCTAGAGCCAATGGTGCTGCAAATGTTGTTAACGTTGCTAACGAATAATATGAATATCAAAGTGCCAAGTTGACTTCCTTGTGGAACACCGGATAGAATATCAAACATGCTAGAGTAAAAGTCTTCAATTTTTTCAAATGTGTGATCGTCCGGTCAGATACAGTATAACGTTTCTGTAATCCAACGGCGGGTTGGCCTTTCGACGGATCAACTGACATGAGAGCTTTTTGGACGTTATCGTAATTGCAGTTCAATAGGGGCAGATGAACATTATGTGTGACTATTGTATTTAGAGCATTTTTCGATTACGGTGGGATGTTCCTCAACATAGACCTGCTTGATTGGATTCGCTGAATTCTTTTTTTACTGCATCAATTCAGTCGAAGCTCTCTGTCTGGATTCTGTTAAAATTCCGCTTGAAATACAGTAAACAATTCCAAAACCAATACATCTGGAACCGGTTTATGCATTTCAGCACGAACTCTGATAGAAATTAGCCAGATATCCGATTTATATTCAGGATATAGTTGACTTGAATTTATCTATTAGTTTTAAATCAAGCAATTTGATCTTTTGGAGCGATTAGTAAGCGAGGTCTCGTTCGTGACAGTTCGTTTTTTTTGTCCGCAACATTTTGCTGCGTTTTCCGAAGCTTTGGTGGTTGGATCATTTCCGACACATTCCCGGTAGTGAAATACTAATCGATGGTAGGAAGGACGACTACTTTGTTTTAAATATGAAGAGATGGCTTTTTGGTCATGGGTTTCATACGACAATATCTGTATTTCGTCTAATACCAACGTTTCGAAGGTCTACGCCTTCATCTTCAGGACAAAAAACGGTAACTCATGGCGTGACCAAAAAGCCATCTCGTCATATTAAGTGAAATACTAAGTTCAATACGGTGGATTGCTGGTCCAGAGTTATCGGAACAATTTTTAGCGCTAAGAAAGGTGGCTTCTACGTGCTGGTGGAAGGGGCATATGGCATTTGGCACGTGTACACCGAATTTCTCTGACGCTCCACAGATCGCTCGAGCCAGTAGTATTCGGGGAATGAGTGCTGCCTTCAGCAAGTTCAAGATCGTATGCGGCGCCCATAGTTCACCGTATTATCCAACACCGATTTCGGTAGCTGGTACGCTAGTGCGGCCACAGACTAGAGTGGTAAGTTTTATATGGATCAGCAGGATCAAGATAGGACGCGGCGCTCAAAGTCACAGTAACACCGGTTTCTGCAGCTCGTACGCAGGTGCGGCCCTACAATAGAGCGGTATGTTTTGTATAGGGGAACCCGGGGCTATTAAGACAGTGGGGGTAATTCGGACCCCCTCAGTTTCTCAGAAAATAGCAAGACTTTCTGACTATCGCACATATTCGTGGAACCGCTATTCCGAAACATTAATTTTGAGAGCTGAATTTTATTATTTGGTCTTTGTAGAAAGGACAACAACGTGTTTCGTTTTTTTTGCCATTCTCAAAACAAAAATCATTATAATGGAAAAACCGTTTAAAGCAACAAATAAAAGTGAAAAAATATAAGGTAAGTGTTTTGGAAAGGTTGAGGCTCCTATTTTATGGAATGATTATTATTTGGGGGAAAACACAAATATTTTCGAGATGCTCACCACATTTGTGCGAAATGAGCGAACGGGGCTATTCGGACCCCCTATTCCATCAACCACCGTTCAGGGGCTTGCGGCTGCGCCCACTATTGCACACGCTACAGCAAACAAAATACATGGGTCGCCAATCGACAGCTGGGACATACCAGATTAAGTTTTTGTAAAGGTTTTTTTTTGCTTCTTAAGGATTTTATAAATATTTTATAGGTAAACATAATTCCATTGCAAAAAAATTAAAGAAAAATCACGGTCTGAATTGCCCAGTAGGGAGGTCCGAATGACCCCTACATTGTAAAAGGATGGAAGAGGTTTGCAAATCGTCGCCTAGCACTGCCATTGAGTGGTGAAAATAAACCTTTTATGGCATCAAAATGTAGCTGAGGTTTCAAACTAACAATTAGGATCTTTGACCGGTAAATTTTCTCACATCTATCCACCTAAAGGGCGATTTGTTTAAATAGGTCCTAATAGCCCCGGGCTCCCCTATATATTAAATATGGCCTGATTTTCAGTTTTCTACCAAAAACCCAAACCGAATGAGTCTCATTTTGATTTAAAAAACTCAAACCCTCCGGTTTTGATTGTTTGAAGACCCCGAATTGTTTATTCCAACCCGTAAGTCCTTATAAGACAAGTTAGAAGAACTTACAAAAAAACTGATGGTGTCATAGTTACCAAAAAAGTTTACAGCTGCCTTGGAAACAATTTTGAGGTACCGTAGAAAAAATGTTCTATCGTCGCACACTACGACCGCTCTGTTTACGTAAATTTTGTAAATACTTGCTAATTCAGACGAGCAGGACTGACTGAAATACAGTAGACTGTTGCAGCACGCCTTCATTCAGCGGAGGAGCGAAGCCATATCGACGCACAGTGATCTATACCATACAAAAGTCGGACAAACCTCAAAAGTAGCCCGAATTTGATGAAAACTTTACATTGGGGTAATTTTGTGAATTTTTCCTTTTTTCGCCGCAAAATTTTGACAATTAGGGTGGTACGAAAATTGAACATTTACAAATATAAAGTGCACTATATCATATCACATTTGACATTCCGTTAAGTTCTATTGAGTTCTATTGAATTTTCTTCTACTAATAATACTATAGTCTGTATCTTCATTAGGATTGTAGTATAGAAGACTATAACAGTATTATTGTGATATTGCCTGTCTCTAGAACATCTTATTTCTTACCATAATCAGTGGTTGGCGTGCAAACATCGATAACGCGCACAGAAACGGTTGCTTGGAATCGGGACTCACACGTATGTCTGGTATAAATATAACAAAGTTTTCGTTTCATTTTTACACTCTTGTGGTGGTCAGAATTACCGATCTTTTCAGAATTTCTAACTTAAATTAATACCTAGCTCTTTACAAAAGAGGTTTACACTTTTCTGGTAAGCTTTTGATTTAAAAATAAAAATTTCATCTTCATATCATTAACTGCGTTAGACATTATGTTTTTCGTTTCTTTGCAGAGAGCGAGCCAGGACAAGATGTAGAGCGAATAAAGGCGCTATAACCTAGGCTCATTAGTCAGGACAGGGCCAAATGCTTCTGTCCCATCCCATCCCAGGAACCTAGGACCAAAGGAGTGACATTAACCTTCTTAGCCAAGTCACTCCCAACGATTTGTCAAATCCCCATCAAATTGAAACGGTCGGTACGGTTGTCCACGTTTCTTCCTTATTCAAGGTTTGAAATAGGTCTTTGATTAAATTCTTCATTATATGAATAATTTAATTGCCGTATAATTTTGAATCATCTTCACTTTGTACGCTGCACAGTTGGCCTGGCCGCTTTAATGATTCTGTCACATTCCACATCGTCGCTGTTGTGCTATCTTATGACGAATGCCATTTTGGGGTAAACTGAGTTAGATATGCCACATTACTTGTTTGAAAAATCTCTACAAAGTGGCGCTTTCAGAATTTTGAAATTCTACTTGGTTACTTAGATATAGCGAGAAACATGATGAGAAATTGTGAGTTTTTTGCTTCAAATCACTGTATCTAGAGATTTGCTCAAGTTATATTGAAGTTTTAGATGTTTTTATGTGTGAAAATGTCTGAGGAACGCAATGGCATAAACATTTTCAAAAGAAAATTACACGAGTTGTGAGAAAAACACAGTTTTAGTTTTAAACTGGAAATAAAGCATATTTGGCAACACTGTAATCAAAAATAACAATTTTTTCTAGATTCCCTGACTCATTTCCTTCAAAATGCATTTCACCGACTGTTTATAGACCATATGAACGCAAAAATATGAATAAAAGTAAAAATTGATGATGTTTTTCTATGGAAAATTTTCCATGCACGATTATGACACGTCACATAAAATTTGTCATCAATACACGCCTATGACATGTGTGAGTGCGACTTTTGTTTAAATTCATAGTAAAAACTCGCAACATAGTCAACCGATCTTCATAATATTTGAGAGATTAATGCAGAATAGATAGAAGCATCAATTGTCTTCTTTGGATTGTTTGTACCATTTATAAGTTTCAAGGTGTTCAATCGCAAACTTTAAAAATCGTTTTTCTCGAAATGTGCTAAATGGCGCTTGTCATAAGATAGCACAACAGCGACGATATGTGCCACAAATATTAATATTGACAAGGAAAAAATGTAGGCGAACGTTTGAAATTTTCCAGGATCCCTACCTCTCCACATTTTGAAAAAGTTTTGAAATATGCATGGGTCAGCTCAAATTTTTGTTCTATGTGTGAATTTAAGAACATTCACCAAAAATGGCTTAGTTTGGACATGATTTAGAGGTGTCTCCAATCAAAAATCGTGTTTTTGCTATGTTTCCATAGGAAGATCACTTACACTCTTATTTTTTAGGCCCTACATGCCTACATATCATCAAAGGTTATTCCTTACACATATCTTAACATGTTTTAACAGGTTAACATAGCTCAAATCGCAATAGAAAATTTATTAACTAGATTTTTATATAGAAAAGAATACCAAAATCAAGAAAAAATACTGCTAATTTTCCTTGGTTTTGATATACTTTTCTATATGAAAATCCAGTTAACAAATTTTCTATTGTGATTAGAGCTATGTTCACCTGTGAAAACATGTTAAGATATCTGTAAGGAACAACCTTTGATGATATGTGGGCATGTAGGGCCTATCAAATCAGAGTGTAAGTGATCTTCCTATGGAAACATAGCAAAAACACGATTTTTGATTGGAGACACCTCTAAATCATGTCCAAATTAAGCCATTTTTGGCGAAAGTTCTTAGATTTTCACCTAGAACAATTTGAGCTGACCCATGTATATTTCAAAACTTTTTCAAAATGTGGAGAGGTCTACTGTGTATGTGTGGACTAGACTAGACTAGACTAGAAGCAATTTGATCTTTTGGAGCTTAAACCTAGTCTTATTTATAATGAAATGCTTCGTTCACAAGAACAAGTAGAGCAAACCGTTTTGAGCCAGTCAAAAATTATTTTATTTGAATTGCAAACGTGGGTAATTTCTCCAACGCTTTAAATATTCTAAAAATTTTGTTCAAAAACTTTTTTTGTATTTTGATCATAGAGGTTTTAACCTCTGAGTTTGATGGGGAAGTTTCTTGCATGAACCAACGACGTTGTTTTCGATTGATGTTTAATGTTAGCATAATATTCCACGCATCCGTCCAGGGCAAAACGATTATAGATGCAGAAGACGTTTCCATAACGCACACATTGAACTTTGCCCAAGCCTAAATGCTGTTTGTTTTCCTGGTGTCATACGTTTTGTTTTTATTCAGTTTTACTCATTAATGCAGCTGCCTATATGACGATTGACTGTATAGCTTTATAATATCTTTTCAGATTCGGAAAGAGGGGCTATTTTTAGATTCTAAATAGTGCGCTTTGGCGCTTCTCTTGTACGTTAACGTGTTTTACATGATTTTTAAAAATAATGTCAACGCGACATGGTAACATTGAGCGGATATTTTACGTACATTATTTTACGGAGAATGCGGCAAATCTTATTTAGGATTCCGCATAGATTCAATGCAACAAATGAGTATTGAAGTTTCAACATAAGTCTTTTTTGGGGATTTGTTATTGGCATTTTTGATATGGGGAAGATTAAACAAACCAGTACAATTATCTCGCAACTAATAAATTGCTAGAAATGCAAATCTTTCACAGAAGTCATATCTATCAACTACGAATGTAACAGATATATTATAAAATTCGAGAAATTGTTGATGTTTCTTCGATGAGACGAATTCTTGAATAGTTCATGTTTTTTCTGTTAAATATTTTTTTCTAAATTTAATTAAATTTTAAGGAGGAAATTAACAATATTTTTGCATTCAGGTTTTTAGATATTTCAAGGATTATCTAACACGCATTCAAATCACTTGTCAGTTCAACCATTAAATATCAAACTTATCTAACGGGGAATGAAAAGATATAATACTCAAGTAAACTCAAACAATTTTTATGCGGAGGATAAAATAAAAAAGTCGCGATAGTTTAGAAATTCAAAAACGCACAAACTAGAAACCCAAAAACTGGATAAGTTTGGCGTGTTCATAAAAACCCTCATAAATTGGAGCAATTGCACTGAAAGGCTTATCAAGATCCTCAAAATACACTACGAAAATTTTGGAGATCAGTACAATATATCAGATAGTATTTTGTGACCTGAAAATTCGTTTTCGTAATATGCAGCACCGGCTAGAGGAAAATTTATTATATACTCTTTTGACTAAGCCATAAAAACTAGTTTAAAAATGCTTTTTGATTTCAAATCGCGTTTCTTTATTTCATCTGGACTGCTTGATAATTCCTGCGTATTCTTAGAAATAAGTTTTATAGGAAAATTATAATCTTTAGAAAAGCTCTTTGATTACTTCACGATTCCAAAGCTTTTTTTTATGATAATGGCTTTAACATTTAAATCATACGCCTCCTATTCGAAGTTGTGTGTCAGACGAGTGTCTCAGAAAATAGGCAATGTCATCTCTTAATCCAACTGCAACCAAGTAAGTCAATTAACACCTCACTGACAAGTTCTCCAACCACTTGCATCTAAAACTTGTCTATACTCAAAACGCGGAATTTTGAAAATACATGTGGAAAACGCAAATCAAATATCAAAAACTTCGAAAATTCGCTTTAAAAAATTGAATTACGACGCATAAAAAGAGACTTCAGTGTTTAACCAAATAGACTGTTATTTGTGTAACCGTTAGTTTTCAAAGATAATTATGAAAGAATATATAAGTTACTGTAACATCATCGTGGTATGCTTACATTTATATCATATTATTAATCCAATGATAGCACCAGAAGATGTAATCTTCATAAAAGTTTTCTTGCATTCTTGATCGGTATATCATAAAGATAACACAGAGAGTAAGAAATATCAGCTTGAGCTATAAATTTGATAGCTTTCTGTTATGATGTTCTGATCGGGTATTGCTCTATTTGCCTCTCTTTTCTTCTGCTGTGAATTTTGTTCATTGATCGTTTTTGGTCTGTCCACTCATTGAATGTTATTGGAGGTGTATGCCCGAGTATACATGGAAATCACGGCGAAGTGCGGGGAGGGGGGAGAAGAAGGACAGTGTAAGGTATGCTCTTTAGACCCATGTGGAATAGTTATTGCGATTGCTGAGATAAATAATGCTCTCGAGTATTTTGTTGTATGATCAGTATACTATTCCATGTTTCTTCAATAACGCTTATGCTCACTGAAATTATATAACATTTTTCGAAATTGTTTCATTCTGAATTATATACGTAACAGATTGTATTATAGATGTAACATAGCGCGCGTCCTCGGTTGTATATTAGGGTGTCCCAAAGTGGCGTCATGTTGGGGAAGTCATCAAGAAGCTCACTTCTTGAATGGGGGGTTGGGGTATCGGGACCGCTTTCTTCTTCGGAGCGAATTTGCTGAGGCGTTCCCTACTGGTGGCGGGTTTTGGTTTTTTGGGGGGGTGGGCCGGTTTTGGGTGGAATTTCAAGTTCGTACTTGTGGAGGTGCTTCTGGGCTGTCTTGGATTTTTTTCGGCATTTTTTTATTTTTCTGGAGATCAGAATGGAGAAGTTTGGTTGGTTGGTTTGTATGGGCTTTGAGGTGTAAGGACGGCAGAGCCATTGGAACTTGGTAAGAGGTGTAATTTTTGGTGTTTTTCATTGGTTTTTCTTCAAAACTGGGTATCTGCAGATTTTCGGAAATATGGAGAGCACTTCAAATAGTTGAGCCGAATAAGGGGGCGTGATTTTGTTGAAGGGTGTTTTTTGTTATATATAAAGTTTTTGTTATATAACCTTCGACATTTTTAGCAGTTCATCGAAAATAATGATGTTCCGAAAAATGAAACAGTTCAAATATGCTTGGACCGCATGTTGTTTTTTTGTGGAATAGAGGGAAAGTGATTTCAATCGGTGTTTTCTGTTTGTCTTTGGTTCGTCGGGATCGGTTTTGATGAGAATTTGATGATTTTTTGTACCATCAATTATAAAAATAGTGAGAACTTTACTAATGATGCCAAGTCTCAAATTATTTTTAGAAAAGTTAATTCATCATAATTACTTCTTGGAGGCTTTTTTTACTAAAATTGTTGTACTAGAAGATACGCTGTATTCTGTTGTAAAACTTTTTCGAAAATACAAAGCCTTCAAAATTGACTATTTCGGAATTGTGTGATCTAAAACGTAAAGATAAGTTTTTCAACATTCACCCAATCCTTCTGCATTTTTCTTCACTCTTATGTACCTTACACGGGAATGAGACTTCATATACAAAATCTGAATACGTTAATCAATTCGGCATACAAATATACGCCATAACTTGCCACCAACTCGACATATTTGTTTAATTTTCATGATTTTCAACCCCATATGTGGTTATTAATATACTAAATAATTTTAAAAAAAATCGTCAAATGCTCATGGAAACCGATTCTGATGTAGTAGAGACAGGAATAAAACGCCATTTTTCATAATTTTCCTGCTATTTTGCGAAAAGCAGAATGCGGACTAAGCGCACTGAAATTGTTTTATTTTGTGGAACAGTGTTATTTTTTGTGGATAGCATGAAATGTCAAAAGGTTGTCTAGCAGGGGCTTGAATGACTCATACCCCACTAGCCGTGGCTATGCGCTTTCTTCAGCAAAGATACGCCCCTACATTTGGCTCAACTACTTGAAGTGTTTCCAGTACTTTTGAAATTTTGTAGATACCCAGTTTTAAAGAGGAACTAGTGAGGGGAACCAAAAATTACACTTTTTACTAAATTTTCGGGGCTCTGTCGCTCTTATGATCCACAGTTTGTACATGCTGACTAGCCGGGCTCCTTCATTTGGATCTCCGGAGGAATGGGAAGATGCTGAGGGGAATCTGAGACAGTTCGGGAGCGCTTCGGCAAGCATGGATTTGGGGTTTTGCCCAAAATCGACCCATTTTTCGGGAAGTCAAGGTTCGCCACCGGTGGGGAGCGTTTTCGCGGGTTTACTCCGGGGAGGGGGGTGGTCCTGGTATCCTGGCCTTTCATTTGGGGGGTGGGCCCGATGACTTTTTTAACATGATGTCATTTTGGGACACCCTATTGTATATCGGACATACAAAGTCGGTCGTTTTAGGGACATAGGTGGTGCTTGCTTTACACCGCTCAAAATGCATTCCAGCTAGCATAAAAACCCGCGCGAATATCGATTGCATGTAAGTCTGTATTTTATTAAATCGTTCGTGAAGAAAAAGCAATATATAATTGTCGTTTCATTACTTGTAGTAGTATCAATGATGGTAATCCATAAATGTTATGTTACGACATCTCGATCTAGGCTTTATGTTATATTGTATTTTTCTTGAACGGTCGTGTTTTGCCGGAAGGATGAAACAGGGAATAATAAATTCGTGTGCATGCCATCTGAAAAAAATTGATTCATTCAAGTATAGGCAACACTCCCGGCAACCGGTTGCCCGGAGTTGAAGTTGCATTTTTTACAAACCAAGTATTTCCGAATTAATTCAACAAACGATAAATCTATTATAAATTCTCGGCAGCCGGCTGCCCAGAACAACAAACACATGATAACATCTCTGAGAGTTGCATAATCATATCACTTATCAAGGCGAATCCAGATTTGTGTAACGCTTTACCCCATCCCACTAACAAAAACTCCTTCCCGTGGCAAACGTGGAGATGCAGAGGTATACACGGTCTCCATAACAACGTTTACCACACTAATATTCCTTTCCTTCCCCGATGACTGTAAGGACGTGGCCGGCGCCGTTATTGACATTTAAAGAATAGAACTCTCGAGACTTGTACATTGATGGTGGATAGCTACTCCCAGGCCCCATCTGTTGATTCTCTGTGCAATTTCGCTTGTTCTGGTCAATAACGGAGTAGCAACTACGAATTGTGCAGGTCATCATGCTCATGCTCATGTTCATTTTGATCATAGAGGTTTTAACCTTATGGTTATTCGCCTCTTTCCGGGTTAGAGAAATCTCTTTTGGAAAAATCTCTAACCCTATGTGCTGGGTTGGAAATCGAACACAGGTAAGCTGCGTACAAGGCAATCCCCTGTTTGTATGACTCTATGTATACATACATTGCTTTATATTTCACTACCGATTACGCGGAGCTACAGAAATTTTGAACTTTTCAAAAGACTTTGCATAGGTTGTATCAGATGCAACATAAACAATGTATGAAGAGTTTTGTTCACCCTCAAAAACTTTATTCATAACAGAAATTTGTTTTTTCTTTGGGAAAAATTGAATTTTAAACGATTTTGATTTGAAACAATCGTTGGACACGAAACTGGTCATTTTTTCAAATTCTTATTAGAACTATGTTTATTAACAATTTACAAATTGTTGCATTAAAAATCGCAAAAAACATTTTTCATATTTTTGTCTCAAAATTGCCTAATATTTCTTATAAAGCAGCATAAAAGACTTCATACAGTTGGAAAAATTTCTTATGTCAGTCATCTTGAAGAATCCAAAATTCGGTGAAATGGCAAAGTAGCTAATTTTTTAGTAGCGAATGTCCCAAAAAATGACTTTTTGCTGTAAATCACAATTTAAGAGAGATATTAGAATATTCAAACGTGGTTTTATGTTATTTCTTATATAGGTAGGTTATGTTATTACTCCTAACACCGATTTTCTAACCAAGTCACGTCTTATTCTTGTAGTCTGTCGTTACTTGTACGAAGCACAATTTTCATGCCACCGTCGAGACTACATCTTCAAACTCACATTGTGCTGGAAGCTCCCGAGCGCTCCGATGCAGTCGCGCTACTAGCTAGCGACCACTCGTCCCGGCCGTGCTTTCCGAGGTAGTGAGGTGTTCTTTCAAACTCCCTTCTCAGGCGAGCATTTTGCTTTAAATAATAATCCGCTCCCTGAAAACTTTTTGGTTCATATGATGCCGGCGCATACAGCACATGGTTTCCTGTCCGCCTACTACCAGAACATTCATGGAATGAGAACAAAAACGCAGGCCTTCTAGCTTGCCCTCACTTCTTGCGACTACGACATTATCGTTCTCACTGAAACTTGGCTACTTGGTGATATATTAAACGCCCAGCTATGGACGTACTACGCAATCTACCGCTGCGATTGAAACTCTTCTATCAGTAATCGAAGCCGTGAAGGTGGTGTTCTTATAGTGATGAAGAAAAATCTAGCTGGGAGTTTATAAAAGATGAATGGATGTAAATGTTTGGAACAGGTTGACGTCCGCGATTCACTGTTAGGCCGATCTTTTTCCAAAACATTCTTGAGAAAGCCAACCGACAAAACACTTTTTTTCCCCAGTGGGTAGTAAGATTCGGAGTGATTTCTACTCGTAGTGACGAAAGTTCAGACATGGTGTATGTAAGTGAAATTGAACATTTCCGGATAATACCTCGTGGCTATTTCGAAATACCCCTTGTTAACAAACTGTGTTTTTTTGATTACTGATACTACAAATGTTCCACAGTTAAGTACCAACTGATCTATTCTTTTAAATTTTGTTGCATTAATTTGTTGTTTCCTCCGATAAAACCTTCTTTGTGCGTGTACTGAAGCCCGCATAAAAGTATCAGCCCCTCTGGAACAACAGAAAGCCAATAAATCTTCTTTTCGATATAAATTATATTCATCTAATAACAACAGGCCCCGGGAAGGTCTACTTCCGGACCGGAGATAACCTATTTAAGATCATAGATATATCGCGTAAACAACACTCGTTCGTGTACGAAGTCTACGTACCCGCCTGGGAAGTAAAAATTGATGGTGTACTCTTCAACAGGGGCCCTTATTGCGAAATATAGGGTTGGCTCCTTCCAGAACGCTTTGCTTCAGTCAGTGCAATTTCTGGTTTGCAAGCAATGGCGTTCAGCAAAAATCGAGGAGTATAACAACTTATTTTCAATCAGTCTCATGTCGAACCTTTCGCCGGATCTATTCTTCCAAACTTTGTTCTTTTGAACGGGGCTCGTCTTTTGTGCCTCAGGGCATGCCGTCATTGCAAAAAATTGAGCCATACAGCTACCCAGTGTAGAAACATAGACACCACGACTAATTTATACGCGCCCTTGTCCACTAACGAGTGAGAGTCTGACATTTTTTTACTGTGTATTTTCACCGATCAGTTGTTTGTATCGATCGCCCCAGTTAATTTTAATATTTGACGTGATATATTCCGTTTAATCGTTGTTTAATGAATCGGCTAAGAATTTTATTTTTGCCCTTGATATTGTAAAGTTTAAAAGTGTTCCTTCCTCCTGATATTATAGTTGTTTTTCCTTTCGTGAGAAGTCCAGTGAAAAAGTCCAGATTGTTTAAATTACCGGACCTGTGTGTAAAATTTACGAATTTCGGATTGCTTCAATAGATGCATCAAGGACGTACAAGACCAGCTTTGTACTACCAATTCTGAAATCAAAGCTACTTCAGATAAGTTGCTCTCGAGCCAATCGCCGGTTGCAAGATCACTTTATCCAAATATAAAGCGCCCTCGTGAACATATCACCAAGGACTTGCCGGAGAGAAGACCCGCGCTCATCCTTACTAGTGGAACTCGACTGATTGAAAATCTACCGAAAGTCATTGAAACAGTAGTCGGCATCGATCTGAAATATAGCAACAAAGCTTTGGACTTTTCTCCCACGGTATGCCATAGGGTTGTCTTCACATTGATAACCGATCTATCTTACTACATGATATTCGCAACAATTTCAATATGATCTTGACAACTCCACCACCATGGCCAAGCGCGTTCAATTAGTATACCTATTGATTGGAACAGCTACGCGTCTACTATATCTGAAGCAATCGAATCAAAACAATAAATTCCTCCGGTGGAAGCATACAACGTTTTAACTGGCTTCATTATCGACACTGCGATTAAAGGTCAGACGAAACGAGATCAAGCGCAAACAGCAGTGGACGGTCTCCCAATTGTGGTGGGTAGAGATCACTCAGAATTGTACGCGAAAAGGTCCTATAAGATCTTTTTGAATGCCGGATCGGCCGATTTTTTCCGAATATACCCAACGTTAGAAACGCAAATGAAAAACTTAATGAATACTAAAAACGCGGTTATTGGCACCGGTTTGTCGACGGATTGACAAGAGAAATAACTTTTCATACGGTGCAGGACAGGTACGCATCGCTTCTATACTAATTATTATGACAGTACTGATGAGGGTGATTATAAAAGATGCTGTGCTGTATACATTCTCCGCACAAAACTGGTGGTTTTATATTTATCCATCAACGACCATGACCATGAGATTACCTAAGTTTGAATTATTTTGTATTGCTCCATTCCGGGTAATAAAAACGGGGACACTAAGATTTACACAAGTTTTCTACTTCCAGCTGTCGAGAAGCGTCAACAAGTGCACGTAATATATTTTGATTTCGTGAATGCATTCGACAAGGTGTCTCACGACATTGTTCTTTTGAAACTGGAGTGACTAGGTTTTCCAGGATGGGTAACCAAATTTTTGCATTGTTACCTCTCCGAACGATCTGCTTTCGTTAGAATTGGTACCGCACGATTAAGCGCCTTTCAAACGCCAACCAGTGTGCCTCAAGGAAGCCACCAAGGGCCACCTACCTTTCTCTTATTCATCAACGATCTCTGTACCCGCATAAAGTCTGAAAATCTTTCGTTTAATTGCCCCAGGATTCGACAATGCTGTGCTTCAAGGAGATATAGCCAATATAGATTGCTGTACGGCATGCAGCTCAATGTGGATAAAGGTGATGTAAGGTGATAAGTTTCGAACACTCGGCAACTCTAAGGTGTTGTGAATATAGTCTTCAAACTTGTGCCATCCAGAGGGCAGATTCTATCAGTGACTTGGGAGTATTATTCGAAAGAAAACTTCGTTTCGCCGACCACATCACTGCAACAACAGTGGGCTTCTTGAAACGGAATGAAGTTGATTTTGTGAATTTATACACACTTTAGTCTATACATTGCGCACTAGTCCCGAGCACCTTGGAATATGTGGTACAAGTATGGGCGCTATACAACGCCGTTCAAAGTAATAGGTTGGAGCACGTTCAGAAAAGCTTTGTGCGAGTTGCTCTCATAAAACTGGAACGACCCTATATGTCTTCCACCGTATAATATTAGATGCATGTTGCAAGATTTGCCAACGTTGGAGTCTCATCGTACTTTCTTCCATAGAATGTTCATCAACATTTTCTCAAGGATTAATTTGTTTGTTCCCCATCGATTCCTAGACGCCGTACAGATTATGGCCAGAATGACCCGATGAACAGATGTTATGGCAAATTCAACGAAACTGCTTTAGTTTATGATCTTGCAGGTGGATGACATTATGGACTCATTAATCTAACGATCCACCTAGTTTGCTCCTGTCACTCCAGTCTGTCCCACTTTCTGTGCCATAGTGCAACGACCCCAATCTCAAATTGCCGTCTCCGTCCCCAAATTCTCCAGCAGCGAAATCTTCTGCTACTTCACTATTCCCAACCACTGCCGTGTTAGGGCTTACCAAGAGGTCTTATTCCGACCCAAAGTCAAATCACGTAATTCAAATTGCGAGGCAGCTTGACAAAACGGTATTCAACCGTAACTGAAATTACAATGGTTAGACCAAAAATTCGCATTGTTTTGTCTAATCTGAAGCAATCAAACACAGTTGCTTGCGATTAGCTCTTCACGTTAGAGTACGGCGTATATGTACCTTAACGGGACGTGAAGATTGACGGTGTGGTCACCGAGTCGAATCTGACCGTCGAAGGCTCGCTGAAGCATCGAATTGGTCGTTATAAGGACTCCTCGCTTCAATCAGTTAAGACATTTGAATGCCAGTTCGCCATTTTGTACCACGGATTGATACTGTGACGTTGCGGTAAGTGCGGAGGATGGTAGCACAAGAGATGCTGAAACGAGTCTCTATTGTCGCCGGACTCCACATGTTCTCTTGACATGTCTCATGTATAAATTGCACGGGGATAAAATCAAACGATCTTTAAAAGAACGCTGTCTAGGAAAATCCCTTTGATCTTCGAAGGAACCTTCTTTGGCTGATCTTGGCAATTCTAGGAAAAGAAAGACCCTTTCTTTTCCTAAACTTCCTAGTAAAGGACTTGCAAGTGCGTGCAAGTGCACTAGCTTAATCCCCGATCCCAATGGTAGTGAAAATTTGCCAATTATAGTTTCAATAAGTAAGGGTACAAGCTGCGTGGTCTCTATTAACGTGTCGTATGACCTCACACACAATATTTATTAGTAGAAATATGAGAATAAGATTGCAAAAATCACGGTACAAGAACTTCTTCCGAATGAAAAATAGGACTCCCTTGTAGGCTTGATCATCAAAGCCACGGTTCAAGCGCAAATGAAACGCATACCATTCGTGAGGGTAAACACCGTTCATACGGAAAAGTGCTACGCATATAAAGAATTTTGGAACCATGGTGGTGGAACACCGCAAAACCAATGATAGCAAGTTGAAAAGCTTGCTTTGCGCAAAAAAAGCGAATATTGGCGTCAGTTTGTCGATGGTTAGAAACATCGGTGAGCTCAATATGGAACACTGCTAAAAGAATGCATTAACGAAATGTAACGAGTGAAAGCGAGGTATATTCGATGCAATGGGTTTTTTACTTTGCACGGAAGGTATACCCGGACTCTATCCCTATACCGAAAACTGTGCAGGACGTGCCGCCAGTAAACTAATCTAACTTTTTGATGAATCTACCTTACTCTATAAAAACATCTGCGTTACATTTGTTCAATAGGTTTCTTGAGCCGAACAGTGTTCCACGCAACTGAAAATAAGTGAGAGTGTTTGCTATCCATAAACTGGGAGAAACAGCCTCCGACCACTATTCGTATCGGCCAATTGATATGCTTTCCTATATCCGGAAATTGGTGAAGAAAATAATCAAACGACGCCTCGGTAATTGGGTTGAGTTAAACGGTTTGTTACCAGATATTCAATTTGACTTTCACCAAGACAAAGAAACAAAAGATTGTCTTGCTCTACTTTCATCAGAAATTCAACTGGCATACGCTCGTAAGGCGCAAATGGCATCTGCAAAACATTAAGGGGGATTGCGATTCCGTATCAGTTGAGGTTCTCTTGAACAAAAATTCATCAACACGGCCTTCTGCCAATTCTGAACTACTATTTGTATATATTGTTAAGGCTCTTGTTATAGCCCCTAATCTAACTGTTAACTATTTCCAAATCTAAAAAGAAAAGGCACAAAATTAAATGATGCCACTGATTAAATGCCCGAGAGCTCTCAGTAAGCTATTCATGAACTCGAGAAACTTATACTAATACGAATCGATACAGTAATTAGACGCAAACATAAAATGCACATGATATAAGTTTTCATCATGTTTCGGATTTTGCTGGGTTCTACCTTAAAATATACGGATCTGACCTCATTCGAAAATGGCCAACAGATTTCTAATTACTGCGCAAATGCCTCCAAAAAGTACTTATTGTATTTGTTAGTTTCGTTTTGGTGAGTAGCTGTATAGTTTTCATCTACTACATTTTACTAAGCGTTTGTTCCGATTAATTCAATCTATATAATTTTCCTTTAACGCCGCATTTTTCACATTTTTTTGAATTTTAATGCAGACGGAAAAAATTGTTCCTAAAATCGTGAATTAAGTGCCATGAATTCTGGAATAGTCACGTTTTCGCATTACGAAAACTAGTTCTTGTATTTCATAATTATGTTCAATTTCATTTCAGTAACGCCTGAATAACATTTTAATTAGTAGAGATATTTGTTTTCGTTTTGTGAATTTCAGTCATGGTTATTATTCAGAGTCCGACTATATGACGAGAACTAATTCATGATTCATTACATTTTGAACATTTCCTGATTGTGAATTAGTTCGCAAAATCAAAACACATTCTCTCGTTAATTATTTCACGAAAATTTGAATATGATTCATGAATCCTTTCAATCATCTTGAACTAGGTCATGATTTCTAATATATTAGTCAAGAAACAATATCCGTGTCCGTGAAATAATTCACAAAATCATAAAAGATTATTCAAGTATTCGATTTGGTTCATGATTCCTAGTATATTTAACGCGACTGACCGTCCATCCTCGGGAAATAGTTCACAAAATCTTAAATTAGTTTTTATGGATTCCTGAACTGGTTCACGATTTATAGTACATGATTCACGATCTATCTTGAGTACTTTTTATATCTGGAAGATATGGCTTATCATTTTAAATTTCTGCATATAATCATGAAACTTTCACATGAACTGTTTTACAAAATTTGGGTTTTTTGCATAAATTATCATATAGTTATGTCCAGCTTCTAGCGACGAGTAATAGGCGCGAGCAGAAGATATAAGAAAACTATTAGGACCTCAAACATCGTTATTCATTTGATATTCATTTGATAAGGACAGAAAACGAAAACTGCACTGAGCAACAAAAATACAAATCGTGTTCGTGATATAGTTCACAAAAAAGACACCGCGAACCAGTCACACTTCTATGAACCAGTTCATATTATCACGATATTCTGAGCAAAAAATTCTATTGCTCAAGAATAAAATATCACGATAACGTGCATAAATTATGGAAATCGTGACAATTTTCCTGAAATCATGAACACCGTCTAAATTTTTCTTAGTTGATATACTTTATACAAAAAGTGTCTCCCCAAATTCTGGACAAGAATCCTATCGAAAACTAAAGATGAGCGGGGAATAACCAAAGTAACCCAACCAAACATTTGAACGCCATGTATATTCTTGGCGTGACTAGTTTTTTTTGAGAATGCAAATAGTTATATTAATATAAATACCGCTGTCCCATCCCAGGAACCAAAGGAGTGACATTAACCCTCTTAGCAAAATCACTCCCAACGATTTATCAAACCCCCATCAAATTGAAACGGTTGTGTACGGTTGTCCACGTTTCTTCCTTACTCAAGGTTCAAAATTATCCGTTGATTAAATTATTCATTAAATGAATAATTTGATTGCCGTATAATTTTGAATCATCTTTATTTTATACGCTGCACAGTTGGCCTGGCCGCTTAAATGCTTATGTTATATTCAATATGTGCCACAAACATTAATAATGACAAGAAAAATTGTGGGCGAACGTCTGCAATTTTCCAGGATCCCTACATGTATTGGCTGTGTATGTGTAGACTAGACTAGACTAGAACACAAATAGTTATATGAATACAAGGTTTATTATCCATAATTTCAGAAACTTGGTCACGATTTTTGTAAATCGTTCAGTTCCCAAAATTGTGAATTTTGTTCATGAATTTGTGAAAGGATTTTTTCCATGTGGATGGAAAAAATGTGAGTTTTATAGTTCTGACAACACTGTAAAGAGCGAATACCAAAGTGAACTATGATCGATTAATCGCTTGTCGTGTCGTGGTACGCTTGACTCCTTCCTACTCATTGTTTCATGTTGCTGCCGGGAAATGTCAATGAGATTATGTGCGGCTCTTTTCGTGGAAAAATGAAAGACAGCGTAGCTTTATCACTGGTGGTGATGCAAAAAATATTCGCCAGAGAAAAATGAAAGAAACAAATGCGTGTGTGACACATTTCTCATTGCCATCCGGAAAACAGATATATTAGTCTTGTTTGTGGCAAGCAAAAATAAATAGGCTGATCCTATGAAAAAATGGAACACGATTTAAGGATAAGACCACAGAGAAAAGTTCTTGAAACAGTGTTTCATCCAATATAGACATTCCTTTAGGGCCTGACTGACTGCTCAATCCATTTGTTTGTTCGCGAATGACTACACTTTTGATTGATCTTACTGAAACATTACACTCAGACATAATGCAATATATAACCAGAATCCATTTATGAAATAAAATCAACAGACCCGATTCGTCGGGTGATGTTTCTCACAGAATTGATACACTTCGTCTCTCACTATGTGGTGGGTGGAAACCACCCCCTAGCAATGATTTACAGGGTCGTTTACCGCTACGTAGACCGAGTTAACGCACACACCTAAAAGGTTCTCAATCAATGAGCATGACCGGTAGAGAAGATGCTCACCAACTCCGACAATGTTTCACTACTCAGGCTGAAAACAGTTTCTCGTAAATGAGGGGTGCTCAAAAGCTCAATTAATCGTCTTCTTTGCAGTGGACTATTAAACAACCGAGGGATGGAAGCACTTTAAAGCCCGCAAACGGAAATATAGAAAACAAAGCAAATCTGATGTAAATTAATTTAATCCCTATCCTTATTCTCCTATACCTTAATCCTAAAACATCATCACTTATACCTAAACTATACTATTTCTTCCTACTTCCTAACTGTGACGTCACACATGTACCTGAGGTATCCGGCGATGCTTCCTGATGATGATGTGTTGAACCCGGTCGACCAGGTGAATTGTCCCCGTTGACGTTCGATATGTCCTGGTGGTTTTGACTTCGTAACGATGATAACTCGACGATGACGTGGTCGTTCAATTGGTGTGGACTGATCATTCACAATTGCCCACTCCCGAACGGTAATTTTAGCGGCAGCATATGAAGACCAAGATGACGATCGCTGCTTCCTATTCCTGTCCGGAACTTGCAACTGTCCAACACGGTGCGTTGCCCGGATGGATACAAAGGAGGACGACAATAGGGAATCAGTGTTGGCGGCGATCCTGCCTTGCTAGGCCGTTAACAATGGCCGGCGAGTATGTCGAAATAACAATGGCGACAATCCTGTCCCGCTCGGCAATTAACAATGGCCGGTGTGAATGTCGAACTAGCGATGGCGACGATTCTTCCGGCACGCGGCTGGGCTTCCTGTCCGTGTCCACTCGACCCAGTGACGGATAACGATCGGTGGTTTTGGTTCCGTGTAGTCTTCTGTGGGAGATAATTTGGAACCGTGTTCCTTTTTCTTGCTAGCTTTCTTTTACACTTAATGCGCGTCCTTTCTAATAAATTGTACTATTATTTTTAACGTGTCTTGTATCGTACTACTAAATAGTAGGTCAAATACTTTTAAGTTCCCTTTTCATAGGGTTTTAAATAAACTTTTCACTAACTTTACCGATATTGAACCCGTCGCGCACTACTAAGCTGGTTACTAGTCACGGACAGAAAGAGGACGATTATTCCCGAGCCAAGCTATTTATACGTCTAAGATTTCACGAGAAAGGACGAAAACATCCGATAATCTACGAAAATAACATAGATTTGACATGTCCATAAGGTTTGGCAACACTGATGCTAGTGGCTCCATCGATGAAGCGATGGCAGCAACTCAATTGTCAAACTGCTATAATCGAGCATAATATTTAGAGTGTGGACGCACTGATCTAGCTATCTGTGGATACGACTCTGAGTGTATCCAATACACCCTGCACTCACTAGATGCTGTCAGTTCGCTCAGTTAATGTATCATGAGAGAGCGCGACAGAGAGAGACACTCGCACTCAAGTATGTTAGGGTACATGTGGGTGTAGTGGACTTGTGGTGGAGCCAACAAGTATTCCATCTGTAAACTTTTGGTTACAGAATATTCGAGTCAGTATGGTCATAGCACCAACCCTTCTAGTGTTCTGTCGAAACAGACGGTCAAGTTCCGTAATGGAACGTAGTACCAAGGATTTGCTTTGCAGTTGCCTCAGGATAACGAATCGCGCGGATAAATCCCTCTTCTACACACCCCACACCCATAGTAGTACAAATCGATCTTTCTAGTATTCCGATTGTAATGGAATAGATAAACTTGTACAGTTCCATTTCAGGAGATGGATTGCTAATGGCTTTAGCATGATTAACCAAGCCCAGCTGGTTACGTTGAAGCGAAGCAAGGTGTTTTTGGGAGACCCTTTATGACGTTAGAATATCCTTTTGTTTTGAAATTTCAGGTTTCAAGTTTTGGCTCAAGTTCAGGAACCATGATTTTAACTATATATGAAAAGTAGTAGGCTATGGAAATCATGACTCATGCTAGGAATTTATCAACTTAAGTTTTTTACAATTTCAGGTGGAAATAATTAATTCTACAAGTTTAAAAATAGGCAAAATTATGTCGTTTTATACAATTTCGAGGTATTCTCTTCGATATTTATTCATTTCTATCTGCGGAGTGCCAGCATGAACAGTTATTTGATTCAGGACGACAATTTTATCACCAGGGAAGAAGCAAGATGTTCGTAAAAAATCTGGAATTTCAACTGCAATTACAAATAGGTATCATTCGATACTACGTCTGTTTCACAAGTTAACAAAAAATAAACAACAATCTCATTCGTGTAGCCAATCTAAGCCGATTTTCAGCTCTGTTGTGAGCGTTAGTATATTAATGGGCAGTTAAGAACAACACACACACACATATTGGGTTATTGGAGTCCAGAAAACAGCAAGAACATTAGAAAAGAAATATTATACAAAAGCAAGAAAACTCGAAGAAACATTGTTCGAGCTCTTCATTGCTAAACATTACATCAAACCCATTAAGAGGACACTTACAAAAACACAGAACACCATTAAAAGACACACACACACACAAATACACGGCACGCAAGAACAACGAAAAAGTTCACTCACGAGTCGACGTCCTGACTGTGCAGCGAATCGTCCGATTCCGGAACAAGGCCAATCCGTCCGTAGGCGTTGCCGGACGACGTCGGGGGTCGTAAATTTTTCGGCATTTTGATTTGCTGATCTAGTAGTAGGTGCTGTGCTGCTGGCTAAATTATCTCCTACTACAACTACTGCTAGTTACTTTTACAAATGATTCAGTCCACCGGATGATTGCTTTCGGAGTTGCTTTTCTTCCCTTTTGTGAGATAAACGTAAATCTTGTCGGGAAAAGATTCTAATGCATTCGTAATCTAAAACGCTAGGACATTAATTCAACTAATTTACGATTATTTAGGACAAATTTAGAATATCTTCACGAGGCCACGAATTGATGCGGTTTTCACGAGTTAGCTCTTACGGGATCGGAAGGATCAGAACTATTTGACGTTTTAGCTTCCTACACAATCAATACGGCGCTAATAGCACATTTTCATTAGCGAGGTGTGAATTTTGTCGCATTTCTCTGTGACGAGATGAGCGGTTGATTTTGTTCCAATTGGGTGCCAGCCGGGTAGCCAACTCTACAGCACAGGAGGGCTAGTGCGGTCTGTGGGAAAGAAAAATGATAATGAGTAAATATAGGATGTCTTTTCCGAAGTAGTTTCTAAGGTATAATTTGGTATAAGGAACAGCAAGATGAATTAATTGGGATTGGTTCTATTAGAATTACATTTACGAATTAGATTTCATTTGTTAATTCCATTCTCTGTTCAACTTTAAAGCAACAGCTGATAATTGCGCATTAACAACAGCATCGGACCATGGAGACCTTGCCCTGATACTATGAATCACATAAACGTCCAGTTCATCTTTTCGCTAAGAAAAGTTATGCGATCATTCATCTCTGATAAAGAACATTTATCCCTACTCCCATGTGCTGCCAGCTGGGGTACGAGTAACCTTACTAAAGATCGGGTCACCAACATATCTTTGGCCGTATGCGACCCGGGAAGGGGGAAACGAAGAGAACAGCGAAGCATTCCAAGGCTGGTAATGTTTCAAATCGAAGGACCACTGCTTCTGCTATGGCTGTTATTCATGAAATTGAACAAGTTGGTGAAGAGAATGATGAGAATTTGTCTCTGGTAGATAATATCATTTACATTTGTGCCACGTAATTGTGTTATTTTATTTGGGAGGGATTTCACGCGTGACTACTCGATCGAATGTTATTTTCTACTGTGTGCCAGAGGTGTGCCAATCACCACAATGCCCCCCCCCCAGTTACACCAAGAACCTTACGCGGTGGCCTGTAGGTGTAACTAACGTCTTCTTGCTATCGGGATAACCGTTCGAGTTGTCGGAACTGATGTGAGCTGGTTTTTCTCGATCGATGTGTAACGGATTTCTTGCGCACACAACAGTCGACAACTTAAGCGCCACTTCCGTTAGGAAGGCTGCCGACGCATGACGATAGTCCGGCCAGAGACTCTATCCACTAGGCGGGTATGTTAAAGTGGCTCAAACACCGTTCTTACTCATTGAGAAAATCTTTCGCGTAAAAACTTAACAAAAAAAAAGTAAAACGAACCGCTCACTTTAATCGAGATAGTTTTCAACCTTCAGAGAGATAGAGAGACACTATGGAGCTGTATAACATGTCTATATTGATATGAATGCGTTTTCTTGTCCCGGGACGCTTAGATCTAAGTACAATCTGGGCCTGTCTCTCTTAGTTTCTAACCTGACCTGATAAGATCCAGTTCGATGACGAACGTTTCCTTCCCTCGCTGACGATGCAATTTCGGTCGTACTTACTGCTCGCTTAGTGACTCCACGCACGATCATGCGCGTGCAACATATCGCCCATTTCTGCCTAGCGGTTGACGATTTAAGGACGACTCAGAATATACATCAGCTTCCGTCAACGTCAACGGAACGTCACCGTTCCGTCAGGATAAGTTACATTCAGTTAAATGGAGGCATTCACACACAACATCAACGGCACGGAAAGTTTTGGCGTACGGCACGTGTGAACGGACGCAAGAGAAAAGTATTTAACTTATCCTGACGGAACGGTGACGTTCCGTTGACGTTGACGGAAGCTGATGTATCGTCTGAGTCGCGCTTTACCCGGACGACGAATGTGCTCGTGGGATGGCAATGCGCACGAGATTTTGTCGGACTGTTCTCCGTCGTATATGCCCAACGGTAGGCTACCGGGCGATGTTCCGTCCTAACGTCACAGGATGGTGAATTTGGAGACGTTGGATTGGCGCGTAATTGCCGCTAGGCGGTGATTGGCTGGTTGGCGGGTTTTCCGATCTGCCCAGGCTGAAGTTGGCTGGGTGGGGCTCCCAGAGAAAAACCCACGTTGAGCGGGTTGCCTACCTGTTCAACGGTTATCTTTAACGGTAGTCTAATTTTGCGATAATTACAATTTTACCTGATTTGTATCACTAGGGTTGCTCAGTGATCAATCGGTAGGGGTTTTTAAACATATTATTTCAGCCTTTTTTGGTCAAGAAGGCCTAAAAGAGATCATTGATTTATACCAACAGCACGTGGTGGCTTTTGTTGCCTACTTACGATCTACTAACAGCATCTGTGCACTAAATATGCTGCTCTCCGCCTACTATAACCATCAACGTTTTATTTTAATATCTAATTTGCTGATTTATCGTTTAAATTTGGTCACTATCTAATACCGATGAGCACCGCTTGGTACGTATCCCACTGATGGCTTCAACAATCTTATTTGAAGTGAGAACAAATACCCTTTTTGGTATAGTGGCGTGATTCCCGGAAAACAAAAGAGTTACCCATTTCACTCACTCTTGCCGGCAAGCCTACCTAACGTGATCTAAACGATCCTCGTTGGAGTTATCCTTCTGGGGTTCATCGGGTGGAAAAGGCAAAGGAGGGTGAGGTGGAGCCCGTGTTAAGTAAAACTTTTCCGTGAGCCGCAGCTTTCCTGTTAACGGAGAGATGGCGCAGTAAGCAGTGCTGTCAGTGTGATACCGACTGGGATATTCTATCTCGTTACAGATGTAAACACTTTGGGTCTTCTGATTTATCACCAGAGCCATATACTTATCTGTGCGACCGATGACACGATAAGGTCAGTCGTATGGTCATTGTAGAGATTTCTTGACAGCATCGTGGCGTACAAAAACATGTGTGCAATCGTTTAAGTGCCTGGTCACGAAAATTTTTCCGTTGGTGTGGTGCTTTACTTCAACTGGTCGTATCTGTTCCATTACATGATGGAGGTCCAACAGAAAATCAGCTCGATCTCACATCTTCTCTGGTGGTTCGAAAAACTCTCCAGGTATACGCAAGGGTTGGCCGAACACCAATTCAGCAGGAGAACAATTCATATCTTCGTTGAATGCGGTTCGCAAGCCAAGCAAAATTAATGGGAGTCGAGTGAACCACTTTTTAGCCTCGACGCACATGATGGCTTCCTTCAGTTTACGGTGAAAACGTTCAACCATTCCAATGGCTTGTGAGCTCCAAGCAAAACCGCCAATTCGTTGAACAACTCCCATTCGAATTGACGCCCCTGATCTGTAGTAATATATTCAGGGCAACCGAATCGCGAGATCCATAGAGAGTAGAGTGCTATTGCTACCGTGTTCGCCGTCATATTTTCCAACGGTATAGCCTCAGGCCATCTGGTGTAACAAATTGTTACTAACAATCTACAATGGTAAGAAGATATAAAGGGCCCACTAGATCGACGTGGATATGGTTGAAACTTTGATTTTGGCACACTTCGCAATTTCTCACAAACTGAAAAAAGTGGCAGCACTGCCGAATCTCTCGGAAGTGATTTTGTGTTCCTCCCATAGTTTACAAAATTTTGCAGTGAAATATAGTATATTTAATAGGAAATCGAAGTTAATCGCTCGGTAGGTCGTTTCTCCTGTTGTGTTATGTGTTGGTAGGCAAAAATATCGTTGGAATAGTGTAATTTGACGTAGTGATTTTATCGTCACATCACAATTATTTTACTATGTATGTGCGCGACTCGAGCGAGCTACCAAAAAATGTTCCCACTTAGCATCGACAGCGCCATCTGAACTTGAATAGTTGATGCAACGATTTCACTGATTCCCAGTTAAACTCATTCCGGAACCGGTTCGGATATCTGAATGGAGTCAGTACCCGGTCAAAAAAAATGCGGACGAAGATCGTCAGGCGATTTAAATAGTTTGACGTTTGACTCAACTCGCCTGAGCTAATTGCCCCTAGGAACAAATGCTATTTGCGAATGCGATTTAAAGGCAATTTCAATACTTAGATGACAAATTTTCTGGCGGCTGCAATGGACTTGGTTGTTTTTGCATTTTTCAAACATGGCAGTTAGTGTTATCCACATTATTCATATTATTTATCTTATTAATTCAATTTTTTTTATTGTTTTATTCATGTTGTTTGTTTCATTTGTTGTAATCATTTTATTAAATTGTTAGTTTTTCCCAGTTCATATATTGTTCAGTTTCTTCATTTTAATAATTCGGTTTAGTCAGTTCTTTTAGTTATTGGATGACAGTTAGCTTGAAACAATTTAGTTTACTCTCTTAATTTCATAACTTTTTTAATATTGTCTGATTTTCATTTGAGCTAATTTGATTTGTTTTATTAATTTGATTTATATATCATTCTATCCATTTTATGAATAACTTTTATTTGCTTCATAATTGTTTTGATTTTTGGTTTGTTTTGTTATTGTTTTTTAATTTATTCAGTTTATTATACGTGTTATACGTGCAGGACTCGAGTCTGTGCTTGTCTCACATATAGTTGCTTGCCAGCTTTGCGTGCGTTTGGCAATTTAATGAATAATACAACAGTTATATGTATGAGAGGTGTCTCATCCCACTGATGGGTGGATTAAATCGGTTTTATGTATACATATGTGTATATATGTGTATGTGTTTATGTGTGTATATGTACATATAAATGTTCAAAAAATGGTTGCATTATGCACGGGATTGTTTTGTAGTGTACACATATAATCTATTAATGTGAAAAGCTGATACTTCTGGATAGAAGTCAGATCTTCCTCCAATTACAGCTCCTTGGAGATCTCCAATGGAACAACTTACACAAGTCCAACAGGCAGTGACACCAGACTAGGAGAAACGGAAGCGCTGAGGAAAACACGGAGTCTATCGGTTCTTTTTTATTATTTCCCCTTTTCTTTCCTAAATAAGCAGGAATTCAAGAAATGTGGATGAGAGTTAAAGGAGACATAAATGGGAGATAGGAATGAAGGTAGAAAACTGAAAAAATGGTAAGTTCTAGTACACATGTGTTATGTTATATATATACAAATTGAACCATTATAATAAATACGCGTCGATTTCCTGCTTAAATGGAATCGAAAGTTTTACTGTAATGTTACAATCCAATTGATACAAACATTACAGTAAGGCGGGGCTAGTTGATGGAACGATGACCTCGGAACATGTCTGGCACTGTTACACGAAATGGGTCATCGGAAAGTCAATTGAGCTAACACCTTCCTAAATCCGTGAACCAAGTTGTTTGCATGAATGTTTAAATACATGCAAACATCTTTTTTCTGTAAATCACTACCAGCTAGTGGGAGATAGGAAGGTTAACACACACACACACACACACACTTCGCAATTTCTCACAAACTCGGCGATATCTTTATTCATTTTCGGCCAAACAAATCTATTTGACACAAACCTCCGTGTTACTCGTATGCCAGGATGACTGATATTGTGAAAAAGTTCCATACTTATATGGCGATGCGGTTCTGGTATGAATGGGCGAGTGAAACCTGCTACGGAGACGTCACAGTAAAGCGGTTGGGAACAAAGCGGTATGGTGAGTTTCCTGAGAGTTGGCGAGGAACTCTTGGACTTGAGTAATTCTTGAAGTTCTGGTTCGTTGCTCTGATCTAATGCAATGGTTTTGTAATTTATATGTGATGGAGAACTGATCGTGTCCACCCTAGACAGTGTATCTGCTGCAGCGTTTTGCTTGCCGGCGATGTGTTTTATATCTGTTGTGAATTGTGAAGTAGACGACAGGCAGAATTCGAAGTCATAGCGTTTGTTAACGGATTATGATCGGTGAAGATCGTGAAACGACGGCCTTCTAATAGATGTCTGAAGTACCTGACAGCCATTTTCATTCCCATCAGCTCTCGTCCGAACGTGGAGTAGTTGCGTTGACCTGACGTAATTTTTTCCGAATAGAAACCTAGCGGTTGCCAGACTCCGTTGGAAAATTGCGGCAGAACAGCTCCAACTGCAGTGTTGGAAGCGTCTACAAATAATTCCACGAATTTCTCTGGATCGGGGTAATACAACAGCGTTGCTTCTGCTAGTGATTTTCTGCAGTTCTCAAACGCTTCAATTGCCTCCTCACTCCATTCGATCTTTCGTGAATCATTTCTCTTGTTGCCTGTGATAAGGCATCTCAGTGCTGCCTGCATACAAATCGCTTGACGTATGAATCGTTTATATCCATTTATGAGAGCCAGGAATCTTCGAAGATCTTTGACTGTCGTTGGTCGAGTAAATTTTTGTGCTGCTGTGACTCGACTGAGTAACGGTTTCACCCCATCATTACCGACCAAAGAACCAATGAATTGTTGCGCGAATTTGCATTTTGGCAAGTTAATGAATAGACCGTTCGAACGAAGTCGATCGAAAACTATTCGCATGTGCTGATAATGTTCTTCAATTGATGATGAAGCGACGTATATGTCATCGATAAAGATGACCACGAAATCGTGATCTCCGAAAATCCTGTGCATGAATCGTTGGAATGTTTGGCCTGCATTGCACAGGCCAAAGTGCATTCTGGTAAATTCAAAAAAGCCGAATGGAGTTATTACGGCCGTCTTAGGTCTTCCTCCTCCACAGGTATCTGATGGTATGCTCGTTCAAGGTCTAGTGTGCTGAATATCGACTTACCGTGTAGAGCATTCAGGAGGTCGTGCATATGTGGTACTGGATATCTGTCCGGTATAGTACAATGGTTCAGCTTTCGATAGTCTCCAACGAAGCGTAGCCCTCCAGACTTTTTAGGCACACAATGCAGTGGACTCGCCCAACTACTACTGGACCGGCGACAAATACCAAGATCCATCATAGTTTGGAACTCCTGCTTGGCAAATGACATCTTATCCGGTGACATCCTTCGGTGGTCATTTTGTAATTATGTGGTGAGTTATATAATGGCGAACTTCAGCACGAAGTGTTGACGGACGTGTTATAACCTTAAACTGCATCATAACTGATAGTTGTAACGTCATGTAGAGGCAAATGCACTACGCCGCCAGTAGCTTTGAGGTGTGTTAGCCCGTCTATGATGCGTTGATGTTTGAGGTCCACCGTTAGTCCAAAATGGGACAAACAGTCGGCTCCGATGATCGCGGTGCTAACATCAGCTACAAGAAAGTTCCAAGAGTATCTTCTGCGGAGTCCTAGATCCGCGTGCAGGAAACGTGTGTCAAAAGTTTTTATTAACAGAATCGGTGGTTTGTCTCTATCTCGTTTGGTAGCGGGTAAGATCGAGACATCTGTTCCAGTGTCGATTAAAAATCGAACGTTGTTAATCCTGCCAAAAACGCTTAAGCGGCGGCTTTCCTTGTTTGAGCCCACCACCAGGGAGATGGGCTGGTCCTTAGTTTTTCGAGCGGCGCGCGGCACTGGTGAGCTTGAGTACCGTACTTTTTGTGGTACAAACAAATGCTGTCACGGTCGCTTGTATCTTGACAAGCACGCGAGGATGACCGGCTTCTCTCGCTCAGCGCCATTTCTGCCATTTCTGCCAACTTGGACAGTGTGCCGTCGTGAATCGTCAAAACTGTTTTAACATTTGCGGGGAGCCGGTTTAAAAACAACATCTTCATAAGACCATCGTCGACTTTGAGTCCAGCCGCCAGGTCCTGCATTTTGGCCAGTAGATGTGTCGGCTTCATGTCACCCAAGTCGCAGGAATTCAGTAGTTTTTCCATTTTAGCTTGTGCCGACATTTCAAAATGGCTCAGCAGCCT
The DNA here is from genome assembly GCF_030247195.1 of Topomyia yanbarensis. NCBI lineage: Eukaryota > Metazoa > Arthropoda > Insecta > Diptera > Culicidae > Topomyia > Topomyia yanbarensis. The sequence continues at coordinate 467,400,125 of NC_080671.1, forward strand.
GTTCTTGATGGTCTGATATTTGTCATTTTGAGGGGGATTTGCGACTAAATCTGAAATGTGGCATAGAGCGTTCTGATCCACTTTTGCGATTATGTGGTAAAATTTTGTTGCATCACGAGTTAGGGGAAGATGGGGTTAAACGCACCCCCTAGGGAAATATGATCATAACTAAGCTATAGAACATTAATTGGGAGAATTTAATTAATGATATCGTGTAGCCAACATTTTCCTCTGTAATCAAAACCATAACGCTTTGCAAAATATTCAAAAACATGAAAATAATTAATTTTTTCAAAACCATTAAAAATCACCTTTCGAAAAATAAGTGGGGCAAAACGCACCTGTGCGGGGGCAAGATGCACCACAACAACGGGGCATAATGCACTACACCAACGGGGCAGAATGCACCGCAACAAAGGGGCATAATGCTCGGTGAACAAGCAAGTAGTTTTGTTTTCTAACGAGATTTCACAAAAGTGTGCCATTAAATAGCCTTAGGTTATGCAAGTAACCTATGTATGTTTTCAGAACGATTTTTCTGTTTTCGATTCAAAACCAGCAAAATCAGAGAAGAGGGCATTTTGCCCCCGATGGAGCAGAGATATAAAAAGTCAATTATTTAGTAGATTTTTCATATGTAGTGCGACAGAATAATGAACAACGGTATAAATAGAACTGGAATGCTCTAATATAATAGTAAAACAGTATTTCTAAGAGCGGAAAATCCTTGTTGCACGAGCAACAATAATTACATGAGAAGAGCACGTTTTTGTTTTTTGTTTATTTCTCGAGCTGCTATTGATGTACGGTTATCAAACTTTGACAGTGTATGTTTACTATGGCGGACTTCCGACTGGTGTTACCGTTTCCTAGAATATTTCAGCTGTTTTCGATATAATCAAGGGGTGCATTTTGCTTCGGGGGTGCGTTTTATCCCATTTTCCCCTACACCAGCCAGCACGTACTGCGCTTCGGCTTGAGCGAACCACATCGCCGGATCGCTTTTTCAAAAGTAGGCAATTTTATAGCAATGGACGCCGTCGCTGTTGGACTTGGGTCATCCATTTCATTTGGCATTTTCGCTTTTCGATTGAAAAAAAACAAGATGGCGTTGATATTTGCGCGCAGAAACTTTAGACGTGAAAAACTTGATACAATCGATTGATTTTTTTCACGGATTTTATCACTTCGGGGTCACCAATGTGGTGGACGAGCACGACCGGGAATTGAAACAAATAAATGAACTCGTTATCGCTTATATTCGATCACTTTTATTTGGAAGGGATTTCACGCGTGACTACTCGATCGAATATTATTTTCTACTGTGTGATGATTTCACTCTCTGGTCGTCGTGCGTCTCTCTCTGCTTAGTGTGAGTGGCAACCAGGGGTGTGCCAATCGCCACAAATGTATAAATATTGCCAGATGCAACTATTATTAAAAAGATTTCCAGATCCTTACGATAAATGTAAAATCGAAACCTGATTTATTCTTGATAATGATAAGAGATAACTTACTAATTTAATCGACAAAATTAAATAGTCTAAAAGGTGCAAGAAATAAAGATGATCCTGTTTTGTCGCTCCCTGCAATGTGGCAGTAGTAACCCAGTGGATCAACTCTTAGCTTCTGTAACCGGATACCACACGGCCTCTAGACAGGGTTTGTCTGGAGATAATAATGATATCGACCTCCTAGTGAACACCAGCCCCCTCTACGATTAACGGGGAAAACATATCAAAATGGAATTGTTTTATGAAAACCCGAGTCAAACCACAAGCCAATCGAGAAGAACCATCCATGGTGGAAAAGGATGGAACAAAACCTGCTTTAATCCACCTGGTGGTGCAATTGTGCCTTTCTCATTTGTCCAAACTACGATTCCATGGCTGGTTATGTTCAATACAATGATAGAAATGTATATTACATATTCAGTACGATTTGCACATACATACAATGGATCGACAGCCAAGATCTTGAGATACTATGTGTCGACACTGAAACATCGCTTGAAATCAGCGGTGGATTCGGGGGGTCCAGACCCTGCCGAAAATTTTCAACTTGTTAAGAAATTTTAAACTAGTTTTAATTTTGAGGTAGCAACCCCTCATTACATACCCCCCTCCCCCTACCTAAGCATTTATAGGTCAAACAAATTAAGCCGGGGTTTAGGTTGACGATTTTTAGAGTGATTACATAACCTTTCTATATATCTATATGAGAAAGGCAAACATATGCCAAAGTCCAAAAAAGTCAATTTTCGTCGAAAAATGTTTTTTTTTCGAGATTTCATCAAATCTCAACATTTCATGCATTTTAACCCTTAAAGTCGCAAACCAATTTTTTTCAAATTTTCTCACAGCTTTAATACGTTACTATGACAATTTTAAGATGGTTTTCGCAATGTTGTTTTAAAAATTAAAAATGCAAACTCGATTTTGCAATTTTCCCTTACTCCCCCCCTTTGGGAATTCTTCATTTCAGTTCATATGGGAATTTGCTGTGTGGTCGCACTCTTCAACCCGTAACTCCGGAACTGGAAGTCCAATCAATGAAAAAAATCAATAGCAGCCGATGGGAAGGTTGTACCTTTCATTTGAGACTAAGTTTGTGCAAATCGGTCCAGCCATCTCTGAGAAACAGAGGTCATATTTTTTTTTCACATACATGCACACAGACATTTTCCGATCTCGACGAACTGAGTCGAATGGCATATGACACACGCCCCTCTGGGCCGGGATTAGGTTGACGATTTTTAGAGTAATTGCATAACCTTCCTATATGAGAAAGGCAAAAAGCAATTTACTTGCTTCTTTATTTGTTGTTGTAGCTACAGCTTGAGTGCGTTCACTGCGCCCGGTTGCTTTGCTTCATTTTCTCTGCAAGAGAAATACTTGAGAGGCAAAGAAAGCTTGTGAATAACGAATGAACGAAGAGAACTGGCGATTTTTCCCATGCCTGCGAGCAACGTAATTGTTCCGCCGCTCTGCTATGTGTTCACTATAAAACAGCGAAGACCAGTTGCCTCCATATTGTGAATGAAATGAGTGAATCACAAAATAATTTGCGCTCATGACGGGAAGACTTACAGTGCGCGAGGTGGTACAGTTATTAAAGGTAAAAATGGAGCTTGCGTTTCCAAAAGTGTCACACATACAACTACATCGTACAAGGAACGTAGTACTAATAACGTTCAAGCAGAGGCAGAAAGCTTCATAACGAAGAATAACATGCAACACGATATACTATAAGGACAATGATACGACGGAAATCCTTCCACACGATTTGGCACCACGCACTAGCACAGATCACATTAAAAGATTCATGTCAATGTATGGAGAAGTGGAATCTGTCACAAACGATACGTGGAGAGTTTTTTTTACCTGGGATTCTCAATGGTCTCCGGGTGGTGCGAATGCGGCTGAACCACCTTCTTACTTGATGATCATCTCACGGTATTAACTACATCCAACGAACGCTATACACATACTCTGAGCAAGCGCCCCACATGCCATTTCTGCAAACTACAACCAACTCTTCCCAAACTAATAGCTAACATCCCAAGGGAAGTTTTAAATAGTAAAGGAGTCGGCTATACCAGAGTCACTCAAAATGAAAAAAGCACCAGGCATCTAACAGTGATAACCAAAGTCGCTCAAGTTCCGACCACATGGACGCTGGTGATGAAGCTCAATGGATATGTCTTGAACGACGATGAACCTTCTGCGAAAGGCTCTTGTTCGCGACAAGTTTTCTGACATATTCAAGTTCATTGAACAATTATGGTGTGGCAAAGGATCTGTTTCTGTTGCAAGAGAGCCAGCGTTTTGTGATGGCTAAACCTACTAATTTGGAAGTGTCAAGAATGGGGTGCCATAACAAACAGATTTTACCCTTAATCAAGTGTCATGGTGGTCTAGTTCCGTTGTGGCCAGATCTAGCCAGTCGCCATCAACGGACTGAGTCTAAAGAGTATATGTGAATCGGTTCTCCATGCCTCGGTTAAAAAGTGGATGATTGGAGCGATTGTATAACCTTTTTGTACGAGAAAAAAGTATACAATTTAATGAATCAAAAGAATGAATTGATAAATCAAATAGAGCGTAAAACTAAATAAAATTTATATAATAATTAAAGCTGCGTAAATAATTAAAGTAGTTATATTTCCGAAGAAAGTTGTATAAAACAAATTAAATTATCAAATTAAAAAAGAGCGAAATGACTGAAGCCTGTGAGATTAATAAAATACTATTACCATTGATTCACAGAAACTCTGTGTCTAAACTAAACTCCTACCCTCAAGCACCGAATTTTCCGAACAAACTGAACTACAGAACAGAATAAAGCCAAACATTACCAGCCCATACATATACCCATACAAATTTTGGTTTTAAAATGCGAAGCCACCTTCCATTTTTTAAAATATCTTCCCACGGGTTTTTTGGAACCCCAAACTTTGGGTTGTTCCCATTTTTATACTGATTCGATATTTTTTAATTTGGTTTCGATGGGACCCGGGCCCGTCAGGCCGTATGGCTGGCTACGCACTGGTTGACAACTACCCCACGAGAACAACCAGCAAACCAAGAAGCAGTTCTACCAGAATCAGTTGCAGTCAATGGTTCATTGTATTTAAATATAATCGAAAACTGTTTAATATTTGAAGTTTGGAAATTTGGATTGCTTTCGGTTATCTTTTCCATGTGCTTGATCTCTAGAAAAATTGTATGGAGCATCGGTTGATTATTCGTACTTAACTCCAACAGTTTAAAGGAAAAACAATTTCGGAACCCCATATACGCTACAAAAAGTAGGACATTATAATTCCTAACTCCAGGAGTAATGATTTATAAGAAGGTATGAGTTGTATTTGTTATTATTTGTTTAACTAAACAGTTTTGAAGTTACGAATTGAAATCTTAGGTTCAATGTCGCAACAGAATCCCACAAGAACATTTTACTAGTTCATGTTTTTGTTTGATTCATTGGAATTGGTTTCAAACTGCTTACTACATAGCATAAGTTATTGCATATCAAAAAAAACGCGAATAAATTGTTGAAATTGTTACGATTGAAGCTCAATACCGGAAAGTAAAGTAGCAAATAGGTGAAATCGAGGCAAATGTATGCTTATAATGTTACTAGGAAATAACATAAATGAACAAAAAAGACATAAATAATGTGATTATTGGAATGGCCACTAATAATCTAGATTTAACTTCAATTGAACTGAACTTACCAACAAATGTTAATGATGATGCAAATGTGAATGAATCTTAACATTACTATGTACAAATATTTTCATGCATTCAATCTCTCAAACCGCAAGCAAAAGGTCAAAAACTCTTCGAACAACACTACCGAGGGTACACGAATGATTTGTTTACAATGTTGCCTCGATTAGTTCTCCTCATGCTTCTACTGTACCGTCATAAATATCCCTGAACGTGAACTTACTTTTCCACATGATTATTTTTACGCTTCACTAATTTTCCACTTTCCCACACTATTCCGATGGCCGATTATTTCTGGCTGTACACAATTCTCTAATCCAATTACGAATCATTTGAAAATTTTCTGCAACGCTTCACTTATTACGTCCACACGCGCGTCACATCCATGAGGCCATTTGCCGGGAATTCATCACTAGTTATCCGGGATCCACGAGGCGACCGTATGAAACCGACGTTATCACAACCTGATTTTTTTCCGAACTCGTTTCTCCGTTTTTTTCTTCTACCCTTTAACAAAGTTTTGCACTATTTCCCTTTTTTTCAAGGTCAGATTCGCCATTGTCAAGGGTTTCTCTAGAATTCCCTCTTGACGTACAACTAAGCCTACTGACCTTAGCACTTATACACACATATACACTACACTACGATAACAAACTAGACGACTCTGCACAGTGAGCCGCGTTCCGACACATAGTAGGCGCGGGTTGCACGCAATGTGATCGATCCTGCACGACTGATCGAACCACCTGCAGTCGTGAAACGTGAACGATCCTTTTCCTCGCTGAGCTTTTCACCAGTACCAGTCAGTACTTTCGGGCGGTACCGAATCGATACCGAATCTGCGGAGAACTGGCTAAAATTTTCGGCACACCGACCGATCTACAGTACATAACAGAATACGATCCAGTCTGTCAGTCTGCGATGCGATTTGATCTTCGGTCTTGTGCAGCAGTAGTTGTAACGGTAGACGGTGTGTGCTATTTATGAAATCTGAAATGTAAATCGAATCAGAAGGGAAAATATTTTGCGTTATTCAAGTGGTCTCGGGATTTTTCTGTACAATTACGAACTGTGTATGTCTAAGCCGAAGTCGGTGTGATGAGATGGAAATTTCGGATCATTCAGCTGAGTCGATAGAGAGAGGATTTCCATCGCATAGGGTTTATATAATGGAAATCTCGTTGCAGGGTTAGACTATCTTATACAACTATTGTTTAGTATGAGAAGAAAATATGACTATTGAATAAAATTACATATTGTAATAATTATTTTAAGATTAATATTTTCTGATTAACTTTTTTGAAATTGATTCTTTTAAAGATCGAAAAATATCGATAAAATATAAAACTTGAAATTGATGTCGTAGATAGCCCATCACCGGATGGCCGGATTGACACACGTTAAGGGCGTCAATCTTAGGGGCGCTGAAATCATGATCTGCTTTATAAAATTAAGTGAAATAAGTCATGAGGTAAGTCAGTATATGTATTCAATTTCCAGGTACACACTAAATTATTGTTGGATATTTGAGCTGAAAAAGAAAGCCAATGTAAACAACAATGTGGTGCATAGCTCCACCAAAGACATCAGACGTTGTCGCTACGGGTCTGTCAGTCCTATTCATATGTATTCACAGTAAATAGTGTAGTAGTCAACTGCAACGAATTAAAATAGCGAAAATTATTGAAAAATGTATCGAGTTATTTGAATCTCTTGTAGAAATGTTGAGCGACTTATGATTTATGGTGTTCCTGCTATAAGATTCTTGTTTGATCTTAGCCAAGATGACTTGTTGTGGTGAGTTGCGTAGCTTTCTTTAGTATTTCAGCAAAAGAGTACTTAGAGAACGATTCAGCTTCTCAGGGTGCTGTTTGTACGCAGGACATGGTAATAGATCATGTCAACGCTCCCACAAGAGGCACACTTTTCAGCATTCCCTACAAGATCTTTCTCTGCGTAATTTCTGCGCAGGGATATACTACTGTAGTAGTCGATTTGATTGTAATTAGTGCAAATAGCGGAACCTGCAGACGATGGCGGTTTAAAAGGATATTGAATTTTGTTCTGTCTTGTTAAATTGCCATTTAAAATTTACGCTCACTGGAGCAGTGGGTTCTTAAAACAACGAACTCGATTAGGTTGGAACACCATCGATCTCAACTTTGCTGGCGGATATGTAGACGCGGTAGTCCTTCGTACAGGAATTGCCACCAGTATTCAATTCAATTCAAAGTATTTGAATTGTTGTGTGATAGAAGCGGGTTAAACTCCCTAAATAAATCGTTAGCTCCATAAACTGATCTACACATCCAGTCATGCGGAATAGGGCATTGCAAAAAAATTTTTTTTTTGAATTCTCAAAGGCCCCCCCTCTCATATTGTGACAAATGTCAAAGTAAGCTCAGATGCCAAATTTCACATCATTTGGACAATTTTAGACCCCCGCCCACTTCGATTGAAATTTTTTGAAATTGGTGCTATGGGAAAATATGGAGGAAAAATACATTAAATGCTATAACTTTTGAAGTAGCAATCAGAAAATTACAATTTATACCTTTTTTGAAAGGAAATAATCTAAGTATTTGAATGAAGATATACCTGTTTCTTGAAAAATACGGGAAAGCGGGGTACTGGGTCATTTTGGCCCCAAAATCCCCTATTTTTAATGATTTTTCTGCTCCGTGATGCAAATCATACATATTTTGTAGTTTTTCTAATGTAAAAAAATCTCAGAAATCGAACGGAACCCTTTTGACCTTAGTCCGAATACGAGAAGTTGGGGTTAAATGGCCTTTTGACATTCATATTAGACTTCATCATTTTCTCGTGAATATATCTCTATTATTCTTCAATCAATTTTCATAAACTATACCTTGTTGAACGTGGAAAATCCTTAGGATTATAACAAAAATAGATTCGTTACCGGTAAAATTCAGGAACATCAAATTATCTGACATATAGTGTCGATTTCACATTTTTATCATAAAATCGCACATATTAACTCCATTTAACAACAAAATTCTTATTTAATTTACTACTTTTAGTGTAAAATATGCTTAGGGATCACATGAGAAAAGTTTCATTCTTGGAAAAATAGGGGAAGTTGAGGTATTAGGACTAATAATGAAAAAAATGAGATTTGAAGAGTAAATATCAAAAAGTTTGATGGTTCTGAATTTTACCTTTAACGTTTTTATTTTTGTTTTATTCCGCAGAATTTTACACGTTCAATAAGTTACATTTTATGAAAATTGATTGAAGAATAATGGAGATATATGCATGAGAAAATGATAAAATTTAATATGACTGACAAAAAGCCCTATAACCCCAACTTCTCGTATTCGAACTAAGGTAAAAAGGGTTCCGTTCGATTTCTGAGATTTTTTCACATTAGAAAAACTACAAAATATGTATGATTTGCCTCACGGAGCAGAAAAATCATTAAAAATAGGGGATTTTGGGGCCAAAATGACCCAGTACCCCCCTTCCCCGTATTTTTCAAAAAAACAAATATATCTTCATTCAAATACTTAGATTATTTCCTTTCAAAAGAGGTATAAATTGTAATTTTCTGATTGCTACTTCAAAAGTTATAGCATTTAATGTATTTTTCCTCCATATTTTCCCATAGTACCAATTTCAAAAAATTTCAAGCGAAGTGGGCGGGGGTCTAAAATTGTCCAAATGATGTGAAATTTGGCATCTGAGCTTACTTTGACATTTGTCACAATATGAGAGGGGGGGCCTTTGAGAATTCAAAAAAAATTTTTTTTTGCAATGCCCTAATGCGGAACGATCCTCGCCTTGCGTCAACTAATTTCCCAAAGTCTTCCGAAAAAATGCGTCACCTTTAAACTTTGTATGATATTAGACATAAATCGGCATCGAAATTATATTTAAAATTTCACAAAACTATAGTATTTTTTGGTGCTTCACATCGATAGCTTTACTTTCCAGTTAGATTGGTTAGACAAATACCGCAAAGGACGCAAGACTGAGACAGACAAAGTGCGCTAGAGGACCACGCTACGGCTCTGGCTCTTGGTACGCTCTAATGTTTACAACATTCGTACAAAAATGACAATTTCGAGTGAAACTAGAGTGACTTTGATCTAAACACGAAATCAGCATTAGCTTTTTGTATACAATGTTGTATGTATAGCGGAGGATCAAAACAGCCTACTAATCTCGGTAATGATGATTGATGTAGCTTCAAAAATTCATTTTACCATATTTATTTCTTTTTAATTTTTATAGAAAATTTATATAAAAATCAATTTCGATTTTGTAAGTTAGGATTTCCCATCCTCTCACGTGCTCTACTAGACAAAGAACCCAAGTATACCTACGTAAATAATTTTCCATCGTCATCGCTGCCTTGCATTAGATTCCTACTACCTACACATAGCAGCACTTGCATAAAAGTGAAAATATTTACTCAATCTAATTCGGCCGGTGCGTTATAGTTTTTGGATCGGTTCCAGCTTTCCCGAGTTCGTCCATCTTTTTTGTTCGTCTTTATTCTGGCATGGATGGTTCACGTTAGAGACTGTGATTCGCTGCTGACTAGCTTCGGAATGACCGACGGTGGAGGATGCTAGGGGTTGTATTGTGTCTCATGAATAATATAATTAGGGATTTCCAAGATTGCGAAAACCGAAACGAATGCCAACTAGGTTAACAGATTTGAGTGACTATTAAATAATTTATATCGCAACACAGCACCCAACAATTATTTGGAAGTGGGAGATACGACTCGAGATTCTTAGATCAACTAGGGTAGAAGCATTATATTTCGACCCTGTGCAATTGCTACCATCTAGGGGAAAATATATAAAAGTTGAGATGCATTTTTTTGGAATCCACGCTTAATTTTTCGTTTTCTTTGTACTGGGTTTGAGACATTAGACAAGACATGGAATAAAAAATTCCTGAGTGACATAATAAACCTATTCACCCTTTGCGCATCAGATCGTATTAGATTGTATTAGATTGAAACAATTCTCCGTTTGTCGTATATCCGAGCTTTCCAGTTCAAAGGAATAGTATAGTCGCTACAAGTATCAGCTCAAATTATGTTTTTCCACTTTTCCAGCGGCGGTTGGTAGCCTCGCCCTTCAGACGAATATAAATGGAAAGCCTTCCCTGTTTATAATCCTGTTTCTGTCTGTTCTATTTATCGCACTTGTTCTCCCACCATTAAATGAATCCCCCCCCCCCTCTGCCAGCACCAGTAAACTTTGTCACCAGAGTGCGGTTTTTCTGTTTATTACTTTGAGGAGAGAGAGGTTATGCTGAGGTTTATGCTTGCGGAAAAGTAAATGGAACGATAATCATGTAATTCTTTTCGAGCTGTACGCAGGTATATGTACCTAGTTATTTTCAGAAGATCTGAAAGATTTAAACATTCGAACATAACAAATAAGTCATTCCACGCGAAGTGATCAAAAAAGATGCAAACTTGAAATCGACCTTCACGGATTTGAACCAAATTTGGAGGAATTGTTCATCTAGGGCCAATATATAAAAACCCAAATTTTGGTGTCAATTGAACCACCCCTCGGGTCATGGGAGCAAATTGCCAAAACCCTTGATTTTGCTTTGATCATATCTCCGGTTCCATTTACTCTAGAATCAAACCGCAAGATGGCTTTTGAAGAAAATTGTTCAAGGAGTCTAGAAAAAATATTAATTTTTTGCGGCAGCGCTGCCAACTATGCGATTTTTTCAGTTAAATATTAAAAAATAATTTTTCTCTCAATACATATATTTTAATTTTGAAAATTCTAATACCCACGCGTTCCTCAGACATTTTTACATAAACATAACATTTTAATTAATTATTTCATTCAACATATTTTTATTCAGTTTGTTCATCAGCGCTCATTTTATCTATGCCGTCTGTCATATACCATTCGACTCAGTTCGTCGAAAGGTACAGCGTTCCCATAGGCTGCTATTGAATTTCATTAAATTCCGAGTTCCGGTTCCGGAGTTACGGGCTTAAGAGTGCAGACACACAGCAATTTCACATGTTTGCCTTTCTCCTATAGAAAGGTTATGCAATCCCTCTGAACATTGTCAACCTAATCCCTAATTTTTTGACTTACATAGGTTTTCTGTATTTTAACAGGGTCGTAGTTAGGGGGATACGGTGAGGGGCAACCCCCACATCATTCACCACCCTTCCCTAAACCGCCATTCCCTCATCAAGTACCCCTCAACGCGAATAAAATTTTCTAATTCCTCTAGAATAAACTTTCCTAGTGGTTCTGAAAAACCAGTAAAAAAATTGGTTTGAAATGATTTTGAGTTGAGAGACTAATTTAAAATTTCTTAACAAGTTGAAAATTTTTGGCGGGGTCCAAACCCCCGAACCCTCCTCCTGGATCCGCCGCTGTTTTCAAGTGTTTCAGCGTCGAGACATAGCAACTCAAGTTCGTAGCTGTCGATTCATTGTACGTATGTGTAAATCGCACTGAATATCTAATAGACAGTTCCACCATTATATTAAACATAACCAGCCATGGAATCGTAGTTTGGATAAATGAGAATTTCTTCCAAATAATTTATTTGACACAATGTTTTTGCCTTTCTCATATAGAAAGGTTATGCAATCACTCTGAAAAACGTAAACCTAATCCCGGCCCGGAGGGCCGAGTGTCATATTCCATTCGACTCAATTCGTCGAGATCGGAAAAAGTCTGTATGTGTGTTGTGTGTGTGTATGTGTGTGTATATGTGTATGTTTCTTTTTTTTTTTGAGAACAGTAAAATACTTTTCAGGAAAACCCTAGACCTGAGGGAAAATGTACAAAACCCCAATGCCTCAGGGAACGGGTTTGGGCTGCCATCACCCGACCCGCGTAAACACGACTGCTCTTGCCCAGAACCTGATTCCTCCCCGGCACTACCAAACGGCATTACTTCGGGGAGGGGTTTTTATGTGCATAGCACACACTCTAATTCAACTACTTACTAGTTCGTTTCTTCCGCAGGGTAACAGCCCCACTCCTCTACACACCACCAATTCTCTACCATCCACACAGACTGGCAAGTTCTGCATGGCAGTCGGAAAGCTGGCTGTGAGTCGAGGCTTAGTACTCCTCCCCTACGAATACAGTCTGGGCGGCAAACTTCAGACTGTCTAATTCACCGAGCCCTTCGGCTCCCTTGTGCCAGTTAGCACCGCAACTCCCTTCTCGCACCATTCAGCGCCGTTTACTCGTTGAGCACCAGACTTGTTCGCGAACTACTCGGTCTAGTCCCCGACGATGGACGTAGCCTACTCCGACGGAGAATTCCCCGGCGAGAGAAGTTGTCCCGAAACCGAGCCAACCAACCAGATTTCGAGATCAGTTGGGCGATTCCGGTGGAGCAGGGCGTCCGGTTCGCTGATGCCCCGACGACCTGCGACTGGTGGTATTTCGTCGCGGTCTACTCAGTCTAGTCCCCGGCGGTGGATCTAGCTTACGCCGACGGAGAGTTCCCCGGCGAAGGAGGCTCTCCCGATACCGATTCTTCTTTTGTTATAGCACCACAATTTCTTGAGCCCTTTGGCTTCCTCTCGTTCCATTTCGCTCTACTTTCCCGATGAGCCATTCAGCTCCCGCCCTCACTTGTTCGCGAACTACTCAGTCTAGTCCCCAACAATGGATCTAGCCTATTCTCCTGCAACCGGTCGGTAGATTTCTCCTGATTCCGATGTTCGTTTTTGTGAGCCATTTAGCTCTCCGCGTCGTCCCGATCTACTCGATCTAGTCCCCGGCGGTGGATCTAGCCTACTCAACGGGCCATACAGTAGGAGCTGAGGTCTATCCGGCGATTCCGGTTGGAGCGTAACTTCCGGTTCACCAGCGCCCCAACGACCCACTGCTAGGTCTGCGACGCGGTCTACTCGGTCTAATCCCCGGCGGTGGATCTAGCCTACTCACGAGCTACCCGGTAGGATGTCGAGGTCGGTTCAGCGATTCCGGTGAAGCTTGACGTCCGGTTCCCAGGCGCCCCGACGACCCAACTCGGGGCTACGTCACGTACTACTCAACTGGTCCCCGGCGGTGGACCTAGTCTACACAGTTGGAGAGTTCCCCGGCGGCGGAATTTCTCTCGAAACCCGATTTGCGGCTTCTTGCTGGTCTCTTCGCCACTTCGTCTGCAGCTCGGAGAGTATGCTCGAGACCACTCTGTTGACAGCGTCCCAGGTATGTTCGTCACGGCAAATCTCTTCGACGATATTGTCCACTGTCATACCAGGTGTACCCCTACGAACTTCTTCGAATCTAGGGCATTCGAAGACCACGTGTTCCGGTGTCTCCTGCACAGTCGCACACTCCGGGCAAAGGGGTGACGATGCAAGTACTTCCGGAAGCATCCGTGTCCGGACAAAAACTGTGTCAAATGGAAGTTCACCTCTCCATGCTTCCTATGTACCCAGGCCAATACATTTGGGATGAGTCGGTGGGTCCACCTTCCTTTCTCCGCGTTGTCCCACTCCTGTTGCCATTTAGCCAACGAGTCCGCTCGAACCAGTCTCCTAGCGTTACGTGCATTTCTCCGCTGATAGCATTCCACGTCCTCCGCCAGGGGAATGCAGATGGGGATCATCCCGGCGATAACGCATACTGCCTCCGACGACATTGTTCTGTAGGCACTCACGATTCGTACGGCCATCAGTCGGAATGTCCTGTTTAGCTTTTCACGGTTCCGCTTAGTTTTCAGCGCAGCACTCCAGGCAGGAACCCCATATCGGAGTATCGATGACGAAACAGTAGATAGCAGACGTCTCGTGCTGCTTCTCGAACCGCCGACGTTTGACATGATTCTCGCTATTGCGTTCGTTGCCTTCGCCGACTTTTCACAGGCGTAATCAACGTGGTTGTTGAAGCTCAACCGGTCGTCGATTATAACTCCCAATTGCTTCAATGCACGTTTCGATGCAATCACGTGCCCTCCGACGTCGATCTGCATCCGTTGAACCGATCTGCAGTTGCTGACCAACAACACCTCCGTCTTGTGGTGAGCTATTTGCAGCTTGACCCCGTTCATCCAGCTCTCGATCGTGTCTATTGTCTCCATCACCGACACCTCCACTTCCTCGAGTGTCTCACCCATCACCGTTAGTGACACGTCGTCCGCAAAACCTACGATTTTCACTTTCCTAGGTAGCTGCAGCATTAAAACCCCATCGTACATCCCGTTCCAAAGGGTTGGACCGAGAATGGAGCCCTGAGGAACGCCCGCTGTGACACGCAGTGACTTCTGTCCTTCGCTCGTCTCGTACAGTAGCACTCTGCTCTGAAAGTAGCTCTTCAGGATCTGGCACAGATAGTCGGGAACCCTCATTCTATGCAGCGCCGCAGCGATGGCTTCCCAGCTGGCACTGTTGAACGCGTTCTTCACATCTATCGTGACCATAGCGCAGTATCGATCTCCTCTTCGCTTCTGTTTAGATGACTTCTCAGCACTATCCGAATTGCATCCACTGTCGATGCTCCTTTGCGGAAACCGAACTGCATCTTGAACAGTCCGCGCTCACCTTCCGTGAATTTCGTCAGCCTGTTAAGAATGATCCTTTCCAGGAGTTTTCCGAGTGTATCCAGCAGGCATATGGGCCTGTACGAGGTCGGGTCGCCAGGTGGCTTCCCTGGCTTCGGCAGCAACACTAGCTTCTGGTCCTTCCACATTTCGGGGAAGTTGCCTTCATTTAGGCACTTCTGCATCACTATCCTGAACATGTCCGGATATGCCAGGATCGCAGCTTTCAGTACCACGTTTGGTATTCCATCCAGACCAGGGGCTTTATTTGATTTTAGGCGCTTCGATGCTTCTGCTAGCTCGTCGTTAGTAACTTGCCGATCCGTGCTTGTTCCTTCTTCTTCGCCGTACGGTGTCGGTGGCCAAATAGTTGGATCGTGCTTCGGGAAAAGACCCTCGACGATTATCTTCAGCTTGCTCGGACACATTTCGGCTGGCGTCGTCGGACCCATCATTTTCGCCATCACGACTCGGTATGCGTCACCCCAGGGATTGGCGTCTACTTCTCGGCATAGCTCCTTGTGGCACTCTGACTTGCTAAGTCTGATCTCCCGTTTTAAAGCGGCCCTAGCTTCCCGAAACGCTGTGTGTGTATGTGTATGTATTAGGGTGGGGCATTGTTATATGGAAAAACGTAATCATAGCCACATCAACCGAGCACAGCACTTTTTTGGTTCCTTTTGGGGTCCCAAACAACTGTGCAAATTTTGGGGTCGATTGGTGTTGACCCGGCGTAGCGCATTGCGTTTGAAATTTGTATGGAGATTAGTATGGGAAAACCTACATACTTGCATTTTTAATTCTACAGACTACAATTATTCCTGTAGTGTACCAACAAATAGATAGAAGTATAGTCCAGGATATGCTGAACAACTTTGCCGAAGGATGTATTGTGTTAGAATGTCTCTAAGCCAAGTTATAGCTGTTCAAAGTTCGATACATCGAATTAAATGCCAAAAATCATTTTTATTGCCAACACTGGTACACCGGCAATGGTATTTCATATAGCATTCCAAAATAACATTATATAGTTTAGTTTTACCACATTGGTATGTTTGGATGAATTATTCAAAAGCCTTAGCTCAATTTCATGAGCCTAGGTAGTTGAGCAATAGGGCGTAGTGAGGGGTGAGGGAGGATGGGGGGGGGGGACTTTAATATGTAGAAATTCGAACTGAAATGTTGTAGAGTTGGAATGTTCAGATGAATTATTTCAAAACAATTACACAATGTCCTACGCATAATAGTAACGATGAAATAAAACATACTGTATCCCTTTGCCTTGACTTTTATCAATAGAATTTACGTTACAGACTGAATCAACTGATGTCGAGTTGATATGTCAGAGGATTGCATTGATTATATTTCAGTTTAATAGGCACAATGATTTGATGGGATGCTCATTTCGATGCTGTTCGATCACCTGAAGCAAAAATTGTTGTAGAGATCTGGTGGATTTGATGTTGAAATCCAGAAATTAGCTTCACGCCTCGTGATCGAACAGCATAGAAATGAGCATCACATCAAACTATAATGCGTATTAAACCGAAATATAATCCTCTGACATATCAAGTCGACATCAGTTGATTCAGTCTGTAATGTAACTTCTATTGATAAAAGTCAAGGCAAAGGGATACAGTATGTTTTATTTCATCGTTACTATTATGCGTAGGACATTGTGTAATTGTTTTGAAATAATTCATCTGAACATTCCAACTCGACAACATTTCAGTTCGAATTTCTACATATTAAAGTTTCCCCCCATCCCCCCTCACCCCTCACCAAGCCCTATTGCTCAACTACCTACGTTCATGAAATTGATCTAAGGCTTTTCAATAATTCATTCAAACATACCAATGTGGTAAAACTAAAATATATGATGTTATTTCGGAATGCTATATGAAATACCATTGCCGGTGTACCAGTGTTGGCAATAAAAATGATTTTTGGCATTTAATTTGCTGTATCGAACTTTGAACAGCTATAACTTGGCTTAGAGACATTCTAACACCATACATCCTTCGGAAAAGTTGTTCAGCATATCCTGGACTATACTTCTATTTATTTGTTTGCATACTAAAGGAAGAATTGAAGTCTGTAGAATTAAAAATGCAAAAATGTAGGTTTTCTCATACTAATCTCCATACAAATTTCAAACGCAATGCGCTACGCCGGGTCAACACCAATCGACCCCAAATTTTGCACAGTTGTTTGGGACCCCGAAAGGAACCAAAAAAGTGCTGTGCTGAAAAAAACGATCATTTTGCCCCACCCTAGTATGTATGTATGTATGTGTGTGTGTGTATGTATGTCCGTATGTGTCAAATAATGTCACTTATTTTTCTCAGAGATGGCTGGACCGATTTGCACAAACTTAGTCTCAAATGAAAGGAATTCTGGTTCCGAAATTACGGGTTTAAGAGTGCGGCCACACAGAAATTTCTCATATAAACTATAGGAAAAATTAAAAATGGAATTTTTATTTTTGAAGCTAAATGTCTTCAAGGTGCATGAAACGTCGAGATTTGATGCAAACTCGAAAAAAAATTTGACGACGATTCACTTTTTTGGATTTTGGCACATTTTTGCCTTTCTCATATAGAAAGGTTATGCAATCACTCTGAAAAACGTCAACCTAATCCTCCTAATTTTTTTTGACTCGCATAAGGTATCTGGATTTTAACAGGGGCGTAGTTGATGGTTTAAGGAGAGGGGTTACACCCCCCCCCCCTCTACTATTCACTCCCCTCCCTTAAAAATCTCCTTAAATCACCCTTCAGACCACCACCCCATCCAGCCCTCATACTCCTCCCCTTCAACACCATCATCTTTAAACCACCACTATATCACAAAGCATACCAATTTAAGCTGGGGAGTCGTTCGTTCATGGGACTTTCGCCCTCCTCACATACCCACCCCCGCATGACAAAATGAGTTAGCAAGCAGATAACATTGATCTAATGCTGATTAGGCTAATGGAGTATGATATTTTTTTGTTTCAAGTGTTTCACCGTCGTAACGTAGCTCATCAAGTTCGTGGCTGGCATGCCATTGTATATAAGTGCAAAGTGTACTAAGAATGTAATGGACGTTTCCACAAATAGGTGTTGAACATAAAAAGCCTCCGTACAATAGTTTAGAGAAATGAGAAAGGCACAATTGCACCGCTAGGTGGATTAAAACAGGTTTTTTCTATTAATTTTCTATTAATTTAACCTTTTAACATCGTTTAATTTTTCATTTCAATCGAGCATTTTATTCTTCTCATTTACTTCTTTTTGTTCATTTTATCAATTCAGTTCAATTTGTTTATTTGATTCGTTTGTTTTATTTATTCATTTCATTTATTATTTATTTATTTTATTCATTTTATTCGATGGAATATTCATTTTATTTATTTAATCCATTTCATTCATTTGATTCATTGTATTCACTGCATTCATTAAATTAAATTGATTCATTTGATTTATTTGATTCATTTGATTCATTTGATTAATTTGATTCATTTAATTCATTTAATGCAATTAATTCATTTGATGCATTTGATTCATTTGATTCAGCTGAGCTAATCTAATTTGATTCGTATATTTTATAATTTTGATTTACATTAATCATTCTACTCATTTTATGAATTTGAACACCTTTTTTTTCTTTATTTTTTTATTTCGTTCGCTATTCAAACAGGGTTGCTATGATTAATAATAAAATCCACTTGTTTTGAAGTCACGCTGCTTCTTTAGTTAATAACTTTTCTCAGCGAATTTTCACAAACTTACAATGTTCCACGAATGTGTTCAGTTGAAGAATACCTTTATAAATAAATAGTGCTCTCATGAATTGATTGATGAGGTCATTTTTTAGGAATTTATTTTCAATTTTAACCGATTTTCCATACTAATTTCTATATAAACTTTGAAATTTTTGGAGGGTCCGTAGACACAACCGATCGGTACCAAAATTTGCACAATTACTAAGGGACCATTCATAAATTACATTTTTCATAAAAAAAATCTTTCGCCCCCTCTCTTGTATATAGAATCTTATTTCTAGTCTTAAGATAGCTGTAAAATTTTTCTTTTTTAAAAAAAATATTTCAACATTGTAACCTCCTAGTTTTAAAATATACAAAATGTAAAAACAAAAGAATTTGGCACCGCCAAGCTAACGCATTTGTGCCTATCAAATAAACGAAATGAATAAAAAAAAAAAAAAAAAATAAATTACATTACGCAAAAATTGCCCAAAATTGACTCCCCCTCGTCCCATTTAACAAATTGTCACAAATTTCTTTATCCCCCCTCCCCTATTACGTAACAAATTCCTTGAAAAAAAAAAATTCTTCTGTGAAAACATGTTACGTAACGAGCTAGCTTACTCCCCCTCCCCCCTATGTCACAATATGTAACAACTTGTTGAACCCGCTCCCCCCCCCCCCTAAACGCGTTACGTAATTTATGAAATGGTCCCTAAGGACCATAAAAGAAATCAGTAGGGCCTGGTGGAGCTAAACGTCAGAAATTGAACCAGTCTAGCCTTCATGTATTCAAGAAAGTTGTTTGTAATATCATTGTCGAAAACTTTACTGAAGGCATTAAATCTTGAACTAATTTTGTTTCGAAACCCCCATGACTACTTCTAGAAAGATATGAAGTCGATTTTTAATGTAGAATACATTTAAGCTTTCAATATAGGGGTCCCGTTTCAAAATATCGGCTGCGGCGCCGCGTCAGATTTTGAACGTTAATAACTTTTATCATACTTAACAGAATGATTTGATTTTTAGGCCAATTTGTTGAAAATATGTTCCTCTATGCTGTATGAAAATTTGAAGTATGTATAACATGCACTAATAACAAAAAAATGTGTTTTGAAAAATCTTTCGAAAACGACTCGGAAAAGTGAAAATTTTCAGCCCATCCCGCACAGAGCCGTCATTATGGTAGACCAACCGAACAATAAAATAATGAAAAGTTTATATATAGGTCCACTACATGTTTGTTCCTATGATTATTCGCATTGGGTTGCTTGACGAGAGCAGTTGGTGGGGGAAAGACGGCATATTCCTTTGGTTAGGCCATTAGGAGCCGGACGGAAAGGAAAGGCTCATGCACGGCACGAGAACGAGCGAGAAAGCGATTGTGCATATTAGCGCGATTATATAAATATCTGTCGGTCGGTTTTTCTCATCATTCGTATTCGTTCAAGCAATAGCAATCAGCCAGTCCACCGAAGGAAAGCAGTTGGCGATGACGACGGTCGGAAAAAGTGCCCCAGCTACTGGTGACTCATCGCAACCCGATCAGGAACTGTCGCCCTACAAGAATTTCGCCCCAACTAAAGGGCAACAGAGTAGGCTATCGTTCCAGCGTCTGGGTCGTGAGATTGTGCAGGACTGCAAAGTCGAGCTACGCTTACAAAGCTCAGTCGTAACGATGCCCCGAGAAGCCAACGATGCCTACTTGGTCGGTTTGTTCGAGGATGCAAAATAGTGCTTTCTGGCTCACCGTGTCCGCGGGGAGTGCGTCTGAATTATGCTCCCGTTCTTTACAGGACCAATTAATTGTGTTCTAATAAGAGTTAAACTGAAATTTACATTTTATGGTGTATAACAAATAATTTTCAGAAAGCTATATAAGAAATACGATGTGTGGAAAGAAAGAGAATTTAAATTATCCTCTCTCGCTCGTTTTCGTGCACTGCTTTTCCATTCCTTTCTGCTGCTAATACCATCATAACTAAAACGAATGTGGGTGTTCCCCCACCATCCTATGGCCAGTATCAGCGCTAACAAATAAGACAAAAGAATTTAAATTTGTGAAAATCTTTTCCTTCCTTCTTTTCAAATCTGCAACATTCTTTGAAAATATTGTTGGAATGTTGTTATTGAAAAACGGAACATGCAAGTTTGCTAGCACTGGCCACTAGATTGAAGGCGATAGAAAGACAATATTCGTTTTGGTTATGCTAGTATTGGTAGCCGAACGGAAAGGAAAGGCACAGGAATGGCACGAAAACGAGCGAGAGAGCGATAGTAGCGCTTTCTCGTGTTTTCATATATGAATATTGGTCGGTCGGTTTTTCTCAACATTCGTATTCGTTCAAGCACTAGCAAGCAGCCAGTTTACCGGAGGAAAGCAGTTGTCAATGAAGACGGTGCGCAAAAGTGCCCCAGCTACTGGTGGCCCATCGCAACCAACTACCGATCAGGAACTATCGCCATGCTAGTATTTCGCCCCAACTAAAGGGCAACGGAGCAACTAATCCGCTGGCTAACATTCCAGTGTCTGGTTCGTAAGGTTGTGTATTACTTCAACGTCGAGCTACGCTTACAAAATCAGCCGTAATGAAGCCAGTGATGCCTACTTGGTCGGTTTGTTTGAGGATACAAAATAGTGCGCCAAGTACGTGACTTTCTCGCAAAAGAAATCAAACTGGCTCACAGTGTCCGCTGGGAGTGGGCGTAAATTACAATAAAAGCAACGGTTCTTTTCAGGACCAATCAATTGCGTTCTAGTGAGAGTTAAACTGAAACTTTTATTTTAAGATGTGTAACAAATTTTCAACAAGCAACATAATACGTTGTGTGGAAAGAAGTAGCTTCCACACGGAACCAAAATTTAAATTATCCTCTCGCTCGTTTCGTGCACTGCTTTTCCATTCCTTTCTACTGTTATTATCAGTATTACCAAAACGAATGTGCGTGTTCCCTCACCTTCCCTCTAGTGATCAGTGTTGCTTCAATTGCATGTGTTTAAGGGAAACGTTGAAGTCGCATGCTTCTATTCGAGCTTTTTGGCAGCCTCCGTGAACTAACTGCATTCAATGATTTTTTGTGCAGCTCCGTTCTAGTAGCAAACAAAATGGCCCTACCAGTGTCTGATTCGTGAGATTGTGCAGGATTTCAATGTCGAGCTAAGCTTATAAAGTTCAGCCGTAATGGTACCCGAAGAAGCCAGTCTTGTCGTTTTGTTCGAGGCTACAAAACAGTTCGCCAGACACGTAACTATCATGCCAAATATATCCAACGATCCAGCGCATCACCATCAACACCAACGCCGATACCAAAGGTTCTTTTCAGAACCACCATTATTACCATGGAGAATTATTTGAAAATTTCCCATTCAAACGTGATTCTGTTGAATATTATTAAATTTAAATTAACGTCTCGAATTGAAATCACGACGCTCCAGTTATGTCACAGACATTACCCACCCATCTTTTTTTATTGTGGCCACGACTAACGGTTTAATACAGACACCCCATTTCAATATTTCGGAAGGAACAGAAGGTCGAGTTTGAAAAGTTTGTAACTTTCATTGTACTTAACCAAATTACACAATGTTCGCACTAATGATTCAGCAATATGACCAGGAATCTTCTATTAGATTTGTAAGTATGTATAATTTACATGAATAAAGAAAAATTGATTTTCAGGAATCAATTATTATCTGTTCTGCCATTGGCCAGTACTCTGCGACATCCTCATGCTAACAATTCATTTCATCGTTAGCCATCTCTCTCACCAAGGCCAACAACGCCAACAAAAACGGTCCTTTTCAGAACCACCATCATTTTTGTAAAGAATAATTTGAAATATTCCTCGCCCAAATCACCTTTTGTCCGAAAATTCCAATGAGTATCAACATATTTGAAGAACGTGTTTCTTATGTATTCTACATCTCTCCAGATATGTCGCAGACATTACCCACCCATCTTTTTTTATCAAAAGATTTGTTATTTCACGTTATAAAATTATTCAAGGATACTACACACTTAATTTTTTCTGCCGAATCTCAGCTTTTTTTTGCATCGTTTGCCGAAATCTCAACAGCTGAGATTCAGCAAACATTATTTTTTTCTGAGATCTCAGTAAAAGTGACGTTTGAGTGCTGAGACTCGGAAAATATTTAATCGAAAATCAGCAAATTAATCTCACTTTACTGAAATATCAGTTTCTAAATTTGCTGACTACACAGCTGTTGGGAAATTATCGAGCCGAATTGAGTGTGTAAACCTCAAAAGTTGACAGTTTCGAAATGATGTAATCTTGACTTTAAATATTCTTATCATTGACAATATAACAAAAATCAAATGATTATAAAAATCGATTCTGACCTGCTAGAGACAAACAGAAAACGCTATTTCTAATAATTTTTCGTCTTCTATTGAAAAGTGTTATTTTCGGTATTAATCGTATTAAGTTTTCGTCTCAACTCTACGCATTCTTGAAAATATCATTTCAGTAAATGTTGAAATTTGTGCAAATTTGTTCAGCATGTTTGTAAATCTGATGGTTGTGACTAGTTTCAAAACACCGGAATTAGTTTCTGTTGGAGTCTTCTCATGCAGGTATTTTCTATGATATTGATTCTATGATAATTTATCAGAAAATTATTTTTTTTTTCGAGAGTTGTCCTACTGAAGCTGTAGAGCTAGGTTCTCGGAAGGGCTCCCCGTCAGAATCACATACTACAATTTGCAGACGAGACAGGCAATGTCGCCCAATAAAACACTGCATTAGGCCAATTGTAGCGGGCCGTGATTCTGAATGTGATATTCATTGTACGGTTCAGGTATGTGCGGACGCAGGGACTCGCGATCGCATGTATCATCGCGAAAGGTTCGAGCATTTGTACGTTAACGTGTTCGTTCGCGTGTGCGTTTGTATGTCGCGTGTGCTAACGTGTATGTAACCTCGCGTATATAAAATCTATTTTATAACCGTGTGCATTTCGCATATTCGCGTGTGTTCTTTGGATAATCGTGCGCGGATCGTGAATCTAATACTTTATATTTGGTGTACGGCTCAAATGCTAAATGAAAGTGAGATCTTCCATATCACGAGTTCCCGGCGATGTCGCCGTAGAGCGTGTGGTCTAGTGGATATGAGCTTTATTTTTTTGATTGGTCCAACTGAATGTATGGACCTAAATTACTAGGCTAAAGATTTCCGGACGTGACCGATTCATGATCGCGCGCGTTTGCGGATGCGCGTTCGTAACTTCGTAAGTACTAAAACGTTCACATAATTACCGGAGTGTTATCAAGTTTGCGCGATAGCGGGCATAGGTGTGCGTAGATGATCGCGAAGGGCTTAAGCGTTCGTATGTTGACGTGTTTGTCGCGTGTGCTCGCGTGTATGTGACTTCGCGTGTATAAATTTTGAAACCCTGCGGCCATTGATATATTCGCGGACCGTCATTCTGATATTTAGTTCGGTGTACGGATCACATTCTGACAGGGAGTGAGTTATCCCATATCACTAGAGTTCCCGGTCATGTCGCCATGGAACGTTTTGTCTAGTGGATATGGGAGCGATTTTTTTTTAATTTTTCAATTTTACTTATTTTTTTTTAAATTAACGTGGACCTAGACTGTTGGTACCGAGGATAGAGACTTCCGGACGATTCCGATTCATGATGGCGCGAACGCGGGAGTTTGTAGATTAACGCTTGAGATCGCGTTGGTAAGTTTATGAGCGCTGAGACGTTAACCTTATCACCGGGGTATAATCATGCTTGCGAGTTGGTGGGCGTAGATTGTTTAGAAAATCGCGAGGGGTTCTAACGTTTGTACGCTAACGTGATTTTCTAACTTCTTCCCGGTCATGTCGCCATGAGACGTGCCGCCGAATAGGTATGAGCGTATTTGCCCAATTGGTCCAGCTGAAGGCATGGACCCAGGCTTCTGGGATCAAGGATAGACCTCCGGACGGGCATTTTTGTAGGTTCCCGCTTGAGACCGCGTTTGAGAATGTGTGAGTGTTAAAATGTTGGCTATCACCATCTTTGCTGACCCAGCTGAAGGCGGGAGTAAAATGGCAGTATAGGATTCGAAAAGAAGAGATAAAAGACAATATATGAGAGACGCAATAGATAAAACAGGTACAAGATACAGCTAAAGTTATGATTATCACATGAAAGACATACATTAGTACTTCAAACACTACTAATACTTGAATACCCAACCACCACACATAGCTCATCCTTTCTTAATTATCTATTTGTTACTAGTTGATTGATGTTTATGAGCGGGTGAATAGAAGAAAGATAAAGAACAGAAAAAGGCTCCTATCAGCCCTCCCGGCCTCCTCGATACACCACTATCGAGGCGTATTGTAATCAACATCTTGAAGCGGGCTTCTTATATAAATAAAATCTTGCGTCATAATGATTGGTGAATTATTAACATAAGAACTAATTAACCTCTAGTAATAGCACTTGGTGCAAATAGAAACCAAAAGGAGCGAAGGGTCCTTATATTTAGATAATTCTATTGAGTCTATTGTGGCTTGATGATGTTTACAATACCGTCAATGCTCCTGCGAGAGGGATAAAGAAATAGATATTAATAGATAATAGAATAGATAAGATAATAGATAACACAGAAATAGATATTACATGCATCTAAACTACTTTTAGGTGTTTGGTGATGTGGTTCACGTGGATTGGATGTCTTCAAAAACTACGTGTTTCTAGTTGAGCATTAACTAGTGGCTGAACAGTATGTTTAAGAGAAGGTTCCATCCATAAGAGATTGTCATCTCTGTTTCTGAAAACAGCGAATCCGATTCGTTATAAACGAGTGTTACTCGCCATCTTCACAAGCCAGAGCGACAGAGCGATTTAAGAGATAAAAACACCCTCCTTCAGTCTGATCATCTCTTATAGATGACAGTCCATCGACCCGAATCGAATGACTCGATCACTATGCTCAAGATCAAATGAGTCCCCGAACAACCGAACCAGCATGTTCCCCCATTTGAAAGTAGAAACATCCATATCAGCCGCCCGCCAAAACACTCGATCGAATGATTATTAGTCATGAGATTCAGAGATGAATGAACCAGCACTCGCTCGGATCTCCCACTCTTATCGACCAAGCAAGAGTACGCGCCCATTAGGCTCAT
Source organism: Topomyia yanbarensis (assembly GCF_030247195.1). Classification (NCBI taxonomy): domain Eukaryota; kingdom Metazoa; phylum Arthropoda; class Insecta; order Diptera; family Culicidae; genus Topomyia; species Topomyia yanbarensis. The sequence goes on from NC_080671.1 coordinate 467,425,802, forward strand.
CACCCAAGCTCTGGAATAATTTATCAGAAAATTATTATTATAAAATTTAATTAAATTAGTCAGTATCATTTTTTTCTTCAACCCAGTTAATTTTAGTTCGGAAGGGGGTGAAACAGCATATATTAAGAGATTCTTGTAATTGAATAAATTAAACGGCTTGTTTATTAAAAAATATATCTCACGAAAAGCTTTAAATGCTGTGCCATATAAACCCTCGTAGAGTTGATGGCATCAACAGCATGTAATCCTCCCACACGAACCGTACTCTGCTTTGTTTTCAACCTGAATCATGCTACTGCCTGTGTTGCCCTAAGAAGCTACTACACAGTATACCTAAACGCCACCACTCTCAGCAGGCTGGAAATTGATTCTACTGGATAGGTCGGCTGCTCCTATTAGCAAAGGGCGGGCGGGCGGTTGGCACGGCGGTGATGGGTGGGAAACGTGCCAGGAAAGTTTATTTTTTTGCTTCGTTTATCCTGCTTTTTTATCATTTTCAAGCAGTTTGTATGCAAAATATGACACACTTCACAAGCCAACAAGTCGCATTTCCCTCCACACGGGGGTTGTAAAGTGACTCTGACAGTGTCAGTCGGTCTTCCGTCCGACACGATGTCGCGGTCGTTGAGTACCTGTTGTGAATGGTATTATCCTGTTCAATAAGGAGAGGCTATTTTTAGAACTTTCAATATCAATCTCTGTCAATTGGCTTCCTTTTTTTGTTCGGTACAGTGATCGTAGTGGTCGGTTCCGGATTCTTTGGGGAGCAATTTGTCTTTCTCTTGAAATTCCGTGCTATAATTTTGAAAAAAAAATAAGTTGATGTCTTCTACATAGAATTGTTAGGTGATCTTTAATTCACAATAAATAAATACCATTTTCTTTCTACTATTAACGCTTTAATACAAACCAAAGCAATTGAAATTGAACCGATTTTAATTTGACAGGGTTTTATTTTTCGGGTTAACTTAAGTTCATTTGAACACGAATAATTTCATCACATCACGCAACGTGTTCAAGTATTTATCTCGGGGACTCACCGAGTGCTGATAAAACCACCAACATAGGCTTCATCTGTTTCTTCTGACCGAACATAAATTCAGTTTATCTCGATCGTTTGCACAAGATGCTGCTGAGTTCTTCTGTGTTCCTTTCGGTGCTATTATCCACGTTAGTGGGACACGTTTCCAGCGCAGAAGCCAATGGCACTTCAGCCGGGTTTGGATACGAGCTAACGATAACCGGATTAGACGCGATCAGTTTTAAGTATGTGGTTTGTGTTATCCGTTAGTTTAAATTTGATCTGAAAACATTTTTTTTTTTCAGTATGCAAAAAGATCAGCTCAACTCGCAGGAACACTTTCAAACACTCCGCTCGGATATTGAACTACTTCGGCGAACTATGGAAAGTGTTGAAGCCATGGTTATCCGACAGGCGAATCTTGCTAGCAGTCTCGACATGCAGTTAAAAATTTTGGCCAACCTGATAAAAAATGTTGAAGTGATCCCAACCATTCAGAATGACTTACAAATGCAGTCTATTAATATCTCGCGGCTACTCAGTGATTCGAGGTTTCTCAATTAAGCTCCATACATTACCCCAGACTACCATACTCTTACTCTTTCAGCAAAATCTATCGAGTTCAGCAAAACTTACCGACCACGAAGATGTTAAACGATGTTATCCTACAGCTGGCCGCTAATCAATTCCGAATCCCGTCGAACACTGTGCGTCCTCTACATCTGGAATCATTAGATTTACCCCAGACTTGCAGCGATATTGGAAATCGTCGGTCGGGCATCGCCCGACTTTATCCCCAGGCAGGTTTCAGTGATTCCTTCGAGGCATATTGCGATCAGGACCATGCCGGTGGCGGATGGACGGTCATTCAGAACCGGTTCAATGGATCGGTGGATTTTTATCGTGGTTGGAGTGAGTACGAGAATGGTTTCGGAGATCTGCGTGGGGAGTATTGGTTGGGACTGAAGAAGATTCATGAATTGACTGGCGCGAGACCCCATGAGTTGCACGTATTGATGGAGGACGCCGATGGTATGTCTGTGGTGGCGAAGTACAGCCACATTTTGGTGGGAGGAGCTGGGGGAAAATATGCGCTGAACAGTTTGGGAAACTATAGTGGCGATGCTGGCGATTCGCTTAGCTGGGCGGTAAAGAATAAGTTCTCCACACTGGATTCCGATAACGACAGCTACGGCCCCGATAACTGTGCGGCGGTTTATCGAGGAGGTTGGTGGTATGGTGCTTGCCATGAGAGGTATGTTTGGTGGCTTTTTGGGTGTGTTGTTAGGTGTAAACGGTCAGTTTTCTCTTATTTTTAGCAATTTAAACGGATTATATCTGCCAGGTCCTCAGGAAGCTTATGCCACGATGATGTGCTGGAATGCTCTTCGAGGACTTAATTACGGTATGAAACTTTCGCGCATGATGATCAGGGCTACGAAATAAGACTGTGAATTTGAAGATCCCTAGTTATCTTCAGGAGATATTAATACGCAAACATTGTTTTTTTGTTGCGGAATCGCTCTGTTAGTAGTTCAATAGAGCAGTTAAACTAGTTAAGGCATTAATTAGACATAACAATAGTTTAAATATATTGTCTTCAAATAAATAATTTTCGTACAGACTAAAATACTATGCAAACTTAAACCTATTTTGAATTTGAACATTTCTCTGCTTATATTAAAGTCGTAAAGGTGCAAAACGCTATCGAAGAGCTGACAGCAAACATACAATGGGTTATTCTGGCCGTACTGCTTACGATGAGAAGAGCGCTGAAAGAAATCTATTCTCCGCAACGATCTACGTTGAAGTTCAGCTTTGCAAGAAGCACAGGGCAGTGAATGTTGTCCAAGAGAAGATCGAAAATGAAAAGTCGCTGCAGAAAAACTCCTGTTTCGTAGCGTATGCAGCCGTTCATGAGAGCACAACGATGCTCATATGGTGGTAGTTCAAATCGATTACGCTAGGAAAGCCGTCGAAGTGCATACCAGACGAGGCTCTTTTGCACACGTTCTATACGTATAATGTGCACGGTGTGATACGGGACCCAAACGATAACTCCATATTCTAGAATACTGCGTACTAGACTGATGTACGGTGCCTTCAGACAATAGACGCCCTGGAAATCTCGAGTGTTTCGTTTGATGAGTCCTAGTACTGCATTGACTTTAGCAGTTACTGCGTTGAAGTGTTCGATGAAACGTCTCAAGTAGCACACTTTGTTGGTATGAAGTATTATTATCTGGATGTGGAACAAAGAATTTTATTTTGAATACCTAAGTCACTACCTACTCTACGCCCTAAAAAGCGCACGCTGAGGAGCGCTACAGAACAAGTTTTCTTTTCAATATATTCTCATGCAGTAATATTGTACTAGATTAAACACTTGCCCAGGATGTTTGACAAGCAGTATTATTTACAATAGTGGTATCAGTTTATATGTGTGGTCGCACTCTTAACCCTCAAAAAGGCAAGCTATAATAGACCTTTCTCGTCAGACCTAACACCTGTTTTTCTTATTTTTAATCGAAAGATCACACAATTATAAGAACATTTCCGTAAAAATGAGATTTTTAGGAGCTATCATGATTTTTTAATGATTTTTTAAAATTTGAAATATGCAAGAATGTTGAATATTTTTTTCACCTCAGCAAGAATGGTGGGACTTAAAATGTGCGTTTGGGCAGCACTGTTTTGAATATTTTCACTTAAGTTCTTGGCAACGCGGTAAATGAAGTGGTGAATCGCAGTACAAAATTCATTAGCAATGTAAACAAACTAAAATGAACCTCTCGCTGTAGAACATTGGATGCATTGGATGAAAATGTTTAATCTCCCTTTTTTGACATTTCGCAGAGCTTGTTTACATAGGCTTAGAATTTTTTTTTCGACCACAGTATGAGAAACTTGATTTGGTTTACGAATATCTTGTATTAACAAGCTCGCTAGGCTTTCATTTTTATTTGACGTCAGTAGGCAATGTTCCATTAAATTTGGCATTTAGATTTTTCTTGTCCACGATTCGTTGAAGAAAGCGATTTTATTTGTTGCGATCAATTTAACTTGTTTTGTTTTTTTGCTGAATTACAACATTAGCCACAAAACATTTTGATGATCTCTGGTAATTGGTAATCTCTAGTAATCCTTGAAATTATATACATCGCAATATAGGTCCGCACCAGTTGCAGCCGCTCCACCTCGCCGGAATCGAGTTAGCCGATGGTCCAGTCTGCGTCACACTCGGCTGTCGCTGCACCAATGGTAGCTCCCAACCAGGCCATTGGATTAATTGCTCAAATCGCAGCTACTGCTGGTAGTGTAGCGATCGGCTTCGTCGGTAACACCGTTGGACATGCCCTCATCGGAATGTTCAGCGGTTCCGATTCACAAGAGGCAGCCTCGCTAGGACAGGCTGCCCCGGTATCGGGCGAGGCAAACACTCCGGCAGAACCATGCTCGTGGGAGATCAAGCAAATATCTTGTACCCAAGGCCAGGTCGAGTGTGATTCGGAACAATTACCAAGTATAGAAGTCCATATATATAGCGTTCACGTGATACATTTTCCTTAAAGTTGATTGAATAAAAATAGTATAAATGTTGGCCAAATCCTGCAGCACTATAGGATCACAGATAGAGCATTAACACCAACTCACTGTGCTTCGGTGTTTTTTTGCAAACGAACTATCAGGTCTATGTTTTTATTTAGTAAATATTTTAATAAATATTAGTTCATTAGGAGTATGACTTATTTTTATTTTGATGGCGCGGTGAAGGGGTGCTTAAAGTGCGAGTCGTATCTTTAAAATCGATCACTTGAAAGTAGTATAAATAATTATAAATGCGACAACAATAAACTCATAACCTTTTTAATGGTTATTTAGCCATAGGTAACGAGGAAATCGGTATGTTTTATTCATGTACATCAAAAAAATACTCAGCAATAATGTAACTTATTATTAATTGTTACGTAGTATAAATGATCATAAAATGCGATAACATAAGCTCATAACCTTTCTAATGGTTATTTAGCCATACTGCCGTGATACGCATATCTGTCCCATCTGCATAGGAAACCCAAATGGGACTGTTATGCGGATCACGGTAGCATAGGTAACGAGGCAATCGGTATGTTTTATTCATGTACAACAAAAATTACTCAGCAACAATTTTATTTTCTTATTAATTGTTACGCGTGATTTTGTCTCCAGTGATTGGCCAAAATTGGTCGCTTTTAGAATCTGGTGCTCTAAGCATAACTGTCCCATGTTAATAGCGAATCCCATAACACATGGAACAGTATAGCGACCATACAGCTGCAACAGCGAATTTAGCATTGACATCAATATAACCAGGTTGGTTGCAAGCAGAAAGAACAATACTAGCTGGGCTGCTAGCTGTTTGTGCTACTAATAACACTTGCAGTCTGTCAAATTAACATGATTCTATGATCTAGCTTCAATGACGATGGAATATAGCCGAATCCAAAGCCTAACCCATCAGCGCATTTGATCATGTAATGGATATTATAAACTCTGAAAGAAATACATTTTATTGTTGTCTGTTTTTGAGGTTAGAACTTTTATACTATTGTGAGAATGGTCCTCAGCAACTATCCTTCCAAATCAAAAACTCGTGCTAGCAATGGCTTCGTTCAGAAGCGTCAGCATCACAAGCGATGAATATGCATGACTGACGGTCATGGTGTTGAGCGGCTAACCCTGAAATCTATCCCAAAACCGTATTCGTTCGTTCAGTCCGAGCGATATTGCGTAACTCGGGGAACAGGCAAGTGCGACGTCATGTCGTCATGGGCTTCAATTTTGTACATTACAGGCACCTATAAATAACCAATCAATTTAATTATGTAGATTTAGGCCATACCGTAAATTTGGCTGACATACCCCGTATCAAGTCCCACACACATAGCACACCATCCTGGCAACCAGATGCGCCCATCTCGGCCTGCCCTGGTCTATGAAAATACATGTGATAGGACCGCAATGGCCGTTTAGGGTGAACTGCAATAGGTGGCTATCAAGCCGGAACACGTTAACAGTGTGGCCCTGGCTGCCAGTAATGACTGTACCGCCCGCCACTTCCAAACATGTCACCGGTGACCCTGCTGGTGAAACTCCAGGATACATCGAAGCTCCTCCTCGGATGCGTGATGTTGAGCTGGCAACGCTGTGGACGGATTTGAGCCGGCGAGTTGCTGAAATAAACTAATGCTTCCTGCCGAACCGCTGCGTACGTGGGCTAAAAAGAAAAAGAATTAAGGCACTTGATGACATACTCATTACAGACTGAAAATTAAATGACTTAGAATATACAGTATTTTAAAAGAACAAGTAAAATCTGTCTGCGCCCTAGGTGAGCTTAAAAAATTGCTTGAAACATAGAACTTACTTCGCCCATATGCAGACGTAAATCCCCAATCGATCTGAAAACCTTACGTGTACGTTTCCAGTCTCAGAAAATCGATTCGTTCACTCAACCGTGCGACTATCACTCTGTCACCGGCGAGGTTTATGTTAGTTACCCCATTGTTGTGGTTGTTTTCAGCTTCATATATATCCTGCAATGAAACGTCCGTCAATAGTTGTAATAAAAAACAAATGACTCCAAACAATTTACCTAAAAGTTACCAGTCGTTCCCTCCCAGAACTTTAAACGCCCATCTGCACACCCAATCTCTATGAGATCATCAAAAAAGTCCAGATACCAGATCGGCGAAGTCTGGTAACATTTCTTCCGCGCTGAACTTCCTCCTCCAGGTGGCTGAAAACATTCCCCAGCGCTCATCTGCTCTCGGGGTGGGCAGTTCCGGCATCAAGTGCAAAGCGTCGATAGTTTTAACCGAGTATAGCGTCGAAAAAGGATCGTTTCGCAGCACCTCCAGTTTTAATTCTACTAGATCTTTGCGAATAATTTCAATTAGCAAACTTGCATCCGCCGCGCTAAAAGATTAATCGGGTAATTTTAAAGCTGACACTAAATATTTCGACTTACTTGCATGCCTCTGCATTTTCCGTGGAGGAAGCTGTTTCTCCATATTCGCTTCAGCTCGTTTTTCTTCAGGAGCTATGGACTAGAAGGTTTTTCCGCATTCTCTTTCTCTGGACTGTCAGTCGCCGGTTCTGATTCCTTGTCCTTGGTCATACTCAGATCGCTAACCTATTTTTATAGAAAAGGAAAATTTAAATCCCATGGAACAATGATGGTTCCAAAAATAGTTTAGGTGGTTATGACAAAAAGAACACTTACGAGTGCAGAAATTCCCAGAACCTCCGCCTTTTTGACCCAGTTATCTGCATCGCTTGCCATCGCTTCGACCGGGTACAATGTATGGGAAAACGTCCTGAATCCGAACGGGTACTGTCTCATCGGTGGTTTATGTCTGGCAAATCGCTGAATTTTGCTCAGAACGATCATGTGGAAAAAAACGATGCCTTTTTTGTCTGCTCACTTCGCTGCCATGAAACCGACGATGAGTCCTTTTTCCAAATGAGTCACACGGTTGGCCCGAGTGAATATGTGCGTGTAGAATACGCTTCCATTATGTTTGTTCTGTAAATCAACAAGGACATCTAGACATGAAAAAGAATGTTGCAGGGGGAAGCTTATCGTAAAAACTTACCGAACGAGAAAGTCCTTTCCAAGTATCTTGCTGTTGTGTTTAATGTTGACGGTAACGAAGTCGGAAGCGACTCTGACCTATGAGATTTTTCTGTCCCCGAGCGCTATCAGCGGACACACTACGAATTTAACCGTCAAGTGGCTTTCACTTTTGCTGAGCTGGAAGCGGCCGCTCTGAATCTGTACAGCGACATCCTTTTGAACCACTTCGGATTCATGAACTATACACTATAATTATATTATACAATGGATTTTTTCATAACGTTTACTATTCCCTAAAATCACGAACCGATCCAATGGCTAATGATTGTGTAGAACTAGGGGAAAGTAATAAAAACATGAACGACAGCGAGCAGGATAAATTCGAGGATTTGAACAATTAGTTAAGTCAGCTGTTGCGGGGTAACACATAACGGGCGCGTTCATCCGAGGTGAGATATAATTTCAAACTGTAACTGTAACTGGTGCCCGACGTCGACAAAAATCAGTCGTTAGTTTTCTGAGATTTTTTCTGCAGAAAACTAAAATATTTAGAAGTGTCAATCAAAAACAAATCTATCAGTGCAGCCAGTTTTAGCACAATTTCATCAAAGTATGCTGTCACTCTGACAGTGTACCTTTATGGGTGTACCTGGGTCATAAAATGTGTCCTCAAAAAATCGTCAGAGCATTCCGTATTAACATATTTGTATTTGGTAACCTGGCAGATTGTTGAATCAATTTCCGGATGATTTGATGTGGAAAGGTGAAGACATTTTCTAAAAAAGCCCATACGTAATAATATTGATCTTATTATATCTTATTATATGAAAATCGTGATTTTTTGGTAAGAAAAAAGAAATCGGTATTTTTAGTAACATTATTGGTATTGAAATTAAAAATCGGTTTAAATATCGATAAATCGGTATATTCTGCAACACTGTTTTGGGGTTCATCTACGTCAAAACAATGTTTTTGACAAATTGGAATGAACTCTTGGAGTTCATACCCAGTAAACGAAACGGCGAATAGCCAGATTAAAACAGATGCCGGCTAGCGGTAGGCTACTGGAACTATGTTATAGGCTACCCGCCGTAACTTTATTTCATATTCCCCACTCGAAGTTCATCCAAATGGTGAAAAAGTATGGAGAATCGAGGTAAAATAGGACAGGGGAATACAGAGTAAAATGAGCAGCTCGAAGAATTTTTGATTTTTTCAATAGTTAGAGACACCAAATTAGCGTGACAGTATTCAGAATTGATCCAGCGATGAAAACGGAAGCTGTTCTGCATATAAAAATTTTTGACGAGAAAGGTCTATTGTGACTTCAAAAAGCATCACTCCTAAGACCCAACGAAATCATAAGCCTCTTTTTTGTCGTTGTATCAGTGAGAGAATCGAAGCCCCGAAAACATTCGATCATTTGTATTTCAAATTACAAATTGATTGAAACTAGAGAACAGTGACTAGCCGGGCCTCTGAGATCCCTTGCCTTTTTGAAGGTTGAAGCCGTAACTCCGGAAACGGATTCAAATCTACATAAAATTCAATAACAGCCGAACATTTTTTCAACATTACATGAAATCTAGTCGTTTCATGCATTTTGGAGATATTTGGCATCGAAAGTACGAATTCGATTTCTGAAATTTCATGTGGTCCCCAAAAAAATTGTTCCGGCTTAGGTGGAAAATTTATATGTGACCGGAAGGTTCGGTCTATATTTTCGGAACCATATAACCGATCCGTAGGAAATTTTATAGACATCTATGGCGATTATATATCTTTCATTTGGGACTAAGTTTGTGAAGATCGTCCTAACCTTTCTCGATAAACTGATGTGAGTTTGTTAATTTTTATAGGTGGCGATTCTTCCAGGGCACTTTCAGAACTGTTTATGATGGTCAATGCGGTCAACGAGACTTCGGTTGGCCGTTAGTGACCTAGAACTGCTAATGCAAGTTGTATGACACATAAACATATTCATTTTAGCGAAGTTTTTACCTTTTTGCCTTCATCAAGGTATCATTTTGAATCGGAATTTTCTATGTAACCGCATACCACAACCCGCAACACCGGAACCGTAAGTCGAATCAGAATTAAATTTAATAGCAGTTTACGGGGTAGTAAAAGCTTTCATTTAAGTTTGGTTCAAACGGTCTTGAAACCGCAACCGCGCGGTATTTACCGCACCCGCACCAAAAAATCTGCAGTGCGGTGAGACACTTTTTCCCGCAGAAGGGGTGCGGGAAAGAGCTTTTACCGCGCGGTTTTACCGCAACCGCACCGCAAAAAAATAATTTATAAAGTGATAATTTTGATTATTCTAAATTAATAAACAGACGGCTATTACGAAAGAAAATCTAGCTGTGTCCGAAATATTTTGACGCTATTATTTTTACGACATATTTTGGACTAGTTATTTTATACTCCTAGGTACAACTTCACAAACTAACCATTTCAAATACATAAAATGCAAGATCCAAATAGAGACAAAATTATTAGATCATTTAAAAACAATAAATTTTTACTCTTAAATCCAATTTAAAATTGCATCACTTCTCTCGATTTCTGTTGGAAATCGTGGAACTATGAATCGACATCAATTTTTCAACTGTGAATTTATGAATAATTTAAAGGAATTAGAGATGAACTAATTATGCTGGGACTTAAACATAACCCAAAGAATATAATTATCTTCATCAAACCAAACGAATTTGGAGTAATTGGCAGTAAAGGATACAAATGTATGAAAGCGTCCAAAATAAGGAGGGATGAATATTCTATCATTCGTTCATCAACATCGTATTTCTATCTTCTTTGATTGCTGTGTAATTTTACTACGTAAATGCGAAAATCATCTATTTCATTTTCATATGTCAAAAACATTGAAAATTTAAAAAATTAAAAGAAAACATATGCATAATTTCTTATTACATTTTTATTCCACTTTTTTTAATTACCTGAAGGGTTGCTAAAATAAAAGTTTTCCTGTTACTGCAGTAGAACGTTTTTGAATGTATAATGTTTGCCTTAAAATGTACGGAATTTTTTTAATAGAAAATGCAAAAGTTGATTTTTCTCATAAACAATACATTCTGAGGAGTCTCTTAAAGTTAAATTTCGTGTGAATAAGAATACTTTAATTATATATGGTTACACAAATGTACAATTTTTTAACACTATTTTTAAAAATATAAAAATTTTACCGCATTACCGCGCGGTGCGGTGCGGTAAATAAAGTGCGGTTGTGGTAAGCGGTGCGGTTTTATTATTTTTTTTTGCGGTTGCGGTGCGGACAATCCATTTACCGTCCACATCCGCACCGCGACGAACCATAACGTCTGCACATCGCCATAGAGATGCCACCCCCTAAATTTCACCCAACCGAAAAGTTATCAAGAAATCCGTTTTGATTTCCCAGCAAACTAGACGCATTCGGCTGTGCTTTGCATTCTTAGCAATACATTGCCGCTCTATGCTCATTTGTGCCATGCTCTATGGGATTCCTTATATTCATGGAACAATTATGTATTGAACGGTACACCTCCCATATATTTGTTTTGTTTTGATCCATCCTCCTTTGTTTCGGCTGAGCACAATGATTGTAGTCACATCACTGCCCACGGGGTACAAAAGAGTGATACAAAAGGTTTTGGTTGTAACCCTGCGTTGCTCATTTTCGTTGCTGAGCAACAATGAAAACGAATATTTGGGAAAGCATTGTAATCGTGATAAAATATATGGGTAAACTAAAAATGATATTTCTTCCAAGATAAATTGATTTGCTTTATACAAAGATGTAACAATGGTTCGTAGTTATGGTTTCAACAATGCATGGATCTTTTTTCTCCGCAATGCGGACTAAATATCATCTATTTTTAATTTCGAAAATACTGCCGCGCCAAGGGGTTCAAATGGAACTGCCACCTTAAGAGCATGTTCAGGAGAGTTTCAATTCTAGATTCATAATTTTGACAGTTCTATTATATAAAACTGAAAATTTTAGTCCCCAGCAGCAGTTTTAGCGGATGTTCTATTCAGTTTAAAATTCATGTCTCACCATTCCTTCAGCGTTACTGCATTCAAATTTTTTTTCCCAGTCTATCGGGTCTAAGTGTCTGTGCTGAAAACTTTACATGTATATAAAACACAGTTCTAAACGTGTTTTAAAGTCAGCAACAAATAGAACGGAGTCGTATAACAGTTATAAATTTTGAAACAAAACTGTTCGAAATTATAAAACAAAACGCTTTGCTGGGGATGTGAATGTTTCAGTTTCAGTCCTCTGTCTCGGGAGCTAATTGAAAGATCTCACCTCGTGTTGACACGCGGATGGCGCGATGGTGAGCTATTTGATTTTTTTATATGGAGTTAGGAATATTTTCGACGAGTACTCCGTCAAAATATTCATTTTGTCGAGTAGTCGTTGACAACCGGGTTGTCAAACAGCAGTTGAGTTATTGGATGCCAACGAAACGCGCACAATTTTTTTGTGTTTGGATATATACAACCATACGTGGATTAATCTATATGAAATGGATAAAACAACGCACTTTAAACATTTTATATCGTTTGTCATCATATTAAAAGTATGTGCAGTTTTTTCGCACATATGATCGGTGTTAAGTCAGACCGGACTAAGTGACAATAAATTGATTTCGAGAAAAACGAGTTTAAAGTTTGAATCGCAGTATCCTTTACATTATAATTGGAAATTAATTTCTGCCATAATTCTTGTTTATTGTTACGTATTTGAAATCTGGCAAAATTCGAATGTAGATGAAGAAATTCTCTATCCATTGCTATCATTATCTCATTTTTTGATGTTTTGCGACTTAGTCCGGTCTGACTTAACACCGACCATATATGAAAGCTACAAAGAACTACTTAGACAGCGCGAAACCATGCATATGATATGCATTTAATTAAAAATTTATTGCGTATTTAAACAATTGCTTGGAAACCTATTTTTTCGTTCGTATTGAGTCGATAAAATTCAACTTCGAGTTAAATTACAGTATATTTCTTTCGTTTAGTTTAAATGACTTTAAATTAGCGAATATTTGAAACGCGCTTCGATTTCGCTTTAACATTTCGATCAATGAGTTGAACTTAATGCATACCGTTTTAAACAACAGCTTCAAATGGAACCATGCATAAATAACGGAACATTTTAGGGGGCAGAGGTATAACAAATTTGTGACGATGTGTGACGAAGGGGAATATTGTATCAAAATGCTACGAGGGAAGGGAGGGGTCGAAATACGCCGAAAATAAGTTACATCATTTGTGTACGGCCCCAATGGATAGGGTTACGATATGGGTCGGGCAAACTAGGGCTCAAAATTTGCGATACGCTCGAATCAATTAGCCAAGATTTTAAACTTTCATGAGGAACGCCACATCGCTTTTGCGCGTGCTGTTCGACTTCGATACCGCTCAGTCGGACTTAAACTAGGGATAGCCCCTATGTTTGAGTGAACCGGGCAAACGAGTGAATCACAGGTTGCCTTGCTTCCGACGGCGGGTCGGTAGCCACCTCGTCCGGCGCATCCTCAGCGGTTTTTCGCTCCTTCCTTTCGTAGGCCTCGGTTATGCGGCTAAGCCGCATCGAAATGGTACCCCTTAAACATTCTAACTAGAATCGGTTGTGTCGCCGGAGCCGGCATACGAATTAGAACCAGCCAGCATTCCGGCTGAGCTTAACTGGGAAGTTTAGTAAAATTTAATCTGGAAATGAAAATTTTCTGGCAACGCTCCTGCTACCCGTTGAATTCTAATGGCAATGGCAGAAAGTATACTGCAAAAACAAATTGAACACGATTTCATAGAAACATGTTCTAGCTAAGTTTATTTTCAAATGATAGTCGAATTAAAAAAAAAGATTTATACCGCCATCGAATCAGGGCCGGCGGAAAGCGTGGGTAGTATGGGTAGTACTACCCACTCGAAAATAACCGAGTGGGTAATTACCCACTCGAAATTTTGAACCATTTCAAAAAAATTAGATGTGCAACGCATGTATCTCGCACTACACACATTTGAAAACATCGATGTACCACAATTCCATTTGCATAAACGAACCACAGTGGTCCGAATTCACAATTTAGGAAGACAAAAATGTTTGTGGCTAAACCTTATGTTTTAGAGCTATAATGTCTTCAGGACAAATAATCAGTATTGATTAGGCCATCTCCAGATGTAGATGGTATTAGGGTGGCTCTTATTGTTAGGGTGCTTCAAAAATTATTTTCTGATTGTGAGGAGATAGAATATTGCAGTCTTCAGCAACATTGTAGAGGAACTTACACCAAGCAACTTTGCCGAAGAGGTCATAGTTGTATCTCCAAAGGTTTTTATTTTATAGCTATTTTAATTGAGCAACTTAGGGTGTTCCTAACATAAACAGTTGTTTTGCTCTAACTTTTTTATTTTTTATTTCTCATAAACGGTGTCTTCAGACAACTTGTAAAGCTTATGGAGACAAATTTTTTCATAAAAGAAGAATTCAGATATCACTTTCAGAACCGAAGTTATGAGTAATATTGTATAAAAAATAAGTCCTTTTAAAATATTTATATCTAAAATTGGGGCAAACAAAAATAATTTCTTCTTCTTGCATTTCAAAGAGCATACTTTCAAGCATGTTTAGAAAAAAAATTGCGAAGGTGATATTTCGGAAAAATATTTAAATGGAGTTTGAAAATTGTGATTTTACTACCGAAAATTCCTCATATAGAGTCAAAATTTGTCGAATGGGCCACCCAAATTGTCACATTTTCGATGGAAGATCCAATTTTTTGGTAGTATGTGGCATTGAAAAACCAAATTAAGATGGGCACCTAAAAAATTTTATTTTTACCGTAATATCATAGGTTAACAGACATAACACTTTGAGGAAATTCGTTAAAAAATATCGATCCGCGAATTTTACTAGAACACTAGCTCCACCTTTTATACACGGTCCCAACCATTAATTTACAAAAGGGTTATCCCTCAGACTCAGGCACAATTTTTCACTAGTGGTCTATCCCCCGTATACTTGCGCATATCGTCGCTCTTGTCCTATCTTATGACAAGAGCCATTTAGCACATTTCGAGAAAAATGATTTTTAATGTTTGAGATTGAATATATTGAAACTTGTAAATGGTGAAAACAATTCAAAGAAGACAATTGATGCATCTATCTACTCTGCATTAACATCTCAAATATTACGAAGACCGGTTGACTATGTTGTTTTTACTATAAATGTAAACAAAAGTCGCACTCACACTTGTCATAGGTGTGTATTGATGACAAAATTTGTTTGGCGTGTCATAATCGTGCATGGAAAATTTTCCATAGAAAAAAATCATTAATTTATTAACTTTTATTCATATCTTTGACTATATTTGGTCTATAAACAATCGATGAGGTATATTTTGAAGGAAATGGGCCAGGGAATCTAGAATAAATACTTATTTTTAGTTACAGTGCTACATTTTCGGTTTAAAACTTCAACTGCATTTTTCTCAGAAATTGTGTATTTTTGTTTCAAAAATGATTATGCCATTGTGTTTCTCAGATAGTTTTACACATAAAAATATCTTATACATCAAGATAACTAGAGCCAATGCACAGAAACAGTCATTTGAAGCAAAAATTTAAAAATTTCTCAGCACGTTTCTCACTATATCTCAGTAACCAAGCAGAATGTTAACATTCTGAAAACGCGACTTTGTAGAGATTTTTTAGACAAGTTATATGGCATATCTAACTAAGTTTACCCCAAAATGGCGTTTGTTATAAGATAGCACAACATCGACGATATATAAGTGGTGCCATAATCTCAAATGCGACCACAGTCCGAACTAAAAATGACCGTTAAAGCGTGCGAAGAATTGTTTTCCAGTTTTATGTGTGAAGTCTGTGAAAATATTGACATTTGAAGTTTTTAGCCCGCTTATTTTTAAAATGTTACTACGGGCGACCTAATTAAATTTTAACGAACTAATCAGCAGAAAAAATTGTCACAGATTGTTCGTAATTTTTTCCAATCCGAATTTTTGTGGATTTTTTAAACAATTGTCTATAAAAAATGGAATAAATCTTTTTAACATTTTTAACAACATGCCGTCGAGAAAAAAGATGGTCCGACATTTACATTATTCTAAATTAAATGTGGGGACGAGCATAGCGTATTTGGAAATCGATTACCTTGTACGCAGCTTAAAAAAAAATACGAAAAAAACATTTTTTTCGCGGAACCCATCTGGATTTGGTTTTGCAATGCCATATACTACCAAAAAATGGATCTTCCATCGAAATTGCGATATCACCTAATTTGGGTGACCCATTCGAGAAATTTTGACTCTACATGAGGCATTTTTCAGTAGTAAAATCACAATATTCAAACTTCATTTAAATTTTTATCAGAAATATCACCTTCGCAATTTTTTTTCTAAACATGCTTGAAAGTATGCTCTTTGAAATGCAAGAAGAAGAAATTATTTTTGTTTGCCCCAATTTTAGATATAAATATTTTAAAAGGACTTATTTTTTATACAATATTACTCATAACTTCGGTTCTGAAAGTGATATCTGAATTCTTCTTTTATGAAAAAATTTGTCTCCATAAGCTTTACAAGTTGTCTGAAGACACCGTTTATGAGAAATAAAAAATAAAAAAGTTAGAGCAAAAAAACTGTTTATGTTAGGAACACCCTAAGTTGCTCAATTAAAATAGCTATAAAATAAAAACCTTTGGAGATACAACTATGACGTCTTCGGCAAAGTTGCTTGGTGTAAGTTCCTCTACAATGTTGCTGAAGACTGCAATATTCTATCTCCTCACAATCAGAAAATAATTTTTGAAGCACCCTAACAATAAGAGCCACCCTAATACTATCTACATCTGGAGATGGCCTAATCAATACTGATTATTTGTCCTGAAGACATCATAGCTCTAAAACATAAGGTTTAGCCACAAACATTTTTGTCTTCCTAAATTGTGAATTCGGACCACTGTGGAACGTGATTTAATGTGAATGTAATGTAAGCGTGTGCATTGCGAAAAGGGGAAAATTCTTTACTAATGGACCTCTCACCCTATGCTTTCAACCCACTCGGGCGTAAAGTGTTTCGCCGCCCTTGCATCGAATCCATATTGAATATATAACCTCTAGAAAATATATTTCATATTATGCAATCAGCATGATTTCAGTAGAGGAAAAATATTGAACGAAGTGTATATTTACTGTAAAACATGAAAATTTACTTCCAATATTTAAACGCCCCTCTGAAAATAGCAGTTTTTTGTAGAAATATAAAATTTATTTTAACTACGCACCCGTGAATGCACCAAAATGTGAAAAACGTGATTAAAGTACTATTCCTAAAACACACAGCAGAAATTCATGCCAAAAATTCAATATAATGAATTGAAAACAATAATAAATGCTTTGTTAGGGACCATCCATATATGACGTAGCATTTTTTGAGTGATTTTTAACACCCCCTCCCTCATCGTAGCATTTCGTCACAAACCTCTAAATACCCCCTGGTAATTACGTAGCTTGACGGTAACCCTGGCCCCCCCTTGTCACCGTAATTTTTTTTTGAATTCTATTTTATTCCCCTTTAAAAAAAGCTACGTAGCATGACATGACCCCCTACCCCCTGTCGTCACACATCATCACAAAATACAAAACTCCCCCCTCCCCCATATAATGCTACGTCATTTATGGATGATCCCTTGGCTTTTTTTCTAAATTTTGAACATGGCCGTGGAGGCATTTGTACAAATGGCACTTGTTCAGTTTCCGAGCCTTTCAACGGAGCAGACCGCTTTGCTTCACAGTGGTGTTCGGTGTGTTTATTCGGCGAGTGAAGGCCAGCCTTTGTGCATTGTTTGCAGCCGTTCTGCTGGTGCCGGTAGCTAATCCAATACATTGTTCTCGCTGGAGCAGAACAATCGACTTTATTACAGATAAGTTTTGTTAGCTGTTTCATTCCCTTCGTGCTCTTTTTTTCTTTCCCTTCCTCATTTCTACTGTAATCTTATAAAAAATCATCTATATATTCCCGTTTATATAACGCTCTGCCCTCGTGCTTAAATGGCCGAGGGCGAAATACCATCTGATATTCGCATAGAAGTCCCTGATCCCCCTAACACTCGCATTGCTCCCCGTATACCCACAAGATTCCTCTGGGCCATGGGTGGTATATTTACGGACCGGAGAGAAACCGGTTAATATATTAAAAAAATTTCGGGATCTGATCGCTAACTACCCGGCTGTAACTCAGATAACACGTGTTCGGGCAAACAAGATACGTGTTGTAGTGAATGATCTCGACCAGGCAAACGCGATTGCCTGCTGTGAGCGCTTAACGCGGGAATTTAATGCGTACGTGCCTTGTATCGCCGTAGAAATCGATGGGGTTGTGTCCGAACCGGGCCTGAAATGCGAAGAACTGTTGGAGCACGGGGTTGGCTGCTTTAAGGACCCCCCACTTCAACAGATTAAGATCTTGGAATGCAAACAATTGTATACCGCAAACACCGAGGGAGGTAAGACTACCTACTCTCCATCAGGCTCGCTTCGGGTGACCTTCGCCGGGTCCTCTCTTCCCAACTACATCCTCCTTGACAAGGTTCGCCTACCAGTTTGCCTGTTTGTACCGCGGGTCATGAGCTGCAGCAATTGCAAGCAGTTGGACCATACAGCCACCTATTGTGGAAATAAGAAACGATGCGGCAAGTGCGAGGGAGAGCATGAGGATGACTCTTGCGTCAAAGAAACTGAAAAGTGTATTTGCTGTAGGGGCCCTTCGCATGCTCTTAAATCATGCCCTGCGTACAAGTAGCGCGGGGATAAAATTAGGCGCTCCCTTAAGGAACGCTCGAGGCGTTCTTATGCAGAAATGCTAAAGAATGCTTCGCCATCTGTCCTGTCCGAAAATTCCTTTACTCGTTTGTCTGGTATTGAGAAAAAATCTGATGATCCTCAAAAGGGAACATCTCTCGTTAACCCGGGGGAGTCCATGAACAGGAAAAATCATGCCTCCCTTATACTACCTCGTAAAGGCCCCAAGATGTCCTCCTCTGAGAGTGCGCCAACAACATCTAATAAATCCAACGGAAGTGCTGCACTAAAGCCGAAGCAATATGCTCCCGGATTTGGAAATTTTAATTCAAACAAGGAGTACCCACCACTTCCAGGTACACCAGAAACCCCAAGTGTCCCTCTTTTTCAAACAGACACTCAATCCAGTAATGGACTAATGAGATTTTCTGACATAGTGGACCTATTTTTCACAGCTTTCAATGTTACTGATTCCCTTAAAAGCCTTCTGATACGTTTTCTCCCTATAGTGCAAACATTTTTGAAGCAGTTGACTACTAAATGGCCCCTCCTTGGAGCGATCGTATCCTTCGATGGCTAAGTCATCGAACGAGGTCACCGATTCGATCACTGTTCTACAGTGGAACAGCAGAAGTATCCTCCTGAAAATCGATTCCTTTAAATTTTTACTAAATAGTTTAAAATGTGATGCTTTCGCATTATGTGAAACCTGGTTAATTTCCGATATAAATCTCAACTTCCACGACTTTAATATAATTCGTCTGGATTGAGAAAACCCCTATGGAGGAGTACTTTTGGGGATTAGAAAGTGCTATTCTTTCAACCGAATTAACCTCCCTTCGACACCAGGCATTGAAATTGTCGCTTGTCAAGTTTTTATTGCATTGCTTCCATCTACATTCCTCCTAGAGCTTCGGTAGGGCACCGAACGCTTTGTAATATCACGGAATTCTTACCGGCACCGCGGCTAGTTCTAGGAGACTTTAACTCGCACGGTACGGTATGGGGTTGTCTTCACGATGATCAAGATCAACATTAATCCAAGATCTTTGCGACAATTTCAACATGACCTTCTTAAACGCGTTGGATTTATCACTATGCTCGACATCGCTACAGTTAGATTGCACGTGGAAGGTGATCCCCACGGTAGCGATCATTTGCCTATCGTGATTTCAATTGCTAACGGTTCAAGACCATCAGAAACAATCAATGTATCGTATGACCTCACACGGAACATTGATTGGAAGACTTACGCGACCGCGATATTCGTTAAAATCGAATCCACTCAAGAACTTGCTCCGGATGAAGAGTACAGCTTTTTGGCTGGCTTGATTCTCGACAGCGCGAATCAAGCTCAGACTAAACCAGTACCCGGCGCGAATACCCAAGGACGGTCTCCCACTGCCTATAAGGCCTTCCGGAAAGACGGGTTACCCGCTGGCTACCAACAGTACGCGTCGTTAGAAAGGCGAATGAAGAGTCTAATGACGGGCTAACGAGAGAAACAGCGATGAGAACTCTTTGGGGTACGGCTCGACGTATGCGTAACCGAAACAGTACCAACGAGAACGCGGAATATTCAAACCGCTGGATATTCGCTTTCGCCAAAAAGATCTGTCCGGACTCTGTCCCGGTACAGAAATCGTACCGGGCCGCGTCTCCTCACGATGCCGCGACCGAAACACCGTTCTCGATGGTGGAATTCTCACTTGCTCTCTTATCATGCAACAATAACGCCCCAGGGTTAGACAGAATCAAATTCAACTTGCTGAAGAATCTGCCTGACACTGAAAAAAGGCGCTTGTTGAACTTATTTAACAAGTTTCTTGAGAGTAACATTGCCCCACTGGAGGCAAGTGAAGGTCATCGCCATTCAAAAACCAGGAAAACCAGCCTCCGACCACAACTCGTATCGACCGATTGCAATACAGTCCTGTATTCGGAAGTTGTTCGAGAAAATGATCCTGTTTCGCCTCGACAATTGGGTTGAAGCAAATGGCTTACTGTCAGATACCCAATTTGGCTTCCGCAAAGGCAAAGGGACGAACGATTGCCTTGCGTTGCTTTCTACAGAAATCCAAATGGCCTATGCTAACAAAGAGAAGATGGCTTTCTTGGATATTAAGGGGGCTTTTGACTCAGTTTCTATCAACATTCTGTCAGAGAAGCTGCACCAGCATAGTCTTTCACCTATTTTGAATAACTTTTTGCTAATCCTGTTGTCTGAAAAGCACATGCACTAATTATCATACCAAATTTTCAAAAAAATTAGATTGAAAGCCAAGAGAAATTTGTATCTCAATAAAAAAATTAAATTATTGTGCGTCGAGAATTTAAGACGTATGCATTTTGTGCGCATAACAAATATGCGGTTAACTTCAGTTTCCAAACTTTCGAGTGGGTATTTCTCCTCTCGGTTATTTTCGAGTGGGTAGTACTACCTGTTCATGATGTCAAGAGGTTAATCACGATTTTCGCAATTACTATGTACATTGTGCTGATACTATTTGATGAGTTTACTATCTGATTTTTCGGGCATCACGTTTATAATTAGAAGAGCTTAGTCACAAATTTAATAATTTCGTTTTGCGTTGTATATTATATGTACAATTTGTAATTATTATAATATTCCAAAATATTGTGAAATTGTTCACGTGAAAATTTCAAGACCTGGTGCAGAGTTGCATGAAAGTGCAAATGATTAGGGATATCTTCTAAATTTGTGAACTAATTCACAAGCATAAAGCATATTATGCACAAAATTGCACATTTCATAAACTATATCATGAAATTGGAAACGTATTTTGATTTTGTGAATTATTTTACGAGTAAGAAGGGTTAATAGTGACTAACATACTCGAAATCAGGAATCAGTTTACGAGGCTTGAAGGGATCCATGAATATTATTTCGTGAAACTAAAACAGTAGTTTTATTACCTAATTCCCACAAAACCTGATCATGATCAAGATGTAATAAATCATTAACAGTATACGTCGAACCGTGAACAATGTTCTTAAATTTATGAATAAATTCACTATTCAACATTTGATTTATGAAAAACGTTCTTCAACTAGCTCACGGACAGTAAAAACGATTTGTTAATGACGAAGCAGAAACCGCGACCAATGTTCATAAAAAAACAAATGTCTCCAAAAATAAACCAGGCATTACGGAAAATTGGCCACGTTTTTAAAACACATGAATTTCTGTTAATGGTCCTGTTTGCGTAACGTTAAAACACGATTGCATCAGAATTTATAGCGCTTTATTCCCGACTTGGGCAACATTTTTTCCCGTATTGCGATAAATATTAGTAATCAATTGCATACATACAAAAAATAAACTAAAGAGCATCGGTATAAACAGTAGCTGCAAACATATTACGTCGCTTCAACTTGAGGGTGAAACGAACCCAACTGACATCAATCCGTTTATTCAAAGGCAATTTTGAACCAAGATCCTTTACAATTGAACTAAAAATAGGATTGGGTTCAAGCGTGAATTAGGTTAGTTCACACCACTGTCCCACTAAGTTCTCAACCTTGTTATAAAATAAAATGTATATTTCAAAATCGAAGTTTTCTTAGATAATGTCCAGTGGAATTTTATTGATATTAAGCTAGTGATTGTGTGTAAAATAATTACAACGATTCTAAATAAAAAAACTGGTCAATATGGTTCCAAATGAAATCAGATCGTTTATATATACGGTTGACGATGAAAATGCTACCAAATGCCTGCGAGACTTTGGAAAAACATGATACTACAAAATTTCAGTGTAAATCCAAGACCAGATACCTCACTGAAAACCATTCGCTGAAGAAAATAAAACAAATTTTTGTTTTCCTAATTAGCTGATTTCAACAGAAAAATGAAAAACGTAGCTAAATTTTCTCTTAATTTTGCGAGATTCTCAAATATTATTATTGGTTTTGATTCAAGACGCACATCATACGAAATGACAGCAATGCAGCTAAGATGCACACCTTACTGAAATACATCAAGGTAGCGACAGCTACTATGTTTATACACGCTGGACATAACGGTTATGCAGGTAGGTAGTTGTCTCAGCTTGGTGTTTTAGCCTGGACGCAACTACCTGAACCAGTACACAAAAAACAGAAATTCAACTGAACTCATTTTGGTTTTACCTAGTTTTTCTTTAAAAACATTTCAATAAAGGAATGATTTTAATTGATATTTTTTTCAATACTGAATTTTTCAATGTATACTGAAAGTTGAAAGTATTGTCGAAAATTGCCAAATCATTCTATTTCGGATTAAGTCGATTAACGTATGCGGAATAAAATTTGGACAAAATTCAAAAGGCAATATTTTTGTAGAAAACCCTTTATTAAATGATCTCTCTATATGAAAACATTTGTCAGCTTATTAACTTAATGTGGTATAAAAGTTGAGTCCATTCGAGAAGTTTTATGACAGTTTGCAGAAACTTTTTGCAAAGGAGTCGAAAAGATTGATGTTAGCATATTCTTAATCTCTTACTTAATTTTGATTATCGTGTGTGTTAGTTTTAGGTCAAAAATTACTGGCATATACACTCTGCATCAAATTATCACAGAAATCCTCATTTGGACGCAATTGCGGTACATTTGAAGGGTTTTTTTTTTTCATACGTTTATTTGACACGGCATTTGCAATAGCTTTTTACGCCAGTTTCTTTTTTTACATAGCACGTTACAAAAATCCTTAAGACTAATTTTAACTATACTAGTACTTTGTCTAAAACTAACACTGAAATCACTTTATTGTTTGCTTTTTTCCTTACATTGTTGTATTTCATACTGATCTAGTATTTTCGGGTGTATTTATTTACTTTTTTTTCTGTTATTGTCTAAATTTAAAAACTAAATATTCTAGGTTCCTTTAATTGGTGAATGATTAGCCTTGGATGAGAGTATGAGGAGATGAATTTAATTAAATTTTGACAGACGCTGTTTTTAGAAAATGATAGATAAGTTCCATGTATAGAGGATCGCGATACGCCAGGATGTCTCTAACAGGAACATGGATTGGTCTTCCTCGGACTTGTAAAGAATCTACTAATTGTGATCTGGCTTCACGATATTCAGTGCAGGACCAAACAACATGCTCAATGTCATGGTAACCTTCTCCACAAGCACAATGATTACCCTCAGCGAGCCCAATACGACGGAGATGCGCATCTAAAGTATAATGATTGGACATGAGCCTAGACATCACACGGATGAAGTCCCGACTTACATCCAATCCTTTGAACCATGCCTTCGTTGATACTTTAGGGGTAATTGAGTGTAGCCATCGTCCCATATCTCCATTGTCCCAAGATGTTTGCCAACTAGCAAGTGTCCTCTGTCGAGAAGCGCTATAAAATTCATTGTAAGCGATGGGTCTTTCATATATTTCACCATCTAGTGCACCAATCTTGGCTAAATTATCAGCTTTCTCATTGCCCGCAATAGAGCAATGGGCGGGGAGCCACACTAGGGTAAATTTATAACATTTTCTTGTCAGGTTACTCAGAGATTCTCGTATCTTCCCCAAAAAGAATGGATCGTGATTATCAATCCTCTTTGAGCGTAGAGCTGCAATTGTGCTGAGACTATCAGTGAGGATAAAGTAATGGTTCGGGGGTAAAGTATTAATTATTTGCAAACTATAGTGAACTGCTGCTAGTTCCGCTATATAAACAGAGGCGGGTTCTGCAAGTTTGAGAGAAATTGAAAAATTATTGTTGAAAATACCGAAACCAGTGGCCTCACTGATTCGTGACCCATCAGTGTAAAACATTTTAAGGCAGTCTATGTGTTGATATTTACTTGTGAATATTTTAGGGATCTCCCGCGAGCGTAGATGATCCGGAATTCCACGAATCTCTGCTTGCATGGACGTGTCGAAGAATAAAGTGGATTCAGGAATATCTAGTATATTGACGTATGTGGGAACATACCTAGCAGGCGTTATTTCTTGTGACATGTGATTGAAATACACTGTCATGAATCTGGTTTGGGGTTGAAGCTCGACAAGTCTTTCAAAATTTTCAATTACCAGTGGGTTCATAACCTCACATCGAATAAGTAAACGAGAAGAGAGATCCCAGAATCGGTCTTTTAAAGGAAGAACTCCCGCTAGTACTTCAAGACTCATCGTATGGGTCGACTGCATGCAACCTAAGGCAATTCGTAAACAGCGATACTGTATCCGTTCCAGTTTAATAGTGTGAGTGTTCGCAGCTGAACGGAAACAGATGCACCCATATTCCATTACTGAAAGTATTGTTGTTTGATACAATCTTATCATGTCACTTGGATGAGAACCCCACCATGATCCAGTTATTGTTCGCAGAAAATTTATCCTTTGTTGGCATTTCGTTATTAGATACCTAATGTGGCCTCCCCATGTGCCTTTAGAATCGAACCAAATTCCAAGGTATTTAAAAGTCAGGACTTGGGCTATCGTTCTACCAACCAACTGAAGCTGAAGCTGAGCTGGATCACGCTTCCTTGAAAAAACAACCAACTCTGTTTTCTCCGTAGAGAAATCGATGCCTAACTTCAAAGCCCAACTTGATAAGTTATCCAAACTATCTTGCAGTGGTTGTTGTAAATTTAAGGCTTTTGGTCCTGTAACAGAAACCACGCCATCATCTGCAAGTTGCCTTAGAGTGCATGGGCTGACAATACAATTATCAATTTCATTCACGTAAAAATTGTAGAGAAGGGGGCTTAAACAAGAACCTTGTGGGAGGCCCATGTAACTTATTCTGAATGTTGCCAAATCGCCATATGAAAAATGCATGTGCTTTTCTGACAATAAGTTGTATAAATAATTATTTAATATTGGTGAAAGACCACATTGATGTAGTTTCTCTGAGAGAACATCAATGGAAACAGAGTCGAATGCTCCTTTTATGTCTAAGAACACAGACGCCATTTGTTCTTTTTTTGCGTAAGCTAGTTGGATTTCTGACGAAAGTAGCGCCAGACAATCATTCGTTCCCTTTCCCCTCCGAAAACCAAACTGGGTATCTGATAGCAAGCCGTTCGCCTCAACCCAATTGTCGAGACGTCGTAGGATAATTTTTTCCAACAATTTCCTGATGCAGGATAACATTGCAATCGGTCGATACGAGTTATGATCGGAGGCTGGTTTTCCCGGTTTTGGAATAGCGATAACTCTCACTTGTCTCCAGTCGTGCGGGACAATGTTCTGCTCAAGAAGCTTATTGAATAAATTCAACAAGCGTCTTTTTGCTAGGTCAGGCAGATTCTTCACCAAGTTGAATTTAATTCTGTCTAGTCCCGGAGCATTATTGTTGCATGAGAGGAGTGCAATTGAGAATTCCATCATTGTCAAAGGCGAATCTATGAAATCGTTACTTGTGGGAGCGTCGCGAGTGATTTTCTGCGCAGGAGCAGAATCGGGACAAATTTTCTTGGCAAAATTAAATATCCAACGATTCGAAAAATCTTCGCTTTCATTAGTCACGTTTCGATTCCTCATTCTTCTGGCTGTGTTCCAAAGAGTACTCATTGATGTTTCTCTTGACAAGCCATTAACGAAGTGTCTCCAATAACTAGATTTTTTGGCATGACGTATACTGTCAAATTTGTTTTGCAAAATGAAATAATTTTCAAAGTTCTCACGTATACCCCCTTTCTGTTTCATAATTTCTTTGTAGGCAACTTGTTTAGCTTCATATGCATCAGAGCACTCTTTGTCCCACCAAGGATTAGGGGGCCGTCTATTTATTGTCATTCCAGGATTGCATTTCGTTTGGGCTTGTTCTGCTGCTTCAATAATTAAACCCGCTAGGAATTCATATTCTTCGGTAGGGGGTAGCTCTTCTGTCGAAGCAAGAGAAGTGGAAATTAATGTTTCGTATGTTTTCCAATCAATATTTCGTGTTAAGTCATAAGGAACATTGATTGAATTCGTAAGGCCTAATTCACTGTTAATTGAAACAACGATTGGCAAATGATCGCTACCGTGAGGATCAGGTACAACCTTCCACGTGCAATCTAACCATTTGAAGGGTTATCAGCCTTTTGTACAAAAGGTATGCCATAATCCTCCAATGTGCCAAAACTTTTTTGTCATAACAGCTAGGTGCCAGATTGGCCGTTCGCTGTCATTTTGTTCACATGGTTTCTCCTAGCGGGTCGAAATTAACACTAGATGTTTAAAATAAGTGTGCCTAGAGTATGACGTTTAGTATGGGGCTTTGCGCAGGGTTGCGTTTTTGTTTTAATGTTGGAAGCGTTGTCCAAATTTCATTCCGCATACGTTATATAGTAAAATTTCAATTATTACCAAATGTAATATGCAATGTGATAATTATTTTTCATCTTTTGAGATTCCAAACTAGATGTGGAATAAGTATGAAGTTTTTTTTGTAGTGCTGGCTAACTAAATAGAAAAGAAAAAAAAATTATACCTTTCATCTAAAATTAAAATCATCAATGAATTACCAACAATCCTTAAATACCTTTGGCTATTTAGTCTCATTTAAGAGTGCAGTTTATGAAAAGATAACATTATGAGAAACATAACTCTATATTATATTTACGTGTGAATTACTGGCATACGGAGTATTTCAACAATTTAATTCCATACCTTCATCCGTCGGTCGGTGAAACAAAACGTTTGAAATATCCTATATTGTATTTTACGATGATCTTGAGATATGTGCTTATTAGACCGTTTCAATTTTTGACTTTTAGCTCAACCAGGCTCTACTGATTCCTTTCATGGCCCTTAGTAATTGTGCAAATTTTGGTACCGATCGGGTGTGTCTACGGACCCTCCAAAAATTTCAAAGTTTATATGGAAATTAGTATGGAAAATCGAATAAAATTGAAAATAAATTCTTAAAAATCACCTCATCAATCAATTCATGAGAACACTATATATTTCTAAAGCTATTCTTCTACTGAACACATTCGTGGAACATTGTAAGTTTGTGAAAATTCGCTGAGAAAAGTTATTAACTAAAGAAGCAGCATGACTTCAAAACAACTGGATTTTATTATTAATCATAGCAACCCTGTTTGAATAGCTGCATCTGCCATACGCGAGCGGTGGGTGGTAAGCCTAGTTTACACTTCTCGACAAACATATGATTACGGCCTAAAAGCCATCTGTCAAAATCCACTTTGAATGGAAATTCCGTACAAACCGTTAAACGCCAATCACAGATGTTGGTAGTAAACGAAAGTGAAAAGTTTTCTCTTTCATAAACTGTTGTGAACTGTGTTCGACTAGTAACGGTTTGTCTGGAATTTCCTTTCAAAGTGGATTTTGACAGTTGGCTTTTAGGCCGTAATCATATGTTTGTTGAGACTTGTACAACGATGGAGCTATTCAAACAGGGTTGCTATGATTAATAATAAAATCCAGTTGTTTTGAAGTCATGTTGCTTCTTTAGTTAATAACTTTTCTCAGCGAGTTTTCACAAACTTACAATGTTCCACGAATGTGTTCAGTATGAGAATACCATTATAAATATATAGTGTTCTCATGAATTGATTGATAAGGTGATTTTTTAAGAATTTATTTTCAATTTTAACCGATTTTCCATACTAATTTCCATATAAACTTTGAAATTTTTGGATGGTCCGTAGACACAACCGATCGGTACCAAAATTTGCACAATTACTAAGGGCCATAAAAGGAATCAGTAGAGCCTGGTGGAGCTAAAAGTCAAAAATTGAACCAATCTAGTGCTTATATGCTTATAAGTACGTTTTACAATATTCGACATTTTCTTTTGACCATATATTATCCAAATTCACGCTGTGCATGCAAACTATTGCAAACACCAGCTACGGATTTATGCAGGACCAATAATTTTCTGGACAGAAAATCTTCGTAATGATTTCATATTTCACTATTCAGTAAATTCCTAAATATTGCTTCAACTTCATTTTAAGCAATAAGAAGATTTCAACGAAATTGAAGTGATATATACCGAGAAACAATTTGTTTTGCGGAGACGTCACATAACCACAGTTTTCATTGAAGTGATCCGTTAAAGTTTTGTGTTAACTTCATACGCGGAAGAACCAGTGCGCTGCGAACTGCTGTAGTTTCAAATCTAGTGCTCAGGTCTGGATGAAACTTTGCACAGATATTTTCAAAAGTATGTACTTTCAGAATATTTAATTAAAATATTTTCGGTTTTTGTATATAACCCCTCAACAGGATAATTTAAATCTAAAAGCTATTCAACTAATACATAATCTCCAATGTTGTAATTCTTGGAAAGACGAACACCGTACTGTACTAAAGTGACTGTATATACGAGATATAGAGAGTGCAGCATCTCACTCGAAATTATTCTAATATAAAAAATAATTTCATACCGATCCCAATTACTATATTTAATTCATGAAATTTAAATTGTGAAGCAAAGAAATTGGTATCTGAACAAAAAATAAATGATTGTGCATCGAGAATTGCAGACGCATGCATCTTGTGCGCGAGACATATACATGGCTAATCTCTGGTTTTGGTTTGTTCCGAAGTTTAGAGTGAGTAGTACCCACGTGGTCAGCCGGTCCTGCTCCTTCATTAGTGTATGATGTTATAGCAAAAGCAAACATCAGACTTGGTTCAATTCGGACAGAACTGAACGAGGTCTCCCTATATAAATATACACCCTATGCCTCAATCCTAGATGCGTAAAATCATCTGAGCAAGGATTACCACGTGCCATTGGAAGTCCAGGAATTTGTGAAAGCAGAAAAATTTACTTAATTCAGGAAAGAAAAAATCTGCTGCACGATTTGAACATTGAAGTGGGTTTTCCAATCAAAATTACAGAATATGGCACTCGTAGTTGGTAAACCATTCCCATAGAATCGATTAAAGATTACGGTTAGGCAGATGTGGAGCGTAACATACAGAATATCCCCACCCCAATTGGAGCTACCGCACGCGTTCAACATATTAATATTTCACCGGATGGCACAAGTGTGCCTTCCGAAACTGAGTAAAGGCACTGTCACGTGCGATACTAAACCGAATGACGAAAAGGATGTTGGGTTAAGTTTAATGCTTGCGTTCATACTGGAAACAGCGAAACCATAAAAAAAGCCGTTGTAATTCGATGCGGGGAAGGAAACTGATTCGTTTAAAATCATTAAAATAAGCAAATCTCATAATAAGTTCTCAATTTTGTCTACCGTGACCATTTCAATGTGAAAGTTCTAGCAAAAACTCTCAATTCATAAACAAAAATCTAATGTCATCAATTTTTTCAAACGGGTTTCTGTTTAAGCAAGATATGTGCCTTTTATGTGAATATCATACATGTATCCCGTTTGTTTAGCTGCCATAATAATTCCATGCCTCCTTCGAGGCGTGTACTTCCTAATTCGACCAGATTTTTCACCGAAAGTGCTTGTTAATTTTTATTGATCTGAACGTGGTACCAAAATACTTTCGTGACCTTCCCTACGTTTGCTGCGATGCAACAAAATATACTCGCGTCAATCGTAGTTACCGTGCAGAAACGAATAAGAGTAACATGCTGCTTATTTCATCGACCTGATTTAGCATTGCTCTATATCCTTGATAAACAACTTTACTACATATATCAAAAGCTTAAATAAAATTTTAGCTAAAAATATACAAATCAATTTTCCACGGCCGAGAATTTTAATTTGGCATCTGATATGAAGCAACCCACGAATTGTTTGCCTGCCTCTAATATATTGATAACATTTAGGCCACATTTGTATGCATACAATATTTTTCATTCTATTTATACATGACCGTGTTGAATTTCAACTGGTACTAGCTTCCCAATACGAACGAAGGGAAACATTGCCCGCGTCACCTGAAGAGAATCCTTGAACTTCGAATGTGCGGTGCCTCCTCGACCTGCGGCCGCTAAATAAGAATGGCAACGGACGGGGTAGATAGGGTATAGGCAAGAATGATAAGAATCGATTTTCAATTATAAATGGAAAGGTGACACCAACTCAACACGATACATACACCAACGCGAACCAGCAGCGTGCAGCTGCGGAACGGTTCGGAATAGAGTCCCGAATGTTTGTTTAATTCCGATAAAATAACATTTTTTTCTAACAACGCAATTGTGAACTATTTTTTTTTTTGCTCATTTGCTCTATCCATGCAGACGACGGAGGCGCGGTCATATAATTTCAACAGATGTCAATTCCGAGGAGAAGTGTTGTATTTTTGCATATAGTATGGTACCAAATAGTTGCGATTTCGAAAATAGAATAACCCGATGTTAAATCAACTTCGATATCAGTCTCTTTCTATTTGTTGGTAACGTTCCGTAATTTCGAAAAGATTTCAATTCACTGAGGAACTTTGCGATTGATTAAATATTTGTTTATCGATCTTGCCTGCTTCGTTCGAAGAAGTGTCAAACACGTCAAAAACTGTTATTTAGTAATGATTAAATATTTTGTGCAATCAGGTAAAATGCTTAATAAATGAATTGAATAAAAAATGATAAATGTAGCGTGATTCATAGCATTACAGCCTTTTTCATTTATCCAAACTATGATTTTATGACTGGTTATCGTCAAATGTCTGTAAAAATGTTATTACGGTTGACACCGCTCGACTGCCTCGAACCTGATGAGCTACGTGTCGGCGCTGAAACACTTAACAGCTTAACCAGCGTTAGTTAAATCTTGTCTTCATGCTAATTTATTCTGTTATTCGGAGGTGAGTCCAAAAAATTTAGATACAGGAATTAGGTTGTCGATTTTCAGAGTGACCCTTCTATAGGAGAAAGGCGAAAAGGTTTATATAGGAAATTCTCGTGTGATCGAATTATTTTACTCATTACTTATAACATATATTCAAATTAAATTCTGTACCAATCGATGTGAAAGCTACTAAGTTTGCGAGAATTATGTCAGTAATATATGAGAAACAGGTGTGAATTTAATTACCGAACTACCAATAGACAGGTATAGGGGAATTTCGCATGTGTCCGCATACTTCAACCCGTAACATGGGAAGCAAAATTTCGATTAACATGAAATTCAAAGGGAGAGAATAGGTATGCTGTAGCTTTCATTTGAAACTAAAGTTGTGAAAATCAAGTCAAACATTTTATGGAAGCAGGTGTGAATTCAATTCAAGAACTTAGCCACTTTCCGTAAGCTTCGGGTTCCGCCGAAGGTGTCCAAAGGGGTCAATGTAGCTTTGATTGGGCATCAGTGAGCTGAAGCTGGAAACCTAGGTAATTAAGAACACATTTCATGAAGTTTGGCATCGTTTAGATAACATTCTGAATCCGATTTATATGGAAATTTCATGCGTGACCGCACTCTTAAACCCATAACTCCGGAACCGGAAGCCAGAATTTAATGGAATTCAATAGCAGCCTATGGGAGCATTGTACCCTTCATTTGAGACTAAGTATGATAAAATAGTTAGTTCGTCTACAAGTAACAAATGTGTTACTATGTTTTAATTGTCGCAAGGTTCTACTGTATCGATTTTGTTGGCTATTATCGGCAAATTTGAGACTAAGAGACACGAAAGCAATGAAATTGAAAGACGGATAGGTATTCTAGAGCGAATCAGTTATAAACTTAGAACGGAAAACTAGAACTAGGCAGGCTCATATGGGCATGATCGAAAAGAAATGTGAAGAATTTTTTTGCCTTCTGCAGAGTTGGAGTTGGGCGTTTCACCCAAGTCTACCGCATGGTCTATGGTAGAACATAACTCATCATCATGTTTTACCGCCGATGCCCATATGAGCCTGCCTAGTTCTAGTTTTCCGTTCTAAGTTTATAACTTATTCCCTCTAGAATACCTATCCGTCTTTCAATTTCATTGCTTTCGTTTCTCTTAGTCTCAAATTTGCCGAAAATAGCCAACAAAATCGATACAAGTAACCAATGTGCAATTGTTGGTCACATGCATACACACACATACGCACACACAGACATTTTACGAACTCGACGTACTGAGTCGAATGGTACAAGAGACTCTGTCCTCCGAACTTCGGTTAAAAAGACGCTTTTAAAAGAGATTGCATAGCATTTCTATAGGAAAAAGTCAAAAATCTGGTCATGTTACACCATTACGCCATTTGAGTGCAATATTGTTGAAATCGGTCCAGTCGTCTCTGAGCAAAAAGCGATTGCATATCCTTTCTATAAGCGAACAGTATAAAACTTTAGCAAATCTGATGTAGCAAAACTGATTCGGACATCACTTAAAAAAATCATTTTCCATGCATGAATTGTTCTACAAAGTCCTGGTTTTCAATCGCACTCTTTATCTCATAACTCCGGAATCAGATCTTCGATCCAAACGAAATTCGACAGCAGCTGATAAGGCTACTAAACCTTTCAGTTGAGTTTGTAAAAATCGAGTTAGCTAGAAAAGTTAGCGTAGAAAATGTGTGTTTAATTCAGGGAGTTTGTCACTTCCTTGAAGCTTTCGGTCCCATCGTAGATGGACAAAGTCGCCAAAAAGAGTTTAGTGGGGCGTCTGTAAGCAAGAGCTACAAAGCCTAGCGATTTAGAAAATATTTGATTACTTTTTGCGTAATTTAGACAGCGAGGTGATACCGGATTATATAGGAATTTCATGGGTTACCGCACTCTTCAACCCGTAACTCCGGAATCAGAGCACTGATCCAAATAAAATTCAATAGTAGCCTACGGCGATGTTACACCTGTCATTTGAAGTTAATATTAATAAAGTAGGCCCAGCCATCTTTAATTTAATTGGTTGGGATTATTTGACACATACACATATAGAGACATTTTCCGATCTCCAAAAAAAAAAAAAGTCCAAATTTCGAGCGATTGCATAACTTTTCTATAAGGGAAAGGCTAAAAGCTTCAGAGAATGTCATGTGTAACCCTCTCTTAAAACTCATCATTGCGGGACCAGAACCCCGATCCAAGTGAAGTTCGTCAGCAGTTAATGAGAATACTATACCTTTCATTTGAGCCTAAGTTTGTGAAAATCAAGAAATGTGTTGTTAATTCAGGGACTTTGTTACATCCTCGAAGCTTCTGGTTCCATGATAAGTAGCCATAGTGGTCAAAGAGGATTTAATTGGGTGTCAGTGAAGCTGAATTGCAAGTTTCAGTAATACAGAAAATATTTAAATAATTTTTGCGACTTATAGATAGCAAGCTAATTCCGTTTTATATGGGAATTTGATGTGTGACCGCACTCTTCAACCCGTAACTCCGGAACCAGAACTCCAATCCAAATGAAATTCAATACCGACTTATAACGATGCAACACGTTTTATTTACATTTTTTACATTCAATTTTTACACATACATACATACATCATTTCCAGCGAGTTTCCTACGAACACGGTGTGCTATATGGCGGATTACTGATTCAGCGTTCCCAGTGCCTTTGTGCTGCGCGCTAAGTAAAGCTAAGCTATTACGTACTGGGGTGAAGTTCGACCAGCCTATCGCTGCTAGCTTTGGCTTTGTTCGAAAGTAGTTCCACTTGTCATCGTGCACAAGAATAAGAAGGCGCCTGTTGACCCTATTTTCCTATTGCTATCCCAGTTTCTGAATCAAACCACCTCATCGGCTACCCATCCCCCAAACCAAGAAGTCAAGTCATAGCAAGAAGCATCCCGGTCTAACGATAAGCTACTTAATGTAATTCAAATTGTGAAGGACCTGACAAAAGGAAATACAACCGGCATTTCAACGGTTTCACCAAATAAGATTGCTTGCGAACAGTGTATGTGTACCTTCATGGGACGTGGAGATTGCCGGTGTGATCACCGAGCGGAGTCTAACCGTCGAGGACTTGCTACATCACGGATTTTGCCGTTTCAAGGATTGCTCGCATTAATCAGTTAAGATACATGAATGCGAGCAATTGCGCTCAGTGTCGTAGATGGGATGAGGACACATCCACCATTAGACGTCAAGATTGGTCAAGATTGGTCTGCCCGTTTACCTTTTTGTACCACGGATCATGAACTGCTTCAAATGTAAAAAGCTGGGTCATACGGCTACTGAATGAAAGATGTCTCTACTGTGGTCATACTCGATGTGGTAACTCGACATGTCCCGCGTAAAAATTGCCCAGCAGAACACCTTTTGATCTTTTGTCTTTTAGTGATACAGAGTCTGGAGGCCACTACAAAGTGCCGCAAAAGGACCTCGATCCCAGATCACAGGTACGGTGATCTAATCTACAACAGCTAATCTACAACAGCCTCTTGTAGAGCTCGTTCTCAGAATCGGATTTAAAAATTAAAAATACCAGGGAGGCTTTATCTCCCTGGTATTTTTAATTTAAATACCAAATTAAATATTTTAAAATACCAGGGTGGCTTTATCTTTCATCAGAACTAATGAATAATGAATAATCCAATTTTTTACGAGAAGATACAAAATCCTTTGTTTAATGAATTTCTAAGCCATTTGGCACAGAAAATAAATTAAAAGCAGCCTTTTCAAACCCCAGTATCAACGCAAATCCATAATTCTCCAAGCTCCATAAAGGATGTCTTAATACAATCAGGGTGGCAGTAGATCTCGGCGTTTCATTACATCCACAGCCATTTAGCATCGAAAATTAGAATTCAATCTTTGAATCTTCTAAGGGTCCTTTTGTATTTTTTCGCGGGTGATTTTTTTGCATTTTAGCCGTTTTGTGCAATCTCGTGTCCGATTGAGCTAAACTTTTGGAAAGAAATTATTTTCGAGGTACGTCCGGTTATTAAATTTGATGATCACATGTACATACATACCACTGACACCCTTATGAACAGTCTTCTGAATAGATGCTCCCTCCGTCGCCGTCAACTGATTTCATAAATATACAGTAAAAGATTTGTGGTTGAAATTTACATGAAAAGAACGACAGTCAAACATGAATTGAGTACCATTTCCATGTACACAAATTATTGTTTGAAGGTCGAACTGAAAAAGAAACCCAAAGCAAAAACCAAAGAAGTGCAAAACTGAGACTCCGCCAAAGACGTCACGCTACGGCTCTGCTATACCAGAGTCACTCGGAACCGCAAAAAAGCACCAAACATGTAACAGCGAAAATCAAAGCTCTAGCGACGATGACATGAGCACAAATACAAACGAGGGATAAGGCAGACAGCATGATGAGCAAGTGGCTGAAGGTAAACCTGACCATTGCTCACCATCAAGAATGACAATTAACACAAGAAACGCCCAGGATAGTTGACAGAAATGGTATTTGATTACTTATTTATTAAGTGAATTGTATCTTTAAGGAGGATTAACAATCCTTAGAGCAGCCCCTTTTTAGTTGGCAGCTTAAAGCTGAATTATTAAAACATTTAAAATTATGCATAATTCACGATCGGACCAAACCACCTCGTAAAAGATCTTTGCCATTTCTAAAAACTAGCACAAGTCAAGTGAATTAGGCCATAATCACGCCTATTTAAAGTCAGATCATCTCTTATAAATTCTTCATCATCAAGACACGTAATTTATGTTCATTACACAAACTTTGACTGACTGACTTCGCGTATATCCACTGCCCTGCCATGCTACTTTATCGGAAATTTCCACTGTGTAAGCTAAAGGATAATTCACAGAAAAAATCCCTTCTCAGGGAAACTCGTTCATCGTTGCTAGCTCCAACAATCTATAATCAGCAGCACTCATCCCAAATGTATCAGTCTGTCTGTAAATTTAACTGCTATCACCAAGGTTGATAACACCAAACCAAATGATGAAATGATGAATTGGAAAGAATTAGGTACATCGTCCCACCCTAACGACCGTTGAGCCGTTATCATCCCCCTGTGTAACAACTAAATAAACACCGATGAAAGCACTTTGATGAAATGACGTTGATTTATGACACCGGCTTGACCGAGGCGATATAGTCGAAATTACTCACCCTTCTGTCACTAGCAGCATTAGTAGCCCGGCTGAAATAGTTTTCACGAGCGAAGTTTTCCGTCCGATTGCCACGGGCAAAAACAAACACCAGAAAAGGGTTGGTGTTGATTGGCAAGATTGAGTGCGAAGAGATATTTCTCAGCTAGCTATATCCCGTTTGGTTGATGTGTCAACTAGGACCAAAAAAAACCACAACTGTTTCTCTCACTCTACCGGCAAATCACACAGACATCAAAGTGAAACGGTTTGTGATCGGCCGCTGCTGCAGGAGGAATGCCCGGACCAACCCGCCAATCATTCTAGACCCTTTCGTCCTCGTCCTCGTCGTTGTTGCTACTGGCTGTGGCCGCTGATTGTTGCAGCTCTTGCCACTGACAAATGTCCCGACGAACCGCTGCCAAATTGAACATTTTTCTTAATTTGATGGGTGGAGCACTGCCTCATCCAGACACAAACCCACAATTGTATCAAACCGTATACTTTGTTCCGCACATCAGATTTCACACAGCACTTACTTAGGCACCATTGACATTTCTTTTATTTTCACGATTTTCTATTGGCGGCTGCCTTTCACGGCCTACTGTTGCTGGCGGAGAATCACTCATGTCAGGAACACACAAATTTTCCACCCTCTTCGCTCGGCAATCATCCGTGACTCGGAGGGAGAAAGTTGATTGACACACCGTCACACATTCAGCGAGCCGTAAGAACTAATCACGCAAATTATAGTAATTGATAAAGACTGATCTTCAGAGAAACGCAAATCAGCTGAAGAAAGCACAAAATTACACGGCCTCCGTCTTGACAGCTCAGACAACAACGGGACACCGAGGCACCACAGCACAACTACGGACCGGAACCGTCGTTCCACGTTCCGCGACGACGAACCCTCAGCAGCAACACAAGCGGAGAGCAAGCACACGCGAGAGAAACGTGAAAAGACTGAAGCAGCTTTGTTACCGTCGTCGGTCTGAAGGTATTTTAGCCTACAGCTGACTTGGGCTGGGACCGTGAATTGAATATATCCTTTTCCAGCGATGGAACTCATCGTGGATGTATATGGGGAAAAGTGAGAGAACGCCGGTGAGAGGGTGATGAGAGATAATTGGGAAAACTCTGGAAAGGTTGAACTGTCGTGAGTGGAAGCTATTAGAAGCAGTTCTCACGATGGAAAGCTCGTGAAGATGGTGATTGCGATATGGCGGAATGGGAAAATTGGTTTGTTCAAGTGGGATTAATTCGTTTATTTGTTGGAGAAGGAAAAGCTCTTGCTTCGTGTTTGTTCCCGGTAGATGGTGCAATGCGGAACCACCCTCTTCTTTCATAATCCATTCATCGGAAGTTCTGTTAATTTTGGAGGTTTTTTTTAACTTTTTCAATTCTTCATTTCGTGAGCTGAACTAATTTGATGATGTGGTTTATACAAATCAATCTACTGATTTTATGAATCTGGTTTCTTTTTTCATTTTTTTGCTTTAGTATTTCTATTTTTCATTCCCTTTATAGATTTTCTATAATTTATTCAGTCGCTTCGAGGTCTTATTCGTGTAGTACTAAAACTGTGTCCATCGCAGCTCTAGTTGGGTGTTTACTTCGCATGAGTCCTGCAAACTAACGAATAATCCAAGAGTGATATGTATAAGAAATGTTTCATCTCACTGCTCACTGTCGATTTTTTTTACAGTAAATAAAAATTTTGAAGGTATACACATTGTTTTGTGTTGCATTCGGTGAAATCTACAACCTATACACTAGAAATCAGTGCCAGCGGAACACTCTTTTCCCGATTGGGTGTAAGATACGGAGTGGTGTCTACCCGTAATGACGAAAATTTAGACAAGGCATGTGTAAGAATAAACGAAAATTCTCGGGTAATATCTGGTGGTTATTTGGAAACACCCTTTTTTAACGAGCTGTATGACCGACGGCTCAGCGAAAATGTGTTTGTTTGTTCCACCGCTAAGTCCCAAATATACCATTCTTTTAAATTTCGTTGCATTAATTTTCCGTTCCCTCCAATAAATACATTTTCCCCGATAGCAAAAATACATTTAACATCACCGATATATGCGTGATTTAATTAAATAACACTCGGCATTGTACGAAAAAGTATGTTGTCTATGTACCCGCCAGGGTAGTCGAGATTGATGGTGTATAGGGTTAGCTGCTTCAAGAACCCTTTGCTACGGTCAGTGAAAATTCTAGTGTGTTTAGTGTTCTAGCGCCAGATCTCCGTTAAACGAATCTCTTCGGCCTCGTTTCAGCCCGAGATGTGCTGGCTATTCTCGATCTCCCTTATATGTCTCTCATATACATATATTTAAGCACGATAAATATATAAATTCAATGTATAGATTTTTGTTTTAGTGTTTCGGATTCTCCTCGTCAGTAACTAGCACCATCTGGGTGTCCAGTTAGACTATGTATCTTAACTAGTACCCAAATTAGCACTAGTTAGACACTAAATTCCAAAAAGTCACACGTCTTGCGTGAACACTAAACCACTGGCTTATACCGAGTGATGTCTCGATAGTAAGCACAGAGGTTCTGTTTGCCGACGAGGAATATGAACCGAAACTGTCTTTTGGTATAAGTAACAAACGCCTGGAATTATGCAAAACTCCCAAGTGGGAAAAATTTTGGACAAGACCAATTTCTTTGTGCATGAGGGCACATGCCTTACATGAAGTATGGTTTTTTTGTTTTAGTGTTTCGGATTCTTGTCCAAAATTTTTCCCACTTGGGAGTTTTGCATTTTTCGAGGATATTTGTCCCAAATTTGACCATTTCGGAATTATGTGATCTAAACAGTAAATACAGGTAAACTTCGATATAACGTACATCTCGGTTTAAAAATTGTACGTTATATCGAATTGTACGTTATATCGAAGCATGCAAAATGTTCAAAGAATTGTTGTTCATGGTACTTTATTTTGTAGAATTTTGATAACGCGTAACTAATTTTGAAAATCTAACCTACCTAGCAGTGTGAAACAACTTTTCTAATAAGAAAATTATAGTGGATCCATTAAAAATACACTCAGGTTTTTTTTACGCGGGGGATACAAGCCGCGTAAATGAAAACCGCGTAAATTTCAAAATCCGCGTAAATGAAAACCGCGTAAATTTCAAAATCCGCGTAAAAAAACCGCGTAAAAAAATACCGCGCAAAAAAAAACCGCGTAAAAAAAACTTGAGTGTATGCCATAATCATTTTTTTGTTTATATGAATTAAATTTATTGATAATATTCTTTTTTTTTTCATTTTGATTTTAGAGGTTTTAACCTTAGGGTCATTCGACTCTTTGTTGGGTTAGAGAAATCTCTTTAGAAAAATCTCTAACACTATGTTCGGGGTTGGGAATTGAACCCAGGTGAGCTTCGTACAACGCAATTGAGTTACCAACTACGCTATCTCTACCTCCGAAAATATTCTCTATTCTGACTCCTTTCCTAATTATTAAGTCATTAATTATTATTTTGTCTGGGCTTGTAAAATGTTTTAATATTCCCAAAGTCCGCGCCACATACAATAAAAGCAACTTTAATGAACTTTAATCATTAGAATAGAGTATAAACATCCACTTGTATCCACGATTCAAAAATTTCTGAAGTTATATTTCAGTCCGCTAACCGATTTCCTAAATACCCCAAACCGGCCGTGAAGCGTGCACAGTTGTCCGTGTAACAACAAATATGATCTCTCATTATTTTTGTGGAACAGCATGCCGTGGAGCTTAAACGTTGTCATTCGGCGCAGAGAATCAGAATCCGCAGTCCCGAAACCAACCAACAGTGGTCACACAAATATTATCAATTTTAGTTTTCAGTTAGAACTTAGGGGAGACGGGGGCTAGTTGGCTGTGTTTTCAGTTTTCATTTTTTACCGCTTTGATGTACCTAGATTTTGCAAAACAGAACACGTGGCATGGTAGGGCTGACTGTTGGCAACATCTCTGAATTTTATTAAAATGTTTGATGCATTGTCTCCATTTTTAGAGACAAAAATACGTGACGCGGAAAACCCGCCAACTTACCCCGGCCCCGGGGTAAGTTGGCAGTATGTATAGATACACCATAAAATAAGCAATCAAATGGAGAATCAAATACTTCATGGGTCTTTTTGGAACGTGCTGAATGTCTTTTCAAGAAAACTGTATATTAATCGACATTTGCTATTATATTTCAGTTTCAATATCCCGGAATATTGAAGTCGCATACTCCATATTCAACAGCAAATTTTCAAAATTCTTTAGGTGATAGGCTGAAGTAAATGTTTCCTGCATTGACGAGATACACAAGAAAAAGATTTTCTTTCTTTGGAGTGAATTCCAGAAATAAAAATTTTTGATGGCTATTTTTGCATCGTAAATAGTACCGCAAACTTGCCCCGCGAGCAGCACCGCCATCGCCCTAAATAACACAAAGTGTTTAAAATTTAGGAAATTTACTAGGTATTCTCGAAAACACAATATCGCCCACAACTTACACAATACAAAATGTTTTGCAACCAAAACACATTGGATAATAGGTTTCACATAACTTGAGGTACATAACGAGAGGCAGTGCTATATGTCTAATAGAAACGGAGAAAAAGGAATTCCGCCAACTTACCCCAACCGCCAACTAGCCCCGGGCTCCCCTACTGATATAGGGTTATTTATTGAGATAAATGGTTGGTTTTAATAAATTACGATCATTCGCAAATGAAATTGAAAAAAAAATCGCTCTCGTAACCTTCAATAAAGTAGCCAATTCCTAACATGCTCATTAGAAGCCCAATTAGTACGTTTTAAGATTGTGTGTAACATACTGAATTCTTAAAATATGGAATACATGCCTAATTGAAGAGAATTTTGGACCTGAAAAATAAATTAAAAAATAGGTACGTTATATCGAGGAAAAATGTACGTTATATCGAATGACGCTATATCGAGGGTACGTTATATCGAGGGTACGTTGTATCGAAGATTACCTGTATCAGTTTTTCAACACTCACCTCACTCTTCTGCATTTTCCTCCACTTCAAAGTTCCTAACATGAAAATAAGACTTTATATACAGAATGTAAATACGCCAATCAATTCAGCTTTCCAATATACGCCGTAACTTGCCATTAACTCGACATATTTGTTTAATTTTAGTGATTTTCAAACCCGCTAGGTGGCTATTAGTATACAAAATATTTTTTTAAAAAATCGTCAAATGCTCATAGAAACCGATTCTGATGTACTAGAGACAAGCGAAAAACAGGCTACTGGCAGGTGTTGCCATATCTATCCTCAGGTACGGTGGACCGTCCTGGGCGAGAGCATTGGAAGTAACCAGTTACCTTCGGAAACTGGAGAGCACCTACCGCTCGATGTGTCTCAGAGTGATATCTGCCTACCGCACGGTATCACACGATGCATCCTGCATGATAGCGAGCATGATGCCAGTCGGGCAGGTCATTCGGGAAGACAAAGAGTGTTTTGAATTGCGTGGAAATAGGGAGGTCCGCGAGTGCACCAGGGTGACCTCGGTCGCCAGATGACAGCGCGAACGGGATAACTCCCTGAGAGGTAGGTGGACCCACCGGCTGATACCTAACATATCGTGCTGGGTGGGTAGACCCCATGGGGAAGTTCACTTCCATCTGATACAAACTTAGTTGTAAATGAATGGTACAACATTCCCATAAGACGCTATTGAATTTTTAGTTGATCGGGCTTCCGGTTCCATAGTTACGGGTTGAAGAGTGCTGTCACACAGCAAATTCCCATATAAAATGGTAACCCTATGATGTCCGAATGATGTAATACATATTCAAATACGTTCAACATTATTTAGATTTGCGGGTCTAGATCACTAATGACCAATCAAAGCAGCTTTGACCACATTGGCCACCTATGACGGATCTTGATGCCCCGAGGAACTAGCCAAATTACCGAGCTAATGTCACACCTATTTCCTAGCAAAATTTCTTAACCTATTTGTACAAACTTGATTTAAAATAAAACGTATAATACTCCCAGTGACTTCTTTTGAATTTCATTCAGTTCTGATTTTTGGTTTCGAAGTTACAAGTTGGTTATTGCGGTCACATAGGAATTTCTCATGTAAACCGGTACAATCGTAATACCACATAGGTTAAAAATCTTTTGAAATAAACATCAAACTATTTTGATTCACAGACCTAGATCACTTGAAGGTGAATCAAAGATTCATGGAAAATATTGTCCACTATCGAAAATACCGGATGGTCCGGGTTTCGGGCATATTCCAGAACTAAAACTATGAAGTATTGTTTCTCTTTAGTTGGGCACCCTATTATACTACAGCATGAAAACCGTTGAAATACATTATAGCTAATCTAGTAGGCCTTTCTTGGAGTTTTTTCTACTGCGAGCTTCTCTAGTTTAGAGAACTGGATATTCTTTCTTTCCGCTTTCAGACGTCAACCGAGCAACAGTTGTTACTAGAACCGAGGTGGTTAACCAAAAGAAACATTTTCACTGGTACTTCGAACCGGATTGGGGCTCGGCCTTAGATAATTTCAGTTGAATAATTTATTTGCATTTCAGGTATTCAGCTATGCCAAAGTGAGCCATGTAATAGGTTAGCAACAGAAATCGCTAATTGGAATTAATACAGTAAGAACCTAACATGTAAGTTGGCTGATGTTGGCTAAAGCGGGTTAGTAGAAAAATTTTCGACGATAGGGTTGATTGCACAATATTGCTAACATGTGGGTTGGCAAAGCCGTATCGATCTTCGACGCTTGGGCCGGCTCAAAAAAAATGGTCGACATGTGGCTTGAAAGAAAAAAAAAATTGATGATGGTGTTCATTGCACAATACGGCTAACATGTGGGTTGGCAGAGAAGTTTCGATGCTTGTGTCGATTGAATAATGCAGCTGACACGCGGGTCGGCTGAGATAGCTCGGACGCTAGGGTCGATTCAACAATTTGACCAGAATGAGAAAAGCCAACGAAAATTTCAATACATAGTTCAAGATATCAATAAGGACGATGCTTTAGTAAGCAGTCTAGCATGTGAGTTAGGACGCGTTTAAAAAAATCTGAAAATAGCTCTTAATTTTCAGATTGAAAGCAACAATGAATGAATAATCAATACATGTATAAAATTCCGACGAGATTTAATTATTGAAGACAAAGAGGTTAACGCAAAAGGGTAAATAATACTTGCTGCTTTACAGGTGCAGAAATGGCGGATAACGCAAACGAACTCGACGGTATCATCGAAGAACCGTCTGAACCTACAAGTCCGATGATCTACGTTATGCAATCGGAATACGATAGTATCACCGTGCAGAGGAATCATGCCGTATCCAGAATAACTAATATCATCAAGACAATAACAACTTTTCAAGAATGGCCCTTGAGACTCGACGTGATATGCTGAAGGAATGCTATAAATCGTACGATCAAGCGCAAAGTACACTGGAGAAATGGAACCCCGAGGAAAGCCAGAATCGCGATGAAGTGGAAATTCATTACATCAATGGCCTTGCTACATTCGAACGGACAATCGCATCCAAGGGCCGGGAAGACACAATTATAACTGATATTATGGCGGTTTTTACCAGACGAGCGAGTAAGCACATTTCGACTTAATACTGTCACTTACGGTACGTGTTCCGCCCCTTTCATTGCGGCTCGTTGCCTCAAGCAGCTGACGATGGATTTCGAGCATATATATCCTGAGGCAAGTCGAGTCATTCAGATGGATTTTTAGATGGAGGATGCGTTAACGGGCCATGAACGACTTGATAAACTGATCCAAGTGAAGGATTAACTTACCACTATCCTAAGTAGTGCAGGGTTTGAGCTTCACAAATGGAAGTCAAATGAACCCAGCTTAGCGAGTGAAAAAGACGAGTCGAAAATCGTGAAAATCTTAGGAATGCGTTGGGACACACATTTGGACAGATCCAGCTTCAGCAACGAAATCAACGTACAAGCAGGAATGACAAAACGCAAC
Source organism: Topomyia yanbarensis (assembly GCF_030247195.1). Lineage (NCBI taxonomy): Eukaryota > Metazoa > Arthropoda > Insecta > Diptera > Culicidae > Topomyia > Topomyia yanbarensis. Next base: position 467,470,162 of record NC_080671.1, read on the forward strand.
ATTTTGTCCGAAGTTCAAAAGATTTACGACCCTCTCGGAATTTTGAGTCCCATAATTGTTCACGGAAAGTTAATTATGCAAAGTATATGGACGAAGAAACTAGATTGGGATGAGCCGCTACCAGATCAGGTAATGGAAGAATGGAAATGGATCTGCGAACAAATAGCTGAGCTCGACACCAATAGTTTCGCAAGGTACATTACCACCACTGGAGGTACAATAGAGCTTCATGGATTTTCAGACGCGTCGAAACGAGCATATGGTGCTGTGATATATGTTAGAACAGTTGTCGAGAATGAAGTACATGTCAATCTACTCTGCGCAAAATCTCGTATAGCTCCTAGTGCCGACCAAAACAAAAAAGAAGATATCTTGAGCGTTTTTTCAAAACGTCATATCTGAAATGAGTTACTCTCTTTGTTTACTTTCTCTTCTGTTAATAATTCGGCCACTTTAACATTTATCCCTCAGCTCTTTGCATAATATGCTAGCTAAAACCACCGTCTTTCGATCTGTACTGTAAAATAAGTGAAAAGTGTTATAGTGACGCCGTAAAAATCGAAAGAGAAAGTATAAACAGAGAGTAACTCATTGCAGATATGACGTTTTGAAAAAACGCTCAAGATATGACAATTCCTAGAATGGAGCTCCGGGCTGCCACATTATTGGTGGAATTAATGACAAAGGTGAAGGAAACAACGTTAACATCGAAGGCGCTTATTATTGGACAGACTTAATGGTAACTTTAGATTGGATCTCTAAACCTATCAATTGGCCTGTCTTTATTAGGAATCGAGTAGCCAAAATCAACGAAATATCATCCTGTCACGACTGGAATCATGTTCGTTCTAAAGAAAATCCTGCCGATTTAATTTCTAGGGTGCTTCCGCAAAGAAATTAGCAGAAGCTGCAATTTGGTAGAAAGAGCCGGAATTTCTGCAGGAGCAGGACCGACCGTGGGTACAGAAAGCAATGAGAACGTTGATTGCGATGATTGACCACCAACCACAAGATATACAAGATGAACGAGATTATAAATTGATAGATCGATATTCCAGTTACAAATAGCTACAGAGAATCATTGCTTACAGCTTACGATTCAAACGGAACTGTATGAGTAAAAAAAACTGATCGAACCGTCGAACATCTCACCTTAAATGAGTTAAAACAGGCACACAACCAAATTATAAAGATGATTCAGCGGCAGCATTTTTCAAAGGAGCTAAATAAACTAACATCCGGGAGAGCTGTTAACAAAAATAGCAGTCTAATAAGTATGAACCCGTTCTTGGATACCGATGAATTACTTCGGGTTGGAGGAAGGCTACAGTCATCAGGAGTAGGATTCAATTAACAACACCCTATCATATTGCATAGAAATTGTAACGCGACATAGTTGATTGCTGTGCAACATCATCACAAGTATCTTCACGTTGGCCCACAAGGTCTTTTGTACGCACTAAGATTAAAGTATTGGCCGATCCATGGTAGAAGTTTGGTTCGCAAGATTGTGCACAAATGCGGAACAATCCAAACACAGCGAAACAAATTATGGGACAGATGCCGGACGTGCGGATAACTCCTGGGAGACCATTTCAAACAAGTGGGGTAGATTTTGGTGGCCTTTTCACCATCAAGGAAAACTTCGTTCGAACAAAAAAAAACTCTGAAAACGTACATGGCCCTGTTTATCTGTTTACGGACTCGAGCCGTACATTTGGAACTCGTTAGTAGCCTTTCTAGTGCTTCATTCACAGCTGCACTAAGAAGATTCACTAGTCAGCGCGGGCGCTGTAATGTAATTTATTGTGATAATGCCACAAACTTTGTTGGTTCCCGAAACGAGATCAAGGCCTTAACCGTCTTATTTGAAAACGAAGTAGAACCAGGAATACGCGATTTCTGCATAATGCAGGAAATGGAGTGGAAGTTTATAATGTAGCAGCGTCCAAAAACGCCAGCTGAAATGTGCGCTGACAAATTAAAAATTATCGTCAATGGTCTGGTCCCCTGTCTGGTGGAAATGTTGGTGACAATCGAATCTCCAACGACGAGCTCCTTATAGTTGCAAAAGATCAGAGAGCGCGGAAAACTCCCAGTCCGGACGGTATCCCCAACGTAGCACTGAAGACCGCGATTCTAGTGTTTCCGAACATGTTCAGGATAGTCGGGATCTATCATAAAGTCCAGGTACACAAAGAGAGTAAGCACCACATGGCTGATGGAAACGGAGAAGCGGGAACACTGTCAACTAACCCTGGCCTCCCTACAAGTTATCACGCCATGTTTCATGACAAAAAATTCGCAATTTCCGTCTACTATATGGAAATAAAATAAAAAAAATACCTGTCGATTATTTTTTATTGTTGAATCGAAAAAGATTGTGGCAAAGTTTGGGATATTCTCATTTGGGTGGAATCAAACACACAATTTGGCAATAATTTTAATTATTTCGTGTTACAGTAAAATTTTCTAGGTTATCAAACATATGCAAGTAAGAAAAAAACACAATTATAACAACTGGATGACAATCGTAGTGAAACTGGATCTTAAGAAGAAAAACGCTCACTAATACCAAATATTTTCACCAATATAGTCTTATCGTACTATAAATACAACACGTTGCATTCCACGACTATTGTGGTATTTCTGATCCCTTTGACTTCTCAGAACCAAAATTTTGTCCTTTTCTGTCTTAAACATGCTCAGTGCCAGGTGAACACGACGTGAGCCATAATCAAATATCCGGTCGTTACAATCACGCTTACCAACATAATGGGAAAACCGAGTCTACAGAAAAAGAAAATAAAATTGCAATAACTAGTCGTTTTCTAACACGAGAAGATCCATCAAACTTACTTGAAATAGTCCATGAAACTGAACTGATAACCGTGCTGTTCTGCTATCCCGGCGCAAATGACATTGGCGGAAGCACCGACCAGTGTTCCGTTGCCTGCGAAGCGAAAGCAAAAAAAAACGAAGCAAGCAAATCATAATTGTTAATTCACAACACTACACATTTTTACCGGGTGTCTTACCTCCTAGGCAAGTTCCAAACGCTAGCGCCCACACCAACGGTTGAAGAGGAAGACCAAGAGAAGATTTCTCCGACAACGCAACGACGATCTTGACCATCATAGCCGTCACGGGAATGCTATCCACGAAGGCCGACGTTAGAGCGGAAATCCACAGAATTATGATGATTGCAACCGCTAGCCGTAGGTCTTCGGATACCGCTAGAATGATGGATTCAGTCGCGTGGCCAATCCAATCGATTAAACCCATTCTTTCGATGGCTTCCATCAGGGTGAACATTGCCGCGAAAAAGAGCAGGGTTGGCCACTCGACTCGGGATAGAAGGGCATCCATGTCGTTTCTGATAAGGTTATTGATGATCAACATCCAATGGAATTTGTTATATGAAAGTTTACTTACTTGTCAGCGATGATCAGCAATAGAACAACACCAAGAAGTGCTGCCCATCCGGAGGACAGTCGCCTCAGCTCCGGGATCGACTCAAGGAAAAATAGTGAGACAATTAGGGCACAGGCGACCCCAGACTTGATAAGCAATGATTTGTTTTTTATTGGATGTTCTTTTTGCAGCTCTTCAAGCGTCGAACGGTAAACATCCTTCGGCAGGCATACTTTGGTCATCATCTTTTTCAGCTCATGCTTTAATAGACGGACCTTTTTCATCAACGTTTCGCGGACAATGTTGGCATCCTTCGAATATGGTGGGATCTTTCCGGCGGCTCGTTCCCAGACTTTTATGTTTCGTCGCAGCTCTCTTAATTCCTTTGGTTCATGCATTCTGAGGTTATTGATATTTCGGAACTTAATCCGGAGGTGAATGTTCGTTGCTATTACGACGATGACCACACCGACCAGCATGTGAGCAGTAAACGTTAAAAATGTTACCCCCTGAAACGGTTAAAATCGAACAATAATTGATTAATTTTATATTTAAGTTGAGGGTTTCTCACGTGTTTCAAAATATACTGATTCGATGTGATGATAACGTTGGGTGGATCCCCAACCGGCGTCGTTGTTCCTCCAATATTAGCATGCACGGTGATGGCCATCAGGATTGGCACGGGGTTCATGTCCATTACCTCGCATAATCTGAAAGGGGGTCATAGAAGTGTTTAATGTTTGGTTCACGAGCGACCCACTAGAAAAGCCCTGAATGGAAGCAGTTGGTACCTTATTGTGATGGGAGCCATCAGCAACACTGTAGTCACATTGTCCATAAAGGAGGAGATCAATGTGGTACAGATGCATAAGCAATGGATGAGATTCCAGATTTTCCCATTGGTGATCTGGAAAGAGGGAAATTGGTATCTATATTAAAGTCGGTTAACACATACGGCTAGTCAAATGGGTAGAGAACTTCCATTCTATGAAGTTCAATAAATGTAAAAGTGGCTTAATTCTTATATAAATACATGTTTGGTGCACAATTTAGAAGGAAATTGATTGTCCACCTAATATCCAAATTAATGAATGCGATGTAACAACAGATTAGTAGCGTTCTAATTATTTGACATTTCTTGCGTAGGATTCTTTGATCAATAATTGTCATCAAACCAAATTCAAGGAAACATGGCATAGGGCCATGTTTGCTTGAAGGTGCTAAACTGATATACGACTGTAAAAACTATCATGCTGCATTGTTAGACATTATTATACTGAACCCGAATGGGTTAAAACAGTTTCGTATATAAAGGGATTTACATTTCGACTTCATCTCATCCGTGTCTGGCAGCCCGACTTAGCCATATAAATAGACGCTAAATCCAAATCGAAACACTGCTTGTGATCGCTAGTAAACAATGGGTGAAGTCCCACAAGCAAACGTTTCTTACGAGATCATGTTTCGATTTCGCTGTGATCCCGGAATTGCAGCATTACAAGACTCGTTTGAGAGAATGTAGTACTTACGAAATCGCGAACCATATGATTATCAAAAAATGTTTACCAACGGCATTTTAGCTTTTGACATAATATTCAATTAAGTTACTTTCTTATGAAGACAATTCAAAATAACGAATTTTTGTTGCAAACCATCTAGGTGAAAAAAATGATAAGCTAGTTTACCGTTTCGCGAAATATTCAGGAGGCGTAGAAGTTTTTTACCCTGTTTCCTGATACATTCTTTAAAAATGCTCTAAAACGGGAAGGCAAAATGGATTGAGGTTTTTTTTGCATATTACAAAACACTATTTTGTCTTGAATAACAATTTTTAGTGGTATGCGAAATCCATTTCTGCGATCCTTTCCGGCTCTTTGAAGTTGCCAATACAAAAAATAGATGAAATGCGGTACCATGGATAGGTGCTTGTACGTTCATCGAAAATAAGAAATCGAAAGGGATCTTAAAGCATATTGAAATAACTACTCCTTGACATACCCTTTTTCAAAAAATCACATTATGAACAAAATTGTGGCAATTTGAACAAAAAAAATTGTTTTCTTCGAAAAATCGTCAATAATTGCATCAAAAAATAATTACAATTAAAATTTTCCAAAAGCGATGGGTCAATCGTATTCCCGACATCCCAGGACACAGAAACATACAGTTGAAAACCAGAAACCAGTACATGTCCTGGGAAACCAAGACATCGTGTCATCCTAATTATTATAGTTATTATGATCTAGTTTATTCATTATGATGGTCCATTGATTTGATATTTATTTTCTCGGATTTATGCAAGGCAAAGTAATAGATAAAGGTATACTGATGCGAGACAAAACTAGACTGGTTCGGGTTATATAAGCCGATCTCCTCAGTCTAACAACAGGGTCGAAAAGCAAACGTAACTCATCACTACGTATCTACCGACGCCTTCAAAATATTCTTCACATTCATTCTTCACCATCGTCTGGAAACGGACACGCGATCATTGTTGCATCGGTTTCAACCAGTTTTTAGATTGAAAGTAGAAAATACATGTTCTTATTGAAATACTGTAATTTAAGCAGCCCGTATGACTACATTACAAATGTTCTTTTTGGGACAAATCATATCTGCATCTGTTATACGTTTTAATTATATACTATCTTTAGCAACCTTATTCACTATTGAACATCGTGTTATAATATAATCGTAACTATCGACTAATTTAATATTCAATTTTTTGTCGCGTCGATTCCAAAAAATTGATATAATCCCTTTTCAATTGGCTCGCTAGCGATAATTCTTGACAGCAATCAAAATGATAGCAATAGTGTCAACAACTAAGCGAAACTATGGGTAGATGGCCATGAGATGTAATTTTATGCAATGAGCTTTCACACTGTAACAAACGAACAACTATGAATGGTCAATTATGTCGATATATTTCATTCATTTGTTGAATATAAATCGAAAGAAAATGAGCATCAAAATTGTTTTTTAGTTTCAAAACGTACTATTGATGCGTTGGTTCATGCATATGCAAAAAAATCTTTCAATATTTGTGTCTCAAAAGATTCAATATTCAATTCTGACCACGATGCAACAAAATGCACACAGTGCACACTAACTGTTTCAAATCCCCTGGTGTTGCCGATTTGAATGTAAACAAAAGTTTACTTTCACAAAATTTTCAGGCAGGAAATTTCGATTCTTCGATCGTTTGGCTGGAGTCTGGTGCAATGAAAAGCTTCCTTTGGGTATTGCAAAGGGATCAAAATGAGTTGAGTACGATCTTTTTGGTAGAGGCTTAGATAAACTATGCAGAAAACTGCACCGTCAGAAAACGCCATGGTGTTTCAATCTGTACTAGGCCACTGGTTTTCTGGACAAGATATCTTTGCTAAAAATGAATACAATAAGATTACATTCATTCTAAAATATTCCCTATGGCTTGTTTTAGGTATTGAAGCGATTTGAATGCGGGCCGCGCAGTATGTATGACGGAAAAAATTATTATATGTAGTAAGTAAATATTCTCAGTTTATTGTGAAATGGTCCGTTAAACCGTCAAAATTATTGTTTCCATCTTTTGACAATTTGCGTGTCGATTAAAATATATGGTATTTTAATAATAATAACACATCTAACAAAATTTGATGGTTACTCCCATAGAATAGTCTCAGGGTTGAGAAATAAAGGTTTGACATCTGCACTTCGTTTAAAGTTGCACATTATGGAGCATGCACGAAAATTTTTTTACTAGTATGGACAACGTTCAAATAATGGACATTTAACCTGTCCTACTCCACCATTCTCCATTTCTGACGGAGATACTTTCCATCTCATCCTCAAATGACGTCTTACAACTATGAAGGTCAGACTACACGGTCTGGGGAGGACATAGCGTAGTTGGTAAGCCCATTACACTGCATGCAGCTCTCCTGAGTTCGAACTCCCACCCCAAATCGGCCAGAAATGCCATAAGTTTTTAGGATCTACTCAAATCGTCTTGTGTTTTTCGACGGTAAAACTGAAATCGTGTTTTTTAGACATATATTTTATTTCCGACCCATTTTTTTTAAATTACAACATGGTTGACTGATTTCACTCAAATTTAGAATCAAAAACTGTGCTCAGTAGTGCCCAAGGGCCCTGAGTTGCCTGAAAATGGCTCGAACGGCAGTGATAGCAAAAACAGTGAAGCAACTACGGTAGATGGTTTATAATTACTGCCGGCTTCACCCCGGAACGAAGAAGTCATCTATTTCAGAATTAAGACAACGGGACTTACAATAGTAACACTGTTTCGTTCAGTGCTGCTCTCAACTTTTTCATGTTCCTGAGATGATGAAACTGGATAAAGTTGATTTCCAGCTTTCGAAAAAGCCACCTTTTTTCTTTCAATCAATATTCCACTTTGCTCACAGATGACCGACGATTGCAGCCTTAGAATATTGTCTCTTTTTGCATCTCTCTAGATTTTTGTTATATGTCCGAGAGGCGTTTTGTGATTTCGGTAATTGTGACCGGTTCAAATCGACGAAAAACGAACATGTGCATTTAAAATAATAGTAAGTCTTCTTATTCTACAAATTGCTATAACGAAGAAGGCACTGGTAGTTAAGTTGCAAGTCAAGAGTTCAGATGGTTGAGTCTTGAGTCGCCTCTCTGGTGTTGGTGATGGGCATACGGTGCGGAAAGAGACCGATGTAAAATAAATTTGAATAATAACAATAATTGGTATTTTCATTATTCGAAAGACTTAATCCATGCGCAAAATTTGTTTGGAAATGTTTCCATACCGAAACATCGAAATTATTGAAACCTGTGCAATTCATTACAATGCCTGTTATGAAAAATAGTCGGAAAAGAAAACACATCGAGTGCACGTCGCCATGCTTTGATTGAGAACACAATAAAAGAATGTTCATGAAAATATTTTTTGTGGGAAACTTTTGGGAGCAATTTAAAAACAATTGTACACACAATGGTCACCAAAAGTCCGAGGTTCTTCAAATATCCTCAAAGGTACATATATTAGCTTTCCCAACTAGCAATAGTGGTTTTAAGGCACTCTTGAAGAGCCTCTTAAAACTTAGAATGCACTTGTAACGTGCTATAAAACATTAATTGCTACTTGGGTTGACTCCTTCTATCAGATTTAGGGCAAAGCTAAGGTTGATTTGTGTAGATACTTTCACAAGAGCATTTTGAACGTTTTTAAAGGCTTTCATTAGCGTTTGTTTTGATGTTTGGGACAAACATTTTGGAGAGGGCGGAGTGTAGTACAAAAATAACATAATTGCTTCTGTACCAGTCTAAGACGACACAGTGGAAGATGCTAAATCTAACCTAGAAAGTGTCAAGACTTCGTGAGTCCTCAAGAAATGCAGAAGTCTCTTTTTTCATGTAGATTTGTAACTTGACGGTCCCAGATGTGAAGACGAACTGAACATTTTCCACATCTGCGGATCGCTTGCCAAACAAGGATTTCGTAGCGAATTTCGGCACCTCCTCCCTCTTCCTTTATTGCTTCCTTCTGCATGTTTTGTCAGAATGTTCTGGGTGCCTGTTCAGTGCTTTTCGAATTTTGTGTACATGAAGTTGTACATTGCTTAAAATAAATTGAAACTTGAATAAAAATTTTAGCTTCACGTTTGAATTGGTTCAATTCCTGCTCATTCTGTGCCTTGTTTCCTACCGCTGCCATCACTCCGGTTGGTTGTCTGGTTCTCTTTAAAAGTCTTGCACAAACGGGATAAGTTGCAATCCTTTATTACACTTACGCTATCGAGTTATAAATAATTGAGTGCTACTATTTTTTTTTGGAAAATTGCCTTTAAAATGATTTATATATACCAAGTTCAGGGCGCCTGATCCTGGCCCTGTGTTCCCTTGCGTAAAGACGGACTGGCTGCCGTAATCGAACTGACAGAGCACTCATTCTCATTCATTCTAATTATATACAGGGTGTTTGGTTCATGGTTAAGAATCTCTCGGGGGGTGATAGACTGCCATATTTGGAGAAAAAAATTGTTCTACACATACCACCAAATCTCAACCGTTACGGAGTTATTGAACTTTTTGTGTAAAAAACTTATTTGTCTTAAAATACCTCTAACTTTAAAAGTATACTTTGTATTTTAAATGTTTTAGTTCCATTGGAAAGGTGAGAAAATTTCGCATTGAGTGATGCCCTCACATGTTTCAGCTAATGAGTTTAAGTAGCCTTTTCAAAGTAATTTATTGAAAATTAAACAATTTTGAACGATTTTTCGTTCATTTCTTGAAAATCCTAATAGTTAACCTCATCATTTTAATAATTCAGATTGTTAGTCTTGGTGAGCTGCTTAATTCGTTCTTTGACATGACACACTTACCTTTTCTTATTTTCATGATTTTGGGTTATTCAACTTGGATATTTTTATCTCATTTTCACTAGTACCAGCTCTAATTGAAAAATTATGGCACCAAGATAGCCAAGAAAATTTTACAGTGAAGAATGCATTAATACCTTTCAGTTAAGTGAATTCAACATTCTTTTAAAAGTAAATTAGTTTAAAGTTAGTGCTATTATTAGCATTTTCCTTAATTTTCTTAAAATAGTAAATAATAAACATCACCATTATTATCATGGAAATAATGCATCTTAGCAAGTTCTACAGTTCTTTCTTTGACTCCATTCAATTATCTGTTTTGGTTTCGACGCAAAATCGTTTTTATCACATCGTTTCATGTGGAAAAATAACGATTTCGAACCCACTACATTTGTTGCGAGCTCATGCTGTATTAACTATTAAATAGCAGCAAAATGAAAAGAGTTTTAGACAAAGTGTCAAATAAAAAGTTATAGAGAACATTAAGGGACATCAAATGAACAATAGTAACGATAAATTTTGTTGATTAATAATTAGAATAATTAAAAAACTCTCCAAAAAACACAAATTTTGAGTTATTTCGTTAGTAAAAAATCATTTAGTACACTTAACTAAAAGATATTTGTACATACACTGATAGCGCATTTTCTCAGCTTTCCAATGAAACCTTGTAAATAACGATATAAAGCATATTTTTAGATTGGAGTCTTTTAAGCACTTGCAAGTCGGTTACAGGAAAAGTATAGTAATGAAATTACAAAGAAATGAGAAGAGATAGAACAATGACGTCCAATAACAAATTATGAATCGTCCTAAAATCCAACTTTTGGATAATGGATATTGCTATAATCATACTTCATTATTTCGAGAAAATTAGCAAAAACCTCCTCAAAAACACTAACTTTTAACTACTTTACAGCTAAAAGGCAAATAAAACTAATTACTTTTATTAGATATGAGAACACCATTCAATAGGAAATTTTCTCACCTTCGAATGAAACTGAAATATTTAAAATACAAAGTATACTTTTAAAGTTAGAGGTATTTTAAGACAAATAAGTTTTTTACACAAAAAGTTCAATAACTCCGTAACGGTTGAGATTTGGTGGTATGTGTAGAACAATTTTTTTCTCCAAATATGGCAGTCTATCACCCCCCGAGAGATTCTTAACCATGAGCCAAACACCCTGTATATAATTAGAATGAATGAGAATGAGTGCTCTGTCAGTTCGATTACGGCAGCCAGTCCGTCTTTACGCACGGGCACACTGGGCCAGGACCAGACGCCCTGAACTTGGTATATACATAAATCATTCTAAAGGCCATTTTCCAAAAAAAAATAGTGGCACTCAATTATTTATAACTCTATAGCGTAAGGGTAATAAAGGATTGCAACTTATCCCGTTTGTGCAAGACGTTTAAAGAGAACCAGACAACCAACCGGAGTGATGGCAGCGGTAGGAAACAAGGCACAGAATGAGCAGGAATTGAACCAATTCAAACGTGAAGCTAACATTTTTATTCAAGTTTCAATTTATTTTAAGCAATGTACAACTTCATGTACACAAAATTCGAAAAGCACTGAACTGACAAAACACGAAATCCTTGTTTGGCAAGCGATCCGCAGATGTGGAAAATGTTCAGTTCGTCTTCACATCTGGGACCGTCAAGTTACAAATCTACATGAAAAAAAGAGACTTCTGCATTTCTTGAGGACTCACGAAGTCTTGACACTTTCTAGGTTAGATTTAGCATCTTCCACTATGTCGTCTTAGACTGGTACAGAAGCAATTATGTTATTTTTGTACTACACTCCGCCCTGTCAAAAATGTTGATCCCAAACATCAAAACAAACGCTAATAAAAGCCTTAAAAACGTTCAAAATGCCCTTGTGAAAGTATCTACACAAATCAACCTTAGCTTTGCCCTAAATCTGATAGAAGGAGTCAACCCAAGTAGCATTTAATGTTTTATAGCACGCTACAAGTGCATTCTATGTTTTAAGAGGCTCTTCAAGAGTGCCTTAAAACCACTAATGCTAGTTGGGAAGGCTAATGTATGTACCTTTGAGGATATTTGAAGAACCTCGGACTTTTGGTGACCATTGTGTGTACAATTGTTTTTAGATTACTCCCAAACAAGAAAACGACTGGATCTTGGAGCACGTACATTGGGTAAACGGAATCGATGTTCACGCTGTGATCGACAGGCGCATCACGGAGCACCTTGTCCAGCAATTGACAAAGACTGCCGCAAATGTGGCCGGAAGGGCCATTTCGCCGCGGCTTGTCGCAAGAAGCAAGTGAACCGAGTAGACCAACGAAGCCCACGGAAAACATCAGGGGAAGATGAGCAGGTATGATTTCAGTTCTATTTTTAATAAACAAAGCAAAAAAAAACAAAATAAGAGAAACAAAACTAAACAAAAGAAGAAAGCTTATTGTGAAACTCTTTTAATAAAAAAGAACGGTGAGTGAATTTTAAAATAGATTAAAGTGTTTTTTATCATAACATATTACGCGAATCAAAATACGAAGACACGTTCATGGACGTTTGTTGCTCAGAGATCCTCCCGGCCCCCTCACCCCTTTTTACATTGCTCAATGACTCTGAAGTAATACAAATTATTTGTCTCACTACCGTACTTTCTCCCAGAATGCTTACGCACTCTCCCTCAGCGACGTACTCATCAGCTGCACCTTAAATTCGTCGAGCCCACTTGAGTTTCTTATCGACTCAGGAGCAGACGTAAACATAATTGGCGGGAAAGACTGGAAGCAACTACAAAGTGACAGAAGAAATGGTCAGTTAATTATCAATAAAATTGAGGACCCGAAAACCCTGAACTTGCGGGCCTATGCTTCAGAACAGCCCATGAAGATCGAATGCACTTTCAAAGCGGAAGTTGCGGTGGCCGGTTTAAACAGCTTTCAGCTGAAGTCTTAGTAGTACCTTGTGGTCGTCGATCGTTATTGGGCAGAGACACTGCTAGCGAAATGAAACTTCCAAAAGGGTCCTCAGTTAACACTTTCGAGACGGACAAGTTGGAAGTATTCCCAAAGATGCCAGGCGTACGGGTAAAATTTAGCATAGACCGATCCGTTCCACCTGAAAAGAATGCCTACTATAACGTACCAGCCGCTAGAGCTAGACTCCAAAAAAATTGAAAAGCGGGGGATTATAGAAAAAGTTACCTCAGCGCCAGAATGGATTAGCGGCATGTCAGCAGTATCAAAGGGTAAAGATGATTTCAGGCTCGTCGTCAATATGAGGGCACCCAATAAAGCAATTAAACGCGAATATTTTCGCTTACCGCTGATTCAGGAGATGAAAACAAAACTTCACGGAGCAAATTTTTTTTCGAAACTAGACCTTACTAGCGCCTTTTATCACCTGGAGCTGTCTAAAGAATCACGAGACCTAACTACATTCCTGGCCGAAAACGGGATGTACAGATTCACAAGACTAATGTTCGGGGTGAACTGCGCACCGGAAGTGTTTCAGCGTGAGATGTCTAGAATACTGGAAAACGTCGAAAACGTCATAATTTACATTGACGACATCCTAGTTTTTGGGAAAACTCTCGAAGATCTTCACAAAACGGTTGCTAGAGTACTGCAAATCTTGAGAGTTAATAATCTTACCCTAAATACGGCTAAATGCGAATTCGACAAGACCCGTATTAAATTTCTAGGGCATGAACTGAACGAACAAGGTTTCCACATTGATGATTCAAAAGTAAAAAATATTCTAAACTTTCGTGAACCTGCTACCGCTTCAGAACTACGAAGTACGCCCAAAACCAACGAGAAGCACTTAGCGCTGTTTGGGCCGTAGAGTATTTTTCTTACTACCTACTTGGGAGACATTTTACTCTTAGAACCGACGCAAAAGGTGTGGAATTCCTGTTAAACAGATCCCGTGAGATCTCCAAAAGGGCGCTCACTCGACGGATGGGCTCTAAGACTCAGTCCATACAGTTACGTAGTAGAATACGTTGAAGGAAAATTCAACATCGCAGACCCATCTTCGCGACTGTACAATGGAAAAGACGATCCATTCGATGAAGAAGCAAGCCCTTGGGAAATCGCTAAAATTGAAGCAAACGCCGTAGGATTTGTAACAGAGGACGAAATACGGAAAGCAACAGAAGCTGATGAAATCTGATGATCACAAATCCCGCATGCTTTGGATACCGGTTATTGGCCAAAACAGCTGCACAGATACCAAATTATTTCACACGACCTCCACTTCAAAGATGGAATCTTAGTGAAACAAGGTTGCGCGGTTATCCCAGAAGCGCTACGCAGAAAAACACTGGAAGTTGCGCATGAGGGACACCCATCAACAGCAAAGTCGAAAAGTATCCTGCGAGAGCGTGTCTGGTGGCCCGGCATGCTTAAAGACGCTGAAAGCTGGGTTGAATCATGTGGGACATGTGCTACCAATGGCAAACCGGAAAAATGCAGCTCACCTGAGTTCGAACTCCCACTCCAAATAGGCCAGAAATGCTAATAAGTTTTTAGGATTTACTCAAATCATCTTGTGTTTTTCGACGGTATTTGGACATTTACAAAAAAACTTAAATCGTGTTTTAGCCATATATTTTATTGCCAACCCATTTTTTTTTTAAATTTCAACATGGTTGACTGGTTTCACTCAAATTTACAAACAAAAACTGTGCTCAGTAGTGCCCAAGGGCCCTGAGTTGTCTGAAAACGGCTCGAACGGCAGTGATAACAAAAACAGTGAAGCAACTACGGTAGATGGTTTATAATTACTGCCGGCTCCACCCCGGAACGAAGAAGTCCGTCAACACGTCAACACTTTGTGTCGACCGAATACAGTCGCGCTCCCATACATTGTGACTGTCCGACGGTTTTGCGCGACAGGAACCCGCAGCAAGCGCTGATGCGGAATACGGAAGGCAAAGTGACGAAATCCTTGCGGGTCTTGGGCCGGGAGCTCGGTTCGACCAACCAGACGATCAAAAAGTCTTTGGTCAGCATGGACATCGTCATGAGGACATGGAAGTTGAGGACGACATGTTGAAAGCCCAAGTGGTAACCCGGAATCAGCGGGTTAGGGTGCTCGCCATGGATGTTTTCAGGGTAAAGCACAACGTGGAGTACTGGCTTTTTTCATTACCTCACCACAGAAAAGGTGAACAACCCCACGAAGTTCCCAACGAAGGTCCTCTTGTGGCTGAAAATCAGTGAGAAGGAAAAGTCAAAGCCAATATTCTTTTCTTCGCAACCTGCGGTCAATGTGGTGGTGTACAGCACGGATTGGTCGCTGCACGTTTGAAAATCCCTAGAACACCCCACCCCGGACTAAAAATTGCTGAGCGAACCTGAAGCGGAGGATCTATTCGAACAATTTCGTTGCGAAACCCATGAAGACGCCTACGGCCAAAGTTTCGGACAACTGCCGTAATACCGCTAGACTAGGAACGGAGTCATTTTTGTAAAATCATGAACTAATACAAGAATCAATGAAAATTAGTTTGGTTTTGATATCATTCATCGTTTATCCCATCCTTTCGAAAATTGTCATTCGTAATGCAAGCATTAGAAGCGTTAACCCTCTGGCACTGGCATGAATGGCTCTCCGAATCAGCAGCCGCTGGTACTGAATGAAGATTTCGCTAGAGTTTCTGAAGGTGTTGCACTAAATACAACGGCGCGAGTGCCTGCCGGAGGATTAAGGGGAGCACTCTGTGGAAACCCTCGGAAAATCTTCATATTTTGGAATAATTTTTGAACAAGAAAGCAATGCGATAGCAAAGTAGCCATTTGTGTATATACAGGTACATGTCTGAACTTTACTTTTTGATTTTAAGCATATTATTTTTTTCGCAATGACAGCTGTGGCAGTCTAAGGACCTCCGTTAAACTTTTTTTGCGGTAATTACACTACAGTCCACACCAATTATGAGAAACACATGAAACATTTTTCTTGTTATAGTTACGGGTTGTGCTGTGCGCTTAAAACTCGTAAATGGTATTAAACATTAAAATTTGTTATCAATTTCCTGGCACGTATGTTTGCATCGGAAAATCAATTTTTATGGATCCAAATTTTTCGAAATATTTCCTAAGCTTTGAAGAACTTATCTTTAATCCAGTTAAAACACATTTACCATTTATTTGTATCATGTAATTTTTCTCACGTAAATGCTTTCCAATGCACCCAGAACTGTGCACGCAGACTAGACCGACATTTTTTTTAAACTTTTTTGAAACACTGCTAAAGCTCTACAAACCATATGTCACTTATGAGCTTTTTCCTATAGCTCTAGTTCACTCACAAGAGTTTTAAAGTTTCTGTCATATATGGAAAATCGAAAACAAGAAATCAAAATTCAAAAATAAAATCTTACAGTTACTCTGCATACCTCAAAACTTCAGGTGGAGTAGCTTTTTTAATAATGAACAACTTTGATGAAAGTTGCATAATGATAGGAGGTTACCGGGCAAAGTTATTTAACTTCGAAGATAAGAAGAATTTTTGAAAATGTCCTATTATAAGCATGTGCGAGAAAGAAAGGCAGCATTTAACATTATATTACAACATTTTTTACCACAAAGTCGGATGAATTTGCAGCCTTCTGCAATGTTAATTCTTTTATCTTCAGTTATGTACCTGAGGATTTTATGCCAAATAAAATAATACTGACATTTTTTACTGAATTTATTGTTTCCATATTCATATATTTTTGCATACAAACTTAAAAATTCTTGTGAGTAAACCAAAGGCATCCGAACAAGTTTGTATTTGAAATGGGGCCATAATTTTGAATTTTTTCCTGCCAGAAAATGAAGTGAATGAACGTTTTTCAAGGACGAAGATCTCCATTTTTTCCTGTGGTAAAACTGTATATTGCTCGACATATTCGAAAAGTGGTAATTATTTATTTACATAATTTAGCTTTTGGCTTCACCCAATGTTTACTCTAGTTCATCCCAAGAGTGAGTATTTATCGGGTATTCGTATTTTTATGAGACTTTAATAATATATAGTATAGCTAATAACTACAGGCGTGAGCTTTAATTTTTCAATCCTTTAAAATATTCTGAAACAATCTATCAGCTCTTCATTTTTCGCATATATGTTGTTTTTTCACAGTCTATTCTTCATTGTCAAATAAATTCAAATAGAGAAATCATTCAAGCACTTGAAAAGTTTGTATTTCTGCATAAAATTGATCTATATGCTTCGGATTTTTCAAGGTTTTAATGTAAGAAGGTAGAAAATTTTACCGGGCCTTAGAAACCCGGCTTGCCTTTTAGCGTTAGGATTTTAGCTCTCCTTCACAAGGGTTAATATACATAGTGCACAGTATTTTAAAACATCGTTTTCGTGCTCAAAATTAATATCGTCTAAACCGTTAACTTTGGAAGAATAGTTTGTTCGGAGAAGTTGTTGCCCTTATGATTGCGCATCTACAGGAGTATATCATTTAGTGATTAATTCAATTATAAGTGATATACGAAATTTATTTTCTGAACTAATTAAGATAGAGACTTTGTGTCTTCAGCAAAGTTGTAGTAAATATAACTACAAAAGAAATTGCTGAAGACACCATATAACTAGCTTTAATAGTTTGCAAGTTATGGAACATATTGTATGGAAGACCCCTTAAAGTTATTTTTTTCATTATAACTTTTTTAAACATTCTTCCACCTTCTTGTAATCTTCCACAAAGTTGTTTGCGATATCGAAACACATATTTTTGCTGAACATAGTTACTTCCTATCTGTTTAATTTAAAAAGATATTCCAAATTTTGCGAAATATTTTTGGGGTAACTTCCACCTTAAATAACTCGTTAAGGAGCAAACAACACCATAACAATCTTAAAGTACTAGCTTTTTACTTTCATATAGTCACGGTGTATTTATTAGAACAATTTTATGCAAAAAAATTCAGCATCTCTGAAACTTCGGAATATGAAAGAATGGGCTTTCCCCTTTCATTTGAAACTAAGATCAAAATAATCCGTCGGGGGGTCCAGAGCAACTTTTTTTTTGAAGTTTTTTTTCGTAACAATATAAGTTTTACTACTGGAGAAAGTTCATATTTCTGTCCCTAGATGGTGCTTTATACATTCGAACAACACTAAAAGTGAGAATTTGATAGAAAATTTAATTGTCTACAAGTTTGTTGACCACTAAAAATTGATCTGAAATCATCCGGAAAGTTGTTTAAGATTTTAACAAAGTTATATCTAAGATAGTTTCACACGAGGCCTAGTGGTTTGGAAATATGTTTTCTCGCACTTATTATATTACCAAAAAAAAATAATTGGGTTTAGTGGCATAAAAATATTAGACGGGATTCATTACGTTGACAATTCTAATTGAACTTCTGAAAATTAGGATGTTTGACAGAGTCAGAAAACTATTTGTGCTTTTGGTTTGTAATCTTTCCCGATAGGTTCGAAGGGACTACCATTCATCGGAAGGTATTGCTTGGTTACAAGGGTTTGCTTACATTTATGTTTTGTTACACGGGTGTTTTAGAAAGGACCATACATCGTATAATTTAGGTTATGATCGCTTAACTCAGCTATTATAATTCCGTTCAAGACGAAATGTTGGGACACAACGTTTCTAATTTAACGCTAACCACAGCAGTAACTGTCCAAATTAGTGGCTAGTGTGAAATGATTTATTCAAATTTTCTCCGCAAAGCATATTATGGCAGTTGGATTTTACGGCCATTTCCTATCAATTATGCGAGATATCGTTACTAAATTGATCCTAGATTATGCGGTATTTATTACTTTTGAAAACAAAATATGATTTGAGTACAACAATAACATTATATACATAGAAGTCCTCGAATATATTCCAAAAAATATTATCTTGATCCAAAAACTCAAAGTTTTTTGTTCACTGTTTGTCACATTGAATTAATTTTGAAAACAGATAATCAGCGTTTTTAACCAAACGTTACAATGAAATCCGCGAAATATTGCAATGGTGCGTTAAAAGTTTTATTGAGTTTGTTCAAATATAAAGGTTGAAGTTCAGGACAAGTCAATTTTATACGAAGATGCTAACAGAGTAGGAGATACATGTAAGAATAGTTATCAGTCATCCCTGAAAACAATCGAAAAAATGAAGAAGATGGCATACATAATTGAAAAGGCTGTTTCTGCGGGAGGAATCACTTACCATCATGGAAAAGAATATTAATATCATACTAGTTTGGTCAACACTTATCTAAAACTTCTCATCCCAAAAATATGAATGGTGCCCTGTATCAGGGAATTATAATTTTCAGCTAAAAGATGACTTTCCAAGCTCTCCAATTCTGCTGAATTCACTATTGAACTAAATACAACTATTTGGCAAATAAAAAAAGTGCTTGTGAATTAACAAACCACTAGGTCTTCTGTGAAACTAACTTAGACATAGAATTCGTTAAAATATTAAACTACTTTTCGGGATAATTTCAAATCGGTTTTTAGTTGGTAACAAAGTTGTAGACAATTAAATAATCTATCAGATTCTCACTTTTAGTGTTGTTCGAATGTCTAAAACACCATCTAGGGGCAGAAATATGAAGTAGTTCCATTGTAAAATCTATGTTTTCACGAAAAAAAACTTCAAAAAAAAAGACCCCCCGACGGATTATTTTGATTTTGGTTTCAAATGAAAGGGGAAAGCCCATTCTTTCATATCCTGAAGTTTCAGAGATGCTGAATTTTTTTGCATAAAGTTGTTAAAAAAAGACACCGTGATAGTGGCTTGATTGTTAGTCGACACGATTCTCCCCGAGTCACAGTGGCACGACGAGTGACAAAACCCCAAAAATCAATGTCTTGTAATTCTTTTGTAAATATTTATTTTATTTTTCTTTCAGTTTGAATAAAGGTATCTCAAAATTTTACTATAATCGGATGAAAAAGGAATTTTTAACATGTCGTTGAAGCAAGTGATGTCGAGGATTTCTGTTCAATTCAATTCATTAGAATTTTTAATACCTTAGAGTTTCAAATGGCGATATCTCAAGAACTACACAGCCGAATGGAGCAATTTTAAGTTCATTAAAAAGAAAAATGAATATGCTAAACTATAGATAGGAGATTTTTGTGTAAAACTGATTTACGTTTATTCTGCATCAAAAAAATCCAATTAAAAAGTTTCATATCATATCTGTAATTTATCTTTATACGTCTTCCAATTTTTGAGATGGTCTCCCATGGGTCACTTATCATGAATCTGACTCAAAATTTAGTTTAGTTTCAAGATATATAGGGCTTATCTTGTGCATTTTTGCGCCGAAGTTGGTATATCTATGTTTTTGAAAATAGCCATATGAAGACGCCCTGTAGCTCATAAATCTCCTTCCAATTAATTGCCTAAACAACATTATATTACTGAAAAATTAGTTATTTTTACTAGTTTTGTCAACCATTTCTGCTATCCGATGAGATTGGCTACTATGATTAATGTTTATATTAACCCTTTAACGACCAACGCATTCAAATGGTTTTATATAAAAGTAGTCGAAAAAATGAAATATGGAATATCAATACTGATAGCAGAAATGGATTCAGCGACCCAAAATTAGTTAAAACCTCAAGTTTTAGCCACATAGGCCAATTTTTATAATTTTGTCACAACCTTATATGAACAGGTGCCTCTGTGCGAGTGTTATGTTCAAAACAATACGCCATCGCAGTGGTTTAAAATGAAATATTCAAGCGCACTGCGATAAGCAGCTTCATCTCTTCATGGTAAATTGCATAAAACATATTCTTTGCTAATATACTATGTATGAAAAAGAAAAGGAATCTTTGACCACAATCTAGATCAAAGTACGAAACGTAGCCTATCGTGTGTTCGAGAAGTGTGTCAAGTGAAATTTAAGCAATTAGTGGATACTGGTAAGGTTGAAAAAATGACGGAAATCCCACCAGCAGGTTCTCAACAATTATAATTAGTGCAATGGCACGGTGTGTTTGACAGAATAATTTTATTAGAAAAAATCGGCATCGCTAAAACTTCAGCATGTGATAGAATAAGTTTTTCCCTTTTATTTAAAAGTAAAATTCAAATATTTTGTCGGGGCTCCAGAACAACTTTTTATTTTAAAGTTTCTTTGTTTGAAAACTTAGGTTTTTCAATAAAACTGGTTCGAAACAAAATGCTCTTAAGAAAAATTTTCCAACATATGTTGCTTTTATTCAAAAACAATATTTGGTAGTGAAAGTACGCCCTTTTAATAAGTTACTCACAAATACCAAACGCTAAACACCATAACGCGTTTAAAATTTAAATAAATAAAAAAGATATACAATATAATTGCATTGTGGAGAAAATAACAATAAATGATTTTATAACAAAAACTTAAAACACATTTCAAACATCTTTAAATTTTTAATTTTAATTTAATTTTTTTCTGTAAATAGTTTAGTTGAAGGAATGTTCAAAATGTTTTGCAATTTAAAATGCTCATGGAAAACTGTCCTTCAGAATGCAGATGTTTTTAAGTTCTTTTTGATTTTCTTTCGACATAATGAAATTACGACCTTTTCATAAGTTATTCACATTTGTTCAACAAAACCAATATGGTTTTCATAGTAAAAATGAAATTTCCCGTTAATACTCACTTCCAGATCAAGCATGATTTGTGTACGATTGTCTCGATATTCTTGATTCAATAAAAATATAGAACTGTAACGTGACAGATTCTGGCTGTAACGTGACAGATCATTGAGAATACTTCATAAAATCGAAAAAAAAGTTTTTCCTAAGGAAAACTATATTTCAAACTCTTTTTCTTTGATTTCCAAGCTCAACTTAAAACTGTATTCACGCAAATTTAGGGGCCAACAGAACAGACTTATTCAATTTAGTCAGGCAACCTCCAAACTCACTGCGAAAATTGTGTAACGCGACAGACATATCAAAATGACAATAAAGCGAAAACCGTTCATGATAGAAAATAACGTTCTGTAGAAAAAATGTGCAGCTTAGTGACCATAATAATGTGCAATTGTGATAGAATATGATTTTGTCATTTTTGCAGACTTATCTTATGAAATATGCGTAAACTTGTAACGGGGTGGATGTTCGTTGTGACTTCATTCGTGTGATATTCCGACCCATCGCAAACCATTACACACTGGATGCACATTAGACTCGTTTAATTTTTAACTATTAGCTCCACCAGGCTCTACTGATTCCTTTTATGGCCCTTAGTAATGTGCATATTTTTGTACTGGTCGGTTTTGTCTACGAACCCTCCAAAAATTGCAAAGTCTATATGGAAATTAGTATCGGAAATCGGTTAACATTGAAAATAAATTCTTATAAAATCACTTAATAAGAACACTATATATTTCTAAAGGTATTCTTCTACTGAACATATTTGTGGAACATTGTAAGCTTGTGAAAATTCGTTGAGAAAAGTTATTGACTAAAGAAGCAGCATGATTTCAAAACAAGTGGATTTTATTATTAACATAGCAGCCATTGCATTGCACATTTCCGGTGTATCTGCGCTTGTGGCGACGGCTATCACATCGATCACATTGTCTTAGCGTGCACCGAGTACAGTTCCGCCTGGACTCGGGCAGGTCCAAGGAAGACCAACCAACGTCCCGGTTCGAGATGTACTGGCAAGCCGGGATCTCCTCTATATGTCCCTCGTATACACCTTCCTAAAACCATTAGCATACAAATTTAACGGCCACTTTTATTTTTCTTATCATCCTCAGAAGTGCCCTCTTCCGCCTGTACCATACATCCACGATGGTTCGAGGCGATTCAAAGGCGACACAAAACATCTCTGTCGAATGGACCAACAAACACGGGACCTACAGCACGAACATCACACGCGCAACTCGAAGTATTGCCGATCTACACCTGAGCCGTACTACGAAAACATCTGGAGAAACCTAAGCCGTCTTGAGGAGGACCACCTGGCGTCCCAGTGCAAGATTCTTCCTGATGAAGGCCACCCGAGTCAGTAATCTATGCCATTGATCTCTCGATGCCTGAATCTGAAAGTTAATAATTTTCTCCCCCTGCCATCTTTGTCCACCCTCGCTCCCCTGACTCTTATACCCAGAAGTGTCACCCCTACCCCCCATTCAATATCTTCACGAAGCATTTAGCTCTACCTGTCTTGTATCACCAACTAATAGCAAATGATTGAATAAATAGAAAAAATACTTATGATAAATTGATAAATGATATCAGAATGGTATAATCTCACTGTTAAGTGAATTAATTCCCAGCTACGTTTATTTGATCCAGAAAATCATTTCTAAAAAATCTTTCTTAGATTCCAAGTCTCTACGATCAACATGTTCTGAGATATTTAGGATTGAAACTTAAGTGTGATGATACATTTACAGTGTTGGCAGAAACAATGAATTACTGTAATTATTGAACACATTTATCTGAAAATTGTAATACCATTTTTACAAAAAAAACGGTATTGGCAAAATTGTTAAACAAATTCAAACTTTTTACATGATGGGTTTTTCGATTGGAGTGAAAATGCTAGCTGAACGTGCGGAATTTCAAAAAAAAATTTATTCTAATCAAGGCAACGCTTTTTACATTGCTTGCTTTTAAACACGTTTCCACTGGAGCCTCGGCGGGGTAGCATACGGAACTGCAACCCGCCTCAGCGCGTAGTTCTAGGAGACTTCAACGGTGATGATAACAAATCAACATTTATCTAAGATCTTTGCGATAATTTCGGCATGACCATTATAAACACATGAAACTCGAACACCACCAATTCACACAAGACAAGATTTATTGCTATGCTCAACATCGCTAAGCCTGGATTGCATGTGGAAGCAAATCTCTGACCGTCATGGGAGAAATTTCGCTTCGCTTAAATACGAGTATATGACATATTTATCAACAGCTTCTTATGCTGCCATGATCGCATATTTGTCCCGTTTTCTATAGGATTTCCTACCTTTATGGGACTGATATGCGATCATGGGCAGTAAGCAAACCTATCGAAACTGTTTTAAAAAGAAACCATTGATTGTAGACCGAGTAATCAATGACCTAGTGTGATCCCCTTATTAATCCTTCACCCCAGACTAGACAAAATTCAGAATATTATCTCAGGGCTACCAATACCAACTTACCTTATAAATATAAACAGCGAGAAAATCAAAAATTCCAGTCTCCGCAAGAATCGCCACCAAGATCATCATCGAAAACAGTAGCAGAATCGTTTCCACATCGATCCATCCCACAACATCCTCCATTGTAGGTCGATCATCCAGTGCTGCCAGGATGGCTATAGCAAGCGTCGATGCGATTACGGCAGCAAAAGTTCGATGAACAATTTCCCAAACAATCAACGCGTACAGGAAGATCAGCACAAAGGCAGCGTAGATCACACCCACATCCCGGTTGACGGGTGACTGATCATACTGCACCGCGATGGGCATGCTGGCCTGGATGTTACTTGTCACAATCAGTCGAACGACGCTACTCTGCTGGTGTATACGATCGTAATTGCTATCGCTGATTTCGAAAATATGCTGTTTTTTAACGATCGGTGCGTTATCAAAGAGATACGGATGCACGATCGGGATATGCCAAGGATCACTAATATTTCGAACCGAACCTAGCTCAGTACTGTACGTATCGGACACGTTTTTATCCAAGTTCGACGTCAGAGATTGCAGATAGATTGTCAAATAGTTTTCGGTGATATTGCTGAACTGTTCGCCGAGAAAAGTCCCGTCGAAGGATAGTTTCACGCGAGAGCTTAGCGGTAGCTTGGGAAGGATGTAGGCTTTGGGTTTTCCGACCGGGATCGAAAGGTGTTTATCGGTAATGATTTTCTCGTCCTTCACTACCAGGAAGCCCATTATCAACAACCACGTGATAAATAGGCAAATGATCTTCGAGTACTTTCGGAAGGGATGATCCTCGTCGATGTGGTTCTGACCGGTGTCATTGTAATCTTCGTGCTTCGGTGGTGGATTATTGCTGATGTAGTGACCTGCCAGGTGATGCACATGAGGTTTTGGGATCTCTCTGAAATAATAAAGAATGTAAAATCAACTCTGTAGATTTTTGATTACTGAAACGTACTTCTTTTCCTTTATGTGTTCGACCTCCCTGTTCTCGCCTTCCTCGTTTGTCACGTTAATAGTGATGTATTCGCTCCCGTTTTCATCCTCATCACAATCGTCTTCCTCGTCTTCTTCCCCCTCATCCTCCACCGGTTGCATGTCAGAGAACGAACCGTCAGTGTCGTCACCTGTCGAAGCAGAAATCAAAACATAAATTATGCTGCGACAAAGTCCGTGCGGGATTCGATTACTGATTAGGGTAGCTTTTGTATCGAACGGATTGAAATTCAATGCACTCGTTTGATTTAGGTCAAAGCAACCTTTGCTTTAATCCAATTCAAGGTTATACAACTTGAGACGTAGTTTTTGTTTTCATCTCAGAGCAGACAAGGGTTGAGTGGTGTCCAATTTGGACACCTGTAATTGATTCGTGTCTATGTTCGAATGGCTGGGACACGGGACACGTGTCATTGTATCCAATTTGGGTTAAATTAAGCGTGCGAGAGGACATTGTTGACAGAAATGATAGCCGCATTTTTATTGCCCCGTTGCTTGTAGTCCTAATTCAAGAGTTAAGCATATATGCTCAGATGAAAAGAAACTATTTTCGGAGGTTTTTATTGGACCGCACGACACGGCAACAGTCGCCAACAGGCGCATTGACCGATGAGCGCGAATCCAACACAACAGTTTGCATGTGCGTTAATAGGTAGGTATAGCAGTACAATAATTGACCGGAATTAACGGACAATGACATTCATCGCAGATTGACCGGAGTAATTTGTCATGAATGAGACCATCGCAGAACACTAGATGCTAAAAATAACCGTATGCGTATCCAACGACAAGCCAAATTATGATACGCTCTGCGTCTGATTTATGACCATGGGCCAATTATTATAGAGTCTACAATTTGCAACGATTGTACAAAAGCGCTTCACTTCATATAGCCAATCATGTAACCGTGGAATTTGTGTTTATTTGGAAGATCAGCATCTAAAAAATATCGGGCATTTCAATCTTGGCCAGAATGCGTTTAACTAACTTCGTAATAAGATAGATGTAGTCATTATTATATTTCCTAATAAATCATTCCTCCTCTAATTGAAAAGGTGTCTTCTCTTTTTACTTTTTATTATATTTGAATTAGTAGATGAATCAAATCTCCCTACTGTCCCTTATGATCTTATTTAATCCGAGCAAATCTTCACCGCACTCCACTCGGTCGAAACAAGCTGTGGCCCAGATCTTTAATACGACGGAGTAGGTGAAAGTGGTTTGATTCTAATTTCCTTATGACCGCACCGTACAATTGCATCATCTCGCAGTTGTGCTGATTGTTGCAATTGCCTTTCATATAAACACACGGTTTGCTGATATGAGCAGGAAATGGCACGGATATGGCGCCTATGTTGAGCATAGGGCGATGCATGTTTTTCTCGTGGCGAGTAGCTAGACATTAAGAATTGCCTATGCTATCTAAACTGAGCGTGTACCCAAAGAGATCCTCGACTGGATGAAATTCAAGCCCTTCACCCAGATTATGACAATTTTGTTTTAGAGATGATGTTCCAATGTAACGTACCTCGCATGACGTTGCTTTCGCGCCTCCGGTAATATTTTGTGCAAGAAATATTTCAAAGTAGGTGTTTACGCACAATTCCCATTCAAGTAAAGACTTTGAATAATTTCGTGCTCAAAATGTTACTGGCGGAGCAAATGAAATTTTAAGCGCAGGGAATGTAACAAAAAAACATCAAATAAATTATCAGTGATGAATTTAGCAACATAAAACGATATAATGCCAATTTTAACCAAAACAAATTGTCAAAATATCGGTAAGGATTGTATCGAAAGTAAGCTATCTACGTACATTTGTATTGTACGCACGTATTTGCTATAGTTTTAATGTGCTCATCATAGTATGCTGTGTGTTTAACTACCACATTTCGTTTGTTTACTTTTTCGTGCGATTTAAATTCTCGTTTTCAAAGTAAAATGGAGTGAAAACTAAGGTATTATACATGGCCATGTGTATAAGGT
The DNA here is from genome assembly GCF_030247195.1 of Topomyia yanbarensis. Classification (NCBI taxonomy): domain Eukaryota; kingdom Metazoa; phylum Arthropoda; class Insecta; order Diptera; family Culicidae; genus Topomyia; species Topomyia yanbarensis. The sequence goes on from NC_080671.1 coordinate 467,497,056, forward strand.
GTTACTATGTGAAAATTGGCGAAGCGTTTTGGAACTCTCACTCACTCTATTGTAAAATTCACGGATAACAAGTTAGGAGAACATTGTTTTTTGGACAAACTTTCCAGTAAGAAGCAGAAAACCCGACATATTGAAATTTAAATCAAAAAGACCAATTGCAACGTTAAATTTAACGCAACGCATGTCGAGTAGGGTGTCCCAAAATGACATCATGTTAAAAAAGTCATTGGGCTCACTTCTTAAATGAAAGGTTAGGGTATTGGGACCACTTTCTTCTTCGAAGTGAGTTTGCTAAAACGCTTCCTACTGGTGGCGACTTTTGATTTTTTGAAAAATGGGCCGATTTTGGATAAAATTTCAAATTTATGCCTGTTGAAGTGGTCCTGAACTGTCTTAGATTTTTTTCAGCATTTTTTTATTTTTCTGGAGATCCAAACGGAGAAGTTTGGTTAGTTAGTTTGTACAAATTTGGAATTATAAGAGCGGCAGGGCCATTAGAACTTAGTAAAAAGTGAAATTTTTGGTGTTTTTCAGTATTTTTTTCTTCAAAACTGGGTATCTACAAAATTTTAAAAGTACAGAAAACACTTTATATAGTTGAGCCAAATTCAGGGGCGTAATTTTGCTGAAGAAAGTGTATAGCTATGGCTAATGGGGTATGAGTTATTTAAGTTTTTGTTAGATAACCTTTGACATTTTTAGTAATTTATCAAACATAATGCCGTTCCAAAAAGTAAATCAGTTCAAATGTGCTTTGACCACACATTGCTTTTCGAACAATAGAAGGAAAAGTATGAAAAATGACGTTTTCTGTACGTCTTTAGTATGTCAGGACGAGGTTTAATGAGCATCTGATGATTTTTTTTTTGTAACTTAAATTATAAAAATAATAACTTTGCTAATGACGCGAAGTCTCTAATTATTTTTTGAAGAGTTAATTCTCCATTATTACTTCTAGGAGGCATCTTCAACAAAACGATTGTGTCAGAAGATGCGCTGTATTCTGTTGTAAAACATTTTCGAGGATATTTGCCCCAAATTTGACTATTTCGGAATTATGTGACCTAAACAGTAAATATCAGTTTTTCAACACTCACCTCACTCTTCTGCATTTTTCTCCACTTCAAAGTTCCTAACATGAAAAAATGACTTTATATACAAAATGTAAGTACGTTAATCAATTCAGCTTTCAAATATATGCCATAACTTGCCATTAACTCGACATAGTTGTTTAATTTTAGTGATTTTCAAACCCGCTAGGTGGCTATTAGTATAGAAAACATTTTTTAAAAAAATCGTCAAATGCTCATAAAAACCGATTCTGATGTACTAGAGACAAGCGAAAAACGCCATTTTTCATCATTTTCCTTCTATTTTCCGAAAAGTAATATGGGGACTAAGTTCACTTAAGTTGTTTTATTTTGTAGAACAGTGTTATTTTTTATGAATATCATAAAATGTCAAAAGGTTATTTAACAAAAACGTAAATAACTTATACCCTATTGGCCGTAGCTATACACTTTCTTCAGCAAAATTACGCCCCTGAATTCGGCTCAACTATATAAAGTGTTTTCTGTACTTTTAAAATTTTGTAGATACCCAGTTTTGAAGAAAAAATACTGAAAAACACCAAAAATTTCACTTTTTACTAAGTTTTAATGGCCCTGCCGCTCTTATAATTCCAAATTTGTACAAACTAACTAACCAAACTTCTCCGTTTGGATCTCCAGAAAAATAAAAAATGCTGAAAAAATATCTAAGACAGTTCAGGACCACTTCAACAGGCATAAATTTGAAATTTTATCCAAAATCGGCCCATTTTTCAAAAAATCAAAAGTCGCCACCAGTAGGAAGCGTTTTAGCAAACTCACTCCGAAGAAGAAAGTGGTCCTAATACCCTAACCTTTCATTTAAGAAGTGAGCCCGTTGACTTTTTTAACATGATGTCATTTTGGGACACCCTAATGTCGAGTCCATATGCAGTTCTATACCGGGAGATTCAAAGAAAAGGTTGGTTACGAAATCGGCGCGGTGGTGCATAAAAATTTATTTTCTGGAGTCGATCAGGAAAATCGATGTTTCCAGTGATCACGTCAAATGCTAAAAGCCTCTGTAGAAAAACCTGTTGCGTCGCACCGTTGAAGATTTCTAAGAGCAAATCGTAAAAAACGTTTTTGCGCTCGCTCGATAAGGTCACGTTGAGTTATGTTGTGTGGTGCCCAAACTTGGATAGCGTATTCCAAGGTACTGCGTATCAGAGAGCAGTACAACGTCTTGAATGCACACGGATCACTGAAAAATTAAGCGTTCTTCATAAGCAACCGAGAGTCGCAAAAGCTTTGGCAGTTATTGTGGAAATATGGTCGCTGACAGAGTTGCACAAAATCATGACTATCACTTTTTCTTCAAAATGTACGCAAAGCTTCAGTCACAAATCAGAATGATCGTCTTTTTCAGTTGAGAGAACTTGAGCAACCGAAACTGAGCATAGTGAGTAGGGTAAACAGGTCTAATACGCCCCCCTTAAGGAAAAATAGCTATATTTCACCATTCGCCGCTATGATCTTCTCCCTAACGACTCTAAATTCTTGTCATATTGGTTAGAAATTAGTACCCGTTTCATTTTTTATTAAAAACATCCTGATACAAGTACTATTAAACATTTTTCAAAGATGCCTAAATTCTAGATTTTTCTTTCACTCAGGGCAAAATGCTCCCGGTGAAAGTGTACTATGCCCCACAACAAGAGGACGGTATGCCCCACAGCAATCGGTGAGTATGCCCCACAACAATGGGTGGGGCGTTTTGGTCGGTGATGAGCTGTTGTGAATACATGAATAATTCTACACACACACATAGTTTTAAGCCAAGCTAAAAACTAAGATAGTAACTATAATATTATAGTAAGCTACTTGAAATAGTTCTATCAAATCCGACTGTTTCTAATTGGTTGTAATGCTATTGGAAAAAGTGGAAGCTTACATAAAAGTAGCTCTTTTGAAACTTTTGTGTATATTGTTGTTTTGCAACATATTAAAAATACCAAACTAACTCAGTACGTTGATTTCATGAAACGATACTGTTATCAGTCATTTTTACTTTTTAGATAATTCAGGAATCCTGGGAATCGAAGAGGGGCATTTTGCCCCGGTGGGGCGTATTATACCCTTTTACCCTACCAACAACAGTGACGAGGGAGAGTGCGAAAAAAAATGATGGGGCGCAGACAGCCGAGTCAAGTGACAACACACAATGATAATTTCTCTTTCCTTTTTGTCTACCACGCGAATTCAACAAGCGTAGTTTTTATTCACTAAATAATCACCATATACGATTCAATCACTAGCCAGTGTTTATTGACCCTTCGCACTTGCCTTAAATTCGATCAAAATCATAGTACATACTGATAGTTAAACTTGAAAGATACTTATAGCTTATATGCTCCTGAATTGGTAGTAATGCATGTTGTTTTTTGACCTGGTTTACTGCAGAAATATTTATCAACAGACAGAGCATATTTTTAACTAGCCGAACACATCAACATGATCAAAACACAACATATATTTCTTTTAATTTCCTTGCATTTTAACCCTGCCTACTGTGATTGGGTGCTCTAGACTGTGAATAAACAGAAGTTAGTTTTATGTTATTAGGGAATCCCATAGAATACAGAATGAATATTATATGATTAAATATGACATTAAATGAGCAATTTACGTGGCTTGCAACTCTTATCAAAACGGTGACGGAAAATGAAAAACAATATTTCTCAAACAATTTTCGGTTAGCAACCAAACCAATTGTTTAATAGGTAATGTATTTGAACTGTAATATTGAATTCAAGACTTGCATCGTGCAGAATTTAAAATTCCCTTTGCTAGGCTTAATGTAATGACAATAATTTTCAAAACTGACTGTCATCGAGAGGCTTCAGTCAAACTGAGTGAACAAAAGAGCGAAAAGACAGAACATTTTTTTCGCAAAGGCACTCGCGTAGTATGACTGACACAATATGGTGCTATCACAGTGTGAGAACTTATACGGAAAGAGAGTCGAATATGAGTACTTGCGACCGTGTAGGAAGGTTTTCTGTTTACGGTTACCGAATGCAGCACTGGTCGCTGAATTACAGTTTGTGGTCAAATAGCACACCAAGGTCTTTAATTCATAACACACTTTCCATGCAGCAGCCACCCACTTTCTAGTCAAAGCGAGAAATTGAACGACACTGACTAAAGCTAATATGTCAGTTTCTGACGAGACGAATCCGAAACGCACCCATAGCTTTAGTAAGTTAGGATTTGTGCCGTTAACGTACAAAGACTGGTTTCACCGAAAAATTTCGCCCTTGTGAGAAATTAACTGAAAGAACTCGCTAGCCAAAACGTTGTCGCCGTACGAAGAATCACGAAGATGGTCGAAAAGATACCAGTCAATACCCCCCTTCTCGTCTTGTCATTCTCCGGGTCCTTCCTCCCAGAGTACATTTACCTAGGTCTCGTTCGAACTGCAGTTAGACAGTACTGCCCGTCACCCATGATGTGTTTTAACTGTGGCAATTTCGGCCACGGCAGCTGCTCCTGTCCCAATACGACCGTTTGCCTCAACTGCAGTGGCAGTCACGTGGTAGAGAAAAGCATTACTTGTAAATTACCCAGTCAATGTAGAAACTGCAAAGGAGAACACGCGACGCGCAGCAGAGAGTGCCCTTCCTACATGGAAGAAGAGAGTGTCATAAAATTAAAGGTGACAAAGAACATCACCTTCCGCGAAGCTCGTGCGCTGCTTCGTAAGATTACAGAAAAAACAGCTACGCCAATGTGCTTAAGGACCGCCTTAACCCTGAGAATAACGAGAAGGACGAGAACAATCCAGCTACTTAGGGAAGAACTGGCCAAAGCAAAGCAAGCTAACCAGAACTGCCAAACTGAAGCCTCCAAGGACCTCGAGATCCGTACAGTAAAGGCTCAGTTAGCCGAGACACAGGCACATAACCTTGCTATGCGCAGTGAGCTCGCTGCCCTCCGCGAAGATTTTTCCATACTTACAAAGCGCTCAGCACCTCCTAGTGACAATCAAACCAGCAAATCGACAAAAAAGACAGTGACAACACCTACAATGCAGACACTAACCACGGGAGCAGTCTCTAAAACTAAACTCTCTCAATCATCACAAGTACAGGCTATGGAGACCGCCAATTATGATGATGAGCCAGACAAGAGAAAAAACAGGAAAAACAACAAGGGCCGCCCAAATGTAAGGGACGAGAAATCTCGAAGCCCAATTCAAAAAGACAACGCCCCAAGCAACACATACCATACCAGATCGAGTAGCGCCTGCTCAACAGTTTCTTTTGCTAAACCCAACACCGAAGACAGTTTGACAGAACAGGCTCACATAGACATATCAGACTAGAATCAGGCACTTCAAACCAACTAGTAAACCACTCCAACAAACATCAACAATGGTGAATGAATATACCAACAACCCTTCTAACCAACTGACTTCACACAGTCCCCTGTCCCCCAACAAGCTCACAACAAACATATCGAAAACACTAAACTCAAGCACAAACATTTTGTTAAAATCAACTACAACTGCGGATCAAGCGGCCGCATCCGCTGTTCCGACGATTTACAAGCCATTATTGTTCGCTACGACGCGATTGTATTAGCCATACATGAAACACACGTTCCACGTTGGTTCGGAAACCTGTACGAGTGAGATCTCGTTGCTGGAGTAAATAGCTACCAAACAATTGGTCTCGCAATCAGGACCGATATCCCATCTGAAAAGATCTCGCTCAACACCGAGTTGATCGCAGTAGCTCAAAGGATTAAATACCCCACTCCTTGTACGTGTAATAGCCCAGACTAAAGACGTCAGTTACTACTGAAAGAACGGCTCTGAATAATCAGTTTATTCACAATCGGTTTCTTAGCCTACTTGATATATTTCTATATACTACATCTCTTCCTTGTTTTCTTAGTGATTTGAACTTCTATTATTTTAATTACATCTATATATTGCATAAACCTTCAAATATCTAGGCCTTTTGATTTGTCTTTTAGTTTCACGAAATCGTACTGGTCCTGTTTTAGCTCTGTCATCTTCTTGCATCTCTGGCTTCTCAAAAGGATTTGCAGATACTAGTTTCATTGCATGATTTACATGCCTGTCCATCTCAGCTCCTGTTGCCATGTTTTTGACAGTCAATCTTGTTCCAGCTCTTTTCAATACCATATGAGGTTGTGGATTGAAATTGGTTGTTAATTTTTTTCTTTTGATCGTATTTTTAATAACTACTTGATCACCTACATCAATATTTGAATTTTTAGCCTTTCTCTTTAGATCTCCCGACACTTTTCTTTTTTCTTTCCTTATTTTATCGATGTCCTGAACTGCATTGTATGTTTCGTAAATTTTTTCACTATTTATTGTTGGAATCTTATCTCTAATTCTTCGTCCAAACAGAAGTTTTGCTGGTTCCACGTTCGTAATAGAATGAGGAGTAGAACGATAAACAAGAAGAAAATGTAGATCTGTTTTCCAATTCTGTATGGTACCGAATAGTTAATGTTAATTCCACTATTGCTACAAAACTTCTTGAATTCCGCTGAGTGAAATGGCGGCCCATTGTCACAAACTATTTCTCCGGGAAATCCGAATCTCGCAAAAATAATTCTTAGTTTGAAATTGGTGGCGCAGGCTGTCATTGATGGCATGATCTCTATTTCAGGATACCTCGAAAAATAGTCAACAATAACTAGTAGATGTGTGTCATTTCCAATTTCAGTGAAGTCAAGAGCAACTTTTTTCCATGGACCTGTTGGTATTGGTGATCGTATCATTGGTTCTGTGGAGTAATCAGAAACTATTAGCCATCCTTTACATGCATTTACAAATTCCTCAATCATGCAGTCAATCCTGCTCCACCAAACTTTCTCCCGTAAGCGTTTCTTCATTGTAACAATTCCTAGATGGGGTTCATGAGCCAACTCTAAAACACGTTTCTGCAAAAATCTTGGTATAATGATCTTTTTGTTTTTTAAAATAATTTTCCCGTCTGTTGATAAATCTTTTGCGATCATTCTATATCGATACAATACTTTGGGCCATCTTTTCGTTGGATACGATAACCATCTTATGAGCTCGGTTAATTCGGCATCGTCTTTGGTATAGCATGTGTGAGAGCCACCGGGCTTGAAAATGGGTCAGCGATATTGGCTTTTCCTGGATGGTAAATAACTTTGAAATTGAAAGACATCAGCCTCAATACCCATCTCTCTATTCTGGCACTTGGTTTTACTCTTTCTCCAAAAATGGTAACTAGCGATTTGTGGTCCGTAATGAGCCAAAAAAAATTTCCATGAAGATAAAAATAATATTTCTCGGCCGCCCAAACTAAAGCAAGAGCTTCACGTTCGATCTGAGCAAACCGTCTTTCAACATCAGAAAGCGTTTTGGACGCATAACTTACAACACGAAAAATTCCAGTGCTATCTTTCTGGAACAAAACAGCTCCTAACTAACAGGCCTGGCGTCGGCCATGACAAAAGTTTCCAAACGTGAATCATAATACGAAAGAGTTTCATTCTTCGCAAGTATCGATTGTAATCTTTCAAATGCTTCTTGTTGATTAGCTGCCCATGTGAATGAGATACCTTTCTTTGTTAGTGTGTTTAAAGGTTTTGCAATAACGCATGCGGAATAAAATTTGGACAAAATGCAAAAGACAATTTTTTTTTGTAGAAAACCCTTTATTAAATGTTCTCTCTATATGAAAACATTTGTCAGCTTATTAACTTATTGTAGAAAAAAAATTGAGCCCGTTCAAGGAGCTTTATGACAGTTTGCAGGAACTTTTTGCAAAGAAGTCTAAAAAACTGATGTTGGCATATTCTTGATTTCTTTCTTTATTTTGATCATCATGTTTGTTAGTTTTAGGTCGAAAATTATTGGCATATACTCTCTGCTTCAAATTATTCCAGAAATACTCATTTAGACGCAGTGGTGGTACATTTGGAGGGATATCAGCCTTTTGTACAAAAGGTATGCCATAATCCTCCATTGCGCCAAAACCTTTTTTGGTATAATAGCTAGGTGCCAGATTGTGCATTCGCTGCCATTTTGTTCACATGGTATCGCCTAGTGGTTCGAAATTAACACTGGATGTTTAAAATAAGTGTGCCTAGAGTATGACGTTTAGTATGGTACCTAGCGCAAGGTTGCATTTTTAATTTAAAGCTGGAAGCGTTGTCCAAATTTCATTCCGCATACGTTAGTAGATAAGTTGGGAATATAACGATTCACAAAAGTTATTAGTCCCAGAAAACTTCGTACTTCTTCGGCTGTTCTAGGTTGCCGAAATTTTGAGATGGCTTCTAACTTAGTACTTGAAACTCTAACTCCTTCTTCAGATAGGTGATATCCAATAAATTCTAATTCTTTAACACATTCTACAGTTTTGCTTTCGTTTAAAATTACGTTTCTCTTGCGTAAACGGTTCCTGACAATTTCTGTTCTTGTTTTCAATGAACGCTCGTCAGGTGCGTGAATTAGGATATCGTCAATGAAAATGATAATCCACGGGAGATCGCCTAATATGGTTTCCATGCATTTTTGAAACAGTTCTGGCGCTGCCGATAACCCGAAAACTAAACGCTTGTATCGCATAAACCCAAGCGGAGAGATAAACGTCGTGATTTATCGACAATCTTCTCGCAACAAAAGTTGATGGAACGCTTGTTTGATATCGAATCTCGTGAAAAATTTACTGCCTTTTAATCGACAAGACATTTGTTCCATTGTCGGTAAAGGATGAACTTCTCGTATGACAGCCTTGTTTGCTTCTCGTAAATCGATTATTATTCTTACCTCATCCGCAGTTTTCCGTTTTACTAACATAGGTGAAACCCACTCGGACGCTTCATTCACTCGTTCAATTATATCCTGGCTTTCTAATTCCTTTAATTTGAGTAGAGTGAGTTCTTCTAATGGTATAGGTATTCGCCGAATAGATTGTCTAACTGATTTGTTTGTTTTAATCGATGCGTACATATCTAATATTAACTATTATTCATTATGTAAAATAGATAAAATTAAATTACTGCCCTTTACCTTTAATAGCAGGGAATGGTGTTTGAGAAACTACATGTAGAAACTTCACGATGCCTAGAGCTTCAGATGTTTTACCAGATAGTAGTGAACACTTCCCATCTTGAATAACGAACAATGTTGTATCACAACTTTTGTTTCCAAGCTTGATCTCTGCATCTATTTTTCCAAGCACTATCAACGGTTTGTTACTTCCATAAGCCCGAAAAATCTTGATACTGCCCTTCCTAACATCAAACCCTGTAAATCCAACGCGTTTTATCATCTTCCAATCAGCCAAACTCAATACATCTTCATCTGCGCCTGTATCCACGATAAACTTTACCGAAACTCCACCTACATCAACCTCAATTGATCGTTTTCCCTCTAGATGGAACAGATCGTGAATTTCGACCTTTTCGGTAACATCGTCAACTTCTCGAATAAACTTCTGTTTCCTGGTTTGTTGATGGTTTTGATTCTGATGACTGTATGGTTTAACTCCGGGTACATTCTTACGAGCCATCTTATGGAAACTTTTCCGATCGGTCTTACAGCATCTCGCGAAATGTCCGAGCTTTCCACATAACCGGCATACTTCGAACGTGCTGGACATTTTGGATCATTCCCCCAAATGGTTTCCGGAGCATCTGTTACACTTAACCTTTTTTTCATTGATTTGACATATATCTGCCGAATTAGATGCTGGTTTGTTTCGAAGCTCTTGAACCTGTTACATCAGTGTCAATCATCAATTAATAAATATAAACCATAATATTTGTATTACATTTATATACCTGAGCTTTAACGGACTCATGTGTACGACCAACCTTCATCATGTCGTCCAAAGGTCTATCGCATTCGAGATACTTGGCTCTAAGTTTATCAACTGATTCTGTAGCGAACACTATTTGATCCATAATCATATGATCCAATTGATCACCAAAATCACAGTTAACAGCTTGTGATCGTAGACGCACAACAAAATGGTCCAATTTCTCCTGAGGGTTAAATGTAATTTGACGAAATCTAAACCTCTCATAGCGTAGAGACATTTTCGGCGAGAAATAATCATCCAAAACTTCCATTGCCGCACGAAAAGGATTATCTAACACATGTGATTCCTCAAAATTTGCGGTTTGTGCGATTTTCTGACTGACTTGAGGGCTAAATATGCCATAACTTGGTCTCTCCATACTTCTCACCTAGAATTTGTTTGACCATCACCATTTTCTATAAAAGGCGCGATATTGAAATCCAGCTGAATATTGTGAAATAAATTGAGTTAGTTTTCCACTGTTCCTTTTATTTGAAGAAAATTCAGTTTCAATTTATTCCTTTTATAGCTTCTAATTAGGTTACGCATCCCAGTAACCATCACATAATTGTGTTTATGTTTCTTAGCAACGGTTGTCAGGAATTTTTTTTTCGAATCTTTTTTTTCATAAGCGTGAAAAATCTAATCAAGCGAACGGATCGTTCTAATTACCGATGGACCTGAGTCCCATCTTGGTCAGTTCAATCAAACGAACGGATCGTTCTGATTACCGATGGACTTGAGTCCCATCGTTAAGAAGGTAAACGAACGAACACATGGTTCTAAATTCGGATTAATACATGGAATAAATTGCTCTGAATTTCTAATATTTTATCATGATATGCACTCTACTTACACGGGACATCCTGTCAAAGTATTTTTCTTCACAACTTGTAATGAAAACGGGACTGTGAGAAAATTCTTGAGATCTTCGCGTATTCTTCGAGCTCCCACTCGTCGCCAATGTAATAGCCCAGACTAAAGACGTCAGTTACTACTGAAAGAACGGCTCTGAATAATCAGTTTATTCACAACCGGTTTCTTTGCCTACTTGATATATTTCTATACACTACAGTACGGTAGTATCCATTTACATCCCGCTGGCAGTAACAGAGATCGGCCTCAAACTCAGCCACCTGATCCAACAACTCCAACCTCCGTTCCTAATAATGGGTGACATGAATGCCCACCACCCAACATGGGGCTCTAGGGCTCCCAATCGTCGAGGCAACGATATTCTCCAAGCTATAGAAGAAAACGAAGCAGTTATCCTTAATGACGGCAGAATGACGTTCATGCGGGGACGAGCCTCATCTCCGATTGACCTCACCATTTGCTCCAATGTCATGGCCGCTAATTGTTCGTGGTCTGTGCTTCATAATTCATGCAGCAGTGATCACTTCCCGATAGAAGTCGCATACAATTGCGCACCCCCTCGACGTCACGTCACCGACGATGGATATTTCGGGAAGCGGACTGGAATGCCTTCGAAGATAACTTCTCAAATAATTTCGACCGCAACAAAGAATATTCTCCCGATGAACTAACCGAGCATATCACTCGGGCTGCCGAGCCATGCATCCCCAGAACCAGTGGTAAACCCCCACGCAAATCTGTCTACTGGTGGAATAAAGAAGTGGCGAAGGTTATTCGGGATCGTCGTAGAGCCCTCCGGGCTTTCCGTAAAACCCCAACCGATCATGCCCTTTGAGAAACAAGATATAATGAATACCGCAGATTTAGAAATGCTGCCAGAAAGTCAATCACTGATACTAAGGCATCCAGCTGGTCAGACTTTCTGGATGGAAGCCACCCCGACCAACCAACGGGTGAGATTTGGAGAAGGGTAAATGCGCTAAGTGGTTAAAGGCGGCACAATGGTTTCTCCCTCGAAGTTGACGGTGTCGTTTCCACTCAACCTAATGCAATCGTGAATGAACTCGGTCGTTATTTTGCTTCACTCTCTGCCACTGCTTCCCTTCCACCAGAATTTCTCCGTAGGAAGAGGCTCCTTGAAGCTGTTCCAATATCTTTCACCCCCGAATCCAACTTGAACGGAAACCAACCTTTCTCCGGAAGCGAACTTACCGAGGCCCTCAACAAGAGACGCGGGAAAGCTACTGGAATAGACAATATTGGATATCCACTCTGCCACCCGAAGGAAAGATAGAGCTGTTGAATATTTTTAACCGGATCTGGGAGGGTGGGGCTTTTCCTGAATCGTGGCAAACCGCACTGGTAATCCCCATCCCTAAGAGGACCCAAGGAACAACAAAACCAGAGGACTTTAGACCCATTAGCCTTTTGCCATGTATCGAGAAAACTCTCGAACGTATGGTTAACCGTAGGTTAGTCACGATACTCGAACAGTAAAACTTACTAGATCGTCGTCAATACGCCTTCCGCCAAGGCATGGGCACTGGAGCTTACCTCGGATCCCTGGGGGAGGTGCTGCGTCAGGCAATGGAGGATGGACTACACACAGATATAGCAGCACTCGACATAAACAAGGCGTACAACACAGTCTGGCGAGAGGGAGTCCTTCAGCAACTCCACGGCTGGGGAATCCGGGGAAACCTCGATCACTATGTTCAGCGTTTTCTATCAAACCGAAATTTCCGAGTTGGGGTGGGCACCAGCCAGTCTGACTTGTTTCCAGAGGAGAACGGCGTCCCTCAAAGATCGGTCCTGTCGGTCACCTTATTTCTAATAAGCATGCAGTCTCTGTTCTCCCTTCTCCCTGAGGGAGTATTCATATTTCTGTACGCTGACGACATAGTATTGCTTGTGACCGGGAAAACGATCGGCAGGATTCGAATCAAGCTACAGGCGGCCGTTAACGCTGTACGCCAGTGGGCAGTGTCCGTTGGTTTTCGGATCTCCATCAGTAAAAGCTTTATCTCCCATTGTTGCACCTCTCACCATCGGGCATACGATAGGCCAATACGTATAGACGATACCGTTATCCCGTTTCGTAAACAACTCAGGATACTTGGTATTACACTGGATCGAATGCTTACTTTCATGCCACATTTCCACAAACTCAAGAAAGATTGCGAGAGTCGAAAAAGACTGACCCGCACTATATGCTCACGACACCCGAAATGCAACGGACAATTAGCCCTAAATATCAGCAACTCGCTCATCAACAGCCGTCTTTATTACGGCATCGAAATTACGTGCCCTAACATCCCGGGAATGATTAACATTCTTGCACCGCTCTTCCATGAATCCATCCGCGCTGCATCAAACTTACTCCCCAGCACACCGGTAGAAAGTGTCTGTATGGAGGCCGGTGTCCTTCCATTCCGCTGGACGATAGCCTTGGTGGCACTACGGCGGGCACTCGGCTTCTTAGAGAGAACCTCCGGAGAAGAAGATTGTAGTATTTTGCGAACTGCTAAGACCATCCACGAAGAATTCTCTACATTTCCTTTACCTCCGCTGGCTCGCCTTAATTGGGTATGGCACCGACCATGGAATATCAGACCCCCCAACATCGACACTACTACCAGCTCATCGATCGCCGCTTTTCGAACCACGTCAAACTTTTTACTGACGGATCTAAGACAGACAGGGTGTGAGTGATATCGGAGCTGGCCTCGCATTCCACTTACCGCCGACATGCTCTGTATTTTCGGCCGAAGCTGCTGTGATAGCATTGGCTTTATCAAGGAAACCAGAAGGAATTGCAACAGTTATCTGCTATGTGATATCGGCATTGGAATCTGGAGAATCTCGTCACCCTTTCGTGCAGGCGATAGAAATGTACGACGACCCATTAACCACTAGTCATAGTGGGATTTCTGGTAATGAAGACGCCGATAACCTTGCCGCACTAGGTCGTACCGCAAGAAGAGCTCTAAGCAAGGAGGTTCCGAAACTAGACATCATTCGAGCCTTCAAACAAAGCGTCTTACTCGATTTCCAGAAACTCACACGATTACCTCCACAAAGTGAAAGACACAGTACAAAAATGGGTGGATCGTGACAACAGGACCGAGCAACGAATACCTTCCAGACTGAGGGTGGGACATACTAGGATTAGCCATGCCCATACCCTATCTCGAACCGAGCCCACATGCAATACAAGACTGACCATTGAACACCTGCTTGTCCATTGCATCGAACTCGCTGATCTTCGTCGAGCCCATAACCTACCTACCTGCATCAAAGATGTGTTGGCTAACGACCCAACGAGAGAGGAGTCACCGGCAATCTCTCCCTAAGGCGAACGCGTAGATTTGAATTCAGTTTTCCCGTGTGTTTATTTGAACCCGCGATTAGCCTAGTTTTTCGAACTCTTACTTGGGTTTAGTCTTCTGCTCTTTTTGCATTCGGGAAAGTCAAATGAGACATTGTGTTTGAGTCACTTTAATTTACCCGCCCGTGGTTAGAGTCTCTGGCCGGACTACCGTCTTGCGTCGGCAGCCTTCCTAACGGAAATGGCGCTGAAGTTGCCGACATCGTGGGCGCGAACAAATCGTTACAAATTCTGATCAGTACACCTCCACCACGTTGAAGCTGACTGGAATTCTGGTTCTTGTCGTGAGAGCTGTGCATTATCCACGTGGCCTCGCAACCCGATCTCGGTGAGAGCAATGATTTCGTAATCATTCAAGAATGTTCCCATGTTAAATTTATTCGTCTTCGCCCGCATCCCTCTTACATTTTGATAATACACTGAAATGATTTTTTGCATAGACGATGTCAATGAAAACTGTAACGAAGATATTGCAGATTATAAGACCGACGGCCGAAAAAGTTCTGTTCAAACTTTCGGGTGCCAGACCGGAACGTACACAGTCCAACGGAATGCATGCCGTTGGAGAGCTCAGTTGTAAGTTGGGCAGCTTAGCTACCCAGTCTCCAATAGAAAAACACGGGATGGTTGGTCCGACTATGGTTATACAGTAAGCATCCATGTGCTGAATGTTTCTGGTAATAGTCGTTTCCAGTTGTATGTCCATAAAAAGCAATGTAATTAGCACTGCTGTTGTGTACGGCGAGAGCGATCTCTCTGAATGCACGATGATTTTAAGGCAGAGAATAGTTGTGAAACATTGCGTACTTGCCTACGGGTGCTGTCTGGAAGGCTCCGTTTCCAGCCCCAGGTACTAGGGAGAATGAACAGTTGATTTTTCTGTACTTGATGGAAACAGGTCATCCGTAATGCTATATGATCTGGATAGCCGAATCATTGTGGGATTGGTGGCGATGGAGAGCTGACGTGCGGGTGAGGTGTGCTCGACGATAGGGTCACAGTTGCGAAACGTTTTTTGCGCAAATATCTTGGAATTCGCGACAGAAAATTTCTTCGGGCCATGTTTCACAAGAAAGAGCACTGCTTTGTAGTTATACATACTCCCACGGTCGGCTGTGTGGAGTTTTAATTGCTGTTGTTTAGGAAACATCGGCTACCCAGAGTTTAAAAAACCAAACACAAGATCTTTTCTTTTTCGAGTTTTCGTGTACTCAAAGACTAACTAAACTACTACCTAATTAACTGTCATGTGTCCGATGCGGTACCCGGGTACCTTTTTAGGTTTCAATTAATGAAATTCCCATGTTTCATCCATAGCTGGAAATTGAAACTTTGTGACATCTTAGAACTTCACTAAGTCAAGCTTTTGGAATAATATGATTGTTGATATAGTAAGGAGGGAGTGGGGAGGGGCTCCTGATTTTTTTACTACGTAACAGGCCGACGTGAATACCCGGGTACCCACAAAACTGAAATGCCAATAACTAAGGTAATTTCCAACCGATTTTGATACTTTTAGGTATTTTGGATTCAGGAATTCATCCACATGGTAAAAATGAATCGGGTTACTTCTTTCAGTTCCGGGGAATCCGGATTTCCACAAGCATGTTCCAGTGCTGGGATACTATTTGTGAATATGGGTATCAAAATTCTTGGACTTGCATCAGTAGGCTGTATCTTGTGGTTTTGGAACCATTTGGTGATTTGACCCGGGAGCGGACATTCCGGAGCGGGTTCCCGTAGGGCCGTGAGTGGCCATTCCATTCCAATTATTTTTTGAAATTGCCATAGGGTCCCGTAACAATAAATAACAGACTTCCGTTTTGATACTCATATTGCTAGGATATTATCAAAATTTACAAATCATACCCTAGTACTGGAACATTACTCCGGAAAATCTGGATTATCAAGAACCAGATCCATTCATCCGGTTCAATTTTACCGAATAAAATAGTGGACGAGTTCCTGAATCCAAAACATCTAAAAGTGTCAAAATCGGTTAAAAGAAGCCATAGTTATGAGCATTTGAATTTGTGGGTACCCGGGTACCCTCGTTTTAATATGGGTCGGATTGGCATGAATTCCTACTTACCATGTTATAAACAACTCTTATTAGATAATCAGCAGTCAAACATGATGAAGTCAGTGTGCATTCCGCCAAAATCATCGTCATAACACAATGCAACACAACGTGGACACTAGTCTGGTTCAATTTTTGACATTTAGCTCCACCAGGCTCTTCTGATTCCTTTTATGGCCCTTAGTAATTGTGCAAATTTTGGTACCGATTGGATGTGTCTAAGGACCCTCCAAAAATTTCAAAGTTTATATGGAAATTAGTATGGAAAATCGTTAAAATTGAAAATAAATTCTTAAAAAATCACCTCATCAATCAAATCATGAGAACACTATATATTTCTAAAGGTATTCTTCTACTGAACACATTCGTGGAACATTGTAAGTTTGTGAAAATTCGCAGAGAAAAGCTATTAACTAAAGAAGCAGCATGACTTCGAAACAAGTAGATTTTATTATTAATCATAGCAACCCTGTTTGAATAGCTCTATCGTTATACAAGTGTAAACTACGCTTGCTACCCACCGCTCGTGTATGGCAGATGCAGCAATTCAAGCAGGGTTGCTATGATTAATAATAAAATTCACTTGTTTAGAAGTCATGCTGCTTCTTTAGTTAATAGCTTTTCTCTGCGAATTTTCACAAACTTACAATGTTCCACGAATGTGTTCAGTAGAAGAATACCTTTAGAAATATATAGTGTTCTCATGAATTGATTGATGAGGTTATTTTTTAAGAATTTATTTTCAGTTTTAACCGATTTTCCATACTAATTTCCAAATAAACTTTGAAATTTTTGGAGAATCCTTAGACACATACGATCGGCACCAAAATTTGCACAATTACTAAGGGCCATAAAAGGAATCAGTAGGGCCTGGTGGAGCTAAAAGTCAAAAATTGAACCAGTCTAGTGGACACTCACGAACCAAAACATCAACTTGTTCGACAGTATTTTACGGATCGAAGGCAGAATTCAAGTTAAATAAATTAAAGTGGTAAAACGTATTTCCTGATATCTCGCAAATTTTCAATATCACCCTTCCCTTTATGCAAGAAGTCGTGTGCTTTCCTTCAAATTTCCCACACATGCCGCAACAGTTTACTTTTACTGCAAAATCCTACTATGCAGGAATCAAAAGGGTGACAAATAACAGCGAAAGGAGTGGGAATATCAATGCTTCTAATTTGTTTGTAGTTAAAAAAATATAAAAATTGTATACTCACCATGCAACCGGGCCTGCTCGAGTTCAACCTGCCGGAACGACACCATGCTCGGATCGTGCCGGATCTTGGAGGGCAGCGTGCGCCATAGTTCCAGCGATGCTTCCGTCACTTCGCTGATAGGAACAACGGAAACGTCACGATCACGTTTGCTTCTTCGCTTGTGCTTGTTTTTATCCCCGTTGGAGCCGTTTGATTCACCCGAACCGTCGGAAATTTGCCCCGATGACGGACTGGCCGGCGAGAGAACGATCGTCGGCGATGGCATCGGTGGGGTCGTTGCCGAGCCTGAGTCGGCTTCCACCGCTGAACCCCCAGAGCCCGGCCGACGTCGTCGGAATGGGTTCAGATTGTTTACAAAGTCCATCGTGGTAGGGTATGCGTTCAACTAGCACTTATCGTTTCAGTAAGTTTTTCAGAAATTCACACTACCAGGAAAGAACCGTTTTGCTACCGGTTGATTAACAAGCACATAACTCCACATAACACATAACATGTAAATATATTTTAAATATTTTGCGTATTGTCAATTCAATTCAATGTTTTCTTGGGATTAGCACACGATGAGCTAGAATTGGTCCGTAAAATTGAGAGAGGTTAGAAGAGTGTACGCATATAATGACCACGATTCATGAACATGCTTCATTCAAAAATTGTAAATACAACTTAAAATGTAGAACTATCAAATCCGAATTATTACGAATCAAATTTTAAATAATAATAATAATAATAATATTACGAATCAAATAGTCTGCTGATTAAATTTGTGTAAAGAAATCTTTTCCATACAAGAATACAACAGTAATGGTTTTCAATTGATAAACAAGGATTTTAATCAACAATTCATAACCTAAACTGATTGAAATTTAACAACAACATTAAAAACAGTTTTTCTGTGAACAAAACTAGAAATTATCAGAAAAACTTTTTCCAAACTTATTTTTGCACTCCACTAAATTCCTGCCAAGCACTGTAAATTGTTTTTAAACAATTGTTAGAAATTTTAAAGAATTTCCTATAACAGAAAACATACGTGGCCCTCATTCATAAAAATTATAAATAATTCATATCCAACGATACCACCAGTTTCCGAAATACGCTTTCACCGCCCATTATTATTATTTTCCTTACGTCTATCGTACGTATGACCATAAAAATAGTTCCTAAACATTCCGTTTTATTTGATGACTTTGCGTCTTTCACCATCCGTTGCCGGTCGGTTCCCTTCCTGTGCTGGGGTGGTTCTAGAGAATAATATTAGTTCCATTGAGCAGCAGCTCCGCAAGGCGACCGTGGCCGACAAAAGCATTCAGGCAATTGCTCATACGCTGTATCTAATGCGTTTATCTGTAGGAACGTGGGCGAGTGACGCCCACGAGGGGAATTATTTTTTCCCAGCGGAAGCCGGGAGCTCGTTATGAGTGGCTCCCCGAGTCGGTAGCAGACAGGTGATGATTGAGTTTCTGTTTTTGTTTTCGTTAGAGTACTTTATCGATTGCGCGTTGATGGGAAAATCCACCTTTTTCCCAACGAAGTTATAGGAGAAGCGAAAAAATCCTAATTGCCGACTAGCATCGGAAAAACTTTATTTGAATAAAAAAATAATTATGATTGTGGCTTATCTTCACCTGAAAGATAACAATGCGTCAAGTGTAGGATTAGACTAAAGCTCGAAAAGGTAGCAGATTTTTTAATAATATTTTTTGGTTTCATGATTTGCGGTTACTATTGACATTAAAAATTCTGTTTTAAAAGAACCAAACCAAATTATTACTTCAAATAATTGTAAATTTCCACAGGCCCAACTGGTTTTAAGTTTTAACCATTGTTATTGCAACAGCGTCACGCTAAAGCACCAGTTGTTTTAAAAGAGTTGTTTATATGAAATAGTCCGCTGGAGGCGCTTAACTGAGCAGTGTTTCTTTTAGATAGTTATCTTGGGGTGGGTTTGAAGTACCCAGAATGTTTAGTAAAAAAAATAAAAATTTATTTATTTATTTTTCAGATAAAAAATATCCCGAATGTCTTTGATGTAATATGGAATATTCCGACATTGAATTTTGGAACTATTGGTCAATCTTAGCAGTCAGTTTATTCCACTATTATTGCATCTCTGTAGTATCTGATACCACCATTCAACTCTTCATCTTCCATTCTCATCTGTGACAAGTTACTTTTTCTTGCGGTCTTGATTTTGTCTCGTACTTTCTAACAGAAAAAAATTCGTTTCACATACGCGAATACTGTTTTGTCTGCTAATCGTAAGCTGATCGTCCGTGATCCGGCACGATATTCGACCGTTACAGAAGTGTCGAAAATTCGCCCTGGTGATAAATAGTTTGAAGCAGGCAAATGATATTGCTGGCTAGGCACCCTTTACGAAGAAGTACAGAGTGCATGTACCAGCCAATCGGGTGGAAATCTGTGGGGTCGTTTCCGATCCGAGTTTGAATTGCGCGGATCTGCTGTCACATGGAGTTGGCTGTTTAAAAAATCTCATGCTTCTGCAAGTAAAAATACTGGAGTGCAAAAGTTTGCATTCAACCATCAGTCGTAGTTGATGGTAAGAGGGCATACCTCAACTCAGACTCTTATCGGGTGACCTTCGCTGGTTCCGCTCTACCTAACTACTTCCTGTTTGAAAAGGTTCGTCCACCTATTCGCCTTTTTATGCCGCAGGTCATGAACTGTACTAATTGAAAACAACTGGGACACATAGCCTCCCATTGTAGCAATAAGGTTCGTTGTGGCAAATGCAGTGGGAATCATGTGGATGAATGTAGAAGGAATGTCGAAAATTGTCTCTACTCTACTTGATCTCCCGGCATGTCCCGCGTACAAACATTCCAAGGAGAAACTTAGACGTTCCCTTCAGGGACGTTCTAAGCAATTTTTGGCAGAAATACTAAAAATAGCTACGCCATCGAACACTACGAACATTTGTCAAGTAGACGACGGGCTACCCGCTAGTTATCGACACTACGCGACATTAGACATGCGAATGAAGAGTTTGATGAAAGCCAAGAAACGTAGCTAATGGCGCCGGTTCGATGATGGGCTAACGAGAGAAACATCGATTAGATCTCTGGGGGCACGGCCCGGCGCTTACGAAACCGGAACAGTACTAACGAAAGCGTGGAATATTCAAACTGTTGGATATTCGATTTTGCCAATTTTTTGTTTCTCCGGATTTCGCCCCGGCACAGAAGATCTGCCGCACCGCGTGCCCTTACGAGAACGCGAATGAAACACCGCTTTCCAAGGTGGAGTTCTCACTTGCTCTCTTGTCATGTAACAATAAAGCCCCAGGGTCCGACCGAATCAAATTTAACCCATTCATGCCCATGTTGTTTGTGGACAACAACATTTTTAAACAGATATAAGTTTTTATTGAGGCGAGATTTACTCACAAAAACAAGTAAGGTTCATTAATGTGATTATTGCCTTTATTTTGAGTATTAACAGTTACAAGGATCAGCTCTAGAACTGAAGTTATTGTAATTAATTTGGTTGGATTCCGATGAAGCAGTGCTGCCAGGGACAGTTTACGTTGACGACGGAAAATGATTTTTTCTTAATGCTTCGTTATGGTGCAATATTATTGAAAACTGATAAAACTTATCAATTTAGACTGTCGTTGGCTACGTTATCCACGTAATTGGACTATTGTAATTATTCTAGGAGAATTTTATTGAGCAATGGAAGGTAAAAATTGAGCAGCCAGTGAAGCACCTATCTTTATGAAAATAGGCTTATCGTGTTTCTTGACGCCAGCGTTTTCAAGGAAAAATAGTTTTGAAACCCTAAATGCACTAGAAAAAAGCTAGGCATGAAAGGGTTAACTTGTTAAAAAATCTGCCAGCCTCCGCCAAGAGACGCTTGTTGAATTTATTTAATAAGTTACTTGAGGGAAACATTGTCCCTTATGACTGGAGGGAAGTGAAGGTCGTCTCGACAATTGGGTCGAAGCAAATGGCTTACTGTCAGATACTCAATTTGACTTTCGCAAAGGAAAAGGGACAAACGATTGCCTTGTGTTACTCTCAACAGAAATTGAAATGGCCTATGCACGTTGTCTGGATGTGCACCAGGTATTGGTCTCAGCTAAATGATTCCATACGGGTCCGAGGTAGACCACCCAATGTCCCAGTTTGGGATGTTCTGGCAACTCGCGCTTTCCTCTATATGCCTCTTATTTACATATTTTATAATAACAGTAAAGGTCCCAATAAAGTACCGCATTCTTTAATTCTCGTTTTTAGAAGGGCACTGTCCTGTTTTGTGGAGGCGACCAGTACCAGAGTGTCATTGACCGCCTCACCCTCACCACTACGCCTGCAGAAAAGAAATTTGAAGCAAGAGCGTCCTGATGAATCGAACAGATTAATTGTAATAACTTTTGTGCCAATGATAATATTTATAATTGTTAGTGCTCAAATGACAGTTATTAGTCCCATAATAAGCCTTACTTGTCGTTGTGAACATATGTTGCGTAAACCAACAGTTATAGTCGTTTAGAAACGTGGTTGTTTATCAACAACATGGGCATGAAGGGGTTATATATGCCATTTTAATTCTGAGCAGGAATCAATTGTTGAAGGGGATAATGGGAGAAGAGCAGGCATTGTAATTCTCTCTCTCACTCACGCGAGAAGAAGCTTATCCGATGTCCGACTTTTCCGAGATATAATGAGTCGCAAAATTCTCCATCTCCACAAATAGCGTGAGAATGATTTTCCGGATAAAATTTATTTGTCTTTTTCCTTCTCACCGGAGAAGGTGATAAAATTTTAATTTCGTGGAAATCAAAAAAAAACTTCAAAAAATACACTTAATTACAAAGAAAAGCGGCAAAGAAGTATGATAGACTTGTTTTTTCGTGTTTTGGAATAACGACAGCAAAGCAGCGAGCGCAAAAAGGATACCGTGATAAACTCATTCACTCATTCTCCGGCTGTTTTATTTATCCGGAGAAATAACACGTTGTATCTATCCGGAGAAGTTGTGTGAGTGCCAATAAATGTTCGTGTGAAAATGTGAGTTTTTATTGTCGCAGAAGCATTTACTCATATGAGCGATCAATGGAATGCCTGGAGACGAGCAATATTATATCAAACAGGAACTCTGAGCAGGATATCATCCATTAGAGTTTTACACCGGATTTAATTGAAAATAAGAACATGATTCTATCAGCATCTTAAACAAATCATAATCTTCAGCAGAATTCTATCTTGAGAAGAATTCCACCAGACCTCTAAGAAGCTTTTTCTAGAATCCTGCATCAAAATTTAAAAAAAAAACCTATTTTAATCCACCTAGCGGTGCAATTGTGCCTTTCTCAATTATGAATCAAGAGAATGTGTGCGTTGTTTATATTCATTAAAAGAGTTCGAGTTCTAAAATTTTGAAAAAAAAACAGCCACGGTAATATTGAACTGAAAAAAGGTGCGAAATCGGCAAAGTCCCAAAA
The DNA here is from genome assembly GCF_030247195.1 of Topomyia yanbarensis. Taxonomy (NCBI): domain Eukaryota; kingdom Metazoa; phylum Arthropoda; class Insecta; order Diptera; family Culicidae; genus Topomyia; species Topomyia yanbarensis. Next base: position 467,520,000 of record NC_080671.1, read on the forward strand.
AGTCGATTTTTACAAAAGAAAAATTTTTCGAGATAACATAAAATCTCGACGTTTCATGCATTTTAAAGATGTTTGGCATCAAAAATACGAATTCGATTTCTGAAATTTCATGGGGTCCCCCCTTTGAAAAAAAATTTGAGTTCTGGCTTATATGGGAATTTCATATGTGACCGGACGATTTAGTCTATATTTCCGGACCCATATAAGCGATCCGTACGAAATTTTATAGACATCTGATGGGATATTATAGCTATCATTTGGAACTAAGTTTGTGAAAATCGGCCCAACCATTTCAGGGAAACTGATGTGAGTTCGTAAATTTTGAAAGATGGCCGCTTTTCCCGGGCACTTCCGGAACCGTCTATGGTGGTCAATGTAGTCAACGAAAGTTTGGTTGGCCGTCGGTGACCTAGAACAACAAATTTAAGTTGTTTGAGAGACATTTTAGCGAAATTTTTACCTTTTTTGCTTTCATCGGAGTATCGGTTTGAATCACAATTTGCTATGTGATCGCACGCCACAACCTGTAACTCCGGAACCGGAAGTCGGATCGGGATGAAATTAAATAGCCATTTACGGGGACGCAATACCTTTCATTTGAGGCCAAGTTTAGTCGAATCGGTCTAGCCATCTCCGAGAAACCGATGTGACTGTTATTCTGAATTTAGATACTTCCGCCGGGGCTTCCGGAACCGAGGATGGTGGCCAATGTGGCCAAATAGACTTTGAATGGATGTTAGTGACCTAATACTACAAATCGAAGCAGTTGTGGTCATATTTTGGAAAATTTTTCACCTTTATACATTCATTGCAGAATTTATTAAAATCGACATTTTCTGCGTGTTCGTACTTATCACCCTGTAATTCCGGAACCGGAAGTCGGATTCATTAGAAATTCAATAGCAGCCTATGGGAACGTTGCACCTTTCATTTGAGACTAAGTTTGTCAAAATCGGTTCAGCCATCTCTGAGAAAAATGAGTGACATTTTTGGTCACGTACACACACACATACACACACATACATACATACACACATACATACACACACACAGACATTTGCCGAACTCGACGAACTGAATCGAATGGTATATGTCACTCGGCCCTCCGGGCCTCCGTTAAAAAGTCGGTTTTCAGAGCAATTGCAATACCTTTCTATTGAGAAAGGCAAAAACCGTAGAAATGGGGATAAGAATTCAATCGAAATCCTGAAATATATGCCATTGGAATGCTAAGAAAACTTCTATCAGAATCCTGGAAACTATCCAAACAGAATCCTGACAAGCATGTCTTCAATATTCGAAAATAGTCAGAAACCTATGGAGCCAAATAGATATGATGATATTTTATGTGTCAAAAAGACCTGCACTAACCGATATGTGTATTACGAGAAAAATGCACTCTTAGCTTAAAATTAAAAAGTTGCATATTTGGCAACACTGCCGTTAAAAACTAGTATTTTTCCTAGATTCCCTGAACAAATCGTTCAAAAATCATCCCGCTGATTGATTCTAGTACAAACAGTAACAGATACATAATCCGAAGAAAAATATTTTTTTAAACAATTCATTATAACTAAGAGTGTTCCCATTGACCGAGGGGTGCCTCAAACGACACAATAATTTAGGTTATTATACATTGGCTATAGATGAACGATATCTTCAAAATTGGCGCCAATCAGTGAAGGTCGATTCCAAGTTTTGTTTTTTTTTTGTCAGTTTGCATGGAATAACCCCTATATAAGCTATATTTGAGACTGGCGAAAATTCGAGATGAGATTAATCCTGGACCCCCCATTCCCCAAAAAAAAGTTCTATTGACTGAAATGATCGAATTAGCACTATTATCAGAAATTCTAGTTGAAATTTGATTTTTTTCGAAACACCCAGATAATCGAATCATTTTCCCCGGATAGTCGAATCACGGATAATCGAATCCCCGGATAATCGAGTCCGACCTGTACTAAGAAATTTTTGCATGGATGCAACATTGTGATATTTTAAGAGGTTTTTAATAATTTTTCATTATATATCCAGCAATATCGCTTTCAAATGATGAAGACTGTGTTAAATTAATCATTTTAATCCAAATTTGAATGGTAAAAAGTTACATTATGCGGCAAGATCCGGCAAAGTTGCTGAAGCAGTATTATATAACAAGATAATAAAAAACATTCAAACTGGTTCGATCTTGTTCGATCCACAAATTGCAATCGATTTGAAAATTTAGCATTTTTTGCTAAGCTAATTTGAGGTGCATCGAAATGCTGTAGGGTCAAATACTATGTTCAGATAAATGTATGTATCTCTGTGAATATTTGCACACGCGTTCTTTCCCTTTTCCATTGATCATCTGTCTATGGAACTATAAAATCAGATGTATTCACCCAGATCACCACGACATTACTAGTAATCGAAAGAATATAGAAAATCAACCTCTACACTGGTAGGTATATATGCCAAATTATTCCTAAAACTGGTTACTATCTATATTTAGTTCAGATTAAGGCATAATAGCGGCAATAGCGCAGTAAATAATTTCGGCCAGCATTAGACCCCAGTTACTCCTTTGTGCGACGCCGATTTATCCATTATCCACAAGCACGAAGCCATTGAATTTGATTCTAACGCTATCGCAATCAGTGACGTGTTGTATATTGGTTAAGTATGAGAGGATTCAAAAAACAGACTTTACGATTTAACACAATATTTTGAAGTTAGCTTTGTTATCGAATTTGAAAACTAAAGTTGGGTAATGTCAAAAACATACTAGCGAAGCTGACGCGAATACATGTTGGCGAAGTATCAGTTGAAGTTTTATAACATGCCACAAGTTCAAACTAAGTTTTATGAGTGGCTATAAAACTACTATGAAACCTCAATTGTTGCTAAGGCATATCGTGCTAATAAGAACTGAACAATTAGTTACACCGATTATATATGATGCAGATACAGGAAGAATTTAAAAGAATTACTCCTCCATTCGTTCCAAAAAATTACTTCAAATGAAAAAAAAGTTATCCTAAGAACTAAACTAAAAGTAATTAAATCTCAACATGACAACTGCCAGTATTAGACCTGAACGGTATCTCCATCAGAATATTATAACAAGTTATTATCCAACCCATATCTCCCGTTAATACGAACACAATTTGTTACGAAGGTTCCATTATATTATAATTTTACTAAACAAGTCATACATAAATATGTGCTTTCAGGATTAATTCTTTCTGTGATCAACACTTTTTATTCAATTGGTATTTTTTATCAATTTATTCAGCGGAGAAAAAATTCATAATATTTCAATTACACTGGAGTTTTTTTATGCGGGGGATACGTGCCGCACAAAAAATTGCATAACTTTGAAAATCCGCATAAAAACACATAAGGTGTGAAATATTTTTCAATATTAAGAGCCATAGTACTCAACGAAGAGCAAGGATTTGAAGTAAAAAAGTTTAGAGTAGGGTCATATGAGCAAGCTTGGAGTTTCCCGGCTACTTAACTCTTTGTCTTCTGCAACGCAGGAGTCAGGGTCTTTTGACATTAAATGCGAATCACCCGAGTCTGCGACATGTCCAGACAAGCGTAAAGTCACTTAATGACTTATGCTGTCGGAACCGTGACTCCCCGGAATCGCAAGACTGACCTCGGCAATTAAACGGACCAGCATCGAGATAATGATTTTGAGAGAAATTTCAACGTCGGGAAATTTCTCCGTCGGAGTAGACTAGGCCCACCACCGGGGACTAATTAGAATAGATCGAGAAGTAGCTCCGGCAGATGCTCGTCGGGGCGCCTGTCAACTGGAAGTCACACTCCACCCCGAATCGCAGGACCGACCTCGGCATCTTCCCTGGTAATATCGGTTTCGCCATCTGCCGGGGAACTCTTCGGCGGAGTAGGAAAGATCCACCTTCGGGGACTATTCCGAGTAGTCCGTAGCGAATCGCCGGCTTGAATCATCGGGGCGCCAGTGAACCGGACGCAATCCTCCACCGGGAATCGCTGGACTGACCTCGGCATTCTGCCGGACTGCATCTAAGGAAGAATAACGTGTCCGTCAATGGTTGCAGGAGACATTCTTTCGTCGGGGAACACTCCGCCGAGGTAGGCTAGCTCCACCGTCGGGAACTACGCCGAGTAGCACCGAACGCGACAGACCCTGGTCGTCGGGGCACCAGTGAACCGGAAGCCACCCTCCAACCGGAATCGCCGGATCGACCACGGCATCCAACTGGTCAACGTAGAGAGGAGGGCTTCTAGAATATCATGCCGTGCAGGACTGATATGGCGGTTATGAGACAAGCGAAATGTAGCAAGACCAGCTAGACCTGGAATCAAACGAAGTGCATTAGCACGCCTCCCCCCAAAGTAGTCATTTCAAATGGAATCCGGGGGATCAGGCAAATGTCGGACTTCTTGGTGGAGTTTAGAGGAATAGGGTTCAGAGTTATCTTCTCTGTTCAGAGCCTAGCACACGATGGACGAAATCGGTAGTATGGTCTAACTACTGAACGTGTGCCGGGTCGGCGCAAAAGCTTTACCACCAAGTAAAATGAATACGTGCACAGAGACTTTTTTCCGATCTCGCCGAACTGAGTCGAATGGTATAAGAAATTCGGCCTCGGTTAAAAAGTCGAAATTCCGACCGATTGCACAACCTTTATTATGAGAAAGGTAAAAAGGTTTTCGGACATTTTCTGTTTTTATTTTCACTGACATCATGAATGCTTCTAATATCCTTAACCCAAAGACTAGTAATTAATAATCTAAAATAAAAATATGAACATTTTATGTCTTTTGTTTGAGCAAGTGCATTCACGAGGATCTATCTTTCGATAAAATTCGCTTTAGGTAGTGCCCTAAAAATGAAAAGGAAGCTGCATAAAAATAATCGCATAACTTTCAAAATCCGCATAAAAAAATCGCATAACATTGAAATTCCGCATAAAAAAGTCGCATAAAAAACCGCATAAAAAGACTTCAGTGTATAGCCATAAAAACCATAGGATTCTGGTCAAAAAAATGTTTCTTTACACGAGAAGAAATTGTCTATTGGATATAAAGTTGTATGGTATCTGCTTTTATTTGTAACAAGAACAGAGCAACAGAATACATTCCAGCAGCAGTCGTATTATTTCATTTGAAAGAAGATTAAAACATAGATCATGTATAATCCGGATCATTTTGAGTTATCTTCATAGGAAGCAAATTTTATGGAACCGAATGTTTGCTATGCTCTCTTTTAAACATCTCTCCAAAACCCAAACAAATCCATTTGTGTGAACAGTTTAAACGGCTGATCGGGACGAATTTCCATTTATATTAGAACAAATTGTTAAAATTTACATAATCTCAAAGCTCACTCTCGTTTGCTGGTTTCCTTTTACCACCATTATATTTTAGGATCCTGAGAAACTACTTCGCTACATTATTTAGTCTGCTTCCGTTAGTGTAAGATTTTGTATTTTTACGGGAGTACTTTAACTTCCACTGAGGTCGAAAATTCCGCATAAATCTGTCCAACTTAAAGAAAATCAACAATTCAATCATGTTAGTATTGTTTGATAAGTTGCTAAATCCAAAAATTGAGCAAAATAACATTTTGTAAGTTTTCGTGTCTGATTAAATTGATCCCAACAATTTCATAAACTTCTGTTATATAACTATATCGAATTTCTTCAACATTTTCGGTAAACATCTACCCATGCATCTAATTCATATTGTTTATATTGCGAATATAGAAAAAGGACCGTTACTCTCTCCACCGATCAAACCACTCGGAAGCAATCCATAAACCAAAAGACACATGTTCGCAAGCTTAATGCCGATCCGGTGTCTGGCGAACTTTATCATTCTTCCCGTTATAACTCGGCAAGCAACAAAACTTGTTGCTCTTGACACGGGACCATTGAAGGAAAATAGACATCTCCAACCGACAATCACTACAAAAACAAATAACGAGCGTCTATTAATAAAAACTCGTTGCGAAGTCCGAGGAAAATTTGCCCAACTTGAACCGAAAAAGAAAACAGTGACTAAATTGAGAACGAGAAAGTATTATACCGTGGAGGTTTCACATTTTACACTGCGTTTTTCACTACGTTTGATAAACAATTATCAGTGCCGTTCTATTTTCTACGGTCACCACTCGGTCACATTTCTAGTGTGAACATTAAAATTAACTCATCCAGTCGTGGACTGGAACAGCCGCAGCAACGATTCCGTAATTGCACCACACACGTCGAACTGCCAACAAGTTGGTTTATTTTGGCTAACGACGGATCCAATCAAAATATCATAATACCACCCGCCGGTTTGTCCGAGACGATGGATTTCCACTACGGTTTTTCGTACGTCACTAGCGGACAGAGCACTCCACAGAACGCCAATGGCCACGAACCGAATCGGACAACCGCGTACGTAACGAGCCGCGCTTCTTGCCAGACTGAGAACAAGACTGCGAGGGACATGGTTTATGGAAATTTGCTACGATACGTACGTACCAACACCTACTCTACTCTCTACTCAGATTCACTCGCTCAGAATTATTAGTAGACTGCTGTTGCCTTGGCTCACCTATAGAAAATTTGCTCGTCTGCCTGCTTACTGTTTATTGCTGGGGATTGGTAAACTTTTCTATACTCTGCCTGCTCATACAAGTTAACCCGACACATACACACGCACTTCTCTAGATTACGGGGATTAACCTGACAACGCCTATCAGAAGAAATTAAATTATGCAAAATAATTTAAGTTTATCCTTACGACGGATTAGCACGATACAATTTATTATCCATCCATTGACCTAATAATGTTTAAACATTGTTTTCAGTCCTCTGCATACATTTGTAGAGCGAGGTTCATCATTTCAACGAGAAGCTAAATTTTGAATACTTACTGTACTGTTAGTAAATTGAAAGTACCTCAAAGTAAACGTATTCCATCAAAGCATTGTCGTAACCAAGCATACTGGGGAAGCTTTTTGAAGAAAAACTTCACTGTTTAGAAAAAGGTCTAAATTTCCCACAAACATATGATTAGGGCGTATAAGCCTGTCAAAATTCACTTTGAGTGGAAATTCCAGACAAACAGTTACTCGACAATCACATATATTGGCACTACACAAAAAAGAAAAGTTTTCTCTTTCATTTACTTGTGAAAGCACGAAGTGATTTAACATTTTTTTTTATCAAATGCTTCCTTAAAATCATCTTCGGCTCAAATTGATTCGTGAATAGGCAACACACTATTCTACAAACAATATTTACAACATATTTACAACGCGCGAAACCATAATTATACTTTTCAAACATATTAAAATAACAAATAAATAAATTAAAAATTCAAACATAATATGTACAAATCTAATTTATATATACAAAACAACTATCCAAACAAAATACTACATTTTAAATAATTGGACGAACTATTTACAACAGTTAGCAACAAAATAGTATACAACCCTATTTACATGTATGTACAACACTTTTAGATCACTTTCGATTCCCACGGCAAACCCTCAGGCGGGCAAGTCTACCGGCGGGCAACCTGACGTTTGTCACTTCAATCATAAAACGTCACGCTACTGTCATGGCAGCATATCGTTATGCTCCATGTTTACATTACGATCGAAGTGCTTAAAGTTAAATATTAGTGGAAGAATCGTGAATATCGGCCTAATATCCAACGAAAATCGAGGTAAGTGAAGAAACATTATCAATAAACATATCGAAGCTTTGCTTCGATTGATATTTACTTGAAAAAATGTCTATTGTAGGCGGAAACGGTGGTGGTGTTTTGCTGCCAGGATGCAATCTTTCTGCGAAAAAGCCGTGTGGTGTCCGGCGGGCTGAAATCTTTTTGCATATTTCAACCAAGAATAGAACCTCTGGGAACTGCTCCCATGTCGTAAGAGGCGACTAACAACATGCTAGGAGTTCCTAGGCCGACGTTTTGCTCCGTACCGAAGACTTAATCTGGACGGACCTTAAGGTTTTCCATATTACCCTCTTTCCAGTCTGTATTTAGTGAATCACTGACATATACTCACCTTTTCTGATTCGCCTTTCTTGATTGTGTACCAACGTTTTAAGTTTCTTCTGGCGGTTGTATATTAGCCGTAAATGACGAAATTTAATTCTACACTAAGTAACAGAATATATTAATATACCGGCACTTCCACGCCAAGGTTTAACTTCCAAAGCTTTGGTTTAAAAACCGTTTTTAAAAAATGGAAACTTTCATGTAGGAAATTTATTGAATTGGCCTAAGATGGAGCTGTCGAATTTCACAAAAAGCTTTTTATGTTGCAAGTGATCTGTAGTTGTGTTAAATTAGGTATTTTTCTATTATATTTGGAACCGTCTACCGACAAATCTACATTTACGAATACCTCCAAAAGTGACTCCTTGAGGTCTCATGAAGGCCTGACACTAGCTTTATGATACTTTTGCTTTTCTGAACAGTAATAAAAATCTCAACATTCAAGAACTTCACTTTGTCAGAAAATGTAGGGCCATCGGAAGCTAAAACTTCGTAAAATCGCACTCCTGGTCCTTTTTTCAGTGCAGTACTCTACGTCACTCGTTCAAATTTGCACCGCTCTTATGGTAGTCGGTATTTGCTAGTATTACTGTACTCCCATCCATTCTGGTAGTCAAACGGTGGGATAGCAAAATTCTTACAAGTTTCCTATCTCATGCCTCCACGCGAGTCTAAGTCTATTGATGACATTTGGTCCTTAGACCGCAGAATGAGAGGGTGCGAACAGAATGAGAGGGTGCGAACAGATCTAGTCGAGAAAACATTGCCGTAAAAATGAATAGTTGATCGGAAATTAGCCCCAATACGACTAATCTGACTAGTATCTATGAACACGGGTCAATACGTATTGAAAATTCGCCGCGTCTGTTTTTATGAACATAATTTAAAGCACCGTTATTGCTAACAAGCCCGTGCATCAGGTTAACAATCCTTTATATTTCCCTTCAGTGTTCGGTATTATCGCTCGTATACTTGTATTCCACAAACAATCCGATATGGAAAATAAGAAATACTTTCCTTGATTTATAACATCTCTCGCTATTTTTGCCTGTATAATGTGTTATCACTCGGTAGTTTTCAAGCCAATAAATATATCGTAGAGAAGAAGTAGCGAATTCTGTCCAAATACTGTTGCAATAAATAGTGATCCGGCCCATTACGCGGATAAGATTAGCTTTTCTAGGCAATACTCCCACGGTCGGCCGTGTGGAGTTCAAATTGCTTTTGTTTAGGGAACATAGTATACTCTCGGTAGCCGGCTGCCCAGAGTTTAAAAATAACCAAAAACTAAACAAGATCATCTCTTTTTCGAGTGATCGTGCACTCGAAGACTAACTAAACAACTACCTAATAAAACATGCTTTACAGGTCGCATCGTTTGCTTGGAGCGAATCCTAGACCTGATACCCTTCCAAACCACCAACTCCGCGACACCTATGGAAGAGTCTGATGAATCGTCGTCCTTCCGTTAAGTAGGTGGAGCATCAACACTTCCCGTCTACCTTATCCTTTATCCTTCCCCGTGAACGATGGAGATGGGGGCGGCCGGCAATGATGGCTATCATGCTGTTGAGGTTTTAATATGGGTCGGATTGGTATGAATTCCTACTTACCACTTCCTAAGCAACTCTTATTAGATAATCAGCAGTCAAACATGATGAAGTCAGTGTGCAATCCGCCAAAATCATCGTCACAACGCAACGCAACGCAACGCAAGGATGCAATCTTTCTGCGAAAGATTGACCTGCAGAAACCCACAAATCTTCTCGGGATCAACCATGAAGCCATCTTGACTTGCAAGATGAGCTACAGGTAAGTAAAAGTGCACATTAAAAAAATTTAAAATTATAACCAAGTCATTCTATCAATTATAGAAATGACCAATTATCCAGACGGGCCATCTCCCCACATCTCCACCGTCAGCGCTCAGATGAAGGGCAATACAGTTAACCCCTTCATCGTCCGCGGAACGGCCAGTGTGACTATAGATGCCCGCGATAAATGGAAAAAAGGTATTTATGCCAACGCAACACGGACTGACAAATTCTAATTCCTTCCGTGTTCGGTGTAAGCTCATTTTCCTACATATGACTATTGGTCTTTCTCTCTTTCACAGATATTGCTGCTGCTATTAATCCAAAGCCATAAGGTAAAACGCAGAACCCGTCCCATCAAACTCAAAGAAAAAGTCGGAATACATCCGTAACCTCTGACGAACGACTGGGACTTAGGCTTTCTGCTAAACCCGTATGCGCATTGGAATAATATAACAAAAAACTGCAAGAGAAATGAAAGAATTAAAAGTCGATTTTAATATAAAACTTAGAGTTCATTTTTCCGAAAAACTTCCTTTGCTTCTCGTAACAGGTATGTTCCAAAGATCACTGAAACTTGTTCGATTTGTTCTTATATTCAACTTCGAATGATTCATGCTCCATTCCCTGCTGGATTCGTTCAGCCTATGGGAATCGGACGCGCTTGTTGGGACTGCTAACAGTACCCTACGGGAAACTGTCCTGAAGTAGGACATCGTGTTCAACACTTCTAAATTCAGATTCTGTTCTGTTTTATGGGTTCGTTTTTTCTGCTGTGTGCTCTATTGTGTACGGATCACAAGTGAAATAGAGCAAAGCGTAGATGATAAAATGATGAATGATTCAATTATTGCAAATAGGTATGTGAAATTTGTGCTATTGTTAAACTGATGTGGATTCGGTACAGTATGTAAAGCAAAATTATGAATTTTCATGGAATGAATCAAAATTAACGGTTCACGACACACAAGGCAAACCAAAAATCACGAGTTTCTTCGCGCAGAAAACGATTTTGGAAAGCGTATAGTGTCCTCTTTTGCGTTCAGGACCTCTTATCGCGTTTTATCTTCACTTTCACTTTCTTTTCTTGTGGAGCAGTGGGACAGTGAAAGGGCACAAACATTTGTGCTTTACACGAATCCCTGCCACCTCCCGTCGGAAAAATCCTTAGATTTTTGAACTCTACCGAACCCTTGATTACCTTTCGCGGACTTTTAGTTGGGCGCCAATTGTTACTGATCGATTTTACAAGGCTCTACGGCAGAACCGACTCTATTGCTGGTATCGCAGGGTCGGCTAGCTACCGGGTAATCAAGGGCTACGCGGATCAAGAACAAAGATCTAAGAACATTCACTTTTCTTATACACTTTTTATTTGTGAGTATTTGTAGTGTGGGTGTGGGGTGTAATTTACAATATTACTGTGGAGTGTACACTATTATTTTCACCAAACGTACCGTACTGTTGCTGCTTCGGCTGGCGGGCGTTGCGACGCTAACGATGCCGACGGGCGAGATCCCCTCGCGGACGTCGGCGAAACTGGCCGGATGAAGGCCACGGTATGATGGTGATCTAGACTGCAGTTGGACGGACCAGCGGGCGTTGCTGGCTTGGATGCAGGCAGGCGTCTTCCCTCCTTGGCGAGCATCGGCGTGACCGCGGCTAACCGCAATGGCCAACACCGAGAGGGGACCCTCCTTTTCGATTAGGGCCTTTGCCCGAGGGTATGAAACGGAGGCGCGCAGCGCCGGATGACGTACGGTAATCCTTTACGGGTTAGGCACGGAATCCTCCCGGATACACGAGCCGAACCGTGTGCTGGATGATTTGAAGTCGCGCTAAGAGGTCCTGGTGAAGAAAATAGCAACGCGAAGTTGCTTAATGGTCTGCTGGACTCTTCCGGTCAAAATCCGAATTACCTGAACCAGCTGTAAACGTTATAACACACTTCCCACCCCAAGGGGGGGGGGGGGGGTATACACTTAACTTCACCGGATAAAATATACTTCAGCACACGGACGCCTGATAGAAAAGAGACCAGAGTTTGAAACTGCTGGCCCTTTTATAATAATTTTGAGATGCATTTCCCTCCAATTTTTATCCCAAAACCATTTTTAAAATTTCAGCATCGCGCGTCTCCAGGCTGGGTGGTTCAGCTACCCACCGAGACAAGCTGACAGTTTGCAGCGGTACGCACCATTTCACTACCCTGCTTATTGTTGTTGTGTAAATTAGTACATGAAACGTGAATGTTCAACAAACAACACATATTATTTACATAAAAAATCTAAATGATGGAACCAACGGTTACATACTGCTGTGAATTGTTTTCGGCCAGTTTGTCTGGAACTCTATTTGAAAGAGAACTTCGATAGTTAGCTGTTTCCCTTGTATGTAATCATACGTTTGACGAGAATTATACGTATCGTTGATAAAATATTAAGGGTTCGGAAACAACAACAGTCTACCACTTATCAAAACAGAAATCAAACACGCTCTTCTATCAAGAAGTACCCTCCACAGATCACTTTCTTACTTAATACGTTGCACAGTGGTTCATCCAAAGGGTATAAAATTTAAAATATTATTTGTTTTATTTTTTCTGAAACGCTAAGTAGACCTTGAATACTGTCAAACGTATAAAATTTATGCAAGCATTGAAAATCAGTAGTACATCTTCGTGGGGATGTAATGTTCAAGTCTGTGATTTTCAGGTGTATTGTTAAAAAAGTCAATTTATTCGTGGATTTTTTCCGTTATTTCGATAATGTAACTCGTAGATGACATCTTCGTTTCGGACAAGTCATCTAGCGGGAAAATTAAATAGATCAAATGTGTTGGGTGACGGGCGGCTGCTGTATGTGATCTCGGCAGTACCGTCTTTACGCATGGGCATTCTGGGCCAAGGCCAGGGGCCCCGGGCTTTTAGGGGCCCCCAACTTATGATGAATATAAAATCATTCTGTGTTCCAAAAAATAGTAGCACTCAATTGTCTATAACTCTTTAGCGTGACCCAGTCTACTTTCTACTTCTGCCCAAGTCAGACGTACAATCGAACCAAGTGAACAAAAAGTAGCAACCTCTCAATCTAGTGTGCATTGTATCGAGAACAAAGGAAACATTTAATTTATTCTTGCCATCATGAGTAATGTTGACGAAAAATCTCTGCTCCGACCCAACACAGCGGTCGTTGACTTTAAGTTCTGTTCAATAATATTGAGTTTTCGTGAAGTGGAATACCTGCTGAAGGTGAAGATGCAGCTTAAGCTCAAGGAGGTTATGTATCATCATCTTCATAATGTCGTACTCATATCATTCAACACGTTAGCACAAGCTGAACGTTTTGTTTTGCAGAACAACTTGAAGCACGTGGCTCAAAGTGATAAAGTTGGAATTAAGATTCCCGTGTATATAGAAAAAGACTATGTAGATGTAAAGTTACATGACCTATCACCACGTACCACTCCTGGTCTAATCGCAAAATACATGTCGCAATTCGGAGAAGTAGAATCAGTTACACGTGATACGTGGATAAATTTCTTCCCGGGTACACCTAACGATGTTCTTGTGGTGAGGATGCGGATCGAAAGACCTATCCCCTCCCACTTGACTATAAAACTCAAAACCCACGAAGCTACTATTAATCAAACTACGTTATGCACCCATGAGGGGCAGACTCCCACGTGCAAGTATTGTAATCAAACAGCACACCACGGACAACCTTGCGCGGAAGATACAGAGGAAAATGCATCTCTATCGATTTCCAACGAATCCACGATAAACCAACCTAAAAAGAGTTTTCAATACCAATACCTGAACCACAAACGGTTGCCAAATTTGTGACAGCTGTTCAGTCCATATTGACAACTGCCAAAATAGCATCCAGAAACCACTGTAAGTGATGAAGATAATAAGAATGACGACGGATTTACATTGGTCACCCGTAAGTGCAAGAAGCAGGAAAGAACATCTGGTCGCGAGCACCAAGGCACTTTTAACGATGATGACCTTGATGTGGAGGACAGGAGAGAATTAATTGGTCCCCATGAAGCAGTAGACGAGCCGCGAAAGAAGGTCTCCGCTCGCAATAAAAAGTTGCGCGCACGAGATCCAACGGACACTCAATAATTGTTTTTATTTTTATTTTTTACATATTGTAAACAAATAAAAGATCCACGGCTCCGTTAAGCTACCGCTATGGGCCGTGTCAAATAAAGGAAATAAAAAAAAACTCTTTAGCGTGTGGGTAACAATGGATCAGTTGCTCGGATTCGCACATTACACCTTTACCCATGTGACGTTTAAAGAGCATGCATGGTATTAGACCAATTCAAACGTCAATCCAACATTTCGATTCAAGTTTCAATTTATTTTGAGCGAAAACGATGAATTGTTGTCTAAACACGTATAAAAATTTCAAAAAGCACCAAGCAGGAGCGGCAACCAACAAGTTGGCAGAATTTGCACAAGGAAGCTGTAGAGAAAGTGGAAGAAGAAGATTTCGAAATTCGGTACACAATCCTTGTTTGGCAAACGATCCGCGCATGTGGCAAATTTTCACATCTGGGATTGTGGATGGACACTTCTACATGAAAACCTCTAAACATGGCTCCAGCACTTCTTGAGGCCTCGCGATGCTTTCGCGAAGGCATAGTGGCATTTTCCACTATGCCGTCGTAGTCTGGTACAGCATCAATTAGGTTATTTTTGTACGAAATTCTGCCTTATCAAAAATATTTTAGGCTGTTTCTGTTTGCGGTTAATTATGAATGAACTGCAAATAGTTGTGGTAGTTAATTATTGAAATGAATTGTGTTGATCATATTAATAGGTTCGAGTAATTTCGATATTTCGCTATGTTTATTTGTTTATTTATTTGTTTATCCATTTATTTATTTATTTTTTATCATTTTTCATCTGACCCGTGTTGGTCTGCATAAAATTTAATGTTGTTGTTTTATGAGAAAATCGCCTTTCAACGTTCACTTCAGAAGCAGACCTCGAATGCGCGTAAAAACCCATAATCTTTTCGTACTTTTTTCACCTGATTACAATGATCTCACATTACAAATCAATAAAATTTTAACATGGTGTACAGCATTACAATAACATTACAGAAATATTGTAACATAATCTTGTAAGCTAAAAGTCCTAAGTCAATTCTTCAAAATATTACTAGAAATATAAAAATCGAAATGGTCATACACACTATTGAAAACATTACGCATCGCCCTTATGAGTTCGTTCTGACCGTACTCGGTGCGCTGAAAGTCGAGTCTTAAGTTACGTGATCTAAGGTTTCTGGCGGTACATTTGGTGTAAATTTGTGAGAGAATATCTGGGGCATCCATTTGGTCAGTCAATATTTTGCCAACAAATCTGAATGTATTTCGCCTTTTTGCCAGAGTTTCCATATCGAGCAGACGACAGGGATCGATGTATGGCGGTAGCTCTGTTGGGTTAGGTCACGGCAAAGTTCTAAGAGCAAATCGGAGGAATCTTGCTTGTACTGCTTCAATTCTGTTAGTCCAAATGTTCGTATAAGGACACCAAATAGCTGTGGAAGCTTCCAAGACAGACCGAACAAGAGAAAAATACAGTGCCCGCAGACAATATGGATCAGTAAACTCGTTGGCGATTCTTATTATGAAGCCAAGGTTTCTATTTGCCTGTGCTGTAACGTGCGAGTAATGGTTTCTGAACGTCAGTTGCGAGTCCAGGAGTACACCAAGGTCTCTGATAACTGACACTCTCTCTAGCAATTGGCCGGCGATGCTGTAGCTCCATAGAATTGGTTTTTTTCTGCTCGTGAAAGGAATTATAGTGCTCTATAATAATCCTCTATTGACCGCACAATGAGAAAGAGTTTGAGATCGTCAGCGTATATAAATTTGCACCCTGGAGGTATAACATAGCAAACGTCATGGAAGAATAAAGAAAAAAGCAACGGTTCGAGATTGCTCCCTTGAGATACACCCGACAAGTTGATGAAGATATGACACGTTACTTCCTAATTTCACTGACAGAGAACGATCTATGAGATATGATTTAAACCAGCCTATAAAATTTGATGGAGCGCCCAGCCGCTAGATCTTTGCCAGAAGAAGAGAGTGATGTACACGATCAAAAGTAGCTTTAAGATCAGTGTATATAGTGTCTATAGGCCATCTTCGATGTTTTTAATGCAGTATGATGTAAATTGGGCTAGATTTATAGTTGTTGATCTGCCTGCAGAAAAGCCATATTGATTCTTCGATATGTATGCTTTGACCTCACGAAAGAGCATATTTCCTACTATGATCTCAAACAACTTTGACCCAGAGCAGAGCGAGGTTATGCCACGATAGTTCGCAACATTTTACTTATCAGCTTTTTTGAAAACGGGAAACATTACTAATTTCTTCCAGCATACGGCAAACACTGATTGCGACAGTGATTATTTGAAGATTAATCTTAAACCTTTACACAATGCGCTTGCGCATCTTTTCAGTATAATGGAAGGAATCCCATCTGGCCCCAACGATGTAGAGAACTTTAACTTGCTTATGGCGGCTAGAATGTCTTCGTCGGTAAATTGAATGTTTCCAAAATTGAACACATCGCGAGGAACATCTTGAAGGCTACAATCCACCTGAGTTGAATTAGCTGATTCATTTTTAAACACACTCGAAAAAATGTTTTGCGAACAAGTTACAGATGCCGCTGGGAGGGTTAGACGTTTCATTTGCGAGAAACATACTAAAAGGAAGCCCATTGTCTTTACATTTCCCATTTTCCAAAGACCAAAACTTTTTTGGGTTTCGTTTTAGGTTGGAATGGGTTTGTGCTACGTGTCTTGAGTAGAGAAAGCAATTATATGTTTTGTAGCTGTTACTGGCTAGAGTGAACTCCCTTTTTGTACTTGTTTGCTATCTTCGCCTCTCCGAACCGTTCACTTATGCGCAAAACTTCTGTCAGAATATTTTACCAAAAATCTACCTCACGAACAACTTGTACATGAAGAGACTCTATTTCAAAGAATCGTTCAATTCCTGCAGCTAAAAATGCTAATACCTAAAATGAGTGAATCTCGAACCGCGCAATTAGATTCGACAATATTCGATATTGTCATCTGCAAGTGTAGTTGAATTATGATTGAAAAAATGCGGCTTTTTTAAGCTGACAATTGACTTTTCGCAGCTGCATCATATCAGGAATAGGAAGAAATTGAGCACAACATTGTACGAATCATTGTAATTACATTGGGGTTGCACATGAACGCCAACCATCGTCAGCTAAATTAAAAAGCATTTTAAGAGAGCGTGTTTAGTGGCCCGGCATGTCGAAATATGCAGAGGAATGGGTGAAGTCCTGCTCGATTTGCGCAAAAAATGGAAGACCTGAAAAGCCCACTCCCATGACCCGTGTTTTCGCTTCCATTAAATAACGTAGTCGTCATCTATTAACAAGTTGAATTTTATTGGCATATTGCTAAATATTTTTCCTAGATTGTCATAGTGTAAGGACAATTGTTGAATGAATCGTAGACATTGTAGTGTTGACGTTTAGCCTGCCTTACTCCATCATTCCTCATCATTGACGGAGGCACTCCTCAGCTTCAAACAACGTCTTACAACTATAAAGGTCAGATTATATCATGTGGGGAGAGAACAGTCCATTACACTGTACGCAGCTCACCTGAGTTCGAACCCCCACAAGCACATATAGTGTATTACGTCCTTTGCCACTTTCGGTCAGATTGGTCACAAGATCTTTTTAAGATCCATCAAAATCATTTTACGTTTTTCGACGGTACCTGGACATTTACAGTGATGGAAGTCTAAATTTTTTGAATGATTTGGTTTGATTTTTTTTTAATGATTTGGTTTGAATTTTAAAAATAAATCTCAAGGTGGCATAGTTGGCTCCCTCATGCTGAGGATCATTTTTGATAATCCTACTCTACAGCAGTGCATGCCTGTTCGAGTATAGGGGCCGCAAGGCTCAGTTGTGCCCAGGGGCCTCGAGTGGTCTTAAGACCGCCCTGGATCTCAGTTCAGAGGCAAATGATACGATCACTGTCACCATAATCGTGTGTTCTTCCTGGGACGACATCATAGCCCAGGTAGGGGAACGGGCATAGCGTAATTGGTAAATCGATTGCCTTGTACGCAGCTCACCTGAGTTCGATTCCCAACCCCGCACATATGGTTAGAGATTTTTCCAAAAGAGATTTCTCTAACCCCAAAAGAGGCGAATGACTCTAAGGTTAAAACCTCTACATTCAAAATTAAAAAAAACACCAGAGCACAGGAGTAGCATAAGACATTAAGCCAAAGTCCCAAGGGCTTCAGGTTCGAATCCTGTCTCTGAGGTGATTTTTCACATTATTGCTTCCGTTTAACTCACCATATAATCTGCTTTCCCTGATGGAACCATCAAATAAGTCATAACTCGATCGTTTTCCAATTTCAGTAACCTTGACCGTGTACCATGTTTTCTACCAGAACGATAGATCATTCTCCGTTGATTTTACATATTCAATTAGTTAGGATAATTTCGGGAGAGATGCCGCGTCAGGAGAGATGCCGCGTCAGGAGAGATGCCGCACTTTCTATATCTCTTATATAGGGTGACTTTAGTACAGTAATATGATATTGTGAGTTTGTCTTTTGAAGAATTACAAGACTGGAGATGTAAAATAATTCTTATTATTAACTTACAAAATTTTTATTATTGATTATGTGCGTCCAGTTGCATCACGGAGTGCCGAAAATTTTTCAGTACTACATTAAAATGTCGTTTTTTAAAATTGTTCGATTTTTTTTGTGGTAAATCATGTATCGGTTGAGTAGCTGGGACCTTTTAGAAGGCATTCTGATCATGAGCATGGTCATCCATAATTTCAGAGGAAAATGTCGTCGTTCGGCATCTCTCCCATACAATTGGAAGATATGCCGCGTCAAAATCGCGGGTGAGATGCCGTACTCGATGGCTGAGGATACGTAGCTAAAATGTATTTTTTCACCTCGGAATATCATTATATGATCATTTGCGTCAGGTATAGATTATTAATAAAGTATATCCACAAACTAACGGAGCTAACACAGTGGCATATAGGAATATGAGCCTATTTATCTATATATTTGAACGAGCGATATGTATCTATTATTAGTTTCTTCGGTTTATTCTTTAAAGTTTCAGGCACTAATTTTAGTAAACGCATTGATTTGTAATGATGTTAATCTTGGGATAAAAATGAAAATTTCGACGAATTGATGCTTTTTAAAACGAATCGTTCAAGAACAAACCAAAGTTATATAAATACGTTGTTGGAAGAAACAACCAAAAACTGCTTTTAAGGAACCCCTACCAATATATCGCTCGTACAAACATATAAATAAACAGTACCCTTAATTAAGTTACTCCCACTTAACCGTTGCACAAGGTTACAAAAATAAAATATTTTTAAAATGTTGAATAAGAAAATGTTTCTAGAAATGGTATTACCCCCTTGAAAAAAATGAAGGTGCCGGCCGATTTATGGGTGCAATCAAACTTCATGAAACTCAGCTGAAGACCCCTAATCACAAAAACATCAATGATAGCTAAAAATACTTTTGTTCACCATTTTTCAGTTTATGACCATGGTGTGGCATCTCTCCCGCAATGACCTTTTTTTTAAAAAAATGTTCATGGAAATTTGATGAATTTTTTTTCATGAAAAAAACCATTTCACAGTATTCTCGAAACTTGTCGCAATTGATAAAAATGATTTTATCAAATATTGAATGGTTTACTTCGACGCAGGATCGATTTTAAGAAATGTGCGGCATCTCTCCCCAAATTACCCTAGTATTTAGTATTTAGAATAACTAAAAAATTCTCAAAATGGATAGGTATTCTCCATAATTCTTAATTTAACTACGTTCTAGTTAGGATTCAGAGTAATTAAAATAGATTGTCTTGAATGGCATGATCTCCGTGTTTGCTACTTAAAGGAACTAAATTACTAGTTAGAGTTACAGTTTTTCCTGTTGATTTTGTGAGCTAAAATGTGCTGACACGTTTAGTGGTAATATATTCCTATCTTCACAACGATCGTTCAATATTTTTAGTTAGAAAGTACTTGTACATAAAGCAATAGGGAGTAAGTTTATTCGAAGAATCAGTTTTTCTTTCTTTTTCTTGATTGCAGAGAGCGAGGAAAAGTGCTTTAACCTTTGACACTTATCTTCTTAGTCAAGTCACTTCCAACGATTGATCGAATCTCCTTCAAACTGAAATGGTCGGTTGGGTTGTCCTCGTTTCTTCGTTCGCCAAAGTTCAAAATGATTCGTTACTAAAATTTGTAGTATATGAATATCTTGATTGCAGTATAATTTTGAACCATCTCCAAACCAAAACCAAACTCTGCACAGTGGGCCTGGCCGTTTTAATATATGTGTCATATTATAATAGGCTACAAATATTAATATTAGTATAGTGTAATATCATGCTACCGCTGATATTTTCATTATCCGAAATACTACATTGAGCACGATGAAGCTTGAAGTAAGACCCGCGTTGGTTTGGAGGATAACACAATCGAAGTATGACCACACGATCTCCCACCGCTTACTACCGATGAATCGATTTTAACATTCATGTTTGTTTGTGGAGCTAATTCAAATTCTACAAGTCAAAAAAGTATAAAAAGAATAGGCATTGCGTAGCAGCAATGTGAAAATTTTGATTAGGTAATATATTTTGTACGAAATGAAAAGTCATAAACAGAATTGTAAAATGTGGATCTTCCTTGGATATCGAATTCTGAAGAACATTGCGTCGCTATTGTGCTATCTTATTACAAGAGCCATTTCGCACATTTCGAGAAAAACGATTGTTAGTGTAACAAACGTTACTGTGAATACCGTGTATACCTCTGCTTCTCCACGTTTGCCACGGGATGGAGTTTTTGTTAGTAGGATGGGGTAAAGAGTTACACAAATCTGAATTCACCTTGATTAGTGGTACGATCTATACAGCTCCCAGTAGTGTTTTTATGAATTTATTGCTCTGGGCAGCCGGCTGCCGAGCATTCATGATAGATTTATCGTTTATTGGATTAATTTTGAAATGCTCTGTTTGTAAAAAAAAGCAACTTGAGCATCCGGACAGCCGACAGTCGGAAGTGTTGAATATGTTTAATTGAATCAAACGGCAGATCAACGAATTTATTATTCCTTACTACTTCATTCTTGTGAAATACCAATACAATATAATGAAAAGCGATTACTTTCTGTGTATCGGGATATTTGCCGATATGTCTATGCAATTAAAGGTTTCGTAATATACTCGTTATTTACCATGTATAAATTTTGGTTTTAATATTAATGACAAATATGAAATGGCTCCTTTATCCGCGGACGATAGATTCTCAAATTTAAATAAGATCTGAAATAATTAGTTGCATAACCATCATTTTCAACATTTTCAAAGATAGCACTGCTGATGAATCACTTTATAAAAATAAGTGATAAAGGACCCAGACGAAAATAGCTGACCACTGCCTCTCCCGCGTTCAACAAGATACATTTGATAAAAATTGATTGAACAATAAAAGAGATGAATGGATGATAGAATGATAAAATTTGATATGGTTGACAAAATGCCCTAGAACTTCTTCTATTTTGACCTAAGCCGCAAATGTTCCAAGATATCTTTACCTTGGAAAAACTGCAAAAAATGTATGATTTGCAGCATAAAGCAGAAAAGTTACAAAAATAGGGGATTTTTGGGACAAAATAGCGTACAACATTCTAACCATTATTTTTCAACAAACGGATATATTTCCATACAAATACATAGATTGCTTTTTTTAGAAATAATATAAACTGAAATTATAGCATTTAAAGTTCAACTGAGAAAGCCTAGCAAAGCGTCCATCTTTTAAAACGAATAAAGCAGTTTTTATTCACACTGTTGGCGAAATCTTCATGGCAATCAATCAGTTATATTGCTCCGAATACATTGAATGATTTTTGTAAAGATTGTGTAAATGGCACAATTGTTTTCAAAGATGGCTGCATTTTTAGGCATTCTCAGTTGAACCTTAATATATTTCCCTCATATTTTCTTATCCAACTTTCCACATGCCATAATGGTGGTCTACATCGTCTTACCTCCGCTGAACAGCAACGCCCAGCTGCGGATATCAAGGGTTTATTGAACAAACATCCAACGCATTGGACTAACGTAGGATGACTTTCTCTTACTGGGCGGATGACGTAAACAACTATTGTCAATATAAGGACTGTTGACATATTACGAACTGGACGATATTAGCCGCCATTATTGCTCGTAAAAAGCTGGATAGTGTCAATGGCTATAATCATCAATCGAAGTGGGCGGGGTCGAAAAATGAACTGTGGGGACATACGTTTCAAAAAATACTGTTTTTCTCTTGGCGGTTGTCTGGCTCCGAGATTTTCCCAGTCAAAAAAAATGCGGACGAACATGGTCAGGCGATTTAAACAGTTTGACGTTTAACTCTACTCGCCTGTTCTAAAGGGCGAACACGAAATTATTGCGACACCGAAAATGTCATGCCAATTTTCTTATAATGTTTAAAATCAAACCAAAATTTTAGGGTAGTTTTATACATATATTTACTTCAAAAATCAAAAGAAAAGTTAATCGATGGAGCCTTGAGTGTAAAATTGAACGCATTTTCGCTTGATGCCCTCCATCAAAGTCTTTACAGTGTCATCCGGTACCAGTTTCTTAGTTTTTTTTCCATTTTCTTAACACGTCCTTCTCGTCTTTGACTGTCTTCTTGCTCTTCCGAAGTTCCCGCTTCATAATTGCCCAGTACTGCTCCACCGGGCGCAGCTCCGGACAGTTTGGCGGATTCATGTCCTTTGGAACAAAATGGACAGAATTGGCCTCATACCACTCCAGGACACTTTTAGAATAGTGGCATGATGCCAAATCTGGCCAAAATAGCGGAGCTTCGTCGTGCTGCTGCAAGAACGGCAAAAGGCGCTTCTTGAGGCACTCAGATTTGTAGATCTCGCCATTTACTGTGCCCTTTGTCACGAAAGGCTCACTCCTCAATCCGCAAGAGCAGATGGCCTGCCAAATGAGATATTTGGAGGCGAACTTCGACATTTTCTTCTTCTTAAATTTGTCGTCCACATAGAACTTGCTCTTGCCGGTTAAAAACTCCAACCCCGGAATTTGCTTAAAATCGGCTTTTATATATGTTTCGTCGTCCATCACACAGCAGCCATATTTTGTCAGCATCTTCTCGTAGAGCTTCCGTGCCCGAGTTTTAGCCGTCGATTGTTGCCGCTCGTCGCGGTTTGGGAAGTTCTGTACCTTGTATGAATGTAGTCCAGCTCTCTTCTTTGCATTCTGCACGTAGCTCTGCGACATGCCGATCTTTTTAGCCAAATCACGGCTTGAGACGTTTAATCATCCGCTTCACCTTTCCCTTCGTCTTTTTGTTCTCCGGTCCCGGTTTTCTTCCAGCTCCTTTGCCGTGGTCCAACGTCAACCGCTCCTGGAACCGCTTCAACACTCTGGAGACGGTTGAATGGTGAATGTTCAACATTTTTCCCAACTGCCGGTGCGACAGGTCAGGAAACTCCAGGTGTTTGGAAAGAATTTGTTCTCTCGACTCGCGTTGGTTCACCTCCATTTTCGTTGAATTGAAAAACACGACGTCGAGTTTGACAGCATATAAACAATACACATCAATGAGAAAGTGTGCAAAATTTGGTTGATTTTTACCCAATGGTAAAAAAGTTATGCCCTGTTGAATGTGTTGCAATAATTTCGTGTTCGCCCTTTAATTGCCCCTAGGAACAAATGCAATTTGCAAATGCGATTTAAAGGCAATTTCAACACTTAGACAAATTTTCTGGCGGCTAAAAATTATAGATACTATATTCATAGTTAGGCGGACTAAAAAACCGGAAAACTGGTAGCTCTTATTTCAGGAAGAAAACACTGGCATCCCATGGAAATGTTCAAGCTCCAGCTTAACAGTTTTATTGTTGACGTCACGAGTAAGAACTTTGCATGTACGAAGAGCAATACGAATTTGAAGATATGATGTGGTTTCATATTTTTGCGAATATCTCCTGATGATACACAAAAAAGTATTGTTTATTTTTGTTTCTCTACGCTCGATAACACAAGGAAAGAGTAAAATAATCATCACCATAATCACAATACCTTTTCCATATACATCCGAAAAGAACATGTTATGTGACGTCATGCTCGATTGGCTCCGGCATTTGACATGTTCGATTGGCTCCGCTCAGTGTCTCCGCCTAACTATGAATATAGTAACTATACTAAAAATGACTTGTTTTTGCGTTTTTCGCATATGGCGGTTCATGTTTGGCTTAAGCTTAAATTTTTTTTTTTTAAACGATTGGCGTGTTCTCGCTTGTATTTTGTTTGTCTAGTGCACTTGATTTAGCCAACGAATGTGGGAAATTGTGGAATCGTGTGTAAATATAGAGGAACATGATCTCTGACCTAAACTCTTAATAAAAGTCAGATTGTAGTAAGTTTTGGTGTGCAATGCCAATTTCACCATTGATTCTTCCTATAGTTTGGTGGTGATTACCTAGTGTAGTGATAAGTTTATGTGAGTAGATAATGAATCCGAAAATAAGTGATATTTGTAATTTTCATATTAAGCAATTAAGGGCGATTAAATGGCGCGTTCCCTGGGCGATTTGAGGACGGCACAAAATGACGGCGGCAAATCGCCCAAATGTTGTATTTGAAATAGCCCCCTAACTGCCAACAATTTGCTAGCAAATTGAAGGGTAATTAGCGCATCTGAGTTGGCAAACCGCCCCCAGTTAGCCAGCAACTTGCCCTTTTTGACTGGGAACAAATGCAATTTAAAGACAATTTAAATATTTAGACAAATTTTCTAGAGGCTGAAATGAACTTGGTTGTTTTTTTGCGTTTTTCAAACATGGTGGCTTATGTTTGGCTTAAGCTTAAAATTGTTTTTTATACAATTGGCGTGTTCACGCTTGTATTTTGCTTGTCAAGTGCACTTCATTTAGCCAACGAATGTGGGAAATTGTGGAATCATGTGTAAGTAGAGTGGAACATGATCTCTGACCTAAAGTCTTAATGAAAGTCAGATTGTCCTAATGTTTTGGTGCGCAATACCAATTTCACCATTGATTCTTCCTATACTTTGGTGGTGATTACCTACACTCAAAAATATTTAAACGTTAAGCCTATTGATTTTACACATAGAATATCGCAATTAGCGGAGGCAGATAGACACTATTTGCTGGCACATAAACCTAATGTGTGTATTTACAAGACATATTATATCTTACATTCACATTTCATAACTATACTGCCCATGATCGCATATCAGTCCCATAAAGATAGGAAATCCCAAAGAAAACGGGACAACTATGCGATCATGGGTGGTATACGGCACATGAAATCCGCTTCTATAACAATACGCGCATATAGCTTATGTGTGCGCAGTTGACACATAGAAGGTATGTGTGCGCGTGATAACATAAGCATTTCTTCTTCATATGAATTTTAAGTGGTTTGAAGCAAATAGAATTAACGTTTCGATTTTTTTCAGTGCAGTATACCAATAAGTTTATGTGAGTAGATAATGAATCCGAAAATAAGTTTTTTTTTGTAATTTTCATATTAGGAAATTAAGGGCGACTAAATGGCGCATTTCATGGGCGATTTGGGGGCGATTTAAGGACGGGTAGAGCGGTAAAAAAATGACGGCGGCAAATCGCCCAAATGTTGCAATTGAAATAGCCCCCTAATTGCCAGCAATTTGCTGGCAAATTGAAGGGCAATTAGCGCATCCGAGTTGGCAAATAGCCCCGCGTTAGCCAGCAACTTGCCCTTTTCGACTGGGTTCCAGTAATTACCATTGTTCATTATCTTCATTTTGCTACACAAAAAATTAAGTAGGCGAATATTAACACAATCTGGAAGTTGTTAAGGACATTATACATGCGAGCCACAACATAGCTGCTACGCCGCACACACCCCTCTCCCCTGCCTAACCATGTACCTGACATGAGCAAATATAAAATACGTTTTTCAACACACTAACCTTGATGGTGTGCCACGAAACTGCTACTTAAAGAAGCTACAACATTTTCCTATACAATCAATCCGAGTTTTTGACGGAATGCCATCTGTAGCTCCTATTTTGTGCGAAAATATCACCCCTCTTCACTTGGGGTTTCTTTTCGAAACACTCTTATTTTTCTTCTCGTTTCCATTGCACTTTTTCAAATGCACTTTATTCACACACCACCGCAAAAACACTCGCGAAACTTTAATCGTTTACTAACAAAACTTCAAATTTTCTGCCAATGTGCAGATGACCAAAGGAAAATGTATTGAAACTCTCATTTGTGCATTTGAATTTTCACTTCAGATTTCAGTTTTTCTCAATGTAAACAAGCGAGTCGGTGCCTAGCAACGTGGCTTCCACATATCTTCACCTTAATGCCTTATAAAAGAAGCCGCCAAAAAAGTTCGTATACTGATGAATGAACATGTCATTTTGACAAGCAGAAAGCTCAAATTTTCCATTTCAAAAATGTAAGTATCATTTTCATTTGACCTGAACCGGTTCCATCGCAAAACAAATCGGCTACATGAACCGAGAAAAGATTTATTTGTCCAGCTAAAAGATGAAACATTTCGTTTTCAGGTGACTGTGCAACCTTACCGAAACAAAATTAATGAGGCTCATATTTCGGACTATGAACAAGCGTCGGTCGCAGAATGGACTCGTTTCCGGCACTGACAGAAAGCTTATTTCGGTTAAAATAGAAAAATATATAAGAATGATAAAACGATGCCTCATACCTATATCAATGCATAAAGGAAATAATAACAAGATACCAAGGTAAGGAGTTACCAGCTACACTGAATCAGCGCAATCTTTTGGATAAAGTGGTGGTGAGATGTACTACAATCAGTATACCGTGCACATTTGTCACAACCTGCTTTCGTTGGGTGAAAAGGGCAGGGACTTTTATCTACTTCGTTGTGGACCCATTCGCCACAAAATAGCGCAATAGGTGTTATAGTTCTTTCTCTTTACTTTATGATAAATCGTAGCTGTGTATTCGAACTGTGCAGATTCGTGCTGTTCACATGCACGTAATTCGAAACTTCCGTCGTGTCGCTCAATTCATCCGACATCAGCCATAGTGCCATCACCGCCTACTGCTTAATTGATGTCAATGACTTATTTCGCGTGTCACATATGAAAAATTTGCTTTCATTAATGACGTCGAGCAAAGTGAAACATTAAACGTCATTCATTATGTGGTAGTGAAAGTTTACCGCTGACGTTTGCGGCTCAACATTCTAGCCACGACTATACACCCCAGTGGCATTCTAATTTACACGACTAGCGGCTAATGGATGGGAGCTGCCGGTGTACCGAGATAAAAGATAGACAAATTTAGCCACAAATTGCTGGTGATTAATCATTCTGACTATCGTGGCAGCTAGTGGAATACCGTCGTTGATAAAGAAACCTCAATCAAGACTGATACCGCAGTCGATATCGATTACTAAAGTCGACATATCCATTCTGTTTTGCGCTTAATTGAATTGTTCTATACCCGACAGTATGCAGTGGAATGGAATTAAATGGATGAGTTGCAATTTGATCAAACGTTGGCTGGCTAGAAGGGCTTCAGCTGCTATTTGTCTGTCTTCTGGTCTGGTTGAGTCATGTTGGAAAGGGGTTTGTGTTGGAATGAGAAAGGTCACTGATACATGAACTATTCTTTGGTCCAATGGAAATATGATAACCATTCAAATAAATTTACGCTTGTTGACAGGTTTATTGACCTAGAATTCGATTCTTGAAATTCTATTACATCTATAGACATTTTGGTGCCAGGGAGTCGATTCCGAAATCTGTTGAATACCAAATTTGTGTGTTTCGATTAAGACGAACCATTGTAATTTAACCCTGCGAAGGTCATCCCAAGATTTGTTCCTCGATTTGACCTCAAGCAAAATTACCAGAGTTCGTTTTCCGTTCGACTTGAAAATCATTTGTTTATGAATATTATCATGTTTGAAAAGCAGTTCCATTCAGATTGTATAGGAAAATCAGTGTTCATGTAGCTGACTTATTTTAAAATCGCCATCGTAAAGTCAATTAATTAGTACTACCGCACATAAACAAACCATAAAACCAGCTCAAACTCAACCGCTCAAAACCAGTGGCCAAATATTTAAACAAGTCGACTCAAATCAACAGATCACAGATCATAATAAATTGATTATCACCTAGACTGTGAAATTTTCTTTTTACCATCAAACTGGTTTGTACCAACCGACCAGAAATATTAATTATCATCGAAGCAACCAGAGCAAATCGCCCTGCCCCATGACACACGCACACAAACGCTAATTGAAACAAACTGCCACTTATCGTTTCAGTGTCATTTGTTGATTCATTTAGCGAGTCGTAGCTAACATCACCCGACCCCATACAAATCAATCGATTCATCAAACAGCTCAAGTGGTACCTCCAGCAAAACGTTCGGCGGCATATCACGGCAGCGGAATCTACGGCTGTCGCGGTTAATTTAATTGCTGTTGTATTTTATCACCCGGTAATCTGCTGCCATTCAATGCATGTTCCCATCGGTTTAAAACATTCCAAACACAATACCCATAGACAGCTGGGATTTGATGTGATGAGACTTGCAGTGGACACCTCACCGAAGGCCAATCCGTCACTTTCCCAACGATAGTCGGACGAGGGTTGAAACATCCGGCGATTCGGTCGCATCAATCAAACGGCTCCTCGTTCGGAAGCGGGGTACCACGGCAACCTACCTGGGCTGGGGAAACTCGATCATATTCCTGTGTCGCCCGAAGCTTTTTCTCGTGCCTTTCAGTCGCATTGTGATCGGCCCTGCAACGACCACTGTCGCTGTCGCTCCAGGGCTGGCAATTGTCACGTGGGAATCTATGGTGGAGGTGATTGTCTTCAAATGTTGCTTCTACCAACGAAACATAGTGGCTGTTAGTGCGCACCCACCCGGTTGTACAGGTGAACGATCAAGCAAATAAAGACCGGATGAACGAATGTCCTATGGCCATTAGAGTACCAAATTATAAATCTAAACTGTTGCCAGTGAATCTGGAAGACAAAAAAAGAAACAGAATATAAGTACTACGCTGATCGGTTATAATACAGCAAGGAGAATTTTAATAAGGTCTTGGCATGTTTTCAAATCATCTTTTGAGCGGCTTTAAGGTGAAGATATGTGGAAGCCACGTTGCTAGGCACCGACTCGCTTGTTTACATTGAGAAAAACTCAAATCTGAAGTGAAAATTCAAACGCACAAATGAGAGTTTCCGAACATTTTCCTTTGGTCATCTGTACATTGGCAGAAAATTTGAAGTTTTGTTAGTAAACGATTAAAGTTTCGTGAGTGTTTTTGCAGTGGTGTGTGAAAAAAGTGCATGTGAAAAAGTGCAATGAAAACGACAAAAAGAGTGTTTCGAAAGGAACCACAAGTGAAGAGGGGTGATATTTTTGCACAAAATAGGAGCTACAGATGGCATTCCGTCAAAAACTCGGATTGATTGTATAGGAAAATATTCTAGCTATCTTAAGTAGCAGTTTCGTGGCACACCATCAAGGTTAGTGTGTTGAAAAACGTATTTTTATATTTGCTCATGTCAGATACATGGTTAGGCAGGGGAGAGAGGTGTGTGCGGCGTAGCAGCTATGTTGTGGCTCGCATGTATAATGTCCTTAAATTATAAGAAATTTAAAAAAGAGAGACAAAGTTCACCGATTTTTCATGCGAATATACTACCACTTGGTGGTGAATCCACCGGTGAATCTACAATAAATATAAGTAGGCTTTATACAGCAAAAATTGACAACTCTATCAGTTCATTTATCAGCCTTGGCAAAATCAGTAAAGCAACTATGTTCGATAACGATAGTTTGTAAATACCGTCGGCTCCACCTCGGAGTCTGTCTTCGTGACGCACCCATATCCAAGATCCTGGCACTCCTGGAGAAAGGTGAGAGCATCGAGTGCAAGGTGCAAGGTGCAGCATCGAGTGCAAGGAAGGTGCAGCAAGCACTAAAGGGGAAGACGGCAGGCAAAGTGGCGAAATCGATCGGTGCGACGGTCAGAAAATATTTGGCCGACCAAATTGGAAGTGTACGCGTTCGCTCCAAAAGCTCAAGGCTGAATATACACATCAAGGGTATCTTTCCTATGAAGCGCAAAATAACTGTGATCATGGACGACGAAACGTGCCTAACACTCGACGGCAAGTACATCTCCCACATGAAGTTCCCAAAGAAGATCGTCTTGCGGCTGACAATCGCAACATGCAATCAACGGGAATGTGTACAACACAAAATGCTTATCGAAAGTTGCGGCCTTCGTTGAGAGCACCACTAGAGCTTCCATTTACCGACGGTTTTCAGCTTCCCGGGATTCGGGAAATAAATAATAAATTTCCCGGGAAATCCCGGGAATACAGAAGGAAAATAAAAAGGTGAATGATTTTCTTACAAAAAACGTGTTTAATCCACCTAACAGTGTGATGAGACATTTCTTATAACACTTATCATTCTCTTCGGATATTAAAACGATTGAGAACATTTACAACATGATGTTTCGCGATGTTTTTGATAGCACATACTACATGGGACAGTGGTAGGCCTCAGACATAAAGGAAATATTATCTAGAGACGCCATAGTTTTCATTTCTCAAGGAAATATCGGTGACACCATAAGCGCTATCTATCGGTAAATGGGTGTGCAAATGAGCCCGTAAGGCGAACAGAGTTTCTGTTCTTTTCAGAAATGTGTAGTTTCAAAATGTGTAGCGTCGGCATGGTTACCTTTTCGGTTTGTTATTTTTCATTTCGGCATCGTAAACACATGTTATGTTTTGAACTTTCAATATCGCTTGATAAGAGAAGTGGAATTTTTGCCGGTGTCTCGATATTCAGCATTTATGTAAAGTACATATTCTCCATTGCTCACGTGAACGAGAAGACGTAGTCCAATTCTAGCTGTACATATATCAGTTAGTTTAATTATTCAAAATTGCTTACCATCAACGGGTTCGCTCATGCTAAGGTAATGTAAAACGTCCAAAACGCCGATCTTACGTACTGTTTGCTTAAGAAATGCTGATTTAATATCAGGATATTATTTTCAGGTAGTTTAAAGCAACATTGAAAAGGCTGGTGCAGCGGTTTTACTGATAGTAATTCTTCGAGTCATTTCGGTACCATTCGACGAGGTTTCGAATAGTTGAAAAAATCAATTTTAGTTATATTCAAATACTTTAATAAGTTGAACATGGAGATGGTGACGCATTTATATGATAAATCGCAGTAGAGTGAATTTATAAACCAACCAACATTACAATTTATCTTCAAGTAAACCCTGGTCTGATGATATGAGACTACACAGAGCTCTCGTACATGCACCAATTACGACACAATGTCGAAGTTTGCATCTGCCAGCTGGAGGAAATACTGGAACTCGAAGTAAAAACATATACCGCATATAGCATGTTCGGACATTTTTAATGGCTTTGGACACCAGGACCCATCCGTGATTCAGATACCTGACTGAGCTCGTGACTGAGGGTTATTGCAAATATACCGAATGCTGTTCGAAGAAGAAGCAAGTCCTTCACCTAATTCAACGGAGAAGTCTTCTACGATCCGGAATTTTTGGGATTCAATTTATATACTCGAGGACATTTGGACGATGATAGGGTAAGAGCTTTCCTTTTATTATTGTATTGTAAAAGTTACCCTAATCAATGAATAATTTTCTAATTCACGGTTCATTTCGGAAAGCCGAACGATACGCAAACTTTTTCAATTTAAATGTAGCGTATGTTTTTGATTTCTGCATTACACGGGCAAATAGAAAAATAACATGTTAAACTGGAAAATTGATCTACATTTTACTTGTTTTACTGATGTATAATCTATCCTCTAATAGTATAAACGGGAATGAAGGTCATCGGTCTGTAATATACGTAGCTTACGCAACGCAGAGTACGATTTGTCAAATTTAGCTCTACTTACAATAACTATTTCTGCTACAGTCAGCAGTGACGACAAGAAGGAGCATGAAGTGGGATATTTTTCTTTGTTTGCTGCGAAGTTTGATGGCTACCCGAATAGAAATGTACAGTAACAAAATCAAGATTTTCAATGTGACAGTACAGTAATTTTACAATAATTTACAGTAAGTTTTAGTGTTATGCTACAATACAAAAACAATAAACTTTAACGTTTCTACAGTAAATTTCAATGTAAAATAGACTTTTACAGTGAAAATGGGGGGTGGTTATGTATCTTAACATTAAAAAAAATCAATTTTTCTCCATATATTTTTTTCTCGAAAACAGTACAATTTAATGTGAATGCACTGTATCAGTTTTTTGCTGAACAGTGAAATTTATTGTTACATGAAATTTTATTGTAAATCTACTGTGAGAACTTGGCATCGAACTATGTTGAAACAGTAATAACTATAATAGTTATTGTTTTATGGTCTTTTGTAGGGTAAATGTTATTGTAAAATTCTATCCGGGTAAGCATTGAATTGGGTTAAATCTATTAAATATTTTTGCTAGATTAACTAACTAAAGTTTTTATATTCATGTATATAACCCTAATGCTAATTACACTTATTACAAATTTTGGAATTATTCTGTCCAAATAAAAATAGCAATGACTTCTCAGTCGTTTTTTTAGTATCGGTTTGGCCTATTGTGAAATATACGGTACAGTTATTTGTGTTTTCCGTCAACGCTCAAGGCGGAAGGTTCCTGTTTTCATGATCCTGTACTGCATATTAGGACATAGAATGGATGGATTTTTGTCGAAGGTGAGTTGTCTGTTGGTTTGTATTTTTATGCGTTCTTTATATTCCTACTAATTAACCGATTTCGCCAATTTTCTCTATTGTTTCAGAGAGCGA
The DNA here is from genome assembly GCF_030247195.1 of Topomyia yanbarensis. Taxonomy (NCBI): domain Eukaryota; kingdom Metazoa; phylum Arthropoda; class Insecta; order Diptera; family Culicidae; genus Topomyia; species Topomyia yanbarensis. The sequence continues at coordinate 467,552,880 of NC_080671.1, forward strand.
GTAAGGGCGCTATAACCCTGGCTCGTTAGCCAGGGCAGGGCTAAATATTTCTGTCCCATCCCAGGAACCTAGGACCAAAGGAGTGACATTAACCCTCTTAGCAACGTCACTTCCAACGATTTATCAAACCCCCATCAAATTGAAACCGTTGTGTACGGTTGTCCACGTTTCTTCCTTATTCAAGGTTCAAAATAATCCTTTGATTAAATTATTCATTGCATGAATAATTTGATTGCCGTAGAATTTTGAATCATCTTTATTTTGTACGCTGCACAGTTGGCCTGGCCGCTTTAATGCTTGTGTCATATTCAATATGTGCCACAAACATTAATAATGACAAGAAAAATTGTGGACGAACGTCTGCAATTTTCCAGGATCCCTACATGTATTGGCTGTGTATGTGTAGATTAGACTAGACTAGAAGTAAACCCTGGTCTGATGATATCGAGAAAAGGCGATCAGAAATATTTTTGACGTCCATAGAATCATTGAACTGGTCTTGTAATTGTGCTGTATGTACGAGTATCAAGACTATGATGTGTCTTCACAACCAATTCAGCGCTCGACTCGTATCTACCAAAGATGACAGTAAATTAATGTATTTGCAAATGATTTCAAATATCTTGGAATATATTAAACATTTATTTATTTATTTGTCTTCAAATGATTTTGTTATTGTACAAACATTTAATACGACATTCAAACTTCGAGGAAAAGACCTGCAATAAATTTTGAAATAAATTACCAGTGGAAATGCTAGAGACTGCGAACGTACGTTTTCCTTGTCAGATTGCACACGTAAATATTTTTCCCGCACAATCTTTAACTTGCGAATATCGTCATTTGCCAGAATATATTTGCTTATATCTGGCTCTACATTTCCGATTCTTTTAGGTGCAAGAAGTTGGTTAATCACTATCGATTTATAGGCTGACGCGAATTCCGAGCAATCGGGGTGATTATTGTTCCCGTTTCGCCAACGAATGATTGAAAAAAAAAAATGTTCGAGACAATCTTGAGAAAGATTTCTGGTTCTTAAAAATTTGAACTTATGGATTGTACTAAGCTCAACCCACAGTTCTCTTAATGCTGATATATACATGAGCCAGCCTTGAATAAAATAGGGTTGTCTTGAATGTTTAATCAATCTCTTGAATTCACTTTTCTGTTAAAAAATTAATTGTTAATTTTTCAAAAATACACATATTTACAAAATATTATTATGTTTGGGCATATCAACTGCGGTATGTTATTCAGCTACTGTAGATACTTGTGCTGAATTTGTACGAACCCTATTGAAAATCTCTAGTTCGGGCAATCAATTTAGCTCTAAACTCGTTTTTTGACTATATTAATTCAGACCTAAAGTAGCAGATTAATCAGTAGACACAAAACATGCAGGTTGAGACATTTGGCACATATCGCGCAATTTGAAGCGATATTACAACATAAAATTTAACAAAAAACGATTTTAATGTGCAAACATATATATTCAAAAGTTTGTGTTCAAGATTTGAAGTTGAAGCTCGAAGAAATACGAAAGTTGCAGAACTTTAAACGATGTATGCGATAACTAATTGGGACTCTCTCTTCATAAACTATAGGGAAATTGCTTTTGAGTATTGGCGACGTTTCATATAGAAAGCTAAAAACACCACTGACGGATTGTGTATTAGAGAATGCAGTTTTTGTGAAAAGTGAAGCCGATTGTAAAATGTAATTTAAATGTATTTTTTGATTAGTGTGTAAATTTTTATAGGTTATATAAAGCCGTTTAAAGTTTACTCAATATATCTTACTTGCGTGATGTTTGTACATTCTTGAAGGACAAAGTAAAGCGCTTGAAATTTTTTTTCGATTTTCTTTAAGAAAATCCACTGAGCAGAGTTTGATGTAATTGCACGTTTCAAAATAATTGAACATATTTGAACATAAAATATGGCAATTCCATCCATTACCTTTTTCTTATACAAACTCAATGAATTTGCTAAATCGAATAGTTGGTCAAAATCCTCACAAAATTCGGCCGTATTCAAAGCCTCTTCTGGTAATTTACCAGTACGAACATAATCCTTCAGCCCAGCTGTCAAGGAGTGACTGAGCGTTTGGGCTGCTAATCCTACGTTCATTTCAGTAAATTGGGCTAGTCTAATATGTTCGTATTTCAATCCTGGGACTGCTCGTGGAACATTTTTCACGTCTTCCCAATACAGATCCACGATATGTTTAAAAGAGCAGAGTTTTCCATGCCATACTGCGTTGTGCTTCAGTAGATTATTTTTACATGATTTGTGAAGATGGGGTGCGTCGTACATGCAATAAATTCGATTCGTTCTATGATCGCTATTCTCAAGTACCTGTGAAATGATCAAATCAAAATATGGTTTCTTCTCTGTAATGCCAAACTCTTTCGTGAAAAGCGCTCTATTAGTCGAATTTTGATCACATGTTATAACTTTTGGGATAAATCCAGTTTTGAAAATCAGTGAAATTGCCTCATCAACGATTCTTTTCAATTCGGCTGATGTGAGATTGTTGCAGAAAAAATATCCTATAGCCTGCTTAAAACCACTTTTAAGTGTCTTTATCATCAATGTTAAAGACGATTTCGCTCTAGTTTTGACATTTAGCGTCTTCTGGCCAGGTAGGAGAACTTGGGGCAATTCCGACGCCGTGGGTAAGCCCGACACCCCACGACTTTTCCCAGATATCAAATTTTGAATCATATAATAATAACAGGATATCATTAGTACGATTATTTTGAGCATTTCGAGACACACAGATATAGATTCATCCAACGTCACAAAATAAACCAAACATGCGAAAACAAAGTTGATGCGCACTTGGATGTTATTGTTAGTTGAAACACTTTAAGGTTTTAACAGCACAAAGGCTTTGAAAATCACCAGTATTTTTGCCGCACATTCTAATCTACTCTGCGCATATCATTATTTATCTGCGTTGAGGATAAGTTTGAGTATTCCAACACTGTATATTGGGCATTTAACAAAAATGTGCACTGTTGGGGTAAGACCGACAGTTGTAGGAGGGGTAAGATCGACACGCTATTTATTTATGGTTGAGTTCATTTTTGATTCAATGCGAACGACTGGGAGTTGTTTATGGTATTCTACTTTTATAACATCATGTTAATATTTGAAATATACGGAAACTCTGGTATTTGCATTTATTCCTTGTCAGTATTGTCTCAAGGCGACCAAAAAATTAAAAATCAAATTGAGCACGATTCATAGTTGTACTATAAAACGAAAGGAAAAAGGATAATCTAATATGAGATTCTAAAATGATATTAAAGAACAATTTCCATCGACTGCCGGATTGTTGATCAACAGAGTTCCGAAAAATCATAACACGAATCGGATAGCTTACTACAAAAGCGTATGTTACTTCTATGTCAATGAATCTTAGTAACAGGGGATATATTCTAGTTTGAAGAACGGATCTTACTTCTTAGTATGGCTTCACAAGCGCTAATAAAGCTTGAAAAGATTAAGAGGGAAAATGAAATTCCAGAAAGCGTGCATTTATATCACACATACTCATATACACATAGTTACACTTTATCACACATACACAACACATTTTTAATGAAAAAATTGGACAAAAAGAAAGCTAACAAGGGTGTCGCTCTTGCCACTTCGGGGTGTCGGTCTTACCCGCAGCGTTTTTAAAATGTTATTTTTTGGCAACCAAAATTTTTTAATGGATCCAATTTTTTGAAACGCTTAAAAAGTTATAACTTGTTAAGAACCATCTAAACAAGGATTACGTACAGAATATACAATTTTTGGAGCTTTGTGGTATTTTAGACAAATGATTGCGCTTAAGGTGTCGGACTTGCCCCCAGTTCCCCTATTTTGGTTGGAAACCCGGTGAAATAATCTGGCTTAGCATTGGGAATATAACCAACTCGTTCGGTTATAGCAATCTCATCCAAGAATAGCGTTACCAATTTTTCGTCTTCTGGTAGGACAGATGATTTGATTTTAAGAAGCTTTAATACCGTCAAAGAAAATCCTTGCCTAATATCAATTTTTGATAGCCATCTTTGGATTGTGCTTAGTCCTGACAAAGCAAAAAATTTCCGCATGTGCCTGTAAGCTTTAGTTGCACAGTACTGAAGAACTAGCGCCATGTTCTTCATTGCTTCCAAGTATCTTGCCCCACGACACTTTCTGTTTTTATTCCGCTGTAATTCAACTAATATTGAGTCGTTCAATGAACTCGTCGTATCCCCTGTTACTTTTTTCAAAACTGTCAGTTCTTCGCGAAGCTTTCTCATAGCTATTTTCTTCCTCCTCATATTTTGTTTTTGCTTTCGTAGTTCCGCCTTCATTTTCACATTTTCCTCGGTTAACTCAAGGAGTTTCTCCGCCATGTAGACATACCGCGCAGGATTAAAGAGGTAGTCGTGTTCGTTCTTTATCTGCTGTGTTGCTGAACTAGTTCCTTGTCTTTTAGCGTGGATCTCCAGTACAGCATCAGCCTGCACTGCTGAATCATCGATCGTTATTTCACCTGCAACTTCCATCTCGTCCCCATTGAACATAATGGGTTCAGTTTCCATCGGTGTGTCTCGAACACAGGTATCCACCACAGAATAATCCATATGAATGGAAGGAACTGCCGATTCTTTCAATCTATCACAAAGTTTAGGATATATGAATATAATCATAGTGTAAATTGCATTTTGTGTTCAAACCCTTGGCTTCTATTCATCGAATTTTTGTAATCGTTCTCTGTGAAATGAGCCGAGCACACGTAGTCCTCCGGGGTGAAATGTGTTACACCACACAACGTTTTCCATAACGCGATATTCCGTGTTCTGCAGAACCAAATCCTTGTAACTCGGGAAAACAATAAATACAAATTATACCTATTTTTCAGCAACACTTTATGGAACGATATCGATGAGGGGCCGGATGTAACGCTACAACAATTACGCACTGCGCATCGTCTGTAAACCATTGTGGAAACAACAGCCGAAAATATTTTCGTCAGATTGTCAACTTCTTCAACGGATACGAAAATAATTGTAGTAGGCGCATGTTTTGTTGGACGTTGGAAACGTTTATTGTGAAATGCGCACGGTATGTCATGCGTAGTACACCCAAACGCCGCAGTCACAATTGCGCTGATATAATGTAATTACCAATTCCCCACAGTGGGGTCTCTAGATAATATTTACTTTATGCCTCAGAGAAACGCTCAAATCAACATCTTCGGATGTTATATCGATCAAATTAGCATTGGACAACATCTTTGCGAGAAATGTCGAAAGTCAAATTAAAATAAAAGTTAAACGAAAAAATGCCCTTTAAAATAGGCCGACAATCCACAATACTAATGCTTTGTGAATAAAATATTTAAGTTCTTCATTCAATGCAGATGGATATGGAAAAACTGAATTTCAGAGATTATATATGTGCTGGACCAAAAAATGGAAAGAATATTGTGTATATTTGAAGTACATATCATTAATAGCGTTCATTTAAATTTAAAGATTATTTCGATATCGACTTTTTCTGAAACAGACCTCATAGTGAGCAACATATTTCGACTCACAATAGCTAGTGGTTGAAAAAGGATTTTGATTTGATAATATTTACACAATCACTTTGTAATATTCACACCCTTTTTAAAAAAAAGTTGAATTTTTAAAAGCATCTAATTTTTATTCATTTGCCTAAAACATGCATTAGGGTAATATATCCAAATATGGAAGGCGGCAAAAATATATGAATATTCAACTTTTCAATTTTGCCGCAACGCTTGTTCTTTATACCTGAGTGTACTTAAAACTTTAATTGTATTTTTCTCTAAACCAATTTTTTTTGCGGTGGCCAAAAATATTACTCAAACAAACACTTTTTTATCGTTCTGAAATTTTTAGTGTTTTCGAAATTACTTTCTCCAGCGACGTACGTAGGATTGTTTATTGCACTTTTTTTAAATAAGCAATTTTGTATCGAATTTTATGAAATGTTCAGTGTTACCATTTTGCGAAAAATTCAAATAACGTCGCTTTCTGTCGTTCCAAAGAATGGAAAAAACTTTCATTTTTGGCTCTAGGTCAAAATGCAATTTTCTAATCTTTGCCGATCCGCTACTTATACAAATCCTTAACGAGGTGACCTGCTAGACAAGATCGAAAAAAGCGAGTTTTTTACTTATGCCGATAGACAAAACGAAGAATATATCACAACAATATATGTAAATTTTTTACGATTCTAACAAACATTTTGACACGGCTCAATGCGTTACCCCAACTGAGCCGTGGATCTTTTAAGTTTTTACAATAAGTAAAAATTAAAAAAAATACTAAGAATGTCCACCTGACAAATTCTGTTGACGCAGCTTGCTGCTGCGTGTTGAGATCCTTTTCCTCGACGGTGAAGCCGCTTGGGGGTCTTTCAGTCTGCCTTCTCTCGCGTTATCGGTCCCGTCCATGTCATCATCGGTTCTGCTTTCTTGCTGTTGACGATCAGTGTTTCTGTTTTGTTTATTGTTCTTACGGGTCGCTGTTATAAATCCGTCTTCATCGGTATTTGCTTCTTTATTGGTGATGCTAGTTGTTGGTTTGGGAGCGGTTGTCGTGGTCGTTGTACCTGTCTTATTGATTAATTGGATCGTTGTTTTTGGTTTATCTCTGAGTGTCAGTGGCTGCTTGTTAGAGTTTTCTGTAGTAGATGAGTTATGACTAGTTGATTCGGTGCATGTTATCCCGTAGTGGGCTGTATGATTACAGAATTGGCATGTTGGAGTCTGCCCGGGATATATGATTAGTGTTGTTTGCTTATATATTACGCCTTCCTTCTCTGATTTGCATACGAGATTTATGTAAGAAGGTATCGGTTTAGTTACTCGCATCCTCACAATACGAACGCCGTTGGGAATGTCAGTGACAAAATTTCTCCAGGTGTCATTCGTAATAGATTCTACTTCTCCATATTGCGACATGATTCGTTTGATGTAATCTTCCTTAGTGCGCGGGGCCAAATCTTGGATACGCACGTCCACCATGTCGTTTTCCATATGTACGGGGATCTTGATTCTGGTGTTATTAAATTCGACCTCGTGTTGCATGTTGTTCTTTGCAATGAAGTTCTCTGCCTGTGCTAAATTTCTAAACGTGATCAAAACACAGTTTTTAACGTGGTGCAACTGAATGTACGTAACTTCAGCAATATTAAGCTCCATTTTAACATTAACTAACTGTTCCACTTCCTAAACTGTGGGTCTAACACGAGTTTTATTAAAGTTGATTGAAATCGTGATATCCCGTAGCACGGGCACTTTTGTTTCATTTGGCAGACTCATTTCACTCCGCAACCGGGGGCAATTGCTTCACTGGTGCCTACAGCCTGCTATAATGTAGCGATTTTTTGCTTCTGCTTTGTGCGAGGTCAGAAAATATACTGAACAAACATTTTAACCATTTCTGTGGTACGTTAGCATCAAAAATTCATGTCAAAAAATGTTATTTCTAGAAGATCGCGGAAAAAACGGGTACACAAAAACAAACAGAAGGTATACTTATGTAAATTGGAAATTTTGTTGTTTCATTGATTTCAACCATAACTACAAGCTGCACTTTTCCAGTAAGGAAATATTGTGAAGTTTTCCAAGCAAAATTTTTATTTTAACTTCCCAAATGTGTGTACGAGTTTACATGAATTTTCAAAAAGATAGGACGTTTCTTTCCCTTCCAAAAAATTACGAAAACAAGCCTTTTTTTGTCTCCCATAGCAATCCACCCCCTTCATTGTACTTATTAACTTGGGACACTTTTTAGCATAAACTACCCAAACAAATGAACGAATGGGAGAAAGCTCGCCAAATTTTGAAAGAAATTCTTTCAACAAACTACCAAAAATGGTGTGGTTCGATGCAATAGAAAAAAAAAAAAAAGATATCCTCAAAAATAATCCTCAAGTAGACAGTATTCGAAGAAGTTTCTTGTGGACGATTTTATAATGACTTTGTTTCCACTTACTTGAAATCATTTATTTCGATTCTCGTTTTCCGAGATATATTTTAGATCGATCAAACGGTCATAAGTTAGAAAATTAGCTGTCAGAAGGTACTAGCAAATGAAAGATTGCACATTGATAAGTGATCAAGACACAATCAGACAACTTGAAATTGTTTGGTGCTTAATCTAAGCGGTGGTAGATAGAAAATGAAGTACAAAATATATCCTGATATCATCCTTTTCCGTTTCATCGAAATAAAATTTGGCTGGTAAATCAAAACGGATCATTACTATATTGAACGATAAATAACATGCCACAACTTTTAAAGCATACAAGACAGACACTTCGTGTCTTCAGCAAAGTTGTTCGCAAAAGAAAGAACAATAAATTTGCTGAAGACATCATCTCAATATAATCACTTAAAACAAAAATTAATGCAAATATCTCACTTATAGGGGGATTAATCAGTGTAAACATAATGTCAAAAGAAAGAGAATATTAAATCCAATAACTTCTTCGAAGATGCTATTGACCTCAACTTAGCCGATTTGGCGGTAATAGTCAATTTCATATTTTTGGTCTTATTTCTAGATATTGGGTACGGCAAGAATCCGTCACCCGTATTTAATGTTAAATATCTCCTTCGGTAATAGTCTGATTTCAACAAACTATAGTTCGTTCGAAAGATATTCGTATAAGCTGTCTAAAGATGTATAAAGTGTTTATCTATGTTGTCAATTTCGACAGTAATTTAAAAAAACTGCAGAAAGTGCTTTTTTTGGACATTTAAATACCCATATCTTAGGAACTAAACATCAGAATCAAAAGCAAATTAAAAGCGTGAAAGGCTGTGAGGCCTTTCATTTGCAATTGGTTTGTATAAGATCGGTTCAGCCATTACTGAGAAACATGAATGAAAGTTCGTCCGTTACACACACACACACATTGTCCCAAATCGTCGAGTTGAGTCGATTGGTATATAAGACTCGGCCCTCCGGGCCTCGGAAAAAATCTTGAAAGTTTGAGCGAATTCTATACATTTCTTTTATAAGAAATGTAAAAATAATAAATTAAATAACGTTCTCAAACCCGTTTGATTGCATCTGTCCTAAAAGCAGTTGTCAGAAAAAGGCGATTTGGTGTCCTACACATCATTCAATCATTTGATAACTCGTCAATAAATTTACGCAACATCAACTTTTTTTGATTTTTCTTGGCTATATGTGAGGGATTCCATGAGAAACCGGCCGACCGCAAAATATGACCATCGTCGATTCGAACGAAACTTTGCAGGTGTGTTCGCTGTATGAATCTCCATGATATTCTCTGGCAATTGGAATATTTTGATACAAGAGTAATTTTTCAAAAGGTCGTAAACGTTTCTACGTGCATGAATTTCAAATTTTTTTTGTTCGATTACTGTATTTTATACAGCAAAACAATCTGAGAACAAGTTACAGGGAATGAATACTTCTGTCTGAAAAAAAATACACTGAAAAAAATGTTGTGTCATTTTTCAAAAAAACAAAAATTTATGATAAAAATTAAAATTGCGAAAAACCCATTTTTTTAAATTTTTTATATTTTGTTACCAAAAACCTAAAGAGAAAAGAAACATTTTGATTGTGATTGCATGATGGAGAACAAATCGTTAAAAAAGTTTTTCTAACAATAACTTCGTACATGTTTTTAAATTTCATTCTAATTGACATACAAAATTGTAATTTTATTACAGAATATAATTCTAAGCACCATTTAAAATCAAAATGCATTTAACAAAAATCTTCCAAAATGCGATAGTTTTCGAGATATTTGAAATTTTGCTCCTTCAAAAACAATTAATTCGTGTAATTATGCTCTTTTTAAAAGTTATTCGCGTTACCCTATCAAAAAATGTCAAAAATTTAATGTTTATCGTTTTAAAGACGTAAAAGCAACTTTTTTAGTGTATTTGGATAATGGAGAAGCTTTCAATAAAAAAGTTTTCCTAACAACAACTTTTGAATTTTTTTATAATTCTTACTATTTGCAGTCAAAAATACAATTTTCTTTTTGAATATGATTCTAAACGCCATTTTAAATCGAAATGCTCTTAACAAATTTTTTTTTAAAATGTAGTAGTTCTCGAGATATTTTAACTTTTGTTTTAACAACACAATTATTTTGTTTTATTACGACCTTTTCATAAGTTAGTCGCGTTTCTCCATCAACAATAATAGATTTTTCAAAAGGCCCGTAAACTTTCGTGCAACTTTCTCTTTGACATCAAGGCGATATTCTAAACCATTTGAAAGTAACATGAATTATATTCTGTAATAGAATTTCAATTTTGTATGTCTATTAGTATGAAATTTAAAAACATGTACGAAGTTATTGTTAGGAAAACTTTTTTAACGATTTTTTCTCCATCATGCAATCACATTCAAAATGTTTCTTTTCTCTTTAGGTTTTTGGTAACAAAATATAAAAAATTTTAAAAAATGGGTATTTTCGCCATTTAAATTTTTATCATAAATTTTTGTTTTTTTTTGAAAAATGACACAACATTTTTTTCAGTGTATATTTTTTTCAGACAGAAGTATTCATTCCCTGTAACTCGTTCTCAGATAGTTTTGCTGTATAAAGTACAATAATCGAACAAAAAAAAATTGAAATTCATACACGTAGAAACGTTTACGCCCTTTTGAAAAGTTGCTCTTGAGTCAAAATAATCTTATTACCTGTGGAAAATATTTAGATCTTCGTGGAATTCCTCATGTATAACCTAAATTTTGGTAATCACGGATACGATTGGGACGATATACTAAACGCAGCTGCTGGAGTTACTGCCCAAAATTGGAATTCGTTGTTCTGATACGATGGATCAATTTAATGCAAAGCAGCTTCTTTGGTAATCTTAAATGAAAAGATTAAGCTGCTTCAGGGTATTGTGCAGTTATTTCCGTTCAAATGCAGATAATGGACGAACTGTGCAGCGATGGATGAAGCCAACCATCGATTTCCTGTTACGGGCGAGTATCTGGATTGCTTGATCTTATTCCTTCAAAAATTCTGGCTGCATCCTTGAAAGCGACATTCAAATAGGTTGGATGCGCATGATATTGAACAGCTACAGCGTTATGTCTTTCTTTTCTTGCATCCAAAAATTTACAGATATTACAGTTACGGTATAACAAATTAGACGAAATATGCATTCGATGAACCGATCAAATATTTCTGCAGACGTTCTAGAAACATTCTTTATTTTAAATAACGTTTGCGTTAAGCATGATATCACTACAAACCATTCCAAGTTTTAAAACAAACACTCATCGATTTTTTAAGAAATTACCGCCCTTTCAATTACTAATTTGATTACATTCATTCAAAATCTTTCATTCTAGATCTAACTATTGAAAAAAACTATTAAAAGAACTGTTAAAAAATCTGATCAATCGGCTCATCGGTTGCAGAGATATCGTGCGCATCACTAACGCTACTGTAAGGAAATGCTTCGGTACAACGGCTGGCAAATTGATCCATTTTTGCATTAAAATATCAACATTTTTAGTAGTATTTTGAGTAAAGCTTGGACTATATAGGGGAACCCGGGGCTAGTTGGCGGTTGGGGTAAGTTGGCGGAATCCCTTTTTCTATGTTTCTATTAGACATATAACGCTGCCTCTTCTTGTGTACCTCAAGTTATGCGAAACCCGTTATCCAATGTGTTTTTGTTGCAACATGATTTGTTTGGTGGAAGTTATGGGTGATATTGTGTTTTCGAGCATACCAAGTAAATTTTCTAAATTTTAAATACTTTGCGTTATTTAGGGTGATTTTCAATCTATTTCCCGAATAATTATATTTTTCGATAGCGCGTGAAAAGAACTTTCAGTATCCGTATAGATATTACATCTATTCAGAAACAAAAGTTATTTTGTAAATAAATTTTAATAAAATATGCGGTTGGGGTAAGTTGGCGGTGCTGCACGCGGGGCAAGTTAGCGATACTATTTACAGTGCAAAAAAAGTCATCAAAAATTTTTATTTCTGGAATTCACTCCAAAGTAAGAAAATCTTTTTCTTGTGTATCTCGTCAATGTAGGAGACATTTATTCCGACCAATTGCATGAAGAATTTCGAAAATTGGCTTTTGAATAGGGAGTACGCGTCAAAGTCAAAATGCCGAGATATTGAAACTGAAATATAATAGCAAATGTCGGTTAATATACAGTTTTCTCAAAAAGACATTCAACACGTTCCTAAAGGACCCATGAAGTAGTTGCATCTTCATTTGATTGCTTAGTTTTTAGCGTATCCCCACACACTGCCAACTTACCCCGGGGCCGGGGTAAGTTGGCGGGTTTTCCGCGTCACATATTTTTGTCTCTAAAAATGGAGACAATGCATCAAACACTTTTTTAAAAAAATCAGAGATGTTGCCAACAGTCTGCTCTTTCATGCCGCGTGTTCTATTTTGCAAGATCTAGCTACATCAAAGTGGTAAAAATTGAAAACTGAAAACACCGCCAACTAGCCCCGGTCTCCCCTACCTAAAAATCATGAAAACATATCAGCGAGTCGAAAGATATATAGTCCAAAGATCTGCAAATCAGTTGGAAAAGCACAATCTGCATTCACTGCTCACATCAAATGTTTGCCGATAAAGATATTTCCTACAGAATTTCTTTCGCAGAACCTAAGCCTTTTAAAATAAATTAAAAATCTTTTTTCCCGGGATTCCCGAATCCCGGGAATGAGAAAACACAATTTCCCGGGAATCGGGAATCCCGGCAAATCCAAAAATCCCGGGATTCCCGGGAAATAAATTCCCGGGATGGAAGCTCTAAGCACCACCCGAAGGCCAAAACACGACATGATCGGATATCGTCATCGTCACATTACGCGAAGTAGTCGCTGGAAGAGATTAACTAATTGAAGATTCTAGTCATCATCAAAAACCCATTCCGCTTTTCACAGTGTACTAGAGATGGTCGGGTTCGGGTTTTTGGACCCGAAACCCGGACCCGACCCGAACCCGACAGGTGGGTCGGGTCCGGGTTTCGTGGGGTACATTCGTTTCCCAGAACTAAAATCGTTCTAATATGTCTAATTTTTATTAAATTTTTAAATAAATTGGATAGTTTTATTCTAAAATCATTGGTAAAGTAACCTGTTTAAAAATATTCGTGTTTTGACTATTTAATTATGTAATATTTCATTTTGTATAGAACAAGTCTTTAAAATACGTCAAAATTACCTTTTTTCTTCATATTGCTATAACTCTGGTAGTTTCGAATCGATTTTGACCATTTATACGTCGTTGTAAAGCTTATTAAATTTTCTTTTGAACAATTTTTTTCAAAAACCAGTCAAAAAGTATATTTATTCCGATGCTTTTTTGAAAACCAAACGCCAATACAAACGTCAAAAATCCAGCAATATGCAGTAACGGAGATGAAACATGAAGGCGTCGAAGGAACAGGTAGAGCCGGTGCATTGTACGTGTATATAAAGTAAGTATGTTCCAGAGCCTGGGCTGCAGAAGTTAACGAATCGAATGATGCGTCTTGCATACTATATACAAATCATATTCACGAATGTTCACGAATCCGCAAAAGCAAAAATTACGATACCGATCAAATCGCATTTTCTAGTTACTTTGCTATAGTGCTTTGTTATATCAAATAACAGATACTATTATTCGGCAGAGTTGGAACTTATACAATTTTACACAAATTTCTCGCTTACTATGATCGATATTATGCTTTGAAAAAAATATATAATAATTTTTTTGAATAATGTACACATGACAAAACACTAACGTAAACGGTTTTGTGGGATACATTTGTACCCCAAAGAAACTTTCAGCGAGCACTGTTAAGTTGGTCAAATGAAACAAATAGGTTGTACCTGCTTTAACGGAAGATTAATAATCAAATTAGTTTATGATAAAGATTACTTGCAATTAAAATAAACTGTAACGGAAAAATAAGGATTTGAACTCACAAATTTGGTGATACTTTAGTATCATTATGGCGGCTCAATTTTAAAAAGGGCGCATTATTTTTTTTTTTTTTAAAGCAGATAGTTTAGGCCAAATTTATTTTCTAGAGGCTGTCGTTGTTCCATCAGACCTAAACCTAGCTTCACTTCCGCCAGGTTTCGTTGCTCATGACACTCATATGGTGATGGTATAATAGCACCACTATCAAATCAGTGGTACATATATGAATCAAGGACTTTCTGTCAGATAGTTCCCGGGCTGAGCTGTTGCATGATCTGGATTCGTTCATGAAAATTATGTGTTCTGTTGAAGCCATTAACGGATTTGTAAAAGTTTGAAGTCGTTCCGAGAGCTTCATTGGAGATGTCGAAGCATCTCTACTGGCGCGCTTACCGTATAATCTGAAGCATAAAATAGCTTAGACCCCATCATAGATCGTCCTAACGCTAATGGTGGGACATCAAGAACACGTCAGAAAATCTTGATTGACACCCTCGATACAGGTTTGACCCTACCAACCAGTAACGTGGGTGACGTCATGTAAACTGTCGAATACAAATTGCCAATTGCCATAGCTTTATTTAATACATGTAATAAATTATACGAAACTGCCTTGCAGGAATGGTTTCTGATAAAAAAAATTAGAGATTTTGGTTAAGTGCGACGGGCAAGGTTGTTGGAAACTGTGACCATTAAGCTTTCTGTTTCCCCACGAGTTAGCCGCCGATTTAACTCAATTTCCGGTTAAGATATCGACGATTTTTAAGTTTCTCAGAACATTACAAATTCGACGTTCAATAATAGTAAATATAAATGCGGATTCTACTCGGCAGGGATTTGTTTTGCCATATGCAGATATAACTCAATGCGTATGGTGCTACTTCAGGTTCGAGTGATTCTATTATTCTTAGATGAGCTTAGGGTCCAGCTCGGGTGCCTAGAATTAAAAATCTTCGAGATCTTTGGTTGATTCTCCTTATTAGCAAGTTGGATTCGGATCGGGCTTCTCAAATTTAAAATTTTTGGACTCGGGTCGGGTTCGGGTTTTCAAATTTAAAAATTCTCGGGTCGGGTCGGGTTCGGGTATTACAAAATTTTCATTCTCAGGTACGGGTCGGGTTCGGGTTTTTAAGTTTTAAAATGTTCGGGCTCGGATCGGGTTTTTCAAATTTTATAATTTCGGGTTCGGGTCGGGTTCGGGTTTTTAAATTTTCATGTTCTCGGGTTCGGGTTCGAAAAAGTTTAAACGCGACCATCTCTAGTCCATGCATGGCTGCTAACTAGTGATGTCTCAGATGATTTAACAGTCAAAATCTTCCGTCGAGAGGAATTTTGGGCGATCGTCTTTAGAACTCTCATTTTGTATTATTCCTAGATTAAAACTATATCAAAATATACGCAAGAAACAACAACGTGTGAGGTTGTCCAAAAAAAATGTGGGTTCTGGGTTGAGTGGTCGCTTAACGAGTAGTTACCTCAATAGTGTACTAGCTTTGAAGTTTCTGCATAAATACTGAATAGACCGATATTTTGAATAGAACTCTCTTTAAATCCCATTCATAATTAGTAATACGAGAATAACGAAAAATAAAAAACGACGTAAACTTTTTCAAAGAAACCCCCTCCCCCCTCGTAGACAAACGTAGACTTTTGCCAGACCCCCCGTCCCCCTATGAGTCTACGTGATTTATGAACGGCCCCTTATCGGAAGTTGTGGCCTTCGGTAAGAAACACCACCCGAAGGCCAAAACACATGAAAAACATAATCGGATCTCTCATCGTCACATTACGTAAAGTGGTCGCTGGAAGAGATGAACCGTTTGAAGATCCTGGTCGTCCTCAAAACCCAAACATCAATAAACCCCAAATGATTGGAAGTAGTAATCAACTTAAAATAAATCACCCGACGTTTTTAATGCGTTGCATACTTGTAAAATTGTCATTAACATTAAAAATAGAAGTTGATTGTGATGCTCGTTTGCTTTTCGTCTTCTTTGTGTTAAGGCTTTTTTCAGAAGCAGTATCCCAACTGTTTTTTTAAATTATTGAGCATGATCAAAATTGAAACTTTCTACAAATAGCGTTTTTAACAACCTCTGAAATACTAGCAAAGATTACTGAACGTTATAGATTGAAAATCAAATACATTTTAGACCACCATCAGTCTTTAACAAAATAAGCATTTTTTTATCTATGAAATGAAAAAAATGCGAACCCATACAAAACTCAGCAACAAGCATCAACCCCATGCGTGGCGCAATAAAAGGAAAAATACCGTGTCTGTAACGATTTTCCCGGCATGCAATAGTCGGTTTATCGCCATTTGTCATGGAACAAAAAGGGAGAAAAGGCAGCCCATCCAGCAGAGAATTGTTGCGGGAAAGCGAACGAGGTAATTGAATTCCCCTTACTCACGATCGTAATACGGTCTAATTGCGATGATTAGGATCGACAGAGTCTTCTATGTACCGTAAACCGGGGTGACATTGATCACTTTTCGAAATAATCATTACATATTTTTAGACGCAACCCATTTTTTTCAAGTTTAGTATTTTTAAACCATGTACTGATGTATGGAGAACAAGATTAGATGGTTTTATCTAAAATTGTCCGTTTACATTATTTTTTCAAAAATGATTTCAAGTTGAAGTCCGTTTTCATGTTCCGGGGTGTCTTTGATAACCTGCATGTTCACCCACATTAAGTTATTGATGTCAATATTTTTCATTCAAATGTTTGTTTAAACTAATTTTGGAAGGATACTCATTGTTAAATAGATGTTAATTAGTATTACACAAAGTATTTCAATGTACTGTAAAATTCGAGTAACCAAAATTCGTATAATTTGTGTCCAACTAGAATAAAAGATTCTGATAACCTTTAAAACTACTAAAATTGTATTGTTTCAGTGTTTTATCAATGTACAAAAAGTTTCATCCATTTTAACACGTTGGAATATTGAACATTAAAAAAAATGTTGCGAATTTTATCTTAAAATAATTTGAAATAATTGCCAACTAGTTTCACAAAAAATGTATTAAACATAAACAAACTCTTAAAACTAAATTTATCATATCCCAATCTAAAGGAAAATAAAAACTTGTAACGCTTGTAATTTATTACTCTTGCTCAAATCTGAGATTTATTTGTTTTATAAAAAATAGACACTTTACGAAGCTTCGTAAAAATCAGGTAAAGTCAAATTTCGAGTTTTTGTAGTTTTTGTACACAAAAACCGAACAATATACTCAAAAAGTATAACAAATCAGTATTTTATAAGTTTAGAGTAAAAATCATTTCAAAAGTCACCCCGATGATCAAAGTCACCCCGGTTTACGGTACCTAGAAGCAGCAGCGAGCGGTTGCGCTGGGATCCGGTCTGGATGAGTTCGAGCGAAAATAGCAGAAAACCGAACGATGATGGATTGTACGCCAATGTATTGCAATTTTCTTTCAATAATCATGAAATGAACATAGCGACACTGTGCTTGAGCGCGGTCTGATTTTCTTCTTGCCTTAACCTTCGGACCGGTTGTATGCCCGTACTAATCCCGTTCGTAAAGCGCAATACTACATGTATGTCAATGGAGTCATGCAAGTCTTAGGATAATCCTTCGTATTTTTTACATGTCTGTATCTATTTCCCATCAACCGGCTTTGCTAGCATGGGTGATAATGAACCGAGTTTGTCGCAAGGTTGTTGTTCAAGTAATCGAACATTGTTGGGGATTAACAAATGGTGTTCGCAGCAATATGACGATTTTGTTTAAGTTCAATTGTGAAATTGCTAGAGATTGTCGATGGGAAGATTCAATTGAGAAACTCTCGAAAGTCGGCCATATTTGAAAACGAAAAAACGTGAAAATCAGTCAGTGTGCTACATAACCACACACCGTATTTTCGGAGGTAGACAGATAGTCGAACCGATTATCATTCAAGTATGCAATAACATTCAACATTCGATATGGGAGGGATAGCTCATTTGCGAATTTTAGGTTCGTGAACGCTTAGTGCAGAAATTTCTTTCGTTAGTCCCGGTAGCAAAGCGTACGATTATGCTATGAAGAGAATAGATGAAAATTCTTATAAAACATATAAAATTATGTAATGAAATGAAGATAAAAATAATAATGAAAATATAAAAAACTATATTAAATTCGATTCGATTATTTATTACAATACTTAAGCATCCTGCAGCGGTTGAAACTAAATTATTCACACATTCCCTTTACGTCAGACATACCCCAAGGATGCCACTTGAAACCGTTGATGTTTCTGCTATTTCAATGATGTGCATCTAGTGCTGACGACTCCACGATTGACTTTCGTGGATGATTTCAAGATTTTTCTCGGATTCACTCAATTGTAAATTGCAGATTTGTCCAACACCAGCTTCAACTCTTTGCTGTTTGGTGTAGCACGCACCATGTAAACCGGAAGAAGTGCTTGGTAATCTTATTTTCACGGCAGAAGCATTCACTTTATTTTAAGTGCCGTTTACCAGAAGTTGATCGCGACAGTCACATGAAGGACCAGGAATCAGTATCAAATGGCACGTTCCACATGTTGATCGGAAATTTGTGTCTTGCTATGATCTGCTTTGTCATCATTTTTCTAATGGGAAGGATTGGGGAAGTGATAAGTTTAGGGGTAAAGAAAATAACGATACAGAACATGCTGCACCCCCGAAAGTATACTGAACGATCTGCAGGTGTTACAATAACGGGAATAAAACTTCCAACCCCCGGGATTTAGAATTTTTAGTTAAACAGTGAGAATATATCAACGCCCATATATTGGGATAACAGAACGACAACACTCCTGAAGAGATATTTTCATTCAAATACGGCCTAAACTATAGCTCTTTACCACACTTGGTTAGGAACAATAGCACATCCTTGAGTTTCAGCTCTCTGTACATAGGTTCATCTATGGATAGAGATACGCAATTGTATTACTGCAAGGCAATTACATATCAAAAGAGATGAAATTCCGTAATCTGATTCACAAAGATCACATGAATAATACTCAGCACGCTGAATAGTAGCCATGTGATAATTGAGTTTGCAATGTCCAGCCAGAGCCCTGACTAGAATACTGCAATGGTGCTTGGAAAAATGCAACAAAATCTTTGACATTTTTGGACTCACATCCGGCAAAAAAGTCTTTGTTTAAATGCAAGTTGGCAAGCTAAGCCAATGGTTGGCATGTTCGAATGCAGCCCAAGAGCGAATCTTGCGCTTTATCCAACTTATCGACAGTGGTAGACCTGTTTCTGGTCAGTCGCAGCACCAGCTTTAACCAATTCGTCCACCCATCCATTTCCAGTAATACCGGAATGACCAGGTACCCATAGAAGGTAGATAGTATTTGAAATGCTAAGCTCTTCGACTTGAGTTCGACATGCGATTACTAATTTCGATCTCGAATCAGCCGAACTAAGTGCTTTCAGGGCAGCCTGACTGTCGGAGCAAAAATAGATTCTTTTTGCCTTTCTCATATAGAAAGGTTATGCAATCACTCTAAAAATCATCAACCTAATCACTATTTTTTTTAGCTATATAGGCCTAGGTAGGAGTATGCAATGAAGGATTGCTACTTTAAAATTAAAACTAGTTTAAAGTTGCTTAACAAGTTGGAAATTTTCGGCAGAGTCCGGACGCCCCGGATCTTCCTCCTTGATCCGCCGCTGGTTTCAAGCGATGGTTCGGTGTCGACATATAGTATCTCAAGATCTTGACTGTCGATCCATTGTATGTTTGTGTAAATCGTACTGAAGTGTCACTAGGTGGATTAAAACAGTTTTTTCATTTTTTTTTCTTCGAGCATACTATGGGCTATATTTAATACGTTACTGTAATGTTGAACGTCGTTGATTGAACTAAGATTACGTCCAAATCTCGCATAATTTTACGTTTTTCTACAGTACATTTTCCGAATATATGCCTGTTGATTGGGGATCAGAGTAGTAGTAGTAGACTTGTATTAGACGTTTAGTACACTACTTGATTGATTTCATTCTGGAACACTTCAGCGTGAATTTACATATCTTATTTTCATAAAGAGTCTCATGCATATACAAGCACTTTTCTGCAATTAAGTTTAAAAGAAATGTCGCTTTTGGGGCTGGCATGGCGTAGTTTGTAAATCGGTTGCCTTGTACGCAGCTCACCTGAGTTTGATTCCCAACCCCGCACATAGGGTTAGAGATTTTTGAAAAGAGATTTTTCTGACCCGAAAAAAACATTGAAAGGTTTAAACCTCTGTAATCAAAATAAAAAAAACGCTTTAATCGCGCTCATGGTGCAATTGTGCCTTTCTTATTAATCCAAACTGTGAATCAATACCTAGTTATGTTCAATAAAATTATAAATGTCTATCACATTCTTATTACACTTGGCAGGTATATATGGTGTTTGGTTCATAATTAAGATTCTCTCGAGGAGTGATAGAGGATCATATTTGGGGGAAAAATCGTTCTACAGATAAAAGCATTAGAACACACTTAGTTGAGCTCGGCAATTTCTCGCACAGCCACTCGGCTCAGTAAATGTTTTTGCAGATATATCGGAAAAGTTTCATTTGTTTGCTGATTTTCAGCGAAATATTTCCCGAGTCCCGAGCAAACAATTGTAGCTTTTGCTGAGATTTCAGCAAAAAATAAATTTACCAAGTGCTCGACGAAAGAATGCTGAGATGCGGCTGAAACAATTAAATGATAAAGCTGAGTAAATTTTCTACTAAACAAAGCCTTCATGTCATTCAGTCAACAACTATCAGGACTAAGTAACATTTTGCTAAAGTAGTCAAAAAGTAATGTTTTAATGAGCTTTTTGTTAATTTTATCAAAATAATGTATTATGATCATAACAATACATATTATTCAAAAGTTGAGTTTCAAAACGCTCCATAATTTGTTTTTCAACATAATATTTCCCGTTTCATTGAAATTTTAAATGCATGTAAAAAATGATATCCCAAAAAATTGAAGACGAAAACAATATAGAAACGCAACGTCTCTTATGTAAACTTCGAGTGTACTGAAATGTTTTTTTTAGCTGACTGGAAATGATTGCCTTGTGCGCAGCTCACCTGGGTTCGAATCCCAACCCCGCACATAGAATTTTTTCTATAAGAGATTTTTCCAATCCGAAAAGAGGCGAATGACCATAGAGTTGAAACCTCTATAATAGAAATAAAACTAAATTCTAAATTCACTCAAGTGAAAGATTTTAGTACACTTTTCGCGGAAAAATAAACCTAACTGTCCAGTAAAATTAAAAAATAGATAAATAGCAAGCTTTTCAATAGATCTAGTATAAAATAAGATAAAACATCCCAGTATAATATCCAAAACACCAGAAAACAAGAAGAGATGAATTTATCATGCCAAAGAACAAATTATGCAACTTTTTCAGACGAACAATTTGAATAATTAAAATGATGTTATTAACTATTTAGGTTAAATAAACGAGGTTCGAGAAATAAACGAAAACTCAATAGAAAACGTTTACTTTTAAATATTTTTTTCCTAAAAGATTATTTAAACCCATTAACTGAAAGATATGAGGACAACATTCCATAGGAAACCTTCTCAACTTTACAATAAAATTGAAAGCTTTAAAATACGAAATACACTTTTCGAGTTAGAGGCTTTAAAAGACAAGCAAATTAATTACAGAAAAGGTACAATCACTCAGTAACGTTTGGGATTTGATGGTATGTAAAGAACGATTTTTCCGCCAAACATTATCCTCTATTATACATCAAGAAGAAAAAAACTTGTGTGGGTGGGTTTCGTGATGAGAAAAACGAAAATAATGTTGATAATTAATGTAAGTAATGGATTTTTCATTAAAGTCTTAAAACAAGTAGGCCGCCTAGAGGCGGTGTTGGGCACCTGGGCGAATAAAAAACAAAAACTTTTTTTTCTTTTAGTTACTTCAGCCGAGGCGAATACAGATGGTTGCTTATATTTTGGACTTAATCGGAACGCAAATTACCCAAACTGTAAGGAGTACTTCTCTAGTGCTTTGGTTGTTTAATTATCGACTTCTAATTTATAATAGGGAGTTCAGTGTATGCTGTGGTGGTTTGTGGTTTCACTTATCATGTTTTGTTTTTTTTTTAATTAAAGAAGATCGTGTAAAAGAGAATGCGTGTTATAAAAGAGCAGACTGTTGGCTGCATCACAGAATTTTAAATATGTGACGCGGAAATCTCGCCAACTTACAACTATACACACAATGATACCACCACTTTTGATGATAAAGTATGGATCGCGCGAGATGTCTAAGTTCTAATACTTCTCGATTTATGCTGAACGCATTTGCTTGCAAACCAGAATTTTCACTATCTGGAAACTGGAACTTCATTGCTTTTGTGAAAGTGAATATGGTAACTTGAATGAAAGAGTGCGTAAACATCAATCGGTTAAATCGTGTGAAATACT
This sequence comes from Topomyia yanbarensis, assembly GCF_030247195.1. NCBI lineage: Eukaryota > Metazoa > Arthropoda > Insecta > Diptera > Culicidae > Topomyia > Topomyia yanbarensis. The sequence goes on from NC_080671.1 coordinate 467,575,315, forward strand.
TTACTTTTCGTTGAAAACTTTGTGGGCGCCTATTGCTAATCGAAATATCATTCAGATAAGTATAGTGTGTAGTCATACAGACTATTATTGTTCTGTGATTTTCAGATTTCATTTCGCTGCGGCTGGCTTTATAAGCTTGCCCGCAGTGGAAGACGTAGTGTTATATTGTTCTTTTGTATTGTCCCGCTTCTCTAGCTGTAGTTTAATTTGCCTATAATGAGCGGCCTGTGTGCAAAGTGTACGGTGAGTCTCGCCGAAGGCCTTGTTGTATGTCTTTTTTTCGGTGATAAATATCATCAAAAATGTTCCGTGTTAACAAAGGCCATGGTAAATTGGGTGGCTGATAATGCAAGTCTTTGCTACAAGTGTGCGAAATGTTTATCAAATCAGTCTTCTGGTGTGCAGGATGTCAGTTCGATATCCATTGAGTTGAATAAGAAGTTGGAACAATTCGCTTCCATTTCTGAGTCTCTCACTGATGCCCGAAAAAACATCGATGCACAGATAAACATCGCACTAGAAAACGGAATAGAAAAACTGATCAGGTCTTTCATCAACTCTCTCGAAAGTAAATTGGCTAGCTTGGAAAACAGTGTTGCCAAAAATTTGGAAGATTTGAAAAGTTGTTTTAATGAAAATGTTAAGCGTGAAATTGAATTAGTTGGAATGAACAGAAAGAGAAATTTTAGTAATAGGAAGGTTCATTCTGAATCTGACGAGAATCCCTGTATAAAACGAAAATTTTTGACGAATAAAGAAGATAAACCGATGTTTATTGAAATAGACAATGATGGAAATAATGACGAGGTTTTTGATAAAAAATAGTAGAATTACTTACGCGAATGTTTTGTCGGGAGCTACTGGGACGAATAAAATTAGAACTAGAAGTTAAACGAAATGTAAGGCTCGCCCGGTCATTGTGATTAAACCAGTCGAGCCGTTGCAATCGAGTGACGACACGAGGAGTGAATTAATAAATAAATTAGATCCAAAGGTGCACAAAATTAGCAACTTTAAAAACGGTAAAGATGGCTCGATTATTGTGGACTGTGCAACTCGGGATGATATTGAATCGGTGAAAGAAAACATTGTAAGCAATCTGGGTGAAAAGTATAATGCTGTTATACCGATACCCGGTAAACCGAAGTTGAAAATAATGGGGATGAGTGATCGATACTCTGAGGAAGTCTTCGTTGACTTATTAAAGAATCAGAATGAAGGCATTCCGGTCGATTATGTTAAAGTTGTTGCCAATTTTGAAAATCCACGATTCAAATATAACAAATACAATGTTATAATTGAAGTTGATAAGAACACTTATAGCGGCCTGATGTCAGCCCGTACGGTGAACATTGGTTGGGATAGGTGTTCTGTTTTAGAGGCCTTTAACGTGCTGCGCTGCTTCAACTGTGGAGAATTTGGTCATAAGACTACGGGATGCGTTAATAAAGAAACATGCTCCAGATGTAATGGAGCACATAGAACATCTGAATGCTCGTCAACTGATTTTAAATGTGTAAATTGTATAAAAAAGAATAGTGAACGCAAAATAAATTTGGACATAAACCATGCGGCATTTAGTAAGCAGTGTTCAGTATATCGGAGACTGCTGGAATCGAAAAAAAGCAACGTTTTGTTGAGTGAATAGCAACTAACAAACGGGAGGCTGTCTAAAACATTATGTTTAAATATAGCTGGGTTGTCTACAAACTTTGTTGCAATGCGACATCTTGTAGAAAACAAACGTCCATTGTTGGTTTTTCTATCAGAAACACATATTGTTGATGCTGATGCATTTGATCAGTATAGCATTCCGGGTTATAAAGTTGCTTTTTGCCTATCTCATTCCAGACATACCGGCGGAGTTGCTATTTACGCCAAAGAATCGATTAAAATCAACGTTCGGTTAAACGAAGCAGTTGATAATAATTGGTTCTTGGGCATATCAGTTGAAAGAGGCATGCAGATGGGAAACTTTGCAGTAGTATACCATTCTCATATTCCTATAGTTCTAGCGATCGACGATTTTTAGAAATTTTAGAAAACTGGTGGGAGAATTTCGTTGATTTAAGCAAACTTCAGCAAACTGTAATTTCGGGCGATTTCAGTATTGATTGGCTCAACGAACAAAATTCGAATCAGTTGAAGCAGTTGGCTGAGTTTTTCAATTTCAAGCAAACGGTTAGTGAGTTTACAAGAATTTCCAGACACAGTAGAACATTGATAGATCACGTGTATTCCAATTTTGATGGGGTTTATTCGTATGTAGAGGCCGATTGTAAAATTTCAGATCATGAGACAATTTCAATTTTGCTGGAGAATGAACCAAACCGTGAGGAGGATAAAGTTAAAATTAAGTGCTGCAAAAGATATTCGAAACAAGCCATGTCTCAACTGGTTTCGAGAAGCCTGGATTTTACGGAATTGAATGAAAATTTGGATAACAAGGCAGCTGTTCTAACTAATGTGTTAAAAGAGTGTACTAATAGTTTAGTTTCTAAAAAGTATGTTAATTTAAATAACTCGAACACATGGTACTCTTTAGATCTTTTACGCCTGAAACGTAAAAGAGATAAAAAGTACAAGAAATTTTGCAGAACTAATAGTGAACGTCTTTGGAATGGGTACACACACGCGCGAAATATTTATTCACGAGCTTTGAAAAAGACCAAATGTGAGTACATTCAGAAGAAGATGGATCAACATCAAAACTACAGCAAAGAGTTATGGAAAATCCTAAAGAATTTAATTAAACCTAAACCTAGTTCCTCGCAGTCCATAACTTTTAACGGGGTAGAAGAACAATCTGAGCAAATAATAGCCGAAAAATTGAACAGTTATGTCGTTAACAGTGTGCAACTGATCAATCAAAGTATTGAGCTGGTCAGTGAACCTGTGGAAATAACACAGCCGATTAATATTAATTGTAGATTTGATGGATTTCACCCAATCACTTTTGAACAATTGAAATATATTTGTATTTCTTTGGGAAAATCGGCTGGTATCGATAATGTCAACGCAAAAGTGATACAGGATTGCTTTCATGTCATCGGACACGATCTGTTGGACCTTGTAAATGAATCGCTACAAACTGGGCACGTGCCGACAGTTTGGAAGCAATCACTTGTGATTCCTATTCCCAAAGTTACTGGGACGGATAAAGCCGAAGAGTACCGCCCCATTAACATGTTGCACAAATTAGAAAAAAAATTTAGAACTTGTTGTTAAGGGCCAGCTGATGAGTTATTTGAATAATAATAATTTGCTAATTCCGGAGCAATCGGGATACCGAGAGGGACACTCTTGCGAAACCGCTTTGAATCTAGTGTTAGCAAAATGGAAAGAGAAAATCGAGGTTAAAGAGACTATTTTTGCTGTATTTTTGGATCTGAAACGCGCTTTTGAGACAATTTCGAGACCTTTACTTTTGAAAACTTTAGAGCGATTTGGTATCGGAGGGATAGCACATAAGTGGTTTGAAAACTATTTATGTGATAGAACTCAGAAAACTAGTTTTAACGATTTTGTATCTAGTCCTCTCGACAATCCTCTTGGAGTGCCGCAAGATAGTGTCTTAGGTCCTATTTTATTTATTATGTATATAAATGACATGAGGCGAGTTTTACGATTTTGCGACTTAAATTTGTTTGCTGACGACACTGTTCTGTTCATTGCAGCTAAGGATATAGATGAAGCCGTGGCGCATTTGAACGAAGATTTGCATTCCCTTGCTCGTTGGTTAAAATTTAAACAATTAAAGTTAAATGTTGCTAAAACTAAATATATGATTATCTCTTCGGGTAATACTAGGCCTGACGTTAACGTTGAAATAAATGGTGAGACTATTGATCGCGTTAGTGAATTAAAATATCTTGGAATAATCATTGATGACAAGTTAACCTTTAAGTCTCACATCGACAATGTCATCAAAAAGATTGCTAAAAAGTATGGTATATTGTGTCGTCTGAAAAATGATTTAACAATTAGTAGTAAAATTTTATTGTATAAATCTATTGTTTCACCACATATTGACTTCTGCCCATCCATTTTGTTTCTTGCCAATCAAACACAAATATTGAGGTTACAGCGATTGCAAAATAGAATCATGCGATTAATTTTAAAATGTAACAGATACACTTCCTCTAGTTTCATGCTAAGCGCATTACAATGGCTCTCTGTGAAGCAAAGTATTTATTACTTAACAATGGTGTTCATTTCTTTTCATCATGTTGCAAAGAGTTCTGGAAGGAGCCAACCCCATATTTCGCAATTAAGGCCACCGTCGGAGACTACACCATCATTCTCTACTTCCCAGGCGGGTACGTAGACAAGATACTTCGTCGTACACGGCCGAGTGTTGTTTAGTTAGTTTACGCGATATATCGATGATGTTTAATGGGTTATATTCGGTTCGGAAGTAGACCTTCCAGGGGCCTGTTGTATTGGATGAATATAATATATATCGAAAAGGAGATTCATCTGCATTATTTTGCCATCGGATAAATATTCAAATCGACCTCCATTAAGCCAGAGGAACTGTCTCTTATAGGAAATGCCTTCCCATTATTCGACACTATCATGCGGGCTTCAGTACCCACGCAACGAAAGTTTTATCGGAGGAAACAATTAAGGCAACGAAATTTAAAAATATAGAGTAATTGGTACTTAACCGTGGAACATTTGTAGTATCAGTAATCAACAGACACATTTTCGCTGAGCTATCGGTCACACGGGCTGTGTGACTTAACAAACGGTATTTCCAAATAGCCACCAGGTATTATCCGGAAATTTTCACTTTTGCCGACATATACCATGTCTAAACTTTCGTCACTACGAGTAGAAATCTCTCCGAATCTTACTACCCACTCGGGGAAAAAGTGTTTCGCCGACCCTGCAAAAAAACCTCATGACATCTCACCAAATCACCAACATTGCTTCTACTCAAAAAGCATTCGACATGTTCATTGACAAAAAGTATATATTCATTTTCCAACATTCTGCAATTTAGAATTTAGGTAAGCTATCTTAATAAATCATACCATTATATTGAAATCCTAATTGCATGTTCAAATAAATTTTTATTAAAATTATATTTGTCTCAGTTTTGCATTCTGTTCATAATTCGGGCTCCCTTTACAACTCCGAGCCCGAAGAGAAATATCCCCCTTCTTAGCGGGCCTGGTCTCAACAAGTCGTACCAATAGTTATAAAAACACAACAAGGCTGCAAATGCCTAGAACAAAAGAAAAAATCATCCAACTACTGGAAACAGCCAACATTAACTCTACCACTAAAAAAACTGTCGTGGATTGACCAAACTCGTTACAACCAGAGAGATACGTATCTGTAGCATCTATTTTGTACGAAAAAAAATGTTTTGTTTGACCAAATTTAACAAATAACTCTACCCCGAAATTATTAGAATGGGTGTAATGAAGAAATAACCCCCCCCCCCCTCCAGCAAATCAAAATGAATTGGATTGAAGAAAATTAATTGATGCAAACGAATTTAATTTAATATTCTACAAAATATTTTTGGAAAAATATCCTCTGATCACTACATTGAGAACCGTGTTTAAAGCGTCATGAGAACTTTTGGAAAATTGTGGGAAGGGGCTCTTGTAACTTATCTCTTAGCCGTAATCCCATAGTTGTCAAATTATTTCAATGTAAACTAAAATAACTTTATGAATTATTATGAGCTCATTTTTGGAAAGATGCTCCAAAGTATGGATTAGAGACAATCTTTCGAATGGGAATCTAAATTTGAATAGGCTGATTGCAGATAAAACATAAACTTGTTTCCGCAAACTTGCACACATTTCAACTATTTGAAAGTTGATGATAAATGACGTTTACAGTTTGTCTCTAGCAGGTCAGCATCGGTTTTATGAGCATTTGATTTTTGTTGTTATATCAACTATATGAATAGCCTCTAAGCAGGATTGGAATTAATAAATATATTTAAAGTTAGTTGTTATGAATGGTGTATATTTGAGTGCTGCAATGAATGACGTACAAAAATTTTGTGCACTCGTTTGCAAATTGTGAGGTTGACTAATGAAGAAAAGGTAAAATTAATGCTCGATAAATTTTTAACGGTCACGATCACATTCATTCGAAACTGCCAAATTTCGATATTAAGTAACATTGAAAAATTTCAAAACGTAAAACTGTTATCTGCTAATAAAATAATTTTGGCGGTTAATCCTCCTAGAAGTAATCATAGAGAATTTACTCTTTAAGAAAATTTGGGTCGAGACTTAATGTCTCCAGCAAAGTTTTCGAAAGTGCTATTTCAAACAACTTTGTCAAAGACATAAATATCCCAAAAAAAATTGATTAAAATTAAAAAAAAATTCCCAGATATTAAAAAACTAGCGGTTTGCCCAAAAACACAAAGACTGATTCCATTTTTAGGAGCTAGCATCAATTCGGCGCTAGCTTAGTCCGCCCACCAAGTTAGTGTCGAATTCTGATGAGATGAAGTCGAAACGCAAGTTCCAATTCCATCCATCCATAATTTAGTTATAGGTTTTGTGTTTTCAACTCGCAATGATTGTTTCAAACAATTTTCTCCGTAGCGCAGAAAAAATAGTTTTCACCTAAATTTTTCTTCACTAAGAAGAAATATAGCATGCCCAGACCATTTAAATCCCTATATGCTGCATTCATGTAGCCTTCATATTTTCAACAAAATTGTTTAAAATGAAAACTTTGGCACCATGACTCTTAATATTTTTGAAGAATTAATTCTCCATTATTACCTCTATGAGAATTAATCACTAAAATTGCTATATCAAACCATGCGCTGTTTTACGTTGATAACTTCCCAAAGTTGTCAAACCTTCAAAGTCAAGGATTATTAAATTAGGTGATCTTGAACGTTGAATTTTTTTTCGATCTATGGAGGTTTGAAAACTGTTCCATGTTGATTCTTGTTGTTTTTAGACTGGAATGACATCTGTTAGACTACTTATGTTTTTGAGATTTCAATAATTTATCAAATTCATATTAAATTTTAGCATTTTTCGAAAAATTTGCGATTTTCATTAACAACCCCCCCCCCCCCCCCCCCCTCAACCAAATTTCTGGCTACGCCACTGAGGAAAATGAAAGAAACTTTTCATTTTAAGAATATTTACCTGCTACACAATTGAATGACGGTCTGACTGAATTTAGTGACAGACAAATTTATCTAAAATCTTTTCACTAATGTTCCGCGGTTTACATAGCACTCGAAACTACTCAGCTAATGAACTAATCCAAACATTTCAACTACCCAAACAAGAACGCAGCATCGACACTTTTTTTCACCGCAGCTTTAAAGTCTGCATTTCTTCACACGTTTTCCCCACATCAAACACACGCACAGGAGAACAATTCCTTCGACACTCCTCAACACGGACACATTCCGATCGTGACAGTAACTGGAATTCGACTGACTAGAGCGCAGTATATATTTCCAGCCCGACCCGATCCAGGCCTCGGTGGAAACATAATATTCATTCGTACACTTCCCTTCGGATCCACTCATCACTGTCGCTCGAACATTGCATTCCTCCCTGGTGGGTGACAGTTGGTGGTCAGACAACGAAGATAGCAGAAAAATATTAGAACCACTAGCTATACAACTGCTTTTTGGAAAAAAATACTTTCGGCAGACAGCTCTCGAATCGGTAATCGAGACAACGGACACTGAGCATCTTTCGCCATGTGTTAGCGAACTGGAGAAATGCGCCTACCTACCTCAAACAATATTCCATTCCTTGTTGGTACTCTTGTAGCAGAAAAAAAGGAAAAATTAGATCGATATCGGCTCGTCTCGGGAATGTAGCGAATGCCGACAATGTTGGAAAGCTCAGTGAGTTCCTATTCGCGCCACAACAAGCAACAGCAGCCATGCGTGTGTACTACCAGTTGTACGCTGCCGAGAGCCGACAGCACCGGTAACACTCAAACATTACCACGCGTCTCCATGGTTTCCCACCACCCAATGGGCAGAGAGCGGGAAAACGGCGCAAGCATTGGAAAATGAGTGTATTCAGGTGGGTTCTGTGTGACATGCTGGATGCGGTTTTGTGCGAATATCAAGAGAGCGAGAGCAACTGTTGTTATTGCTCACGTCCAAGCGGCGTGAGACAGACAAGCACTTTCACTAGCATTTGCATGAATGTGCAAAGTGAGACAGCTGAAGCTGATCTGAGAGTTTTGTGAAATAAGAGTGGGAAAAGAGGTGAGCTTTAACTGGTTTAGTTTTGCCATGTTTTTCATAGATGGCAGTGTTGTCGAACAATGTTATGTTGGAAGAATTCCACTTTGCGCTCCATGGTGTTCATTTTTATCAAAATTATTCTAGTAAAAGTACGAACAAGATCGGGTCACAGGAACTAAAATGTCTTCAACAAGAAATAAAAACCTTCTTTTCAAACGTTGGCCGAGGTTGTCCATCTACACAGTCTGTATTTTTATTAGCACCCTGAAGTCAAAGAATCATAATTAAATAGGTGTTTCTAAAGTAATAAGTACATCTAAATACTAAATAAATAATTACACATCTGAACGCCTCGATCATAAAAAAAATCATGCTTTAATGTCAATCATTTCCAATAATCCACCTAATTCACTTTTCATTTTTTTCGTCAACATAATATGGTTGCAAATCAACGTTCGGCATTGCGAAAATTTCCTTCCGCAGTTGAGTTAATTCATCCAGATTGCTCTGCCGAGTAGCTGCCAAATATTCTCCACCATGTGGGGCTGTGCTTTTGCGAGTTGCGTCCAGCGGGTCTGGCACGATGATACAGTCCACCTGATTGGTTTTGACGAAGAACGTACGACTGATGCCATACTTATTCAGTACTTCGTAAGCACGGAACATGACATTAGCCTGAGGTACACGATCGCGGGTCATCAGCCATGCTGAAACTAAAATTGAAATTAATGAATTATATATCTCGTTCTTGCTGATATATTACAAACCGGTATGTCCAACGGGACCGATGTTACTGCAGGAATAGAGTACAGCGTAACTAACGTAATCAGTTCCCAGTACCAAAACGGTGGCATTGTAGTTAATCGAAAATGACTGATAAAGTATCGTGTAATGGCCGTCACCTGCTCGTCCTGGAGGAGCCAAAATTCCGGAAATGATTCGCTCTACGTTGTTGCTGGTCCATAAAAAAAAAAAATTTAGACACACAATAACACGCATCGATATTCTCTTACGGAACTTACAAAGAATTGGTAAGCGCATTTTTAACAACGATTTTTCCATCCGACTGCAACTCGTAGGTTGCGGAAACACACTTCGTAGCCACTTCGCTCACCGTAAAGTACCGCTCCACTTCGTACCACGTTCCCAAGAATCGGGATCGGTTGAATTTTGCTATCGGACAATGAAGTGGACACGCTCCTAAAGCAGGAATCTGTGCCTGCACAACTGTCACCACCGAAAACAGTCCCAACAAAACGACCAGCACTGTACACTTTAGATTCACCATTGTGGGGTTTTTATTTCAACCTTGACCTAATCGATGGTCTTACACGTTCCGAAATTAAACGTCAAATAGTTGAACCAAAACCAGCGCAGCCCACTTTTATAGTTTGGATTACTCAGCTGGACCCACGTCTGGAATATAGCGGTAAATTTCGGAACTCTATAGGTACGATCATAGTTCAGGGTGCCCCGCTGGTTACAAGATCGTGATAAAGCATTCAATTCCAGAGCGGACGGAACAAGCAAATTCATCAATCGCATCGTTGTGCTCCAAAGAGAGCCGGTATAAACACCCAATTCAAGAATGTTAACGTCCCGATGACACCTGATACAGGTATTTCGGGCACTGAAGAAAGTATAGAAACATTTCTCTTGCGCTAGATAAAAGACGTGAAATGATCACGGAGTAATATTCTATCAATCATCTTATTTCTCTTTGTGTGTGGTGTTCCGTAAAATAGCTTTCTGCGTCTTATGCACTAGTCGTACACGCGGTCTCGTGCCGATTTGAGCATCGAACACAGAGTGCGCGTTTATATTCATAAATTAGAACCATTTATAAGCGTTTGAAACACTACAGTAGTTGATCAATTACCTATAACACTGATTGAAATGTATTTGTTTCAGATTTATTGAGAAGAGACGGCTAAAGCCCCAACAAACAATACAAAACAATGCATCGTGTCTGGTCCACTGAATGCTATATAAATAAAAAAAAATCTGCTTTTCCAGCGCAGATCAATACTTTTTTTATTTCAATTATAGAGGTTTTAACCTTAAGGACATTCGCCTCTTCGGGTTAGAAAAATCTCTTAGGAAAAATTTCTAACCCTATGTGCGGGGTCGGGACTCGAACCCAGGTGCGCTGCGTACAAGGCAATCGATTTACCATAAATCGAAAAAATATCTGCACTTTTTCCAGACTACGGGTGAAACGGACATAATGGTGGGGGTAAGACGGACATGTTGCAGAAAGGATGATCACAACTCAAAATAGTAAAATTTACTGTTTCTAGTGGACGTTTTGAATAGATTGTGGTTCTTCTTAATATATATGTTCACGATTTAGAGTTGAAGCAAATGATGTATTTTCTAATATCGTTTTTGCCGTTGTCATACAGAGAGCTATACAATCAGTTCCAATGATCAGTCACAATCACTTACACAAAACTGGAAGGTTATATATTGAATGCGTAATTGATAACATTAGTTCCTCGATTACACACAGCCAGAGTATGGGACCTGCTCAAAGTCCTTTCTCAGGTTGTAGGAATTCCGTATTTAGCCTCGGTGACATTAACGTCCATCCTGCAGTCTACTGCATATGAGACTTCATATAAGGATGAATAAATAGAATTAATCAAGACTGTCCGTCTTGCCCACCAGTACACATATTTTTTAAACGTCTGTACTTATTCACGCATAAATCAACTTATCTGTTATTTTCCACGAAGATGAGTTACTTTATCGAAATAAAGGAAGTGAAAAAAATTATTAAAATCAGAAACTTGAAAATTACATGATTCATATATCGAACGTTAAATTATGGTTCATGGATATTTACAAAACGATCCATAAGAAAATAAAATGTTAAACGATCCATTAATATGTGCTTATGCACCAGAAAAATTAAATTTAATGAAGTCATGCGAAATTTTTGCTATTCGAACTAATAATAAAGTTTATTACATTTGGTTGTAATGTCAAACTACAACAAATAATGCATACATTATAGTTAAACTTCAGCTTCCGTACCCAACTAGTCAGCTAACTGACCTTAGCTAACCTGAAATCATTATGGCAACTCTTTAAACGTCAGGGTATTTATGATATTAGAGCGCTGAATGTTACTAGACCACCTATACAGGCTGGCATGAGTCGCAAACACTATCTGAATAACTATCTGAAGCGAAAACGGACACTTTATACACGAACACTGACTAATGTGGCTACGCCACATCGCTTTCTTGTGCACTGTCCGCCCCTATATTTAAGTAAACCGGGCAAACGAGAGGACCACAGGTTTGCCTGCAATTCCAGCTACGGGTTAATCAATGCAATCGTTTTGTAAATATCCATGAACCATAATTTCGTTCGATATATGAATCATTTCTAATGTTCATTTTTACATCTTCTATGGACCAAGAAAAATTATTTAGCAAACATTTTCATCAAATTTATGGAACTTTTTCTGACGTTTTATTGCTCCATTTTTTAATACCGTGGAACATTTTTGTCGATATTATGGAACATATCGACGTGTTTTAATGTACATTGTTAATATTCTATGGATCAATGTCTGTTAATTTATGGCGCAAAATGTATCATTTTATGGAACATTTCCAATATTTTTATGGGGCATTGGTTCATTTTAATTGCTCTTTTATTACTATTTTAGTGCTCTGTTGAGACCATTTTATGGTTCAATTTTACATAATCTATGGATCAAATCACCCTTTTTTATGGATCATTCACACAGTTTTATGGATTTTCAGTTTTGTTTTATGGAACATTGACTACTTTTTTATGGATCGTTTTACAATTCTTTATGGATTATTTTAAATATTTTATATGCAAAAGTACATTTTCCCGTTTCAAACAAACGACTGATCAAACGTGATGTCCCGTTCGAGCAGAAGTTCTGTTTATGCCGATGAGACACAAGTGAAGCCGAAACTTGTCTTGGCTTAGCAGGCCTATGCGAAAGCACAAGCCGGCGCTAATCTATTCCGACAATACGTTAGTGTCGGTTTCTGATGAGGCGAAGCCGAAACGCAACATAGTATGAAATAAGGATTTGTGCCCTCCTGTACAAAGACTGGTTTTTACCAACAAATTTTCACCCTAGTGAGAAATTTTGGTTTTTACCAAATTTTCCTCCTTAGGGTGAAATATAGCATAGTGCTTTCGCATAGGCCTGCTAAGCCAAGACAAGTTTCGGCTTCACTTGTGTCTCATCGGCATAAACAGAACTTCTGCTCGAACGGGACATCACGTTTGATCAGTCGTTTGTTTGAAACACATAGTGTGTTTTAGTTTTAAGGGATTTGCGTCAAGCCGGCGCTAATCTATTCCGACAATACGTTAGTGTCGGTTTCTGATGAGGCGAAGCCGAAACGCAACATAGTATGAAATAAGGATTTGTGCCCTCCTGTACAAAGACTGGTTTTTACCAACAAATTTTCACCCTAGTGAGAAATTTTGGTTTTTACCAAATTTTCCTCCTTAGGGTGAAATATAGCATAATTCCTGAGCCTGATTCTTCATTCCCAGAGGAATAATTAACCCTACTAATAAAGCCTATAGCTCTTTGCCACACTGAGTTAGGAACAATAGCATATCCTTCCTAGCTCCCAGTATAAAAGTTCGTCTATGTATATAGAACCAAAAATCCGATTACGCTATTGCATTACTGTAGAGCAATTACATATCAAATGACATGAAGTTCCGTAATCGAAATCACAAATATCACACAAATAATACTAAGCACGCTGAGTAGGAAACATGTGATAATTGAGTTTACAATGTCCAGTCAGTGCTTTGACTAGAATAGTGCAACCGACAGCAAAGTTTCGTTTGAAGAAGAGAAAATATCTAAAATATAAAAGATCTGGTGATTTTAGTCCGTCGATAAGGATTTTTTTTGTACAATATGCCATCGAGTGTACAGTAAAAAATATTCGTATGAAACACTCATTGCTGCAGAGAGGAGGTAAGTTTTGCACAGCCTCTGTTGTATTCAAATTATCATTTAGCTACTCAATTTTTATAAACTTTTTTTCATCGTCATATATCTAAGAATTCAAAAAAGTTGTAACCATTTATTGCTATAAAAGATATTTGTAAAACTATTATAACAACCCTAATCAAACTGGCAATCTATAGTTGAAAATTGGCTTATGATCATAAGTGATTTCGTTTCTTTTGTAACGCAATGCTTATCTATACGTTCTACTCATTTGAAACTTTTGTAAACTGATCTCATTTTATTGTCAAACATGTTATCACAATATTTTCAACTTCTTCTAGTAGATTCACAGACTGTTTTTCATCATCAATCTTTTTTCTGTGTTTTCATTCTCTATTTCATTGTCCATTCCATGACAACCGCTAGCATCTGTCTTTGTTTAATTTGATAACAGATTTCTCATCCTGATCCTATCTGATCCCGCATCTCCCAGCACATCATGGTCAGAGTCAACGATTTTTGGAAGATTTGTCAAAACCTGGTTGTTTTGAAAACACGTTTCACCTTTCGGATGTCTACAGGTGTGTTTCCGAATATTTTGTTTTACTAAGTAAGTATTACACATAGCCATTTTTCTGGGTGCTGCGATATTGACGTTTATGCTGTCGTTGGTGGTTCTGGGGAGACTCTCATCTTCAATAAGTAGGCGAAAAAAATCTTCCCTACCGACCTTTGCTTTTACCACCCCGCTGATCAGCTTCACGCCATGTTTTATGTACTCTTCGTACGTCAGGTCTACACGTTTGTTGAACTCTCTTTTATATCATTGGGTTTGTCGTTCGTTGGCGCTTATACGTTGATAGTTGAATAACTTGCTTTTTCTCTTCAATAAGTAACTCAACTCATCATCACACTCTTACTGAAGACTGCAATATATTTTTCACAAGCCATCGCCGGATGCGATCATTATTACCTTACAATCAGTTATTAGACTGAATGTAAAAAAAATCTTTGTTGGATAGTATTACAAATTCAGGCACTCCAAAAAACGATTGGCTACATTTCAAATGTTCTTAAAAAATCACCTCATCAATCAATTCATGAGAACACTATATATTTCTAAAGGTATTCCACTACTTAACACATTCGTGGAACATTGTAAGTTTGTGAAAATTCGCTGAGAAAAGTTATTAACTAACGAAGCATCATGACTTCAAAACAAGTGGATTTTATTATTAATCATAGCAACCCTGCTTGCATTGCTCAATCCTTATACAAGTGTAAACTAGGCTTACCACCCACCGCTCCCGTATGGCAGATGCAGCTATTCAAACAGGGTTGCTATGATTAATAATAAAATCCACTTGTTTTGAAGTCATGCTGTTTCTTAATTTAATAACTGTTCTCAGCGAATTTTCATAAACTTACAATGTTCCCCGAATGTGTTCAGTAGAAGAATACCTTTAGAAATAAGTAGTGTTCTGATTAATTGATTGATGAGGTGATTTTTTAAGAATTTATTTTATATTTTAACCGATTTTCCATACTAATTTCCATATAAACTTTGAAATGTTTGGAGAGTCCGTAGAGGGTATCAAAATTTGCACAATTGCTAAGGGTCATAAAAGGAATCAGTAGAGCCTGGTGGAGCTAAAAGTCAAAAATTGAACTAGTCTGTCATATCCCCAAAATTACCATGTGTCCTTCTTACCCCACCTGTCCATCTTACCCACAGTTCCCCTATATAATCCAGAGAGTCCGTGCTCACTTCAGACAGGCTACTTTGGTTTCGGCTACAGTACTGGGTTCCGTTTCTACGGTGGAATATTGTGGGATTTTCCGCACTTCACGCGTGCTTTGTGTGCTCGAGTTTTCTTCTCCAGATAAACCGTCCTCGCGTAGCCGGACACCCTGCGTTCGACAGCTTGCAGACGTTGATTATCAGAGGTCCGGGCGAAATGGACTGCTTCAAACCCAACAGCTACTCGAAGCACATTCATAGTCTTCAGCAATGACGAGCTTCCTTCATTGAACAAGTTTGCGACTATACAAGTGACACTTTCCATGGTTTGCGAAGCAGAATGCAAATATTTCGGAGCCAGTCTCCACACACACACCCGTTGAAACATTCATTGTAATTCTGGGTATTACTGGAATACTAACTATTCAGATACGCTATCAAGCCGATGCAGTTCAGCCGCGGCAGCAGTGAAACGCGAAGAATTCTGAAAAAGTGCATAATGCCATGAAAAGGTTTATACCTGAGGCGCGCGTATCGAGTCAAGTGCGTCCCATGGCGGCCAAAACTCCGTTCAACACAATATAGTAGACACTCATACGTTTCAAAAATGGCAAAGAAAAAAATCAATTTTATGAAAATTTGAATAAAAAGGAGAATTTTCCTTCAATATCGCAGATTTAAAAAGAGTCAAAAATGTGTGCATAAACCTTACAGAGCCGATTGTCTTTTATTTGAGAAAATAATTTCAATTTTATCATAAAAGTTACAAATACAATAGTGTATTTTACCACCAAACTTCTAATATTTGCGAACAAATAAAAAAACAATTTAGGATGAACTTGCGCGTAGTGTTCATTTTTTGTGTTAATAATAGTAGAGGAACATGGGGAGACTTGACCAAGTGCAGAATTCTATTGTTGGCTATGACGTGTTCTATTAAGTTCTTAAAAAAAAATTCAAAAATATTTTTATACTTGTTTTGATCCCTTAAGGTAATTTTAAAAGTTTGCAATGAAAAACCCTTTCCTTTTAGACAATATTCCGCAATTAATAAATTTATGTTCAATGATGTAATTTTTTATCATACTTTGTATGGACATATCTACTCAACTAATAATTACTTTTAAAGTACTCATACATCATCTTATTCCTTATGAAGTAGTGAAATGTGTTTACATTAATCGGAGCATCAAAATAGTTATTACTAAAATTTGCACGACATTGAACGCAATAACTAATGTTGGGGAGACTTGACCAAGTGACCAATAAGCTGAAGAAAGATATAAAGTTTTTGATATTTACTATGCTGTGGTACCTACTGTTAGTGTTAATCACGTCACAAAAAGGTCACACCTCAAACATCAGTCTATATCTTTTAGTACGAGTAAACAAAATTATCAGTAATACGACTGATTTCGTGACATGTGAACACGCCATAGAAGCAGTACTGTAATCCTTAAAATGAAATTCATTAAAAAATTGAAATTTATGAAAAGCAACCCTTTTATATTTTTTACTGCTACCTAAGGATCTTGACTACATGGAAAAAAGGATTACAGTATATTTTATGTCTTTATTTTTTGTTCTGATTTTTCAAAATTTGATGGTTGAATCATATTTTGGTTGTTTTCGGATAGCTTTCAAATGAGTTCTTGATATCAGAGGAAAAGTTACAGAAAATTTCATGAGAGATTTGAAAAAACAACGGAGATACTCGAATAACTTATAAAAAGGTCGTAATAAAACAAAGTAATTGATTTGTTAAAAAAAAATTAAATATCCCGAAAGCTACTAGGGTAAATGATCTTGAGTAGGACAATTTGCAGTATCGTCGACACATATCTCGATTTCGGCATATAATTAGAAAAATATTTTAGCATACATGTATTATACGACAGGTAAAACTAGTAATTTTGATAAATTTGTTGGATGAAATTTAAATTAAACTGTGATTGAAGCCAGAATAACAGATTTACTGACTGAAGAATATTGATCATGAGTGAGAATGTGCTTATCTTGAATGGAATTAATTTTGACTAGGACAACAACTTCTGCCCTCTTTAAAAGCTCCAACAAGTTTCAAATGAATTACTGGTATCCTAAATGGCTGATTTAATGGGTTTTAAAGCTAAAATTTATATGAAATATATCAAGAGTATATTCTATCTAAACATGCCAAAAGCAAATTAGATTTTTTTTTCCCAACACAGCATCTATAACCTCCGAATTTAGATTTTGCTACCAAAAATACCTCCTCTAGGAATGAATAGCTGAAACTAGTGGTCTAATATTAAAAACCTTAATTATACTTTATTTAAAATCAAATTCATAACATGTTCCGTAGTATTTTTAATCTGTTTAAATGAAAATGTTGCTCACATTAGAATATATAAAACTGCAATTTTCGAGCGTTTTATCATAAGCAAGCTTGTTTAACAAAGCTCATTCGGGACGACATAATGTATCAGAAAAAGAAATAATTTCGTTCCGGAAAATTTAATGTTTTTAAAATATTTCTAGCCATATGTAACCATGGGAGCAGTACAGTAAAATTTCATTTCGTTCAATCGAAAATGAATGAACGTAGTCAATCAGTCGTCTTCGGTAGCATTCATATTCATTTAACGCATCAGATGCTGTGGATCTGAAGCTCGGTTCATGGCTTTTCACTCACCGTCGCTTTCAAATGAGTTGCAATGCATAGTCAACCTCTTTCGTTTGATCCTCTCAAATGAAGAGATCCGCTTTCAATTTACCCAGTGAGCACCAGTCAAATGAGATCCGGGTAACCCGAACAAAGTCCAACATCAAAATTACAGCAAGTAGACAACACATTTTGATATCAAGCATCAAATTGAAATCTTATTTTGATATTAGTTTAAACTTTTTCAGATATGACATCATATTTTGATCTCATTTTGAAGTGCTTACATTTTTAGAAAAAAAATGTTTGTTTCTATTTCTTTGACAAACATCAAATTGATTACTTATTTTGTTATAAATGAAATATTTCACCATCTCAATGAGTTTTCAATTTGCTTTCACTGATAGCATAAACAGTTTTCTGTTTGATGTCATGGTGCAATTTTTCTGCTTTCAATTTTGATCTTTTAACCGTTAAAACGACCAAAATGCTAACAACCTGAGCAATCATTCCCTACTACATCACAACATCAAGTTTAGTTCTCAATTTGTTATCAGACTCTGCTCGGGAAGCCTAAGACAAGAAGAGACAACTGGCTTCGCCGTTCTTGTGCCAGATGACAGATGTTGCTATGTTGCTATAATACATATAATAATGACTGTTTTATTAACACACATTTCGCCAAAATTTATCTGATACTAATCAATCAAACATTTTTATCACATACTTCATCTTTCTAGCAAATTTGGCCAGCATAACAGCCTATTCATCAGTTCCAACAAGCTGTTATTACTAGATTCATTAAATTTGTCTGAAATCTGCGAATTTATGAAATTTTGAAAAATAAAATAATTACAGCCGCAGTATGCTATCATTATTGTACGAAGCTGTCAAATTCATTGCTAATATCAAATATGTAATTCAGCAATTTTCTTTGCACCTCTACCAATATTTTCCTGCTCCGATGACATAGTAAAGGGGTAAAACACTTCCACACTGGTTCTATAGGAACACATTACGAGCACAGTCTACAGACACGAGAATAGTCGATGTTCTCTATCAGAAAGAATTCGAAAAGATTTTGCTCGACATGAATGCTATAAACATGTCATATCGATGGTGGGTTTATTGATTTGAAGTAGCCAAAAGTCGCCATATTGTATTGATTGCAAAATGTCCTCAATCATCAGTTTCCGTCATCTACTGACCAGCCTTGCAAAAGCGATATAGATGATGGCCTAAATTCATAAATTCCGGTGTTTTATGACTACTTTAAATGATACCCATATTGAAAATTGTTTTCAATGTTTCTTGGTAATATAAGGCCGTCATCTTGGATTTCAAAATGGCCTCACCTCCTTTATCTAAATATGACAAAACATATTTGGACATATCTAAATATGACAAAAAATTGGTTGCACTGCCAAACTCGCTAGCTGCATACAGTCATCTGTCAACAATTATTCAGCAGGGTACAAGAAAAGTAAGAAAACTAAAAATACAGAGACAACTGCTCCAAGATGAGGAAAAAGAAAGGTTCGGTACATTTGTCGTTTTTGAGTGTATTTGTTTTATACTTGTAAAATTAAGCATGGCCAGCGGGCCCCTGGTAGTAAACATAATTCGGACGAGCATCTCGATTCTTTGGCGCACGATGGAAAGAGAGAAACGGCCGGGTTTTACCTTTTTATCTCGAAACTACTGATAAAAAATAATTATTACCAAACCAAAACAAAACTTATAGTAACAGAAAAGCCCACTACGTCATTTGATTATTCTTTTTCCATATCCTCCTGATTTATCAGCTTCATCAAAAAAAAAAAATGACAACCTCACTCATACAGAGAAAAAATGTTCCTACCTGTATCCGCCTTAAGTTGTCTCGTCTTATCATAGCCTTTACCTTATATGTTTTTATTATCTTGGTCGGAGTTATTTTCATGTCAGTGAGTGTTCATTCATATTCATTTGTGAGCGGTTCATTGGAATGGTTCACTTCCATTAGCTGAGACCGTGCTAATGTGAGGTAGGTTTTCAATAGAAACTGAACAGGCAAAAACTTCAAATGACCAGAACCTATTATTCAATTGACAGTGAACTCTGAGTGACTCAAACGAAGACGGCAGCTCAACTGATATAGTGGCGGTATGCTTACAGTGAAAGACTCGCAGTTTCAATTGAAACGAATATTTTCGTTTGAAATTGATATTTTACCGCACTGCATGGGAGATTGATTGAAATATGTCAAATTTTTCAGTATGTAGTGTTTTTGGCGCATTACTTCATTTTAAAAGCTCGTGTCGCTTATTTTTCCAATCATCCCAATCTTGATCAATTTCTCTATAGTCCTTCCTAATATCATTTACCCTACGATTCGATTTTTTTGTCAACAGAATTTTGATTTGAAAAATCAATCATATTCGATTAGAAAATTGTATTTTTAACAGCAAATAGTATGAGTTATAAAAATATGTTAAAAGTTGTTGTTAGGAAAACTTTTTTAATTAAAACTCTCCAGTTTTCTTTACGTCTTCAAAACGACAAATATTTGACTATTGATAGTTTATGATGAATAAATGCAAGTAATAAAAAAGTCGTAATTTCACGAATTAATTGTTTTTGTTGAAACAGAATTGCAAATATCTCGACAACTATCGCATTTTAGCAGATTTTCGTAAGTTTTGATTTGAAATGACATTTAAAATTATATTCCGTAATAAAATTATAGTTTTGTCTGTCAATTAGTATGAAATTGAAAAACATGTAAAAAGTTATTGCTTGGAAAATTTATTTATTGATAAGTTCTCCATTATGCAGTCACATTCAAAATGTTTCATTCCTCTTTAAATTTTTGTTGTCACAGCATAAAAAAAAATAAAAACGGGGTTTTTGTAATTGAAATTTTTAAGAATAATTTTTGTTCTTCTGAAAAATACAACATTTTTTCAGTGTATATTTTTTCTTG
This sequence comes from Topomyia yanbarensis, assembly GCF_030247195.1. Taxonomy (NCBI): domain Eukaryota; kingdom Metazoa; phylum Arthropoda; class Insecta; order Diptera; family Culicidae; genus Topomyia; species Topomyia yanbarensis. The sequence continues at coordinate 467,595,852 of NC_080671.1, forward strand.
GGAGATTACTCATTACCAGCACCTCTTTTTAAGATGGTTTTGCTATATAAAATGCGGTAATCGAAAAAAAAATTAAAGGCAGTGCACACAAAAGCGTCTATGCCATTTTGAAAAATTGCCCTTGTATCAAAATGTTGTAATAGCTAGAGAAAATCGTGAAGATTCATAAGCCGAATACAACTGCAAAGTTTTGTTCGAATCGGCCATAGTCATATTTTGTGGTCGGTCGATTTCTCATGGAATCCCTCAATTAATCGATCATCAAATAATCGTCATAAGTGGTAATCGATTAATTTCCATAATCATCGATTAGTTCGATTAATCTGAAACTGTTACATTTGCCCATGGTCCATAAAGTTGTAAAATATCGAAATTGTTGATGGGAGAGGGAAAAAAAGTTAGGAAAACCCATCGCCTTTTCAAATTTCGAGTGTAGCTACCAAAGGCAAAAACGCATGTTGCCAGCAATCCCCTCTTTCAGCGCTCTTCGCTCCTAGCGTTTCACTCTATCCGCCCCAATTGGAAGCGGAAGAAAGGGCCTAATAATCAAATTTTGAAAAAAAAAAAAAAAAAAAACAAACCTCGAGTATCTATTGAGTCGTATTATAGAAAATACGGTTGAATTTTGTAAGATTTAGATTCGGTAGAAATAAAACCCGACAGTTTTCAGTTTATTGCATCTCTGGCGCCCTATAAGGCGCCTGCATTTTATGCTTATATCCCAAAAATATACATACTGGAAAACAAACTTCCTCGTGCTTATTACGCCCAAAATAGTTCAGCATGTGTTCAAACAATTAAAACCAATATTTTGCTCTAGTTTCTCCACTGTACATCCGCTCTAAGATCTAAACCCGATGTAATGCGTTAAACATGTTTGCAAACAAATCACCACTTCCGTCATCATTTCACTTCACATAACACAAAGCATAAATAGATGAAAAGAAAACACTTAATTTTACCGCCGGCGCAAGCACATCATAACAGGTAATTGAAAGTTTAAAATCAAAGAGTAAACACTTCCTCTGGCGCTCGGTTACTTGCTCATTAGTCCCATAAGCTTAACCAGACCTCGGTCTATTATCGTTGATCATCAGCGAAGGCAGTCATGGATCTTCTGCAATCACCGCACACTTCTTCCCCTGTACGATCGTTCAGCCGACAAAAAGTGCGTCACCCATTCCCGGGCGGGTGGTAAACCGATGATCGCTGCATGGTAAACATTATTCTTTCATGAAGCAACACCCATCGAACGACAATCGGGTTGATTGAAATTACCGCTATGTCTGTCGCGTTGTGTCGTAAAGAATTTCACCTTTCTCCGTCTAGCTATAAAAGTGGTGCTCGGTGACGTTAGTGTAGCTATTTGTAGTTAATTCCCGCGACACTTCGGTTCTTCAGCCGGGGTTTCAGAGTCGATCAGTATGATCAATCCCAAGTGGCAAGTGTTGATCGGTGTGTTAGGACTTGGACTAGTGAGTTATGTGCAGTGTCAAATTCCTGGACTAGGTGGCTGCCCGGATTACAGTCCCATCGCAAAGTTCAATCGATCAAGATTTCTGGGAACTTGGTACGAAGTGGAGCGGTACTTTACCGTCAGCGAAGTCGCCACCAAGTGTGTTTCGGCTACCTATGAACTGCAGCCGGACGGGAAGATCCACGTTCGGAATGCGCTGACTAATCGATTGTGAGTGCTTAGTTTGTATGTCCACAGTCCTGGATATGGTATCAAAAAACAGTAAAATTGCACATTTAATTTGAAAACTATGTAAAAATTAATATGAGATCCCAAATTGTTTAGTTAAAGTGGGGTAATTCTTTAAATTATTCTATCTGCAGCAACAATGTGGAACGCATAATTTCTGGTGTGATGGAACCCCCTGGCAAATCAAAGAATGGAAAATACACCGTCCGATATTCGTCGTTCCCGTACAATTACAATGCGTCCTTCATGGTTCTGGACACCGACTACGATAGCTTCGCGGTTATTTATTCCTGCAGTTCCATTGGTCCTGTGGGTCACACCGGTAAATCAGCGCATCTTGCACATGTATAAACCTTTTTTTTTAATCAAATCTGAATGTCTACTATTCTATACAGTCTCCGCCTGGTTACTGGCACGAGAACGTCTACCGGCCGGTCCAATTTTGCAACGCGCCTACGGAGTGCTAGATAAATACCGCATTAATCGTACCTTTTTCGTTAAAACCAACCAAGAGGACTGCATTATTCGCGCACCCCCAGAGCCAGCTATAGACCCAACGGAGCCGAGCACGCTGACGCGCCATGGAGACCAGGAAGATGAGAGTATCAACACGGAGGAGGAACTGAATCAACTGAGGAATGATATCTTTGCGACATCCGGTCAAGACGTACAGGCTGAGCCGATCGTGAATGATGAAGATTAAAACATCGCTGATAAGGAATTTGAAATAAAAATAATCTAGAATTTGCTCGGTTATTAGCTTTTAACGTTTGTTTTTGTTTGTTGCTAAAAGAAATTCCTTCATATTTCAATGCAATGTAATATTTGAACAGTGCGGAAGGAATCCAATTCGTTTATTGTATATTAACTTAAATTAAATATATTCTTTAGATTTGCCAACTGTAAGTTATCGCAGCTACTGAAAACGCAAGGGCTTCCCTCTACCAAAATATTTACAGTGAAGATTGTCTGCTTCTACCATGTAATGCATTCCCGATCAGAAACTCATAACAAAAAGATTTAAAAACAATATCTCGCATTGATACTTGTTATAGTTTTCTTTTATTTTAACTAATAACGAGCCCTAATTAGGCTAATTCGTAACACATTAACTTACGAAAATTGCGTTCTATTATAATCTTATTATTTCGTTCTGATCGGGTTTGGAAACTCTTTTTTTTCGTATTTGTACAGAAGTCTAATCCTGTATCGATTTTGTTGGCTATTTTTCTATCTTATCCGTCTTTCAATTTCATTGTTTTCGTTTCTCTTAGTCTCAAATTTGCCGAAAATAGCCAACAAAATCGATACAGTAGAACCTTGCGGCAATTAAAACGTAGTAACATAGAAGCCTAATCCTGTAATTTACTTTTATGTTTTGCAGCAAGTGCAACGGATTCGCCAATTGATATGTCAAGCATACGTTTTTAAAAGTCATTTTCGAAGTATCAACTGATATTCTTTTTGGAAATCATGTACTACACTAGAAGTAACAAAAGCATTTCGTTCAAAAATTTAGAATATTCCCAAAATGGATTCGGATAGTCACAGACAGAAACACCGTTGTATTTGTTTTCAATAACCTTAAATATACTTTCCAAGCGAATTAATTTTTGTTTTGTTTCTCTATAAACTATTAAAAAGATGAATTGAGAGGATGTCTTCCTTACAGAGAACGCTTATAAACCTGCTCAATATTTTAAATACTTTTTAGAATCTGCATATCAAGAATATATATAGAGAAAGTCGGGTCTAGAAGGACCGTCGATCGCTCAGAAAATCGTAAGACTTTCTGACTGTCGTACATATTCGTGAAAGCGTCATTCTGAAGCACTAATATTGAAAGATGACAGATGATGTTTTTTAGAAAGAAGATAAAACATGTTTCATTTCTTTGTTATTCCCAAAACAAAAATTGTTATGATGGCAAAATCGTGATTAAAGCAATAAATAAAAGTGAAAAAGAATTTTGGAAAGCTTGAGGCTCGTATTTTATAAAATGATTTTTGTTTTAGTGAAAACACACATATTCAAATCGCTCACCACTTTTGTGCTAAATTCCATTGCAAAAAAAAAAATTACAAATCGTCGTCTAGTGTTGCCATGGAGCGATGCAAATGAATTTTTAGCTCCAAAAAGTAGCTGAGGTTTCAAACTAACAATTAAGGCCTTTGACCGATAAATTCTTTCACATCTATCCACCTAAAAGGGCGATTTGCTTTGGTAGCTCCGAATAGCCCCGAATTCCCCTAAATACTCGTAAAACACCAAACATTATGCTTGTAAAAGGTTTTAAAGATACTAGTAAAGTAGTTTAATTGTTAATAACATATATTAGAAATCGCGTGCAACTGCGCGGGATTCGGAGATATGTAGATGGCAGAATCTATCTAACTATCTGCAACTGTTTAGGTAGAGGGCAGTCTTGCGGCGCTCTGATTTTCCCAGACTTGGACCATAGAAAGCGAGCTATTTTCATTCGAAAAACTTGCAGAGCTCTGTAAATACAAGACATAACAGGGTAGCGTATGTTACAAAATTGATTATTCCAGCTGTCAGTGTCAACATAACTTTCGAGAACATTAGAAATCGTTTATAGCTCCATAAAATAAATTGTGGTTAAAAAACTGGTTTGAGGGGCCTTTCACAAACGACGCACTATATCTTGAAAACCAAAAGTTTCCGAAAGAAATCCTTCGTGATATGTTTTTCTCCCGCTGTACTGAAGTGAGTATTATTCTACCTAAATTTATTAAAGAAAAGAAATTTCGTAACTCACTATTAGAAGGATAATTCATCGATCCGATAAGATCGAAAGAAGGTAAGTTTCATTCCAAGAAACTTCCTCAAAGATAGCACATAATCAATAGTTTTGACGCAATCAAAAAATCCCCCTTTTGTTCTTTGGGACCAATGTGGACAGATCGAAAATAGAAACCCGTAGAAAGAAAAGAAAGCTATACAGGATTTCGCCAGGGGCGAAGATCAGACTTAAGTTTCAATTTGCTTTAATTTTCGTCACTTTTTCAAATTGTTCAAACTTAATGAAATAAAGGTGCTCAAAATCATTACTGTCGAATATTCTAATGCTCAATCATGAAATCTATATATTTTCCCCAGCGATTTTTAGTTTTCAGGTATTTACGATTAAAAGTACGTTATTTTAATCGCCTTAGTTTGTTTTTCAGACGACGCCGGTGGTTGAGTGGTAAGCGCGACCGCCAATCATTCCACTTGGTCTGGGTTCAATCCCAGTTGAGATTTTTCTGAGTTGAAAAAATCTGTGGTCCCAGGTCCATGGGTTGATGGATCGATATCTGGTCCAGTGGAGTCACCTCTCTGGGCGTCGGTAATGACGAAGTAGAATCCAATTTCTATACCTAGGGGAATTTTGAGAAAAACCGACACCTTACAACTTTCCCTAGAAATCAAAATTTTATTCATTTAATCTTGACACTTTATTATTAGTACGATTATGTAGAGCGTTTGAAGACAAATTGGATTTACGTTAGTACGACGAATGTCATAAAAATAAACAAAACATGCGACAGCAGCGTTCATACTCATCTGGGTGTTAGATTTTGTTGGTAGATTTTAAGGTTTTAACCGAATAAATGCTTTTCAAATCACCACTTTTTTCAGTACCTATTATTATCGGACTTTCCTATGGTCAACTGGGTGCAATGAAGGCGAGTTTGAGGTATTCAATGTTTTTTTATTGTTTTTTTTTAATGTTCGCTGTGGGGGTAAAACCGGCAACCTTTGGTTGGGGTAAAAAAGACATGCTGTTAACATGGTTGTGTTTATTTGCGATTCATTACAAAAGGCTGGGGATCGTTGTGACACTTCAATTACACTATTAGCGCACTATAGTAATAGCAGAAATAAACATAAATACAAACATAATTGTTGAGGTCCAAGTCTCTCCAAATATCAAAAATTGGAATTTTTGCCTTTTCAGATTCTATCGAAGCTTTTGCTATTTCTGCAAGAAGCTCATCAAACCGAATTTGTAGTATTCTCTTGGTTTGTCATAGATGAACTTTATCTCAGTGAGACAATGATCGGTAGAACGTTGATGATCAGAGTCCCGAAAAATGAAAGTCTAAACCAGGTATATGTCACTTATAAGTAAATGAATCATATTAGCAAAATGTAGAACACTTTCAAATCTTCTCTTATAAAATAAAATGACACTGAAGGTTGCAATGATATGCGTAAGGATTACTTGGAGGTATCCATGCCAAGAAATAATCCCAAAGCATAAAATACTTTTGTTTATAAAACTACGCTTTCGAACTCTCTTCCCCTCACTACATGATGAAGATACAAAAGCACATATTTGCATCACATATACTCATACTTTATTACTCACGCATATATCATATTTTTAATAATGATAACTATTTTAATAAAGTAGAGCGAAAATAAATTAATGGGAGTGTCGATTTTACCGCTATGGGGTGTGTTACGCACGCTGCAGCGACAAGAAATAATCCAATTTTATCAAATCCTCAATTTATTTAGATTATAAATATCTTAAGAAATAAATAAATAGATGTAAGTTGTAGATTTTAGATTACAAACGAATAATGCTTACTAATAGTATTTCTAATTGTCGTGCAACGCTCCGTATAGCCTTTACATATGTTCATACGTTGCAGCTGTTATAGTGCATGGAATCTAGTAGTAGATATGCTTAGGTGAGATGACTATGCCTACTGTTGTAATAACTTACCTAATGGTAGCTCTCTCAAACGTTCGTATAAGGCGCAATGCGGAGTTTCAAGCTCTATCAATTCTAAATAAGCGAAATACTTCGTTTAGACCATAAACACTACTAAATTTTGTGAGTTCTTACCCTAAATTATGCATTTGCTGATTATATACAGCAACCCGCCACCTGTCCGTACTATTGTTCTTCCGTACTACGCATTTAGTTATTTTTTCAATTTCGGTTTTGATGTAGTTCTTCAAATATTTTCTCACCTAGATATTTTAATAAGATTTAAAAGCCAAGATAATCGATAGGAAACTCTAAATTTTAACTATCTAATAGAAAGGAAAATGGGACGCTTAGCTATCACTTCGCACGTTATAATAGCTTCACCATCGCTGACGATCCCTCGGCTGGTGTACCCTCAGTGCACCCTCAGTACACTATCGGTGTCACTCTATGGACGGGGCAAATGGAGCTCGTCGGTCGGTGTAGCGTAATCAACAGGGTGTCGGTTTTACCTGCAGTGCCTAGAAGAAGTCACTTTGTTTTCCAAGTTTTGCAACCAATAATAAATTAATGAAATTAATTTTTTAAATCGCTGATAAAATAAAGCCTTGTTGAAAATTTTCTGAATTCAGAATTCAGCATAGAATTTATAATTTTATTGGTTTTGCGGTAATCCAGAAAAAAATATATAGTTTAAGGTGTCGGTTTTAACCATAATTCCCCTACTAACAAATATCCTCCTCCAGTGAACCTTGTGGAGTGCGCAGTAGTACATATATGCGGCCTCTAGCAAAAGCAAGTATCGCACTAACATTCCTTCCCTTTCCTTCACCGATCTACGTTCGGGCCTGGCCTGCGCCGGTATTAATCAATAAACACTTTAGGATTACCAGGAGCTGCACATTGAAAGATGGTTCGCTACTCCTAAGCATAATTATCAACTGATTCCCTGTGCAACTTCACAGCTAGTCCAGATCGATAACGGAGTAGCAGCCAGGTGTGATCGCACAATCTCAATCTCAAGCTCTTTCTAATATATTTAAAGTGGATTTCGCGAAGCAAGTCCTGTCCTTCCAATTTTTATGTTCGGTCGTTCATATTTGGTATTAAATTCTGGTCATCGAAATTTGAACAGCTATACCACTTATCAGGAACATATTACCACCATACGTCCTTCGGCAAAATGGTTGAGTTTTTCCTGGGTTGTGACTCCACTTGATTGATTGCATACTTTTGGAGGAAACTATAGGCTCTTGAAATGAAAATGCAAAAAAGTTTGTTTACCAATACACTTCTATACAAATATGCAATGCGGCATGCTGGGTCATAATAAATTGCCCTCGAATTTTGCGCAGTTGTTTGGGACCCCAAACCAAACCAAAAAAACATTCTCGTTTGATGGAGTCCAGTTTTCTTTTTTCAACACAACATTGCCCCCACCGCAGAGTGGCACGATGATTGACAAAACCCCAAAAATCAATGTCTTGTAATTCTTTTGTAAATGTTTATTTTAGGTTTATCTCCGTTTGAATAAAACTTTTACGATAATCGGATGAAAAATAAATTTTTAATCTTCGAATTGCAAATGACGATATCTCAAGAACTACAGGGCCGATTGGAGTAGTTTTGAGTTCTTTGTAAAGAAGAATGATTATGCTAAACTATTATTATTATTATTTATTGGGCTTTAACCACACAGGGTCATTCGCCAATGCTAAACTAAAGATGTGAGGTTTATGTGCAGAAATTATTTAAGTTTGTTCTGCATCAAGAAAAAGTACTTAAGAAATTCAATGTTATATCAGTAATTTATCTTTATACGTCTTTCAATTTTTGAGATGGTCTCCCATGGGCCACTTATCATGAATCTGACTCAAAATTTGGTATAGTTTCAAGATATACAGGCCTCATCTTGCGTATTTTTGCGTCGAAGTTGTTATATCCGATGTGATTGGCTACTATTATTAATGTGTATATTAACCCTTTAACGACCAACGCCTTCAAATGGGTTTACATAAAAATAGTCGAAAAAAGAAGTAATGGAATTTCGAAACTGATAGCAGAAATGTATTCAGTGACCTAAACTTAGTTAAAAACCCAATTTTAGCCAAATAAACCAATTTTTATAATTTTGTCACAACTTTGAATGGACATGTGCCACTGTGCATACTGAGTAGCTTCGAGAAATTGAAATAATCTCAAGACTGTTTAATGAGAGCCCTACTTTGGTAGAATTGCCCTTTTAAATAGTAAGACAAACTAATAAATTGTAGAATTAATTCCATTTGTAGTCTTAATGTATGAAAGTGATAGTGAAGATATGCCAACGTAATTCCATTTATTTCGATTAAAAAATTAATGTGATAGATAAAAAATATAACCATTTAAAGAGAGTCTATCGGGTTGACGACCACTTTTTTCTCGCATTACACGATTCTTAATTTTAGTATGAACTCTCCCATTCTACTGAAACAGTTAATCATACAAAAAAAAGCATAACCGCTACGCCTTCGGATACGATCGATAAAACCAGGTCAATGGAGTTAGTTCAAGATCTCGTGACGTGATGCATCTGTTCTGAGCCCAACAACACATTTCACTGAAGCAAACTACACAGATAGAGAAACATGTTCAGCAACAGTTTAACAGTAGGCGGTTAAATGATATGCAACCGGCTTCATCATTTCCACTATTCGTAGTGTAAAACGTAAACAATAGCCATTTCGTTTATTCCTTTCGGTAAGAAAATTCGTTAATTCGCCGATCCAAGGTTGAACCACGCGATTACTTTAGGAAGGTGACTGAACCGATCCGCGTGTATTGCTCAAACGGCCGAAGCAACGCCTGAAAATGCACACATGATGTTGGTAAACAGGTTATAAACGGCGAAAATTACTTTCGATGTACATTCTGCGTATGTACCTACCATTAGGCTAGCAACACGATGATGGGCAGAGGCTTGCTTGTTTTTTTTTGTGCAAACTGCATAATAGTTGATTTGCAGTTACGATTTAGTAGTCTGGCTGATATTTGTTTTTGTTTAGCAATGCTATAATTTGGTTCGAATTCGACCGATTAAAATCAATGACAAACTTCATCAAAACCAGATTGGGCATTGTTCATACTAAATTGCAAATCTACTTTCATTGATGTACCAACATACAAACCAAACATCTGGACATCTAAGATTAACTTCCGCAATAGGATCAAGCTATTTTGCAGCTTGCGATCGATGATGCAAAATGGTGTGATCTCACTTTAAAACTCAAAATATTTACCAACAACAAACCCAACTTCTTGGATCGACCGAATCACGGCGCGCCGGTCCGATCAACACGGCGGCGTGCGTTTCTAGTCATTTTGCATTGCGCCGTCATTCGAATGAGTCGATCGTTGACTGTCGAGCCGTGAAGTGCTCGGTTAGTTAGCAAAGCGTCAGTTCTATTGCATTTCAAATATCCGTCGCGGTAGGAACATTGTTTGTTGATGTGAATTTACGTGCATCTCTTTACGGTTGCCACGAAATCGGTAAAGTTCCGAAAAAAACTTACCGAAAGTCCATTCATCTCTCACAATCCATCATTCGCGAGGTGAACCGTAATCAGTGTGACACACAGTGACTTGTGGATTAATGAGTTTCCTGGTGGAGTGTTTGTGTAATTATCGTTCAGACAAAACAACTGTTCACCACGAGAATAATGGGAATTAGGTAAATTAATTCTGATTTAATCCATTACAAGTATTTCTTGAACACACTTGTTGAATCTGCAGAATTAATCTGAGAGTTCGTAACGGTGCGGTAACGCATCTGATGTTCAAGTTTTACACCATGGTCATAGCAACCCGTGCATCATTGCATACATTGTTTATCGTTGGATCAATGTCCTCGAAAAATCATCAGAGCATTCCGTATTAACATATTTGTATTTGATTGGATTATGCTGTATTCGGTTTTAGATTCGATGTTAGTAAAGTTAATAAAAAAATGAAGTTCTGCTTATTCTGTACCACCGATAAGCTCACAGTGTAGAAAACAGCCACTCATCAGTGGAGCGAAGAGTTCAACACGTGAAACGTGACGATCGAAACCTTGTGGGACGGAGTTCATCTGAAGAGTTTTATTGGTACGAAGAGGCCCAGATTTGCGTTGTCGACCACTTTTAGCTATAGATTTTTTATTCTGTTATACGGCGAAGTTGATTTTTTTGTTAAACATACATTTGGCACTTTAATAGGTGCACTTAACATAGGGCTTGGTTTAATGCGACAATAATACAGAGATGAAAAAAGAAAAAAGCCCACAAACACCTTAACCTAATTAACGAATTGGATTCGTGGAACACATGCCATTTGAAAAAAAAATATATTATGATATTCGACAAACAAATGATAAAGAAATGCTTGAATAATGAAAATATTTGAACGATCTTATAAAAGTCCGAGGTACCGAACATACTTCGCAAAACCCACTTTAGATCATATCTTTTAACAGTAGGATATAAATTTAAAGCGTATGATAATCTAACATCAACAACATTCATTAATGTAAGAGTCGGTTAAAAAAAACTTCGGCTTTGAAACCGGAAAGAATGTAGCATAATTGATTATTATGCTGAAGTACCTTAGTTCAATGACGCTTGAAGTTCATATCCGACATTCTAATATGATTAAAACGAGGTTTTCAAAGCATTGTTGGCTCTTCTGACTTTTATTTTTGGTCGCTTATTTATGAAACGAAAAGATGCACAACAAACATTGAATGTTAAATGCCAAACCAATCTGCCTTGCTAACCAAGCGATCCTTTTAAAAGAGTTAAGTAAAAGCAGTGTAAACATCAGTTCTCAATACATAACTTCCACTGGGCTTTGAACCTGTTCCAATATACGGGTGGTTTCAAGTCAAACCTTCAGATATGGAAAAGTGAGTAGAAAGGCGTTGACCACCCTAAAATCTCGTGATTGTATCTGCTGAACGACCTTCAAAAGAATTGATTGCGTGCCAAAATCGAACATAAAGTAACTGAAAATAAGTGGAACCAATGAAAGGAACGAACGAAAACAGTCAAACTATACGTTTCCATCGATTCAAATTGATTTGTTAATTTGTTTGCGGTGCATCAAAACCACAGATTACTATCATGGTCAATTTGGCGATGAATGAGAAATTTGATGGAAGTTCGAATCGCTGCTTGAAGGTGATCATAGTAGGCCCGAATGCAGTTTCTCACCCCACTGTTTGATTGGGCAAACCAACTTCCATTTGACAGTTTCCTTTTGATTAAATCATAGTCGAACTAGCGAAGGTCAAACTAATAGCCTTTTCGTTTTTACCTGGAGCTGATTACACCCAAATTTGAATGAGTGTAGCAGAAAATGCCATAAAAGTCCAACTATCAAGAGTCCTACAAGCCAATGTCGGCTTCTAGCATTAGGGTAAGAGAAGCATTTTAACCACTCCACCGATATTACCCAACAAAACAACTTTTTTTTCAACATAGTTTTTCATTTCAAGACTTCTTAATTTGGCGTAAGAAACGTGGGCACGACGAAAAAGTATTCGCGGAAGTGGAGGAAAGCTTTGCCAGATACGACGCGCGAAGGTTCTACCAAGCGCTCAACAACAACGCTCCAGTTTCAGTCATGGTCAATTGCCAGGGCGGGAATCTGCTGAAAACTCATACAGAAATAACTGTCCAAGTGGAAGGGGCACAATGAAACACGATTCGACCGGATGTTTATCCCGCAATCAATTCTGGATAAATGCCTTTTTGGATGTTCACCACCTCATTACAATGCTATTAACTAAGCGGAACATTTTACAAGGCAGTGATTCAATTTCATTAAGATTAGGGGGGATAATTTAGGGCTATTTTTATGAATAGTACAGTAATGACCCGTTTTTATCAACCAGCCGAAAAATTTTGGTTGATAAAACGGGCAAGTTGATAAAATCGGGATTTTTTATCTTCATTTTATCATCCTACATAATTAGAAGCAACCAGAGAACTATCTTAAGTTGTTAGTTGGCAGAAAAATCAAACCTAATGCCCTATCAGTGCAAAAAATTGTATTTAACCGAACCGTCCGACAGTTGTCTAATCCAACTTCCAAGCATACGATCGATCTGAAATTTTGTAGATAGACTCATTATGAATGACAATGTAATCTGCCAACGAAATTTAATAGTTAATCTCCTTAAAAGTGCAATGCAGAATTTATTCTTTAATTAATTAGACACAGGGCGTTGGTAGTTCACAACTATTCTATTCCCATGTTCCAAAAATGACAATTAAGAAAAACGCGATTGAAGTTGAAAATTAAATTAGAGATCTGGAGAGAAACGCTACATTAAAGCTTTACATTCTAAAATTACGTTCATATCCAACATTTCTAATGTAATTAGTGCAGTTCTTCATTAGGAAAAATTTAATTTACAAAATATTTGACGAAAAATTTTCAGTGGTAAAATCTGATAGAAATCAGAAAATTCTGAGCCTGTTGGCCTAGCCACGATCCACGATGCTGTCTATTCATTTTGTTTACGAACGTGTACACTGATAGCTTTCTTGTTGAGTAACGACAGTGATGAATAGTTTTACAGGATCGATCTCACTATTCTAGTTATTAATATCGTATCCATGTCTAAGTCAATAAAACTTTCTCTTTCCACAAACTTACTATTTACTTTTTTGGTTATTTTATTAGTGGGAAAGTTATGCGAAGAATTTCAACAATGGGATAAACAGGTTCTCTATTTATTAGGGTTTTTCGTCATGAAACAATATTCCGTATCAGATTTCAAAGAGTTTGAATCAGGCACACGTATTTTTATAGAGATAGGCGGTTTGAGCCTGGTTCTGTGGCTTTCGACAGGCTTCGCCCGTTCTCATTGGTTCGGACAGGTTGGTCTGTTCCTACTTACAAGTGAATAGATTAATACGCTTCGATGACATAGAAGATAACAAACGAGAACAGGAATCGTATTAGTTGATTCAATTCGAAGATTGTTTAGTGAAGGAGCGCTGACAGGAGATCGTTTTAAAGGGGTAGATAAAGTAGAGAACAGACATCACAATCTGAGAGACTAATATGCGCTAAATTGTATCTTCCGGACCGGTGTTTATAGACAGTTCGCCAAAATAAATTTTGTTTGCAGTTTGGCATGCTCACAACATAAAAAACCATATTATTAAGTATTCAATTCGTATTGCATACCACGTCACTTTCAATTGTTATGTTTTCCATGGATAATATGTGACAACTACCTAACAGTGCAGGACCAACTACCTTGATTGAATATAAATATAAGACTGTGGACCTGAATTGCTGGCATAAAAGAATGAATTAACGGCAGGTTGATAAAATCGGGTACAAAAAGTTCATAAAACCGGGAGTTTATAAAAACGGGTCGAAACTGTAGTACTGTTGGGCATTTATTATCAAGAGTATGTATTGAACAACCAAAACTAGAAAAGACAGGGGGCTTATAAGTTTTGGGAAGATATTCAGGGAGGGGGGGGGGGGGTTGTTGAATGCCTACATCTGGGTATCAGAGACATGGGACACAGGGTGGATAAAGCTGATAGGGCGGAGTTTTCAGTTTCTGGCAACGGGAGATCAACGGTAAGGATTACAGACACGGACGGTCTTCGTCAGCAAGCATCATGTACTGGGATGCTGGGCAGTCTTCCTCGAGCCGACAGTCCAGAAGACTTCGTAGTACGGCTCAGATGCGGATTGGCAACACACCGCGTTGCGCATGTGATGCTTGTGCTGCAGGTCCCGTGTTTGTTGGCTAAGTCGACAGAGATGATTCGTGTCAGCTTGAAGTCACATCAAACCATCATTGGTGTTCGGTACATCTGAAAATAAAACTACAAGGGGCAGCCCTATGGGGTTGCACGAGCTGTAGACTAATTATTGTAAAATATTTATTTTCTTAGTACATACATTTATAGTAAAAATAAATCAAACATATTTCTTACGTATGGTTTAATCACAACCAATCAACATCGAATATAACATATTGAACCAAACCTTCTTGGTTATCAGGTCATTTCATTTGTAGTAGGTGATCGAATCCGATTAAACTTATTTAAGAAGATCTGAAGAAAGAAAACTGTGACCGAACTAATATCTGGAGATAAATCTTTATAGCATAAGATTAGCATGTAAAATTTTTTCGATTGTGTGTGGTACAAAACCCGGACCAGTAAAGAAAAATCAAATTTTAGACAATATAATCACATTTCATGTATAGACCAAGCATTCTAGTTATATTTTGCCACTATTGTAACTTTCCTAAAGTACGCATACAAATATAGCGAATGCAGTGGTCTTAATCATATATCGAAACTATAAATATACAAGAATCGAAAACAATTTTATATATGGACAAGATGCGTTTTTGCAAAGGTTTTTCAAGTGGCAGTGGCATAAAAAGGCTTTGTAGTATGTACCTATTAGTAGAATCAAAGTACTATAGGCTGAGTGGAAATGAAGCACGTGATGGGGAAATGAATCAATGAATTGATCGAAGGTAAATAATAAACTTTCGTTGTGCAATTTAGTAACAAATTAGATCTACCTACCTACCTACCTCGCCTCAAACATTAAACCCAAGCGCACAAAGCAAAATGAATGAACGCTGATGATGATGGGTAGAGCGAAAGAGACAACTAATACCACGACACTATGTTAACCGTGCAAATGGAGCTCGCATGTACAAACTATTTTGTGTACGAATAATTATACATAAAAGTGGGCTGGAAACGAGCACAACACAAAAGATAGCATAGTGTTTGAACGGACAAGCTCAGTACACTGCCTGTGAAAACATACAGTGATCTGCTTCGCCTGCCGCTCAACAGGCAACTGAGCATGTTCGGCGAAATCCGTCCGTTTAAATAGTCAATGATGACGTCACTCATAGAAGCGTAGCGCGCTAGGTACCCAAATCTGTCGTGCTGGACTAGGGAAGCGCTATCTTCTGTGTGTAAATGCACGATATTTTGACTAGGTTGTTCATTATTTAAATTTTTAATGCCATAATATCAAAAATCTTTGGGTTTATCTATTGGAATCTATTCTTAGAAGTATTTCGGGGCGATATGAGCAAAAAATTTGAAAATTTATCGTGAGATGGCTGAATTGTATGCGTTTAAAATTAGACCACTTTTTGTTACATACCATTTTTGTAGAATTTGCAACGTGCACCCCTATATCGAAAACAAAGACGTAGTCCTACGTCAAAAAGAAAATAATAGGGGTAGTTAAATCTGTATATTGGCGGTTTTTAGAGAGCTGTATACGAAGGACATATAGAGGAGATCGGAGCTTGCCAGTACATTTCGAACCGGGATCCTTCTCGGGCCTGTAGGGAATCCAATAATTGAGAACTGGCAGAACAGTACTATGTGCATGCCCAGACAATATGTTCGATGTCGTGGTAACGCAGATACCGCTATTTACAAGCCCAATACGTCAGAGATGAGCGTCTAGCGTGTAGTGATTGGACATGAGCCGAGACATAACACGAATGAAATCCCGACCCACATCCATTCCTCTGAACCAAAATATCGTTGATACATTCGGGATGATAGAATGCAGCCACTGTACTAACTCTTCATTTCCCCAGGGATGTTTGACAACTTTCTAGCGTCCTCTGACGAGAGATATTGAAAAATTCATTGAAGCAGATTAGTCTTTCGTAGATGTCACCTTCTAAAGCGCCTGCCTTACCTAAAAAGTTCGCTTATTCGTTACCTGGGATGGAGCAATGCTAGGGAACCCAATCTAAGGCCATCTTATACGACCTTATAGACAAAGCACGCAAGAGCTCCCATATTTTCCCAGAAAAATAAAGTCTTGTAGGTGTAAAACATCTTGTTGTAGTCGACAAGATGCTCGGGATCACTTGCGGACGTATTTGATCCGGGATTCCACGAATCTCGTCTTTCATGGATGTGTCGAAGAATGCAGTTGCATCAGAAGCATGAGGAGATTAACACGGTTAGGATAATATGAAGAAGGATTGATGTTTTGTACCATATAATCGAAGTACAAGGACATAAATCGGGTTTGAGAATTGAGCTCGACAAGCTTCTCGAAATTTACAATTACTAACGGGTTCAAAATATCGCATCGAATGAGCAATCGATATGAGAGGTCCCAAAATCGATTTTTCAGCGGAAGGACGCCCGCCAGCTCTTCTAGACTCATCGTAGACCCATCGTATGACTCACGTTCCAGTTATTGTACGGAGAAAGTTGATCCTTTGTTGGCACTTTTGTTTCAGATACCTAATGTGACATCCCCAGGTTCCTTTAGAATCGAACCAGACCCCGAGATAATTGAAAGTTAACCCTTAAATTGAAGCTCTACAGCTGGTTCACGTTTTCTTGAAAATACGACTAGCTCAGTTTTCTCCGTGAAGCACTCCATATCCAACTGGAGGGCCCAAGCAAACAAATTGTACAAGGTATCTTGCAATGGCCCCTGCAAAGCGACAGCTTTAGAACCTGTAATAGGATCCACGCTGTCATCTGCAAGCTGCCTTAGCGTGCAGGAATTGACAAGACATTCGTCAATGTCATTTACTTAAACGTTGTAGAGAAGGTAGCGTAGACGTGAGTTCTACGGAAGACCCATGTAGCTAACTCGTGATGTCGATAAATCACCATGCGAAAAATGCATATGTTTTTCAGACAACAAGTTTAGCAAAAAGTTATTCAAAATCGGTGAAAGACCATGCTGGTGCAGCTTCTCTGAAAGAATTTTGATAGAAACTGAATCAAAAGCCCCCTTTATATCTAGGAAAACTGATGCTCTTTGCTAGCATAAGCCATTTGAATTTCAATTGAGAGCAACGCAAGACAATCGTTCGTCGCTTTGCCTTTGCGGAAACCAAATTGTGTATCTGACAGTAAGCCATTTGCTTCAACCTGATAGTCGTGGCGAAACAGGATCATTTTCTCGAACAACTTTCGGATACAGGACAGCATTGCAATCGGTCGATACGAGTTGTGGTCGGAGGCTGTTTTTTCTGGTTTTTGGATGGCAATGATTTTCACTTGCCTCCAGTCATGAGGGTTATCCTCAAGTATCTTATTAAATAAATTCAACAAGCATCACTTGGCAGAGTCTGGCAGATTCTTTAACAAGTTAAATTTGATTCTGTCTGGCCCTGGGGCTTTCTTGTTACATGATGAGAGAGCAAGTGAGAAGTCCACCATCGAAAATGGTGTTTCATTCGCTTTATCGTAAGAGAGCGCGGCGCGGTAGATCTTCTGTGCCGGGGCGCAATCCGGACAAACCTTCTTGGCGAATCGAATATCAAACGGTTTGAATACGCCAAAGAGTGCTCGTCGATGTTTCTCTCGTTAGCCCGTCAATGAACCGGCGCCAATAGCTACGTTTCTTTGTTTTCACCAAACGATTATTTTTAACATCGCGTACTGTCGATAGCTAGCGGGCAGCCCGTCGTCCCGGAAGATCTTATACACGGCAGCCTTCTCCGCGTATCCATCTGAGCACTCTTTGTCCCACCATGGGTTGGGAGGAGGCCCGCGAGAATTCGCGTCTGGTACGCGTTTAGTCTGAGTTTGAATCGCGTTATCGAGAATCAAGCCAGCCATGAGCCCGTACTCTTCCTCCGGCGGAAGCTCTTGTGTGGGCTCGATTTTTCCGGATATCACAGACGCTTAGCTGTTCCAATAAATATTTCGTGTGAAATAATACAAAACATTGATTGTATTTGGTGGCCCTGAACCGTTAGCAATATTAATTACGATTGGCAGATTGTCGCTGCCATGAGAATCAGGGATTACCTTTCACGTGCAATCTAACCGCAGCGATGTCGAGCAAAGGGACAAGTCTAAGGCGGTCGGAGGCGCTGAAGGGGCAGGAATCCTTGTCATTTCACCCGTGTTCAAAATGATCATATTGAAACTGTCGCAAAGCGAAGTGAGGTAGATCGACTAGCGTCATTAAGGCAACCCCATGCCGTCTAAAACTAGCCTCAGTGTGGGGAGGAGTTCCGCAATATCACAGCGATGCAAAGGCCTTTAATTCTAGTTTGCCCTAGTGTCGAGGGGAGGTCGATTCGATTAAAAGAATAGTACTTTTGGTCCCCAAAAGTCCTCCTTCGTCTTCTCGATCCTACCGAATAATATTGAAATCGTGAAAGCTGAGATCTATTCCTGATTGAAAGCCATGTTTCGCATAATGCAAATACATCGCATTTCAAGCTATTATTAAAATTTTAATAGAATTGATTTTCGGGATAACGCATCTGCAGTTCCACTGTAGAACACCGATCAAATCCGTGACCTCGTTCGATGAACTAGCCATCGAAAGATACAATCGCTGAAAGCCCCATTGTGAAGTACATCAAAAATGTTTTTACTGGAGAGAGCTTAGAGGGTCAGAAACATTTAAAGCTGTCAAAATACGATCCACAATGTCAGAGTTTTATTGATCTAGCGTTAGTTTGTTTCTCCGACTGAGACATGGGAACACTTTGGGTTTTTGATATCCCTGGAAGTGCTGGGAGCTCCTTTTCTGAGCTCAGATGTCTGAGACTGGGACTGACTTGCTTCGGTTTTGCACCATTACTTACTCGAGTAGTTATTATTGGGGGACCTTGAAAAGACACCTTCTGCGAAAGGGAATGCTTAAGTTTCTCTTCGCGCTGTTTGCACGCGGGACATGTGAGAGATCATATGATTAATCCCCACAGTAGAGACAACTTTTCAACATCCCTTCCACAGGAATGATCCACATGAAGCCCCCGCATTCCCACAACGAAAATTGTTGCTACAATAGGAGGCTTTAAAACAGCCAACCCCATGTGTCAGCAGATCCTCGCTATTCAAACTCGAATCAAAGACGACCCCTCATACTTCAACCCGTTGGTTACGGTGATATTTCGCAAAAGTTGCGTGAGCGTTTTGACAAGGTCGATTCAGACTTGATTCAGCGCTATAAATTTTATAACCGTGTGCAAGGACCAAACGAGAAGGCGGAGGATTTCGTGCTAGCTGTAAAATTACAGGCCGAATTCTGCGCGTTTGGCGAATTTCGCGAAACTGCCATTCGAGATAAACTTGTGATGGGAGTTTTCGATAAATCTTTGCAGGAAAAGCTGCTGAATGAGGAAAACCCTAGTTTGGCAACGGTTGAAAGATTTATTGTGAACTGGGAGTTGGCTGGGTCACGGGCTCGAATGATCGGCGATCGACAAGGCGGCCAAGTAGCTTCGGTAAAGCAACGTTTGGGTCGAAAAGAAACGTTCGACAGAAAGGTCAGCCATGACAAGAGCAGGAGTCGTAGTCGCAGTGCTGTTTATAAACGGCAAGGGCGAAGCAGGAGTGGTGAGTTTCGACGAGCTGGACGGTATGCGGACAAAAAGTGTGATTTTTGCGGAATTAAGGGTCACATCAGACGCACTTGTTTCAAGTGCATGCGACAGGAGCGGAATTCGGTAAAGTTTGTTGGTGATGACAAGGAAAATGATTTGTGTTTTGGCGATGAAAAAATCGGCGAACTTTTCAACCGTTTGCGAGCTGATTTGGACAATCCTGAGAGCGATAGCGATTCAGGTGATTTTTTGTGTATGAAAGTGTCGTCCATGAATAAAATAAGTGTACCATGCTTTTTGAAGTTACAAGTTCAAGACAAGCTGGTTAAAATGGAGGTTGACTGCGGTTCGGCTGTTTCTGTTATTGGTTCTATTTTATATGAGAAATTGTTTGACTTGCCATTACAGAAAACTAACAGGGAATTGGTGGTGGTTCGAAGCTGAATATATTAGGAAAACTTGACGTTATGGTTCGTTTTAGGACCATTGAACTTGAATTGCCATTGTTTGTATTGAAGTGTAATTATGACTTTGTGCCATTAATGGTTTGACGTATTCTACCCGGATTGGAAAGATTATTTTACAGGGGTTTCTCAGATTAACAATTTACATTTACCAAATCTAGCTGAGAATTTTTTGCTGGAAATAAAGCAAAAGTATTCTCAAGTATTTCCAAAGGATTTACCTCGCCAATCATTGGTTTTGAGGCGGATCTTGTGTTGAAGGACAATACTCCTTTTTTTAAACGAGCGTATGAAGTTCCATTCAGACTTAGGGAGAAAGTTATCGAGTATTTAGGAAAATTGGAGAAGGAAAATGTTATTACTCCTATTAAAACAAGTGAGTGGGCTTCTCCAGTCGCCGTTGTTCCCAAAAAGGATGGTGAGATTAGGTTGGTAATAGATTGTAAGGTGTCCATCAATAAATTAATTATTCCCAACAGCTATCCTTTACCTTTGTAAAGTTTTCTGTGCCCTTGATTTGGAAGGAGCGTATACTCAACTTATGCTGTCAGAAAAATCCAGGAAGTTTGTGGTTATCAACAGGCCCGATGAGAGGGGGGGTCAGCCAGGGCAATTGCCCTGGGGCCCGGGTCGTATTTGGGGGCCCGCGTTTTTACTCGGTAGATGGGCGAACACGTCCGGTATTCATAGAAGAGAAATAAAAATATCAATAGTAGTTTCTTTGTAATCGTCCGTCTTATTAAATTATTAAATGATGGAGGCGTAAAAAATGAAAACTTTATTTGATAGTTGACATTTGTTAAAACAAACGTTCTTAAGGGAATTGTCTACTTTGTGTACAAGTTAAAAAAGCGAGTTTTTTTTACTTGAATCGAGGAATACACTACGAAATATTGTGAAGCCAATTCAAAGTATGTTCGAAGAAAGCAATAGAACGTCAAACAGGAATGCGAGCGCACGGACAAACGCATCCGTCCTCTTCTACGTTTGCTTCTTTGCTGGTTGTGCTGGTTGTTAGCGTGGAGATACTGGGCGTGATTGTTGTTGAGTGAATATTTGTTCCTGTCAGAGCCGTAGATATTGATTTTGTAGCCGTTTGTGGTTTGGCATAAGATAACGGTGTGCTGTTTACGGTTATAGCAGATGGGCTTATTGTTCTTTTGCACAAAGTATTCTGTGGTGGTTTTTTTGCAGAATTCGTTCATAGGAATCTTACATGGGTGCATATTCATTAATCAGTGTTGCCTGATGAAACGTCCCATTTTCGGTTGATCCGCATAAAATGGTTACGTATGAAGGAGTTGGTTTGTACGGAAGCATTCTCACCATAAGAACAACGTTAGGGACATCCGGGAAAATGCGAAGTTTCAGCTGTTATGAAAAGCTTTTCTCCGTATTTGACATAAATTTGTTAATCACGATGTCAGGGGCGTGTGGAGATAGTTCATGTAAGCGTATCTCTCTAGAGTCCTTGCCTATATATACTGGGATGATGTTGTTAACGTGGCAGCTTTCGTTGGTGTGCTGCACGTTGTTCACAATCTACTCGTTTAGTAATTGTTTCACTTCCCGAGTAGCTGATCTTACAGGACATTTCCAAATCAATATCAACACAATTAGTCTGCAGTCGTTTTTACCGTGTATCTATAGCGGAACGATTTTCAGTTTCTACTCTGGGCGAGATGAGAAGGTAGACCGACCCTAACTAACCGTTGAATAAAAGGTTAATTTTTATATTTTTGTATTGTTATAGAACGTACTAGTATTTTCCCTCCAAAAATGCATTGTGTTGAGATAGAACGGTGATTTTGGGCCTCACCAAAGATGCGTGTGATGTCTATAAGAACCCAATTATGATGCGCAAAATAAAGAAATCAAATCAGTTCAGCTAATCCAACAGCAGCAGTATTCAATTGCCTACTGTACTCACAGTTGTGTTATTTGCGTCTGATTACTGTGTTCTGTGTTTATATTGTTGTCTCGTCCCACATATTCTCACAGTTTACTTATGTAAATAGAAAATCTTTTTGATTTGATAATTTTAAACAAAAATTTTGAGCTGCATCTGCTACCTTCTCATTTTTCTTACAACAAAAGCCAAAAACTGCTCCACCGCTACCAGCAAAAAAAACAATCCATGTGTCGCTTTGTCTGCACAGTAGAAGCAAAATATTATGTTCCAAGCTACTGTGTCGAAAAAATGAGTGACGATTACAAGTAGAAAGTGGCCTATTGCGGTCAAAATATATTCCTATTTACTTTTCGAGACGTTCCTTAAGATCTATTGTTAAAAGTACAAATGGAGCTAAAGATGGCCATATAATTTCCATACAATTTCACTATGTTAGACATAGCGTGCTGATTATGTTCTAGACCATCAATGGAACAGAAGCGTTTGTTTCGCGAAACAAAATATATCCGCTCACTGTTAAAATACAAATTCTAAATCCCTCCGTGGTTTGGAAGTATTATTCCCGCTATTGTAGCACCTGCAGATCCTGTTTTCCTTACCCCTAACCTTACTACTTCCCTAATCCTTCCCATCAGGGAAATGATGAAAAAACGATTCATGGCAAGGCACAGATCTCCGATCCACATGGCGAATGTGCCATTTGAACCAGACGCTGCTGATTCCTGAATACCCACAAATTTAAAAACTTGTAACTATGCCAATTTTACCCTATTTTGTTACCACGGAATAAGAAGCTGTCGAAATTCGCCTGTCTGGCACGCTATCTGTAGATGTGGCAGTATGAGTCAACCGGAGTCTAATAGAAACCACGGACTCATGAGTTTCCCGTGGCTGAAGAGATACTAACTCATACTGCACTAGAGAACATAGGTTTAAAGGGGCCCGGCAGTAATACAAGCCTTGAGGCCCGACGCGGCTCTCGACGGCCCTGGTTATCAACACGATCAAGGGACTTTACACTTACAACAGGTTGCCTCAAGGAGCTTAATCGAGTGCGGCGATTTTTCAACAGGTGATACCTGGTCCATCACTGGACTGGATTGAAACATATACGCTGCTATTTGGATGATGTACTCATAGCTGGAATGGATTTCGACGACTGTCATAAGAAAGGTTAGCTCAGGCAAACATTAAGGTGAATTGGAGTAAATGTAAGTTCTTCGTTTCATCTTTACCTTATCTAGGCCATATTATTTCGGAGAATGGGTTGCTTCCTTGTCCTGATAAACTAGCTACAATTAGAGAGGCTACAGTACCAAGGAATGTGACGGAGTTGAAGTCGTTTTAGGGCTCGTAAATTATTATGGAAAGTTTGTTCCCCACTTGTCTTCGAAGATTAGTTGTTTGTATAGGCTTTTGAAGAAGGACGTGAAATTCGTGTGGGATGAGAATAGTGACAAGGCTTTCGTTAGGTGTAAAAATGAGCTACTTAATGCTAATATTCTCGAGTTTTACGACCCTATGAAACCAATAGTAATTGTTTCGGACGCTTCAGGTTATGGTTTAGGAGGAGTGATTGCACATGAGGTAAAGGGTGTAGAAAAACCTATCTCCTTTACTTCTTTGAATAAAGCTTAAATGAAGTATCCAATACTTCATTTAGAGGCTTTAGCATTGGTCTGCACTGGGAAGAAGTTTCACAAGTTTTTATATGGTCATAGGTTTGTTGTTTATACTAATCACAAGCCTTTGGTTGGAATTTTCGGGAAAGCAGGGAAAAATGCTATCTTTGTAACCAGATTACAAAGATATGTTTTGGAAATGGCTATTTATGATTTCGATATTATATATATAGGCCGTCTGAAAAGATGGGAAACGCTGATTTCTGTTCGCGGTTTCCGTTGAATCAGGCAGTTCCAGCACAGTTTGACAGAGAAACTGTCAAAAGTATTAATTTTAGCCAGGAATTTCCTGTAGATTTTTCTCGAGTTGCCAATGAGACTAGAGCCGACCAATTTTTACAATAAGTTGTTAAGTTTATGCTGAATGGTTGGCCAGAGAGAATAGACAAACGTTATGCACACACTTTCTCAAATCGTGTTGATTTGGCAATTGTCGGGGATTGTTTGTTATTTCAGGACAGGGTGTTGATTCCAAATTCCATGCATAGCGGGATTTTGAAATTATTACACGCCAATCATTCTGGAGTTGTTAAAATGAAACAATTAGCTCGTCGGGCAGTATTTTGGTTTGGAATTAACTCAGACATTGAAAAATATGTCGGTGCACTGATAATATAAATTCGTAAATATAATGAATTCGATCATGCAATGCACGAATTCATTCGTCGTTTTCTGCAACGAAGTATTTTCGTACATTCTAAATAGTAGGTTTCGTTCATTTCATGAACAAGAATGGCCGATTGGTGAACGAAAGCTTTCGTAAATTTTACACGTTCAATGTATACTGCACGAATGTTATCGTAGATAACGACATTATTTTTCATGAATGAAACGAAATGTTTTGTTTTAATAAACGAGTGTGTATATTACGAACGATTTCGTTGGTCGCACGAATTCATTTCGTTTATCTTAGAAAAGTTTTCGTATTTATTAGCCTTTTATTGTTTACAGCCGATCTTTTGGGATCGATGTTTGACAACACCGATTTTTTTTTTTTTGGTTAAAAATACAGATCTGGCAAAATCGATTTTATTGTGGTATGAAGAAATGGTCGCTTGATGAACGAAAGTTTTCGTAAATTTTACTTATTTAGTGTACATTGCACGAATATTGTCGTTGAAAACGACATTAATTGTCGTGAATGAAACGAAATGTTTTGTTTATTTTAATAAGCGTCTATGTATATTACGAACAATCTCGTTGGTCGCACGAATTCATTTCGTTCATCTAAGAGAAGTGTTCGTATTTAATAGCATATTCTTTCGACATTGCTCCGGCAGAGAAAAACTCAAACTTATTCATACAAAACCAACGACTTCTCCGGATTCTGGATCAACTGGAAGCGGAAGAGGTTTAGAAAATCTTTCTGAAACCGGCAGATACGGATACGGCTACTAAATAGTCAGGCCGAGACCGTCGTGATGATCAACACTTATCTGACGTATAGCAACAATGACTCCATATTGAAGCTCTGTTGACGTTGACGGTTCAACGAATGGTTCTCGTAAATGTTATAAAGATATTCGTATATAGCAGCGAACAATTCGTTTGCCGACCGAAGCAGTTTCGTAATAAACTAACGAAAGTCGTTTCGTGGTTTTCACGAAATACTGGTAATAAAAAATAAATGTGTTTCACGAACGATTCATCATATGTACGAAAAAATCGTATATTTTATGAAAATTATCTGTACGAAACTAATGCACAGTGATTTACGAATATATTCTATTAGTGTGGTTGCGAATCTTGCAGGAAAATGGCTGTTGTTCCCAAACCAAAAGTAATTTCTGCGTGGATCCCTACCAAAAGACCATTTAGCAGAATTCATGCCGATTTCTTCCATTTTGAGCACAGAACATTTCTGTTGGTTATTGATAGCCATTCAAAGTGGATCGAGATTGAATGGATGAAACATGGAACTGATGCTGGGAAAGTTTTAAAGAAATTTGTTGGAGTATTTGCTAGATTTGGATTGCCAGATGTAGTGGTTACTGACGGTGGTTCTCCGTTTAATTCTTGCGATTTTATAACCTTCTGCCAGGATCTGCCAGGATTGTTAAAGATGTTCTCAAACGTTTTATGCTAGAGCTTACAATCAAAAGATTGTAAGACCTTGATGATCAAATTAATTTGTTTCTGATGAACTACAGAAATACTTGTTTGTCGTCAGATGGCAAATTCCTATCAGAGAGCATATTTTCTTACAAACCTAAAGTGTTAATCGATTTGTTGAACCCCAAGTCTTATTACAAACAGCAATTAGCTGAAATACCACCACCAAGTGATAAACCGATACCAAAGATTTTTGAGCAGATTCAACCTAGTGAACCTGTAGATAAGTTGACGATGGGCGATGTAATTTATTACAAAAATCACAAATCCCAGGATTTCGCAAGATGGCTGAAGGCTCAATTTATAAAAAAAAATATCGAAAAATTTATTCCAGATTGTGATTGGAAACGTTCGGCTCACAGCTCATCGAAACCAGCTAAAGGTGCCAAGTAAGACGATGGCTAAGGCGCGTGGAATTTTATTTCCTTCCGCTAGCACGGTCGTTACTGAAAACAATAGCGATAGTAAAGAGATTTTCGCGGTACGACGAGCGATGATGAGGAGGATGTTTTCCGAGGATTTCCGGAGGGGATCATCAAACGTAGAAGACTTTTCGAGTCATCGAGTGATAAACGAAGAAAAATTCAAACTACTACTCTAAGGAGGTCGAACAGATTGAGAAGAGCGAATACGGAAAAGAATTTTATCTATGCTAAGCGGTGAACTATTTTATTTTATCAAATTCTATTGCTATTGAATTTTTTTTGTAAAAAAAAATAACCATTGAAAATTGAAATGAATTTATAAACATAAAAGGGGTAAGGATTGTTATGTATTGTCGAATGACCCAGTAATAAGCGAGTACCACAGTGTACGCAAGTATGCGTGAGGATACGATGAAGTAAATAAATATATTACAGACGGTTGCTGGGCGATCGTTCTCAGTTTAGTGTACACCATCGAAACATACGCGTGTTATTAATTAAAGAGAACTGTCCCTCAGTTTACATCGTTTACATATAATAGCGGTACTTATCTTTTATTTATGACGGTATCCAATCGACCCACAAGATGAGAAACGCTGCCACTGTTCTGCTGGGCGTATAACCACAAACTAACAGACATAACACTATGGGGGAATTCCCTTAAAAAATATCGATCCGTCAATTTTCCCAGAACACTAGCACCACCTTTTATTCACAGTCCCAAACATTTATTTGCTGGTGGGTTACCCCTCAGGCTTGGGAACAATTTTTCACTAGTGGTCTATCCCCCATATACTTGTTCATATGTCAGAGGCGCCATAATTTCAAAAGCGGCCACAGTCCCAACTACAAATATATTTAAAATAACCGTTAAAGTGGGCGAAGCATTATTTTCGAGTGTTATGTCTGTTAGTCTGTGGTATAACTTCCATACCTTCCATGCCTCGAAGAGGCGGAGAAGGCTCAGGATAACATTGAACACGGATTAGCTAGTGTTGCTTTACTGCGCTACATTGCACGGACTGAAAAAAAACGTCTACGCGCTTTCAGAGTCACTGTGCGAATGATCCCTCGCTTTCGTATTGTTACAGTTACGCATGCATCGATATTCCTCTCTTAAAACCATCGACAAACCGGCGCCAGTAATCCAGTTTTTTGCCTTGATTGGGTTTTTCGATATCATTTCAAAAGTCTCGTCTTTCTCGTAATCGTCGACGTCGTATAAACCGAGAGCTTTTGCCTCGCACATTTCTGTGTCTTCTTTTTCCACCACGAGTTAGAAGACCATTTGAGTATAGTCAAACCGGATAATCGGATAATGTTTCTGAGTTGCGGCGTCGAGAATGAAGTCAGCGAGGTATTTGTGTTCTTCCTTCGGAAGAAGTTCTTCCGTCGTAACAATTGCTTCCGATAACGCGGTAGCTTAGCTCTTCCTGTCAATGTTCCGAACGACTTGGTTACAATTACGATCGGCGGGTGGTTTGAAAAGAAACAACTTTAATGCCTGGCGTGAAGCAGAATTCGGCTTAACAGAACTTCTAGTCTAACGGAACATCACGTTTGACCAGTCGTTTGATTGGAAACATAAATAATTTCCGTTTTAAGATTTAGCGTCAAGCGGGCGCTAATCTATTCCAGCAATTAGTTAGTGTTGGTTTCTGAAGAAGTCGAACCGTATTCATGACATTATTAAGTTAGTATCTGTGCCCTTCACGTACAAAGAGTGGTTTCACCAAAAATATTCGCCTTTGGGAGTAAGATTGTTTACCCAATTTTCCCTCCTTAGGGGAATATACGTGTTTTTGAAATTCTCCAAATCCTTTGATTTCGATTCACAGCAAAATCTGAGTGACTCGATTGCTAAACCTTTTGGCTTACTAGTTTATCATCAAACCACTTGTTTATCTTCTCTTGACTGACACGCCGCCGGCAATAATCAAACACATCGTGTATAATTAAATTTCTATGCATCGGCGCTCTCGAACATCTACCAACGCAAAGAAAGCAAAAAATCAACACTTTTTGCTATTCACCGAGATAATCATCCATGCCTTACAAGCTTCCATGTTTTTCGATAACAAAATTGATTGAATAACCATTGTTTGTTACTAACATTCATGTTTACAATTACATTTACAGTTTGGGCCTCACAACTGAGGCATCAATGAATCCAAAAATAAAGCAACAAATCGAAACAGTAGGTTTTTCGTTTCATCGCACAGAGCTTTGTTCTCTATTCTCAATAAGTCCACAAAATTGCTTTTATTAGTTTCTTCAAATCCCAGTCAACTTTCCCCCCGAAAACAAAAGAAACAGTAAATATCGTCCACTCAATGTGGGTGCATTAACAGTGCCTGATGTTGGGCGGAATAGTTTTGCTGATAGACTGGATATTCTTCTGGCAACGACGACGGCAAGGAAGGAGTAGATAATTCAACTGCTTGAGTAGCACCAGCGGCGCTGGCAGCATCGGGAGGAAACAATTCACCCCGCAGTTGGTGCTTCTTTTCGTGGGTCAACATATTGTACTTATTGTTGAATTTCCGGTGGCACACGCTACATTCGAATGGCATCAAATCGGTATGGATAATTGAATGTTGCCGCAGATAACCCTGTGTGGTGAATCCTTTGCCTGGAATGGAATGCTTTATGACGAATTTTATGGAATCATTTTGAACAATAATTACCGCAAACAGCGCAAATGTAATTCTTCTCTTCGGTATGCGTTTTCTGATGCTTTTTCAGAGCAGCCTTGGGACCCTTGATACGTTGACCACAAATCTCGCAGTCGTTGTATTCCGGACCTTCTGCTCTGTGCTGCCTTTTGATATGTTTAATCAGCAAATTGCGACAGTAAAACGACAATCGACAACCTTCTGATTGGCACGTGTACGGTTTGATCCCTGAAAAACACAACAGAATATGGCAGATCATTCCCAAAATAATTCAAATTAGACATGCAAACCTAAATGCTGATTTTTGTGACTCTCCACTGTATGGTACTCGACCCATTCGCCGCAGAAATCGCACAACGATCCTCGTTTACGGTTTGGGTCAGCCGCATTTTTTCGCCTTTTCCGCACTTTACCATCGGCATCCTGCAAAGCCAGATGATCATCTGTCTTCGGTCGTATCGCTTTCTGACGTTTCCGGTAGGGCTTCGTAACGATCCTTATACGTTTTTTTTTACTTGACTTCGACTGCGGTTCAGGGCTTGGTGCATAGTCTTCCACTTCAGAATCTATTACGAAATCATCATCCAAGCGGTCGTCACTTTCGTCTGAACTATCTCCTTGAGCCGAAGAGCAACTGCTTGATTCTATTTTCGTGTCAACATTTTGGGAATGATTACTGGAATCCGCCTCTTCTTTCAAGGAAAGGTTATTAGTATTCAGCGCTGGCTGTTTAGTCGTAATTTGATCCACCATTACTAGTTCAATGGCTTCAGGTTTTACCTTAACTTCTTCCTCGACTACAGAAATTTTATGTAAAGACGAAGTTTCGTAGGCGCGATCAATAGTCTGTTTGTGTGATTCTATAAACGCCTTACAACGTCCAATAACCTCAAGATTTTCGACGGAGTCCCACCCATCGCTTTGAATCGATTTCCGTTCATGTACCAGCATGTTTCGCGCCTTTATACAAGTATTCCGAAAATCATACATCATATCCACTAGCGCTGAGCAGTTTCGACAAATGAACGGATAAGCATCGCCCAGATAAATCTTCACGCCCAGTGCATTAAGAATTTTGGTTTTCTGAGCAAACACGATATACGACAAGCTAGTCTCAGGCAGCTGTCGCAAACATATGCGGCATTGTTTCTCCAATGACCCTGTCGTTGGATCCAAACTGAGTGCTTCATCCACACCGGGAAACCCTAATTGAGCACTGGCAAGTGATTCCTGTGTCACCAACTGTAAATCCA
Organism: Topomyia yanbarensis; assembly: GCF_030247195.1. NCBI lineage: Eukaryota > Metazoa > Arthropoda > Insecta > Diptera > Culicidae > Topomyia > Topomyia yanbarensis. Next base: position 467,626,166 of record NC_080671.1, read on the forward strand.
CCTGAATACTTCGGCTCATCACTCTTCGTTTGGCGGTTTGAACAGCCACACTGCTGCTACTAGCTGGTTTATTGCAAGTCCGGCCGAAAACCGCGCCTGAATCGGGATCCTCGTCATCTAATGGTTCTGTTTTGATTTCGGCACACTCAAACGGTACTACGTCGAAAAGGGGCTGCACTGGGGAATCTGCTAGAACGTTTGCCACTTTTAGCTATCTATGAAAATAGAGTGTAATTTGCTTTTACTTACCAGCAACTATTCTACTATCGTTAGGCATTCTTGGGGAAAATTGAAGAGAAAACTGTTGTAAAATAATGCAATATTATTCGTGTTTACGTATGTGCTGTCAAAAGGAAATCAAAATATTTTTTGAGCCCCTGTGACTGAGCATGGCAAAAGCGAAGCACAGTGACATCCGTTTTTTTCGACATAATTTCCATAAGCGTCGCTCAAAGAAGTAGTTATAGGAGGGGATCACTTGTGATGAATTTATAAAAATCAGCGAAATGAAATGCATTTCTTTCCATCAAAATAGAAATTCATAATGTATTTCGCGTTGCGTGTAAGACAAAAACTAGCCCTACATTCAACAAAACATCGAACAAAGTGAATCAGCGTAGGACCAAATACAAATTTATTTGTATTTGGTAGGACGTTTGTTGAACAAACTTTTCTGTAAGGGAGTGCAAAGTTGATGCAAAAATAGAAATTTAATGCATTTATTCTAATGTGATTTGTTATAAATTCCTAGAGTGATCTGCCCTTAAAATTACTTTCACTTGTACAACCAAATATATATCTGTATTTGGTACAACTAAAACGAAAAATTTTCTACTCTCATTCAACATCTCTTGCGAGAAGGTGTGCTACAATAAAAATCTCAGCTATTTTTATAAATTCTCCTGACACTCTTGTTTCTAGCAAAAGGCTGTGTAAAAACCGCATTTATCTTATGCATTCGTTACGTTATGGTAATGCGAGCTCTAGAACTACACTTTTCAAATTTATTGCTTGAATGTTATGAATACTTTGTAGATTCCAAGTTTTAATTCATATCTCACTTCACAGTTACCTGATATTCCAAATCCTGGCACTATTGGGTTGCACCGTGCTGATCAAAGCTCAAGTACCGTTCGTTGGGAAGTGCCCGAAGGTAGCGGTGAAGAAAAATTTCAACGCCCCTGCCTATTTGGGACGGTGGTACGAACAGGAGAAGTACCCGTTTGTATTCGAATTGGCAGGACGCTGCGTAACGGCTGAGTACGGACTAAATGCGAACGGAACAGTATCGGTGGCCAACCGGTTAATCAATACAATGTAAGTAAAATAGTAGACCGATCTACGGATTCTTTTGCAAAAACTATTATTTTTTTATTTTAGCACGGGATCTGTAAATGCATTAAACGGATCAGCCCGAATAGTTCAACCAGCGAAATTGGCAGTATCATTTCCTCTACCTTGTAAGTGTCCATTTTTACATAGAAGATACTCATACAGACTAAAATATATTATTATTTTATTGATTTCAGTTACATTAGAAGCACCGTACTGGGTTATTGGTACCGATTACAAGAAATATGCAGTTATGCTCTCCTGTATCGAACTCGGTGGAATAGTGCATACGAGTACGTATACCATGAATTATAGAGAATTTGACTGCGTTAAAATACAGTTCTCGTATTTTCAGAGGTAGTTTGGATTCTAACCAGAGACCGATTCCCTTCAATCAAAACTATGAAGAAGGCGTATGCAGTCATGGACTCGGCAAACATCTCACGGAAGTATCTAACCCGTACAGATCAGAAAAATTGCGAACCTTCGAAAGAGATTAATTATAAATCGAAGGTTAAATCGAAAAAATACTAAATGTTTATTAGTAAGCAAAGCATTTTTCTGGCTATTATATAGTTTTGAGCGATAATTAAACTCTTTATATTTGATTTGTTTTCCTTGATTGATTTTGGCAAACTATGATAGAAATGATCTCAGGTATTCAAGAGCACAGATTTGTTTTTAAACTGAAACTTCAATTAAACAAATTGGAAGGAGCATGATCGAAAAATAAGCAAGAACTAACAGGCATAACACTGTGAGAGAATTACCTCAAAAAATATCGATCCGGCAATTTTCCCAGAACACTAGCTTCCCCTTTTATTCACGGTCCCAAACACTCATTTGCAGGCTTGGAAACAATTATTTACTGGTGGTCTATCCCCTATATGATTGTTCATATGTCAGTGGCTCCATAATTTCAAATGCGGCAACAGTGCCAACCTCAAATATATTTGAAATGACCGTCGAAACATTGTTTTCGAGTCTTATGTCTGTTAGTCTGTGAAATAAGTATTGAGCATTATTTAAGTTCCACAGGAGGACTCGAGATTAAATATCATATCAATTCGAAATGTTTAAGTAAATTTTTTCTGTCGATGCATATTTCTTTATAATACTGCGTGAGATTGGCACACCTCTGGTTACCACTCACACTAAGAAGAGTTACCTGGTTACCACTCACACTAAGAAGAGAATACGACACTATGAGGATGAGCAGGTTATGCAAAAAAGAAACGTTTGTCCATGACACCTATGATTCAGCTCATAAACTGCCAAAGGATGCAGTTTGTTTTTTACACTCGCAAGTGAGTCGTAGCTTCTCATGAAAACTTAATTTCATTCACGGAAAAACATTTCCAGTACCCAGTAAATAAGTTAGAAATTTAGTTTAATTTGCAATTATTCGGAGTTTCAATCATTCGAACCCATTTGGCCTATACATTTCTTAGAAATGTAATACCAATGTTAAACTCCCTTATATTTTGGACTACGTAGGGGATTCTGTCAAAAAAGTTACTGAGTTTTGCTGTTCTAAAACACCACCTCGTCCTCTTTCCACTGACACTGGAAATTCCCAATGAACCCAACTTAATGTTTCCTATCGTGATCCGAAGAGTTTTTTTGAATTTACACCATCTCATAAAGGCTTTGCTCGACTTAGTAGGAACGGGAAATTATGCTGTGGTGCTCCACGAATTACGTTTTGGAATCGTTCACATGTAGCTCTGCAGATAATATCAAAAATTACAATGTTTTACTCGATTTTTGCAAGATGTTTCCTCGCCATCTTATAAAATGATAGTTTTTCTTTGTTTTAGTAAGCAATTATCAACAAATTAACAGGTGTTGCTTAAAAGTAATTTTTCTACCAATGTTCACAGAAAATATATCCATTATGACAGAACAAAATGAAATTAGCAACTTTTCTTACAGCGCTAGCTGTGAACGGTTTCGACGTAGTATCGCCAATAGTAAATAAGAGTTTTCGAGTCCATTTAAATTCCTGGTCGTGTCCGTCCATCACATTGGTGACCCCGAACAGATAAAATCATCGATTTTATCAAACTACCTCGTGGTGCATCCAAATTTTACCACATTATCGCAAAAGTGGATCAGAGTGTTCTATACCATATTTGCGATTTAGTCGTAAATGCTCCCCAAGATATTAAGTACCAAGCCATCATAGAGAAGTTGCTGACCGTTTAAAATGTCGGCATACTTTTGCAATTTGTGCAACACCAAACCAACCCATCTGCTATTCAAATTCGACAATGGTCTTAGTAAGATGTTGTTTACAACCGGCTCACTGCAAATCACAAAACAGTTTTAGCGATACTCGACGACATATCGTCCAAGTTGGCAGATAAAAAGGTAGAATCTTCTTTCTTCATACGCACGTGGCAGCCCTAGGGTACGAGTGTTTTTACCCGATACCCGACTCGAACCCTTACCAGTAGGAATTGGGGCGGGTTCGGGTTTTGTTATCACAGGGTACGGGTCGGGTCGGGTACATTAAAAATATTTATTCCGGGTACGGGTCGGGTCGGGTTTTTTCGAAACATTTCGCGTTTATCCGTATGAATGTTTGGATGACCTTTTTCCGTCAATATCAAAAAGTGATCATCCTCGCAAAAAAATATTAAAACAAGCATAATATTACCATTGTGACATACATTCGTCCTATAGGTCAGGGATCATCCATAAATGACGTAGCATTATATGGGGGAGGGGGAGTTTTGTATTTTGTAATGATGTGTGACGACAGGGGGGTAGGGGGTCATGCAATGCTACGTAGCTTTTTTAAACAGGAATAGGAGTTGACCTGATGTCACGACAATCGTATCCGTTTCATCTAACATCTTTTTTTTATTTTTACGGGGGTAAGAGGGGGAAGCGTTACCGCCAAGCTACGTAATTACCAGTGGGGGTATTTAGGGATTTGTGACGAAATGCTACGATAGGGGAGGGGGGTTTTAAAAATCACTCAAAATATGCTACGTCGTTTATGGATGATCCCGCAGTGTGTATCGAATGAGCGGGACTATCCATAGATTTTGAGCTGGAAGTTCATCATCTAAATTTTGGTGTACAACAGAGAAATATTTATCGCTTTTTATGAAGTTTCTCGAGCATTTTTGAAATATTAATGTTTCCTTCATCTTTCCGACATTCAGAAAGAAAAATATGTGTTGGGAAAGATATGTATTTATGACTTCTATCTATCTGTTTAAGGAAAATAGTCTAAATTAACTACCAAGCATCAAAAATTGTAGATTTTTCATGGCTTTAAGGACAAAAATGTTTGGCGCTACTACAAAGTTTATTGATAAGTTTAATTAAAGATTGTACACGCGATTATTCCAATTAATCAAACTTATGCAGATAAATTGTACCCTTTTAAATTGCAAGATCGCTTAATAAATTACAAAATAATCGTGGCGGACAGAAGTTAAGCATGTTTAGAATAAAATTGATGTTTTGATATTTGTTCGAGATTTTTGAGAAAAATGATCTTATCGAAAATTTACTCAAAGCTCAAATATGCGATGTTAAGGTAAAATAAGGTCCTCGCATCTCACTATTTACATCGTGATTAGTATGTGAAATATGTAGCATTTCACTTTGTTTTGTAGAATTCATCTGTGACAGTTTTTGAACGTAATAAGCGTTTAGGGTAACTAACCAATTTTGGACCGCTAGAGGAAGTGAAATTACGTGAATGTCAAAAAATATTTGCTTGCCTATGTTTTTTAATGCAATACATGCACGAATCTGCTCCAAAATTACTGTTCTTGAAAGAAAACTGTCAATGGATGTTTTATACATTGACATAAAGTCGAAAATGACATTTCTTCACAGCATGAATTTTTCACATTTCGGGCCCTTCCACACTAATTTGGACAGTGTTTCAAGCATATTTTGGACACACTAAATGTGACTGAATATATTTTGGAAACAGTGAAGTTTTTTCTACTAAACTGACCTACTGACTCGTTCTCTTTGCAGTATATTTAATGCATGAAAGAAGAACATAAGCAAATCAGTGACTGCCAATCAAAAATGGTACATTAATCTTTATATGGAAGGCTGACTGCATGAAGTATTTTTTTAGTTCTATCATTTTGAGAAATGGAAAAACTTTCGGTACAATTGGGTTACTGCAGACTTAACAAAGCAGCATTAAATGTTATGCAATAGAGTTAACAATAATATATTTCGTGTAACAATTCATCTGTAGCAGTATTATGGAGTAACATCCTCAAGTGGATGATAAATCAAGGTTCAAAGTTCATCAGGAATCTTGTACTAAATATTAATTTTTAATTCTTTTGTTTACGAGGTGATTTCTTGTTATTCTTTCTAAGCTCAGTTTTTCTTTGTTTCTCTTCCTTTACTTTCCTTTTTTCTTCAGTTTTCGCCTTGTGGTATTCAACTGTTCGGCGCAATGTTGAAACAGCAGGACTACGTCGCTTGAATCGTGATGTTCCTGTTCGTGTGAGTGTTTCAGGCTATTCTAGGAATTCAGCAAGCACACTCTTATTATCATTATTTAGCTGTGATATGTCTCTTAGATTTGTCAACATATAGCTCGTCGAATTCAAAAAAAACGAGCTACAAATGTTCTTCAACATGGATTTCAGAAGTCTCCTCCTCGGTCTCCTCTTTGTTCAAATTATGGTCTTCAATGAAATGTTCCTCAATCGTTTGATTTTCGACATCCATTGGTTTGAACATTTTTAAATTATTTGACCAAAAAGAGCAGGCAACCTGCCGTTACGAAATTTTTCACTTTTTGATTATTCTAATTCGATAAACAAATAGGTGTCAAGAAAGAAAATCGAGGGGTGTCCAAAATAAGTTTATATCAATTTTTTAAGACAAATTGTGGACACCATTTATTTAAGATTTTTTAGATAAAACATTATAAAGAAACCTTTTCAAACACGTAACATGCATAATACCAAATCAGACAAACCAATTAAATCGATAAAAAATATTATAATTGTACATTTAAATCCAATTTGAAAATGTATCATTTCCACCGGTTCCTCTTGGTTATCGTTGAAACATGAAATGTTTTCGGTGATATTTTTGAAAACTGCGGATGCTGTTTAATTTTAAACAATTAGAGGTGAACTAATGATATTGAAACTTAATAGACCACCCAAGGAATGTAATTGCTACATCAAACCAAACAAATGCAGAGAAACTTGGCAATGTAGGAGGCAAATACATTAACAGGGTCCAAAATATGTAGGGGTCCAAATTAGGTTGGTTACCCTATGTTATATACGGTGAGTTTTAATCTATTACGTGAATGATTTTATTTTTCAATAGTCCACAATCTACTTAAATCAAAGAGCTAAAAAATGGAAATACCGCCAACTGGCACCGAGCTCCTTCGAATTAAATAGGTTAGATTTATTTATTGAAGATCCGGTCATGGTCACAGTCACGCACGGTTTTTATTTTTTTTAATGCAGGTGCGGCCGGGTTCGGATTCTTTTTTATGGCCGGGTACGAGTCGGATTCGGGTATGCTTACAAAAATAATATTCGGGTTCGGGTCGGGTCCGGGTACGAAAAATCCCATACCCGCCCATCTCTATGATGGAACAGATACGATCAGTTGAAATAAACCACAACACCAACTGAAGCAATAGGCCAGGCATTCCAAGGATTCATACACAGGCTTTTCGGAGATCTTGATTTCGTCGTCATCTTTATTGACGACGAGTCGCTTTATCTTCAAACAAAGCTTTGTTCTAGGCTGGTGGCCAAATGTGCAGTAATTAAAGCATTTAACTTTACAACAATTTACAGTAAAGTCAAATGTTATGCTACAATACAAACAATTGGGTCATTAAGCTATATATAGTTTTCCGTTCCATTCGATAAATTTTAGGTCCAATTTACATAATATAACATTATTTCAAAAAAAAAATTCGTTGTAATACGTAAAAACGATTTTTTTGTTTTTTAAAATAAATCTTATGTAAACTTGGCAACCATACATAGGAAAACTGCGGTTGTTTACATCTCCTATCAGGACAACACCCAAAATGAAAGAAAAACTATATGCAATGGATGGTGTTTATGTCAAATAACAATAACCCTCTGGGAAAACCGAGAAAACATGCCCTAATTTTTTCTGACAGGGCATCATTTCTCGACAAACATATGATTACGGCCTAAAAGCCAACTGTCAAAATCCACTTTCAATGGAAATTCCGGACAAACCGTTACTAGCTGAACACAGTTCACAACAGTTTATGAAAGAGAAAACTTTTCTCTTTCGTTTACTACCAACATCTGTCATTGGCATGTAACGGTTTGTCCAGAATTTCCATTCAAAGTGGATTTTGACAGTTGGCTTTTAGGCCGTAATCATATGTTTGTCGAGATTTGTCGTGAAATTCGATATGTCAAATCCTTCCTATAGTGTCAAATCCAGACTGTCAACATATTTCTTTATTTTAAATTTTAATATTATTTTCACGTTTCCTGAGTTGGAAAAAAACATTGTTGCAATCACGAAAATCAGCTTTATCGAGGTAAGTAATAAAAAACGACTTTTTTTTTCTCATTTAATGACCCAATTGAACGAATATTTTTATGTCGTTTTTGCTTGAAAAACGAAACTGAATCAGATTCCAACCAACGCTAACCGTTGTCAGTTGCTACATTTTGGCAGCAGTTGTATTTAGAACCTGACTCCCCGTATAAATAAATACCATTCCAGAAATCAATACTACTGATATATTCCATCATTATAATTCAACTGTTATACTACCATACTCACTTTAGTTACCATTTCCAATACCTTCCGTGTATCCTATATTGAAGATTTGTATACTACATTTTACTTTTGTGCGAGAGGTTAATATTGCTCTGGTGGTCTCTATCATCCGCATATCCATTTACCATGTTCCAAAAACCTGTAGATTAACTTGGCCAAAAAACCTCATCTCTCAATATTACTGCGATAGCTCAATTGGATAAAGCGTCAGTCCACTGAGTGTCAACGAAGCTTTCTTCAGAAGGATGGGGTGTAACAAAATAAAACTTTATCAATCGATAGAATTGATATGTGAAAAGGAGGAGATATTTTTTCTCCACTTAATATTTTATGCATCGCTAACTCTAAAATATACATGTCACCATAATATATATGGTTCTGGAATGGTATGTTGTCAAAATGTAGATGGAAAAGAACATATTTTGGTATGGTGACTGTTCTTAACAACCCGTAGTTTGTATGGTCGAGTATGGAAAAACGATAATGCTTATGTTCGATATTATATCAGGCAATGGTTATTCTACTGTTGAACGAACCGTATTGGGAATTGTTTTTAAACGTTTGATAAAATGGTTGGCATATGGTATGCAATTATGCGGGTCAGTTTCGCCTTAAGCAAAAGTGTTAGTTTTATTATAATGAAAACCCAAATCTTCAGCACTTTACTGTTAACGTGCAATTACCTTCTTTCCGATAAAACATGCTCAGTCACAAGGGTATGACGTCATACCTGTAAACAAACATGCTACCGGCTAATTAAAAACTTTCAAGATATTTGGAAAAGGTATAGGAAGTACATATGCTGCGAATAATTAAAATAATAATTTCCTCAAATTATTATCCGATCAGACCAGAACGTTCATTATTGTCATTATTGTTGTTGTAATAAGATCAATATAACTCCAAACTCACTTAATCGATACCATTATCTACGATCTTGATACGATCGCTCGCATTCACGTTAGTTATTTACGTTTGTACGCGTAGTTCATTCATTTACATTCAATGGTTGTGGGTTTAGCAGAATGCCCTCATGGTGCGATCGCGTGGATTATTTTTCCTGCTAGAACATAAGGGAGATCAGTCTTTGGAACGACGTACATAAGTCAATAATCTACCTTTCGACAGGTAGTTGATCAGAAGTGGATTGTGTGCCTACTCAATTAGTTTAGGATCTGGGGGCGTTGATCTGCAAAATGGCTTTACTCAAGCTGTTGCTATTCTCGGCCGTTTTCGGCTTCAGTATCTGTGATAACAAATATGATTTTATTAATTTACCCAAATCGCATCTTCCGCTGTACTTTCGACGTTTTCCGCAGCTGGAAGAGAAATGCCTGAACGACGATTCTTGCGAATATCGAAGTGTTTTGACCAGTGACACGTTCAAAGCGAAGAAAGCAGCAACCTGCTGGGGATATGAGGATGATTGTGATGTGGCCAAACGGTTCTCTAAACCTAAGTGCCCCGGTAACTATCAAGGTTATGTAAAAACAAAAGAGGCTCAAGTGGAAACATTCTACAGTCAAGCAGATTTTGGGTTTCTGCGAGATCAAATCCGAGAAATGAGAATAATGTGTGAACCAACCTTTCCCCATGATTCTGCGCTAGAGTGTTCCAAGTATTTACGGTTTTGTCGAGGTAGGAACATTATGGTTAACTTCACTGATTTGGCGAGTCGAAGGTAAATGGTTTGCCCTGTAAAGTAAGGTACTGGCTGTTCAACGATTATTTTTTTGCAGAGAACCCCTCCGTTACAAAATGGACGTTCTGTCACAGGGCCAAATCGGAGGTCATTGTAAGTTCCACCGTCAACGATTGGAGAACGAGCTCGAACACATAAGTCCGCTTCAATCATGGGGACCAGAATTGCGGTTCTTCGAAACCCTAAGTCAACCACTAGAGCAAAGTGAGCACTGCGACCTGACGATTGAAAGGCCTGCCTTTATCATGAAAATCGATGCCACCAGTAACATGTACCACCACTTTTGTGATTTTATCAATCTCTACGGATCTTTACATGTAAATCTATCGGATCCGACTGCGTTCAGTACCGATGTGGAAATAATGGTGTGGGAGTCATTCAGCTACAGTTCACCTTTTGCAGAAACTTTTAAAGTGTTCACCAAACATCCGATTGCGGATTTGAAGACCTACGCGGGGAAGGTAGTCTGTTTCAAAAATCTCGTTCTTCCCTTACTTCCAAGGATGATCTTTGGATTATACTATAATACTCCAATCGTAAGTTCGAAAATTAAAATTTCCCTATCGTTCATTTTAAAATTAACCAATCTCCATAGATTTCTGGCTGTGAAAACAGCGGTCTCTTCCAAGCTTTCTCGGAACATATACTGCATCGAATGCGCATTCCATTGAAGAGCAACTCGGATGGTAAGATACGGATCACGTTCCTTTCCCGGCAAACGAAATTCCGTCGGGTGCTGAACGAAGACGAACTGTTGAAAGCAATTTCAGTCAACGAAGAATACAAAGTCAACCGCGTCAGTTACTCCTACCAGATGGACTTTCGGGAACAGCTGAAAATCACCCGAAATACTGACATTTTCATTGGAATGCATGGCGCCGGCCTGACTCATCTGCTCTTCCTACCGAAGTGGGCTGTCCTGTTTGAATTGTACCACTGTGAGGACACCAACTGCTACAAAGATTTGGCTCGGCTGAAGGGAGTGCGTTACGTTACTTGGACGCGGGATGACCTAGTGTACCCGGAAGATGAAGGTCAACATCCGGACGGCGGTGGAAGACATGCCAAGTTCACTAACTATGCGTTTGACAGCGCGGAATTCGCCCGGCTGGTGGCGAAATCGGCTGAGCATGTTGTGAACCACGAAGAGTATAGGCACTTTTTAGAACGGTCACGGAAGAAAAAGGAGAAAACTGCCCCGAGGGAAGAACTGTAATGTGAATCACTCAACCGCCGACGGAATGTACTTAATCGAGATTCTGGTTCCATTAGTGCAGCGCTAATAGGTTCCTGTAAAATGTTTACCAACGTTGCCTTATTACAACGAACATATATCAGTATGCAATTCTATGGTTCCTTGTATTTAATAAATATTTGTTTTTGAATGTCCAACAAAGCATAATTATTGAAAGAATTTACTGCTTTTTTATCAAGTAATGGAAGATTTGCCAAGGAGAGCACCTTTGTTGGAATTTCCCTAACAACTAGGGTGGCGAATAATCGGATTGCGTTCCACTAATAATTCCGGAAGACACCGCAGTGTCCACACTGCTTTGGAGGAGAGCAACGCTCGTTTGGCTCATCCTCCACAGCGAGAGCAGGTAGTGCTCTTGGATTCCTTGCGGTTATCCGTGGTAATTAAATTCTACACCTATCTAAACCGATAAAATTGTTCACAATCGCGAAAAATTTACAGCATAATGTGAACGGAACAAATATGCGGTGCGCATTATGCTTATCCAAACAAATCACCCAACGGCAAAATTGAGTCAATTTGGTAATTTTCCATCCAGTGTTAAATTGGTAACCTGCAGAGTGACAAAGGGGTTCAAAGAAATAAACTGTTCAACTGAGTAGGTAATAAAATTGATTGAAATGATCTAAAATGTAGAATGATCACTTGAATTCATATTTCTGTCTGGCTTCTGTGTCAGTAAAATCTTCGGGAGAAAGCCTCACCTGGGGTGGTAACCATAGGACTTGTTTATGCTATGCTAGACTGGATGTCGAATATAAGTTAGTCCTGAACTATACACGATTGAAGCAGTATTAGATGTTTCTTTGAGCTGCTGTCCATTCCTATTCGACGGTTTTCACGACGCCACTCGTGTTACGGTTTGGTAAGACTAAGGAAAATTTTCAACTTATAAATTCAACGCAACAACAAAATTAATTGCATTGTAGCACTCGCATTATTCTGTCGTGTATGCAGTGAGGTTCCGTTTGTTTTATTCTCTTATTCAAAACGCAATATCACTGGTAACATTAACTTTATTCTCTGAACCGTACTGCGAGAATGAATATGGTGGAACTCTCCACTTCCTGTTAGCTTATAGCTACACACTAAAACTATATGAATATGAAGATGGTTTAAAACTAAATCTGAAAAGGGCATATCAATATTGCAACATCCTCTCTGTTCTTTAAAAGATATCATTGCGTTAGTGCAAAATCGCTGTACTTGACGGGCATACGAATTTTTCTTCTTGGACGGTTTATCTGTGACGGTGTAATGGGACGGTTTGTCTGTGACGGTGTAATAGGCCGAATCCCTTTAGGCTTCGATACTGGCGGCACTGTAGCTGTTTGCGGATTGTAATCTGTCAACGCAGTAGGCGCACACTGCATCAAACTTTTATTTTCCACTGCTGCTACTGACTGTCCCTGCTCGGTTTGATCATCTGTTGAATATAGTTCTGGCTGTTCGAGTTGGTTGCTGTTTTCCTTTGTACGGATGCTTTCTGGACAGGATGGCGAATTGTGGCTTGGCACCGTAACAGGTTCCTTACGCGGCTTCAAGTGTACCAACGAGCGACGATAATCGGTTCCTTCTACGTTGACTAAATATGAGCGTTCATTGAAGCGATCCGATATCGTTCCTTTCATCCAAGTTTTGGAGGTTTCCGGATGAAGCTGCACATACACCGGGGAACCAACTTGCAGCTCTGGTAAGATTCGTGACTTACGATCATATCGTAACTTTGACCGTTTACGATTGGTTTCAATTTTCGCAGATACATCCTCTTCTATGGATGGAAGCAGATTTGCTGTTGCGGTCGGCACTCCGCACCTAGTAGAACGCGATAGCAATCTAGCCGCTGGACTGGATCCTATTTTATTTGGAATGTTCCTCCAATGCAGTAATGCATACCAAAAATTCACACCGCTCTCTTCTGCTTTCTTCATGAGATGCTTTGCGATTTTCACTGCTGACTCTGCTTTCCCGTTGGCTTGCTGGTGGTGTGGTGCCGAAGTAGCGAGCTCAAAATCCCAATCCGTGGCGAACTTTGCAAACTTTTGATTGACGAAGTTTGTTCCGTTGTCGGTTATGACGCGTTGTGGAACACCGAAGCGTGCGAAATTTTGTTTACAGATTTCGATTACAGATTCGGGACTTAAGTCTTTCAGCTGATTGACTTCGAAATAGTCCGAATAGTGATCCACCATAATCAAAAATTTTCGCTTCATGCCCTGTTGCTCGCAAAAGAAGACATCCATAGAAACCAGTTGAAAAGGATAGATAGGAATTTCGTGACTTTTCATGCTGGGGTTTTGCTGAGATGCGGCATATTTAGCGCAAATATTACATTCCTTAACAACATCTTTAATCTGCGAAGACATTCCGGGCCAAAAGAGATTTGCTCGAGCTAGTTTGAGTGTAGCTTCGACTCCATTGTGACTGGCGTGACAATTATCGATTAATTTTCTGCGAAGCATATATGGAACTACGATACAGTCGTTACGAAACACCAAACCGTCTTGAAAAGACAGCTCGTTCTTGAATCCAAAGTAAATTTTTGCACCATCAGGAACACGATCAACCGTTGCAGGCCACCCATGCTGGACGAAGTCTATAACCAGTTGGATAGACTGATCGTTTTCGGTTTCGCGTATAATTTCGTCAATTCTTGCACTGGATACTTTCAAAAAGTTGCTTAATTTAACCTCCTGGATTTGTTCGAAGACTTTGAGTATGCTTTGCTTTCTGTATTCTTCCGTCGTTTGCGAGATCGACAATGGGGCACGTGAGAGTGCATCCGCTATGACATTCTCTTTACCGGTTACGTACTCTATACAAATGTTGTATCGTTGTAAATTGAGTAACATGTGCTGTAACCGACGAGGCGCTGATAGAAGGGGTTTTTTAAAAACGTTCAGAAGAGGCTTGTGATCCGTCCTGATGGTTACTTTTGGATTCCCAACTACCAATTGGTCGAATCTGACACAGGCAAATAGTATGGCTAGAAGCTCCTTTTCTATTTGTGCGTAATTCCTCTCGGTTGCCGTAAGGGTCCTTGACGCATATCCTATGACACCGTCCTTCTGGAAAACGGCAACTCCGAGACCGATGCTGCTTGCGTCGCACTCTATGGTCAGCGGTTGGTTCATGTTGTAATAACGTAATGCTTTCATGTCACTGACCAGTGATTTGACCTTCCTAAACTCGCTTTCTTCCGTTGAAGTCCACTTCCAAGGCACGGATTCCGAAATAAGTTTGCGTAAGTTTGATAAATTGTCGCTAAGGTTTCTAATGAAGCGTCCCAGGTATGTGATCATCCCAACGAACCGATGCACTTCCTTTCGGTTTATTGGTCTTGGAAAATTCCTTATCGCTGATATTTTCGCTTCATCTGGCTGCAGTCCTTGATCCGTTAGAACATGCCCATAAAATTTAACTGATCTTTCACACAAATTTAGTTTTGACTTGTTGAGCTTCACGTGATGTTCCTCTAATCGACATAGAAGCTTCTCCAAGTTTTCATTGTGAGAAATCAGAGCATCTTCCCGCGTTTCTCCTACTCCGTACACGAGCAGATCATCAGCTATACATTCGACACCCTTCAATCCTTGGATAACTTCTTGTAGTTTAAGCTGAAAAATTTCTGGGGCCGAGGCAATGCCAAATGGGAGACGAGTCCACCGATATCGACCGAACGGTGTCCAAAAGGTAGTTAGTTTGCTGCTTGGCTCGTCAAGTACTACTTGCCAGAATCCTTTTTTCGCATCCATTGTGGAAAAAACTTTTGCTTTCCCCAGCTCTGGAAGAATCTCGTCCAAAGTCACAAATTGTAGATGTGGCCTTTTCAATGCTTTGTTAAGGACGACTGGATCTAGACAAATTCTCACTCCCGAACCTGGACCTCCACGTTGGATCAATACAATGTTACTCACCCATTCTGTGTGCGCTGTTTCTTTGACCACGATTCCATCTTTCTCAAGGCTCTTCAGTTCCTTCTTTAGCTTACCACGCATTGCAATCGGTATACGACGAGGTGTTTGTATTGTCGGTGAGATGCTGTTGTCTATCTCTAGCGATACTGTGCCCGGTAACTTTCCGTAACCTTCGAACAATGATTGATGGTTTTCCATGATTTTTTGCGCTTTTATTCTATATACATTAAATAGCCGATGATTTCGCTCCACCAAATGTAACCGAGTTGCAGAACTTGACGAGACCTAGCTCGCGCGATGCTTTTGCTGACAGAAGTGGACAATGATCGACGTCCACCACTTGCAAAACGAGGACATATTTCTGACCCATTCGCCGACAAGGTACTCTAACTTGGCCTAACACTTTGATAGGGTTACCGCCGAAACTCTGCAGTCGAAACTTAGAAGGCAATAGTGGTGGATGAGGCTTTCCCGACAATTTGATCAGATGGGCGTGACCCAACAAACTGGTGTTTGCTCCCGTATCCACTTCGCAAAGCACAGATTTCTATTTTTCACCAAATTTCAAGTTTAGCTCGGCTAATACGCTGCCTCCTGAATTCGAGTTGTCAAATATCTTCCCAATTTCATACTCGTCCTCCGTTTCCTCGCCCGATTCGTTGTCTGACGACGTCAATTCGGATTCTGACTTCTCCTTTACTTCCTTCACTCGTCTGGACTTCCGGACGTTATGTTTCTCACTAACCTTGCACATCTTCTCAAAATGGTTCTTTTTGCAACGATGGCAACGCTTTCCCAATGCAGGACAGGTTCCCTTTGAAAATTCGTGATAGTCTCCACAAAACTTACATCGTTGCGATCTTTGCTTTCCCTTGACGACCTTATTCACCTCTGACGTAGTAGGAAGAACGCCCAGCTCTTGCGACCTCCTAGATGCTATTTCCTCTGCCCGACACAAATCGACCGCTTTGTCCAGGGTGATATCCGTCATTGTCAACATTTTGGTACGAAGATGATGCCATTTGTTTGATGTAATTATCTTGTATACAATCAGTTCTAACTCCAGCTCCCCTAGCTTTGACACTTTGGCAAGTCCTTTTAAGCGAGATGTGAAGTCGTCAATGTTTTCGTCGGCGGATTGAACGGCAGAAAAAAAATCGAGGCGATCTACGATGACATTTCTTTTTACCACGACTTTTGCTTTTATAGCTGCGAGCGCAGCCTCTGGATTCTCTTGTTGCTCTGCAGTTAACTCGAAATTAAAAAATTTTCTTCTGGCTTGCTCTCCGATGACTGAGAGTAAAACACTCACTTTCCTGGCGTTGTCTGCTTGTGGCCATTTGTTAATTCCCATAGCGTTAACATAGTTGCACCAATTCCTTTCAAAAAACTCAAAGTTTGCAGACATATCACCTTCCAACGACAACGGTGATGGCTGAGGCACTGGAACTGTAACTGGGGCGATGCTCGCGTGCTGCTCTGGTTGTGACCGCTGTTGTGCTGCTGCATTCACCGTATTCATCAATTGTGTTATTATATTGTTTTGATGCTCCAAGAACATCCGAAATTGGTTCGGATCCATGTCGATGAGGAATTCCGTACACCAATCGTTTTACGCTTAATTCAAAATGGCCGCCGTTGCGACTCGACACGTTCGAACACGATTTTACTGTATCGCTCCAAACTAAAATTTCCGTGATTTCACCTTATGACGCCGGAAAACATTAGAAGCTCACGATAGCTTCTGACACCATGTTTTATTCTCTTATTCAAAACGCAATATCACTGGTAACATTAACTTTATTCTCTGAACCGTACTGCGTGAACATCTATACGAGAATGAATATGGTGGAACTCTCCACTTCCTGTTAGCTTATAGCTACACACTAAAACTATATGAATATGAAGATGGTTTAAAACTAAATCTGAAAAGGGCATATCAATATTGCAACACCGTTCAACCACGTAAAACAAAAGCGACGCTTCGTCTCCATTCGTATTTTCTGCCTTCTTACTTTGTGTCTGGTTCTGGGCCCGTGCATAAATGGGGGATGAATTTTGAACAAGATGTGTTATCAAAGACTATGATTCCCCATATGAAGTCCTACCTATGAAACTCGGTTGGACTATTTGTGATCTTTTGCCGGCCCAGAAATTCTAAGATTTTGACAGACCCGACGGCACGATAATTGGACGTGACCAAAATTTCAGCTGTCCGCCCAGATAAGGCATAGGGTTGTGGATTTCTATCTAAAGCAAGCAAATGAAATTGTTGGAGACAGGACCCTTACGAAGGAGTACCGTGTCTATGTGCCAGCACACAAGGTTAAGATGCGTGGATCTGATGAAACACGGAGTTGGCAGTTTCAAAGACTCCCTACTCCAGTCTATAAAGATTTTGGAGGACAAGCGACTGAATTCAAGACCAGTCCTACAGGACAGGACAAAAACAGACGTCATATTCGTATCGACTGATTTTTGCCGGGTCTGCTTTTGCGTCTTCGATACGGATCATCTGCCTGTTCGTCTTTTTGAACCACGCTCAAAGCTCTCTTTTGTAGAAATGCCAAATGATAAACGGGTATGTTCTATTGCGTGCAGGTGTATGAACCACTGTACCAAGTATATAGACATGCTGACATTGAAACGCTGATAAAACACGACAGACTACAGTAGGTTGGATATGTAATGTGAATGCCGGATTGTTCTGCTACAATAATGATGATGATTCCCTACTGGGCTCGCACTTGTGTAAGGGTCAGCAACAGCATGACCCTGACGATTCCCAAGAAGAGACATCTTTTACTGTGTCTAAAAGCTATAGGAAGAGGAAGAATATTTCCGTACATGAGATTCCCTGTAAAGACAAAAACGTTTCCCTTTTTGTAGTACATGGTGAACAGATCGACGTAATGCTGCCACAAAACCGGAGCATATAGTACCTGGTATTGAAAAATAGAAATCATACAAGAAGTTCCCAAAGCATCTCAACAATTCAGCCAGAGAATGAACGTAGTTCTGTAATAATGAAATTCTTTGACATTGATGACTTGATTTTCACAGCTTCTAATGCTCCTGATCCCCTTCAAAGTCTTTTGCTTACATTTCTTCCTATAGTGAGATTATTTTAGAACCAGTAACTGTGAAATGGCTCCTCATTGGAGCAATCCTAATTTATTTAACGAGGTCAATGATTTGATCAGTATTCTACATTGGAATTGCAGATCTTCTCGGAATCAAAAATTGCTATGACATCCATGTAATTCGCCAATCCTCGAGACCAGGTGTTCATAAGGCCGATGACCGCATTTCATGTAAGCGTCTATCCGCGGGAAACGTAGTCGATAAAGGGCGAACACGAAATTATTGCGACACCGAAAATGTCATGCCAATTTTCTTATAATGTTTAAAATCAAGCCAAAATTTTAGGGTAGTTTTATACATATATTTACTTCAAAAATCAAAAGAAAAGTTAATCGATGGAGCCTTGAGTATAAAATTGAACGCATTTTCGCTTGATGCCCTCCATCAAAGTCTTTACAGTGTCATCCGGTACCAGTTTCTAAGTTTTTTTTTTCCATTTTCTTAACATGTCCTTCTCGTCTTTGACTGTCTTCTTGCTCTTCCGAAGTTCCCGCTTCATCATTGCCCAGCTCTGCTCCACCGGGCGCAGCTCCGGACAGTTTGGCGGATTCATGTCCTTTGGAACAAAATGGACAGAGTTGGCCTCATACCACTCCAGGACACTTTAAAAATAGTGGCATGATGCCAAATCTGGCCAAAATAGCGGAGCTTCGTCGTGCTGCTGCAAGAACGGTAAAAGACGCTTCTCGAGGCACTCAGATTTATAGATCTCGCCATTTACTGTGCCCTTTGTCACGAAAGGCTCACTCCTCAGTCCGCAAGAGCAGATGGCCTGCCAAATGAGATATTTGGAGGCGAACTTCGACATTTTCTTCTTCTGAAATTTGTCGTCCACATAGAACTTGCTCTTGCCGGTGAAAAACTCCAACCCCGGAATTTGTTTAAAATCGGCTTTTATATACGTTTCGCCGTCCATCACACAGTAGCCATATTTTGTCAGCATCTTCTCGTAGAGCTTCCGTGTCCGAGTTTTAGCCGTCGATTGTTCTCGCTCATCGCGGTTTGGGAAGTTCTGTACCTTGTATGTATGTAGTCCAGCTCTCTTCTTTGCATTCTGCTACATGCCGACCTTTTTAGCCAAATTACGGCTTGAGACGTTGGTATTTGCTTTAATCATCCGCTTCACCTTTCCCTCCGTCTTTTTGTTCTCCGGTCCTGGTTTTCTTCCAGCTCCTTTACCGTGGTCCAACGTCAACCGCTCCTGGAACCAACATTTTTCCCAACTGCCGGTGCGACAGGTCAGCAAATTCCAGGTGTTTAGAAAGAATTAGTTCTCTCGACTCGCGTTGGTTCACCTCCATTTTCGTTGTATCGAAAAACACGACTTCGAGTTTGACAGCATGTAAACAATACACATCAATGAGAAAGTGTGCAAAATTTGGTTGATTTTTACCCAATGGTAAAAAGTTATGCCCTGTTGAATGTGTCGCAATAATTTCGTGTTCGCCCTTTAGTTCTCGCGTATTACACTCGCTTGTTCTACTCAGATTTATACACGTGTGTACGATGTAACGTCCCCTCGCAGGTAAGCAGGGCGACAGTTTTGGAGCTTCTGCAAACTGAATAATGCACATATATTTTGCTCCCTCGATCTGAAACTGATCACGCCATAATAGAGGACACAAGAGAGCGAGAGAGAAACTAAAATGAGCGATAATTAAACCTTGTTAGACGTCCGAGACTCGGATCGGAATGGCGTCTCGTTGCTCACATGCACACATAAGCTAGTTGTCGTCCCGATCCGAGTCTTGGACGTCTAATAAGGTTTATTTATCACTCGTTATAGTTTCTCTCTTCTCGTTGATCAACGTCAATTGCGTTTCTTTTCAAAGAAACTTATTCTTTTCAAACAAAGAATAGATTCGGAGTTCAGGAAGAAAACATTAAATTCTGTAAGTTCATACACTTTGTCACGAATGGAGTGCTCCGCTTTTCACACGAGCAACTTACTTGCCAAATCACGCATTTTGAAGTAGAATACTTCTAACCAGACTTCCCAAATGAACATCGAACACCATGTTCGCTCTAGTTCTATGCTCATCTTAAACCCACAATCCGTGTGCAAACTCGAACGCGCTAATGCGTACCAAAACACGTACACATGTTCGTCTGCACAACCGAACCCCACGCAGGTTCTTGACACTAGTTTTCTCTTTCTATCACTCATCATCACTATTGTTGACTTATTCTGTTTTGTGAGTGCCTTTCTCGTGTACGCACACGGTGTACGTACACGGTGTTTAAACCTAAGTTTGCACATCGTTCGCAGTTAAGAAACTTTAGTATGCCTCTGAGTTTCAGTCGTCCAAACATGGTTTCGTCTATAGAAGGACGGCAGAAGACTCGAAATCGCAATTGCGCTACCGCTGGACAGTTGCATATCAGATGAAATGAGGTTCCGTAGTCGGATTCACAAAGATCACATGAAAAAGACTCAGCGCGCTGAATAGTTGCCATGTGATAATTGAGTTTGCAGTGGCCGGTTAAATCCCTGGTCAGCATGCCGCAGTGGAGGTTCGAAAAATGTAGGAGATATTTCGAAATCACTGGGCACGGTTGTTCTAGAAACGCCATTGTTTGGCTACACGATTTCTCCAATAATGGCGGTGCTCGGACAAAGCCCAGGACCGTATTTTTTCCCTTATCCAACTTGTCGAAATTGGCAGCGCGGGCTCAGGACCAACGAAGTCAATCGCTGAACCTGCCCTGGCCAATTCTTCAGCCCATTCATTTCCAGTAATACCAGAATGTCCGGGCACCCAGACAAGGTAGATAGTGTTGACAATGCTTAGTTCTTCGATTTGGGTTCGGTACGCGATCACTAGCTTGGACCGGGATTTGTTTGAGCTAAGGGCCTTGATTGCAGCCTGACTATCGGAGCAGAAGTTTATAACTCTGCCGGACAAACTCAGTTGAAGGGCCGATTGTACCCCGCAGATAATCGCAAAGATTTCTGCTTGGAATACAGTACAGTATCTACCTAGTGAGTGAGATTGTTCCAATCTCATTTCACGACAGTAGACACCAGCACCAGCACGTCGCTCCACCAGAGAACCGTCAGTGTAACAGACCACTTGCGTTTATTGTTGTCTTTCCATAAAGCCAGACAACCACTCCTCTCGAGAGGGGATCTTCACATGGAATGTCTTGTAAGGAAAACTACATGTGAGTGTAATATCGCTGGGAGCAAGAATATCTTCACCCCATGTAACCATTTGTGACCACAATCGTGTATGACTGGTAGGAAGATCAACATGGTTACTGTTCCAAAGCCCAGTAACCTGCAGTCTGTATGCACATGATAGTGCTTCTTGTTTGAGGTGTATGTGTAATGGTTTGATATTTAGAAGTGCCTCAAGAGCAGCAGTCGGAGTCGTGGTGAAAGCACCAGTCAACGCCATCAGCGCCATTCTTGGCAGATGGTTTAGCTCTGACTGGACTGTCATCACCTCTCCCCTCTGCCACCACACAAGGCATTCGTATGACAGTATTGGACGTACAATTGTCGTGTAAATTCAATAGATGTATTTAGACTTTCCAAAAGTTCGTCTGCACTGCCCGAAGGCCACGCACGCTTTCTTGACTCTGAACTCAATGTGAGCAGACCAATTCAGTTTGGAATCCAATATGACTCCAACGTATTTGACTTGATCTGCACACAGTAGCTCAGAATCAAAGAACTGCAAGGGACGAACCCCGGTTGTTATTCGCTTCTTCGAGAGAAAGGGCAAAGCCCATTGTTTGTTTGTTTTAAATCCATTTAGTCAACCTCGGCGCGAAGAGATACCTCAACTCAGGAACGCCTCCTGTTGTTGCAGACCCAGTGGGTCTATTCTTTGCTCAAATATTTCGAGGGATTTCAGCTCGCCGGATACCACACTGCTATGGTTTTGCACTTTCGAGCAGAAGTGCAAGAAACTACCCAAGTAACAATTGAAGTTTTATAGCATGCTAGAAGTGCAATCTAAGTTTTATGAGTGGCTATTAAACTACCATAAAACCTCAATTGCTACTAGGGTAGGGATGTTCCATTGACACTCCTGCTCTAACCCAGTCAGCAAATTTTCTGGCAGAGACCGCTCTGCTAGATTTCTGTAAGTCTTGGTTTGGCAGCCCTGTCAGATTTCTGCGCGTATCCTGTCGGGTTAGTTGAGCTATGGCGAACTCGGCTTCGCTCGCGTTTTCAGGCAAATTTTGACAGGAACCGAGCAAAACCCTGGCATAACTCGGACATAAACTGTGCAAAGATCCTGGTAATTCCTACCTGGTAGAATTTAGCACGAATCGAGCAAAACATCTGACAAAGATGTGGCAGGAAGCGTGAAGGGATCTTGGCCGTACACTTCTGTCTGGATTCTGGATAAAAGTGAGCAGCATCGGTTGGTTTAACCGCTTCTGTCAGAAACGGTTGTTGCCAACAGTTGTTACGGCATTTAATTAGCAACCGAGGTCGGTTCCGACAGCATGGAGTAACAAGTTACTTTACGCTTGTCCGGACATGCCGTAGACTCAGGTGATTCGCATTTCTAATGCCAAAAGACCCTGACTCCTACGGTAGCAGACAAAAAGTTAAGTCGCCGGTGAGCTCTAAGCTTGCATAATGATTTGCTCAACTTTTTCTAACATTCTGCTTGCCACGATGAGTGGGAAAGCGCAAAACTAGTACACTTCACTACACCAGTGCACTGTCATCGAAAACGGAATTAGACTTCACGCAGAAAAATTAAGCATATTTAAACCAAAAATATGTGTGATTGAATCCTATCATTTGTTGTTCATTACTTCAAATAACAAACTTATTGGTCTGAAAATATTTCTTTATTGCAATTACAATACATTTGTGCATTCAATATAATTATTTTTAATTTCAGTGATTTTCTTTTAATTTCAATAAAATATTTATTAAAAAATGGAACAATAGCTTTTTATTTAGTGAAACAAAAAATAAATTTTATAGAATTCAATAAATAAATTTATTGTCTCCCGACCAATAATTTTATTTATTGAACTTTATCCATATTTTTATTGAACCTACAAATCTTTTTTCTGCGTGTTCGTTTTTATATACTTGGGGGGTGGGGGCGGACATAGTGTCTTGCATCGTATGCTTACGAGCCAAGCCTGAGCTAGTCGAACAATTTGCGTCCGAACAGCATACTCAAAAAGTATGGCAAGGTTTGAGATAAATTGGCTCACAAACTGATTTTTGAAAGCCAATTTATCTCAAACTTTGCCACTATCGATACGCACCACCGAAGATGTATACACAAAATGCGCATTAGCAGCATTTGAATGCTGTTTTAAATCACATGAAATTCACCTGACCTTCCGATGGAGAGTAAATGAACTTCACTTGATATATACATGCAGTCGACACGGGTTTCAATTAGATTGACAAAATATGAAACGTACCATTTGCGTGAGAAGTATTTTGAAAAATATTTGTTTTTTTTTTGCTTATGATAAGAAAGTGATGATTTATTTGAGTGCTGTTTAACATGTCTTCAAAATGTAAAAGTCTTCGTTTCAAATGTCTTCAAAATGAACACACGCTTTCCCTGTTGACATCTCTGCTGGTAACCCTGCTTCTCGAGCTCATTTTGGTGTTCATCTTGAGTTTGACGTTTTCGTATGTTTTGGTTTTGGAGTTGTGGTTTTGTTAGCAATGCGGAGATTTTATTTATTTTATTTTATTGAGCACGATAACCTGATAGTACAGACTTTGAATCAGGTCAAGAACGTTTGTTTTGTAATTTTCGTGTAAAAGTACGCATACAAAGGTTCCTATGGCATCAGAAACACTAACCAGTATTGTAAACGAGCTTGCCGAAGCCAATATTGGAGGTAAGTAGTTTTGTGAATCGGTTTTCAAGTAACGCTGCTTTACTTTGTGGTTTTCATACTGTAAAACATTCCATTTACTCTCTTGCTTATCAGACTTGAACATCCTTCGACTGCAGACTATTCTGCAATCAAGCAGTGGCGAGGAGATCATTCACGTTGAATCAGCAGACCCTCTATGGAAGCTATCGGTTCAGTACTTACACATACAGCGCCGGTTTCTGACAACTTGTTTGATTCAGGAGGGAAACGTCGGCAACGGGACGGTAGATGAGACCTTAATCAATCTCCAGTTATTGGCCGGTTACACGACAGCTTTGGATCGAATTCGGCAGTTTACGCTTAGCTTGTACTTACCCAAGGAGCTGCGAGGCCTAACCAGGTGCGATCTGAAGCTAATGATTCAACTAGAACCGGAAGAGAGACTAAAACGATTACGCTTTTGCTTGGAATCGTTTCGTGAGCTGTTCGATTTGCATGTCGCAGGTTTGCAAGCTAAACTGGAGGACTGTGTATTGGAGTACATTGCGGGTGTATTTGGGTATCACTTTTTGAAAGGTGACTTCCAAAGCTTGTCAGGACGTGAATTGTACAAAAACTTCAACATGTTTCCATTGGAAACTCTGTTCAAAGGTTTACTGGTAATCAAAGGCGTATCAAAGCTGCCTCTAGAGATAGCGAAACAGGTACATATGATGCTACTGCATCTAACAGGAACAGCAGGAGGTTTTCCAGTTTTGTGTAAGACGCTGCTAGTAAATGTGCCCTCGGATGAAACTCCGACGTGGAAAAAGAGCGAAGTGATTGCTAAAATTGTTGCGATTAAGGGTCACAGGAAGGCGTTCTATCGACAAGTGTTACAGGACTGCTTCAATTTCTATGAAAATTCTCTACTGAACCGGACGGAAGACGGTCTGTTATTTGCTAGTACTTGTATTGAATGCATGAAGCAAATGTATCTGCTTCCTCCGGCCTACGAAGAGCTTCGAGAAACCATCAGAGAATACTTCATGGGTAGATTCAAGCCACTGACGGAACCAACCGAATTGCTTAGTGGAATGATCCTGTTCGAAAGAACCCAGCTAATAATGGCGATTTACATAAATTATATGGCTTTTAGTGGGTCTTCCTACACTTCATTGACTTCGTCAATTCTTGTGCCATACTTGCACATATTGGTTAAATTGTATAGTATGCTGCCGAACGGTGTCGAGGAGAAGCAATATTTGCAATCGATCATTGTTTTCTGCTTGTCAAACCGGGAAAAGTCGGAATTGGAGTCAATTTTGGCTGTCTTGTTACTTGGGACCGAGGATCTAGAGCCCAGGAAGAAGATGCATCCTAGAATTTATTTGAAAGTAGTTGAAGCTCAGGATGACTACTCACTTCAAATTGGGCCCGATCAAACGATGGCGGATGAAGAAAACCTTGGGTCAGTGATTGTCGAAATTCTTAAGGAAGCGAACCGAAACCTGCTGATTTACGATGTTTTTGTTACTCTGCTCAAACTTTTTGATCATGTGAGCGAGGTAAGGAATGTTTCAAAATAATAAATATTTTTAATCGATGAGTACATATTTTCAGAAAACCGATAATAAAGTGCTATTAGACGCAGAGGAACAAGACGCGATAAGGTGCAAGTCGTTCTTTCAAAAATATGTTCTTATCCAAGCCCTGATGGATCTCATCAGTCACAAACACTTCCACAGTCAGCTGTATGAGAATCCTTCCGAGATTCTGGATTTTATCAAGTCACTTGTCGAGAAAAATCTTGATGGGGTTCAACCAAACGAGAGTTTGTTGGAGATCATATTGTCCATATTCCAATATTTGCAGCGATTACAAACCAGAAACGATGTTCAGGAAATTCTCGGTCTTCTGCGTCGCTTCCGAACATCTGTTCGGTGCAGCGAACAATTGAGAACACAAATAGACCTCATTTGTGAAGGCAGTTCTCACAAGCGAAGCGACAATCTAGAATCGTCACCCTACCAAACAGCTCTCAGCCTCTTGTCCGACAAAGAACCGTACTGTAAAGTCTACGGAACGACGCTGATGCTGCGACTGTTGAAAGAACGCGATAAAGAAGCACTTGCCAGCAAGCATGCGATTCTAATTTTGACTTTGAATAATCTGCGTAACGTGGAAAGTTATGCATTTCTTAACTCTGTCCGGCTGTTGGTTGGTCTTTGCGACTGCTTAGAATCGGAAACGATCGAGGCACTGATCAAGGAGTATCAGTCCGGTGACAGTGATGTCGACTTCAGGTTGAAAGTTGGTGAAGCGTTGGTTAAAACTGTCGAATCAGTCGGACCAATAGCGTTCAAATACAAGGAACAGTTGATAAACTGCTTTTTGCACGAAAGCAAAAGTTCAGTAGATGAGATTCGATCGTCCAGTCTGGCGAACCTGGGCAATGTGTGCAAGATCTTGTCGTATCAGGTGCATAACTTTTTCTATGAGGTGAGTGACATTTATTGTACTGAGATACTTCAAATAGTTAAGCTAAGACAACCACCATCCATAATAAATGTGCCAAGATTATAGCTTTTATAGCACATTTTAATTGATGAAAAATAGACCATGCGAAGTAGGCATGGGATATGTTCTTTTACCATGACAATACACCTACATATGTCAATTTTCTGTCTCCTACAGATGTTCCTAGTTATCAAATCCGCCATCGAAACGGATCACTACCTACCTGTGCGACGTGCCGCCATTCTTATCCTCTCGCAGCTAATCGAGGGTATCGACAACCTGCTTGCCTTCCAGGATTACCTTCTGTTGGTGTACCGCTTTTTGAAGTTCGTCGTCGCAACGGAACAGGATGGCGTAACGCGACTACAAGCCGCCGTAGCTTTGGATCACCTGACGGCAAAGACCACGGAATTCCTTAGCGCTTCGACTGCCACTGATCGGTTGGAAAAGGAGATTCGGATTTTCGGCATCAAAGACCAAGCAGCGGAAGAACGCCGTCAATCGAGTCTGAGTAGTAACAGCATTTTGACAAAGTTATTAGATTAAAATGGTTTTATTACAGTTACTGAGTGTATGATGCTTACAAAAAAAGATGACAGCTTACTATAGAATTTGGAAATGCCGAAAAAAGTTCAGATGTTTCCCATTCCAATGCTTACACATAATTAGCAGACCTTATTAACTAACTGTAACCTGGCGGAACTAAACTACTGGCAAGCTTGGGCCACCAATCACTTTTCGCTTATTATTTATCTATTTGATTGTTCCAAAGGAATGATTCACTCTTGCAATGTTCGCTTCAGCAACAGAAAAAAAAACTGTTTTTGTACACTTTGGGCCTAAAATATATTATTTAGCTCTCCAACACGGTAGAAGGTGCATTGCAAAAGGCCTTATTTATTACTATAACTGTTAAGAGAGTTTTGTTTAGACTCCGTTACAAGAGCGACAGTATATGCTCAGTCGTTTTTGAGAAATTGAAATTGACGCCTTGCCCAAAATCAAAAATTCAGTTCCATTACCTCAAAGGTAAACTCCAGCTGCTAAGTAAATCTTGCTAGAGGCAAGTATTTCAATCAAACAAGAAAGCATATAAACCGCTCTCAGCCGTAACAGTCGTGGCGACAAATACCGGTTTCAACTAACAGGCTAAAACTTATTCTCAACTGCTTCATTCCTGATTATTGCTGAATAAAATTAATCTTACCAGCAAACCTATCTCTATCACTTACCACTAGTCTCTAAACATCTAACTATTCGTGTCGCGGATTTGAGTCTCACACACTCAAAATGTCGCCATTCGGTTCGGGGGCCGCTGAGTCTGCTGATGTTGATGGTGCTGTTGGATTATCCGTTGCTTTTTGAATTCCTTCTGCAGCACGTACACAAATGCACCGATCATTATCACAGCAAGACAGGCGGATATCAGCAGACCGGTAATGTCCATAGACCGACTGCCATCGCTATCGGCCGCTCTGGGGCTATAGTGTTCCTGCCCATTGCCTGTTGTTAATTCGCTGGCTTCGCTCAGATCATTCATTCCCGTGGTAATCTTCGAGTTGGATAATCTCGCATACTTCACGTCTCGGAACGCTTCAGTCTTATCCGAACGGCGCCGGGTCGTTTTCTTCTCTACAATTTCATTCTCTTTAGAGTTTGGTTCCTGCTTTGTCGAAGATTTTGTTGAATTAACGAATTTGCCGGTCTGATTTTTAAATTCTTCTTCCGGAATTTCCTCAACGCGGGCAGGTAAAATGTCTTCAACTTCTTCCTCGTCGGAGCTTTTCAGCACCAGAGCGCTCTTGTCCACCATATTGAATTGTCTCACGCGACCATTTCTGCCATTCGTAGGCCACCATTCACTCGTAGGGACCGGCGCTGCACCGCCTTTTCCTTTTCCTGGCAACGCCAATCTTGCCCTCACGGTCAACGTGTCCGGCTGGAAGGTGCAAACAACCACAAAGCGTCGAGTACTGTGCGTTAGAATGCCCAAATTTTCCTGCACCGTAATGTACGTCTCGACGGTCAGATCCGAAGGGCTCACCCGGCTGCCACATTTTTCGTGGTCAATTCGTAACACGTAGCTCTCCTGAGGGCTGCTTGCATCACCCTGGGTACCACACTGTCCGTTCTCGGAACCAATGCGGCCTCCAAAATATGGTCCCGTTTCCACTTCGATCTCGGACGCATGCGGCAGACACTGGGTGGCGTGGGCCGAAACTAAAAAAGAATTAAGAAAGCTCCGTAAGCTGTTATACGTATTTTAATGTGCTTTTATCTTCTATGACTTTCAAATATATCATCGGTAAAATTTAGATTGCTTTTGCTTTTTGCTTTATTTAGGATAATTGAAAAACAGGTATTTGTCGAGTTTTACGTGGAAACTGAACTCCAAATTTGACTGCCCACAAATTCAAAAAAGAAACTAATTATATAGCAAGGGAACTGTAGTAGTGGACTATCGAAGTAAAAGTTTAAAACCTTGCCGAAGAAGCTCGAAAAATCGCGGAGATTTCAGCTCGAAATACAGTACCGTATCTACCTAGCAAGTGAGACTGTTCCAATCTCATTTTCACGACAGTATATACCAAGCCCAGGACTACCATAGGTATTCTCTTCCTGAGCACGACATAACCGCATGGCCGCCTACATAGTTCGCAGGA
The DNA here is from genome assembly GCF_030247195.1 of Topomyia yanbarensis. NCBI lineage: Eukaryota > Metazoa > Arthropoda > Insecta > Diptera > Culicidae > Topomyia > Topomyia yanbarensis. The sequence goes on from NC_080671.1 coordinate 467,655,302, forward strand.
AAAATGACGGTGACAATCGGGTCTCCAACGCAAGCCCGTAGCGTGCGGTTGGCCGGATTGACCCTCACCAAGGGCGCCAACGTTAGGGGGGTGTTGAAATTTTGATCTGTTCTATGTGATAAGTCACAGCTAATGTAAACATCAAAGGGGTTTATTACTTCGTGGGGAGGGCTTCCGCGAGCCATTTAGCTCCGATCTACTCGCTCTAATCCCCGGCGGTGCATCTGGCCTACCCGATCGGGTGTCAAGTTCAGTTCGGCGATTCCGGCGAAGCCTGACGTCCAGTTCTCTGGCGCCTCGACGACCCGAACCCGGTGCTACGTCGCGCACTACTGAACTGGTCCCAGGCGGGGGAGCTAATCTACATCGGCGAAGAGTTCCCGGCGGTGGGATTTCTTCCGAGACTCGATTTGTGGTTTTACAGCGGTTTCCCAGTCGGTGGTGCTACTTTGTTGGTCTCTTCGCCACTTTCTCTACAGCTCGGCGAGTATACTCGTAACCACTCTGTTGACAACGTCCCAGGTATGCTTGTCATGGCTCATCTCTTCGATGATATTGTCAATTATCACACCAGGCATACTGCCCATACTCGCATATCAGTCCCATATGAAAAATCACCATGTCGAGAAAAAGACGACTTTATGCTTTTGCATTACTTTTCTTTTTTTCACACTTCTCAATCTTTATGCTATTGTACTATATACTTCAATTGAGACCTATGCGCTTCTTTCATAGTGAAATATAATTAAAATTACTTTTTTTTGTTAAATCATTGATAAAACTAGACAGGACTCATATGCGGGTACTTCTGTTGACGAACTCAAATGTACCCGCATATCTGTCTCACATCTAGTATGCTTAGTTTTTCTCGTCCGTTGGCACATTGCACGTGGTTTGATTTTAAAATATCTGGTGTAAATAATAACAACTTCTTTAAGTATGTCAGCTCTTGACGCAATTAAAGTGTACGAAAGTGGATCTGGTAGTGAAGCTAGTTCAGATTCGGATTTTGGTGGATTCGATTCGATCAACACTTGGGAGAAGTTCCCGGAAATTTCCATGCTTGGCACTATTAGTCAGGTTGATGACAGAGAAACACACGGAACTTTTTCAGACGGCGACGATCTTTCGATGGACAATGCAAGCACTACTAGTGAATCGATTGATTCGGAAGGAAGCTATTTTGGAGAGGTACGTAGAAGAAAACGCAGAATAACAAAAAAAAAAGAACACCGTCAGGCTGTTGTCTTGAAGAAGCGTCGTATTTTGCATCCGCCAAAGCTCGTCCTTTGTGAATGCCGGAAGGAATGTACCAATACAATATCGAAAAACGATCGCAAAACTATCCATCGAGCTTTTTGGAAGCTAGACTACTTCGGACAGACTACTTTCATCCGCGAAAGGGTTCATCGGGTGCCCATTAAAAAAAGAAGCCAAAATTTTCATAAACTGATCGATCCTCGTAAGCTGCACTCTTATCAATTTTCCCTTCAGATGGCCGACAGAAGAGTCGTTCGAGTTTGCAGAAATTTTTTTTTGATAACTTTTTCTGTTGGAGTCGGATCGCTTTGCAGTCTTCAACAAAGTTGTAGATAATAAAATTATCTTCTTAAGTTTCACTTTTGGTGATAATCTGATGTATACAGTGCCACCTAGCGGCGAAAATGTGAGCAAGAGGGTTTTCTCCATGTAAATTGTCGAAAAATCCTATACAAACTTCAAGCACGTTGGTCCGGTAGCTAGACTTGTTCGATTTGGCTCAAATTTGGAGCAGACACTCCTGGTGGGACTAGGAATTGACTCAGGGGTGGGCCGATGGGGGTCATTTTTTTTCTGTCACTCTAGTGAACATGCTCCGAACAGGCTTTATTTGCCATCGGACCTAACAGTAAAAGAAATGTACGACCAATATCAAGATGCGCACCCTATGTTGAGGGTTAGTTACACATTCTTCTGCAGTATATTGAAACAACTTCACATTTCACTCGTAAAGCTTGGACATGAGGAATGTGAAACGTGTACCATAGCCACGCAACATAGAAATAATTCTGGTCACAACGATGGAGATTCGATATCTGGTTGTTCTGTTTGTGAAAGGTACGTGAAGCATTTGGCGTTTGCAAAGCAGTCACGTGATGCTGAAAGTATTCTTGAAGACCACGCGGCTAGCTCACCTTTTTTCGATCTCAGGGTCGGCTACTTTTCTCGGGAGGACTCACTGTACTTACCGCTCTTTTAACCAACCCTCTATCAAAGCGAACCAATATAAAATCATCCAACAAAGAAAAGGCTCTTATGGGAACGAAAAGAACTAGTATGCAATCTTACAATTTATTTTTGAACATAATTTTAGGCGCCTAATGCTAAACGTTGGGGCCCTTCGTTGATTCGACACGTGGGTGGGAGAGAGGAGGAATTAAACGTACCTGAGCCCGTTTGGCGGGCCGTCGTTGCGGTGGATGCTGCTTAGTGAACGACGCGGTGACTTTAGCGTCAACGCCAGCGTAGCGCCGGTGCTTCCAGCGAGTATAGAAAAGGTACGCGTGGCATTGTAGGTAACCGCAGCCCGCGTCCGGAGTGTTACCGTACCTGAGTGCTTTCGTGGACCTCGGAACGAATCTCGTGTTTTTTTCGCAATGGAGCGGCGTATCGTCGTCTGTGCCAGGAGCGATTCTGGGAGACCGCACTATAGTGCTACGTGGACTGGGATGAACGTAAGTGGTTTGATAATACCACGATGCAGTAGCGTATCGGCTTAATTGGAACTGCTTTCCGAAAACTGATAGCGGCCAACGCTGGATCAAGGGCCGATTTTTGATCAGGAGATTATATAGACTGGACTCTGCGTAACTGGTCTACACTGTTGCAGGGTCGAAGCTTCACGGGTGTTATCCAATTTTCACCTTTACTGTCTTAGGACTTAAAATGCCTATCTTACTCGCTTTAGGACTCCATCCCAACTGACCTTCCTCACTAATTATCATTTCCCAGCAGCCCTTCGATTCCCAATTCCTCTTATTCTCTCTCTCTCTCTCTCGTCCTCATTATCTCTCTCTCTCTCCCTAACGTTTCCCGGAAACAGTGGTTCTGCGGCCAAATTACTGGCACCTGACTCAACTGCACTGCGGTTCCAATCAATGTCATGCAGCAACGAATTTAGTGTTAGTACCTTTGGCGTTTAACAGATCGCATTTGTTTAGTGCGGACTATTTTGCCGTCTTTTGCCGTTGCGGTTTTTCCGGTACATTTTGTAGCTTCGAGTTGGTAACGGTTGCGGGATTATAGGTGCCTTGAGGGGTTATAACTATTCCCGAGGGAAACTTGTCTTAAGCCCCAACGCCTGGTCTGGACGTTCCGGGGTGGGTACGAAAGACCTCTTTTCCACCCTCGAGCAAATCAAGCAGAATCCCCATATTTCCCACAACTGTTACCAATTACAAGGTTTATTTACACGCAAATTATCGACGCCTAATTAAGGGGTTTGATTTTAACGGGGTTAGTGGTTAGTACAAAATCTTATTCTAGGTTAAACAAAAATGACAATAAATTTTTTTTTTTCAAATAAATTCACAAACTAACAACAATAATAGAGCGAATAACAAACCAAAAAAACAAAACTATAACTTATATACTATATTTGCATTGAACTGTGGATGAAATTGTATTGTTACGATTGGACAGAAATTTCATCGGTAACAATGCATATCGCACGGATGGCGATATAGTAAGGCCGGACGAAATAGTGCTGGCTGTTGATCTACAAAAAGGTTTGCATCATTGGATTCGTCTGTAGATATTTGCTCAAAAGTTTTTATAACTTTTTTTTTTAAGGTTATCCAGCTGCCGCGCCTCGAAGGTTTCAAGACCATTGTTTTTTCACATCGTCTTTTAGCGTTTAATGAGTCATTTGCTCCAGTTGGAAACTACGCTAGATCTAACGATATCATACACTGAAAAGAAATACATGGTAGTTCTAGCTATACAGGTATAGTAGAAAGTACCATTTTCAAGAAATAGTAATATTTACAGTAAATTATTCATAAACTACCATAAAATGTTTGGAACCACAATTTGGTTCGAAGAAACGTCCGTAGTAATTTTTACTATTTTGCGTATTTGATTTAATCTTGATTCCATGGTTGAAGATAATACTAAAATTTTCAATTATACCAACGATTATCGTTGATTATACTATGCTTTTGGGCTCGATTTGCTGTAGCTCTTTCAACTTACCACAAACATGGTAACAATGAAAGGATTTACCATTGTTTTGCAACTGAACATGGTGTACTTTTGAAAATACCACAAAAATGGTTATTTTCTGAGGCTTGATAGTATTTGTACAATAACTGTACGCCATGCTGAAAAAAACCATTCCCGCGTGCATACAAAATAATAAGTAGGGGAATTATGGTTAAAACCGACACCTTAAGCTTAACACTTTTTCTAAGTTGCCACAAAACCAATAAAATTATAATTTTTATACAGAATTCTTCTTCAGAAAATTCTTAACAAGACTTAATTTTTTCAGCGCTTCAAAAAATTAATTTCATTAAAAAATATTGGTTGTAAAACTTGGAAAACAAAGTGACTTTTAGTAAGCACTGCGGGTAAAACCGACACCCCATAGGGGTAAGATCGACACCCCCTTTAATTTATTTTCTCTCCACGTTATTAAAATCTTTATCTTTATTAAAAATGAGATATATGCGTGATTAATAAAGTGTGAGTATGTATGATGCAAATATGTGCTTTTTATTGCTTCATCATGTAGTGAGGGGAAGAAAGTTCGAAAGCGTAGTACTATAAATAAGAGTATTTTATGCTATAGGATTATTTATTGATATGAGTATTTCCAAATAATCCTTGCGCACATCATAGCAACCTCCAGTGTCATTTTATTTCATAAGAGAAGATTTTCAAGCGTTCTACGTTCTGCTAATGGGATTCATTCACTTATAAGTGACACACACACTTCTTAGTAAAACTATCTTTTTCAGATTTGATTTTTCGGACTCTGATCATCAACGATCTATTGGAGTATACATAATATCATTGTCTCATTGTGATAAAATTCGTCTATGACAAACCAAGAGAACACTAGAAATTCGGTTTGATGACCTTTTTGCAGAAATAGCAAAAGCTTCGTTAGAATCAGATAAGCAAAAATTCCAATTTTTGATTTTTAAAGAGACTTACAAGAAATAAATACAATAAAAGTATTTCTGTGCATTTTTGCTAATACTATAGTGTTCTAATAGGCTAATTGAAGTGTCACAAAGATCCCCAGTATTTTGAAATGAATCGCAACTATACACAACCATCTTAACACGGTGTCGGTTTTACCCTAACCATAGGGTGTCGGTTTTACCCCAACAGCGCACATTTTTTTTATAAAAGCAATTAAAAATATTGAATTTTTCAAACTCGTCTTCAATGCACCTAGTTGATCATAGGACAGGCCGATAATAATAGGTACTGAAAAATGGGGTGATTTGAAAAACTTTCGTTCGGTTAAAACCTTAAAATCTACCAACGAAATTTTACATCCAGACTAGTATGAACGCTGCTGTCGAATGTTTTGTTAATTTTTATGACATTCGGCGCACTAACGTAAATCCAATTTTTCTTCAAATGCTCTAAATAAACGTACTAATAATATTGTATCATTATGAAATGAATAAAAATTTGATTTCTAGGAAAAGTTTTGGGGTGTCGGTTTTACCCACAGTGTCGGTTTTTCCCACAATTCCCCTACAAGTTTTTTAGCTTCCTTATTTTGTTTTCCAAGTTATAGTGAAATGAAGGCGAATCAAGTGAAATTGTTTACTTTGTTTTTGACCCACAATCTACCATCGGTAAGAAAAATAACAATTAATGATGGCAATAAATAGTATTACTAAATTTGTATTATTCCATTTTCTATCTTCTAGACTCCGATGAAAAATATGTGATGATCATCAATGGAAATTGGAATATTCCGCAGAAAATTAGAAGTTTATAGGCGGGCTAGAAAATTTTTCTGGATAATGCTGACGAATATATTAAGAAAATTAATTTGGAAAACCCTTTGCTACTTTAATTAAAAGAAATGCCTTATTTCTAGTATGCCTATACTATACTACTATTACTATGACATGGTAAACAACAATGGTAATTTAAACTAGTTAGAAATTCTCAAAGCAACCATGTATATGGTAATTACGACAATTAGATTGTAGTTGGAGGTATAGTAAAGGTTACCATTAATCTACCACGAAATAGTAAAAAATACCTTGTCTCTATGTCGAAAAGGACATAGTACATATAACAGGAATGATATTCAAGTCAAGTATTATATATTGTCTACCAAAATTCACTGGTACAGCCTTTTTAATTTAAACCTCTAATATAGTAGTTTTTACCATGGTACTCGTTTCAGTGTAGCATGCCTGTGGAATGAAGCAGTTGCAGGCAGATCAGCAAATCGTCGCTGTTGTGCTATCTTATGACAAGCGCCATTTAGCACATTTCGAGAAAAACGATTTTTAAAGTTTGAGATTGAATATTTTGAAACTTATAAATGGTATAAACAATCCAAAGAAGATATTTGATGCTTCTATCTAATCTGCATTAATCTCTCAAATATTACGAAGATCGGTTGACTATGTTGCGAGTTTTTACTATGAATGTAAACAAAAGTCGCACTCACACGTGTCATAGGCGTGTATTGATGACAAAATTTGTATGACGTGTCATAATCGTGCATGGAAAATTTTCCATTGAAAAAAAATAACCATTTTTTACTTTTATTCATATCTTTGCGTTCATATGGTCTATAAACAATCGGTGAAATGTATGTTGAAGGAAATGAGTCAGGGAATCTAGAAAAAAATGTTATTTTTGATTACAGTGTTGCCAAATATGCTTTATTTCCAGTTTAAAACTAAAACTGTGTTTTTCTCACAACTCGTGTAATTTTCCTTTGAAAATGTTTATGCCATTGTGTTCCTCAGACATTTTCACACATAAAAACATCTAAAAGTTCAATATAACTTGAGCAAATCCCTCTATACAGTGATTTGAAGCAAAAAACTCACAATTTCTCATCATGTTTCTCGCTATATCTAAGTAACCACGTAGAATTTCAAAATTCTGAAAATGCCACTTTGTAGAGATTGTTCAAACAAGTAATGTGGCATATCTAACTCAGTTTACCCCAAAATGGCGTTTGTCATAAGATAGCACAACAGCGACGAAATGATATCATCAGCTGTTTTAATCGGGTCATTAGGCACCTCGATAGTCTACGCAGAATTAATTTCTGGGTGAATAATTGCGCGGCTCAGAATAAAAATTGGGGTCTATTCCTTCATTTGGTTCTGTTAATCAACTCCAAGTCAGTTCATGTGCAAGAAATAGTCCTCAAATTTTTTGAATCCGGACATACATTTATGGCAGCCGATTCTTTCCATGCTGCTGTAGAAAAGGCAATACGTAAAAATCCGCCAGTTACTTTCCCGGAATTTATTAATACTGTTTCAATAGCGAAGTAAAATGTTGATGTTTTGGACATGCAAGCGGAAAATTTCTTCCAAGCAACGTTTAGTGTCAGCCAATATACATTGAACCAATGTAAAAATCGCCCGTACATTGACCAAATCAGGCGGATAATTGTGAGAAAAGGAAGTTTGGGATTGCAGTACAGCGGTACTGTCTCTGACGATGGACTATTGGAAAACTGTATGTTGTTTTCCAAAAAAACAACTAATGCTTGTTACCGCTGAAGGATTCTGCTTTGAAAGCACGCCGAAGTATCAGGAACACCCAGTTGGTTTGGAGAATACTCGAAAAGATGCGCTGAATGGTGTAATTTTACCACTTATAAGAGAGGAGCAGAAATTCTTCTGGAGAAACTTGCCTGTTAAGCATAATTAACAAAAAGCCTGTTTTTCTAAATATAAATTGCTGTTAAATTACAGTACAATAACTGTATTAATACATAAACGCCGTAATACAAAAATACTTTATTATTACAACAAAAAAAAAACTTTTTTCTTTGGAAATAACATATGGGACGGATATACGATTACTTTTTATATGGGACACACATGGTTTGATATTTTTTTCGTATTTCGCCGATCAAACTCATCATTTTTCTTTTGATTTCCGAAAGTATAGTAATAATAAGCATTGTTTGTGACGATAACTCAAAAATGATGGAAAATCATATGGGACTAATATGCGAGTATGGGCAGCATACCCCTTCGAACTTCTTCGAACCTAGGGCACGTGTCCCGGTATCTTTTGCACGTTCACACACTTCCAGGTACTTCTGGAAGCATCCGTGCCTGGACAAAAACTGCGTCAATTGGAAGATCAGTCTCCTAGTATTTTGTGCATTGCTCCGCTGGTAGCATTTCACATCCTCAGCCGGAGTGATGCAGATGAGGATTATTCCGGCAATTACGCATACCGCCTCCGACGACATCGTTCTGTATACACTCGCGACATGAACTGCCATTAGGCGAAACGTGCTTGTCAACTGCGTCCGGTTCCGCTTCGAGTTCAGCGCAGTATCCCAGGCCGGGACACCATAACTTAGTATTGAGGATGGGATACCCGCCGGGAGAAGTCTCGTGCTGTATCTTGCTTCTCCGCTATTCGGCATGATCCTTGCCAATGCGTTAGTAGTCCTCGCAGCCTTCTGACATACATAGTCGACATAGCTGTTGTAATTTAACCGATCATCGCCCATCACATTCATTTTTACGGTTGCTGACCAGCACAGCACAGCACTTGACGTCAGCCATCCAGTTTTCCACGATGCCTATTGTCTCTGCCGTATCCATCACCCTCAAGAGTTTTACCGGTTATCGTCCGTAAGCCGACGATCTCAAGTCCACTGTGGGCCGTTCCACCTGCCCTGTGCCCCATGTTCGTTTCGTGAACCAGTACTCGGTTCTGGAAGTAACTTTTAAGAACCTTGCACAGATCTACCCCCAGCGTGCACTATTGAACGAGTTCTTGACGTCGATCGTAACCACGCGCAGTAGCGATTACCTCTTCTCTTTTGCATCGATGCTTTCTCCGCGCTCGCGATGACTGTTCGGATGACGTCCACTGTCTATAACCCTTTCCGGAACCCGAACTGAGATAGTCCGTTCTCACTTTCAGGCAGACATGATGCACTATAATTTTTTGCGCGGGATATTTTTACTCTCATGCTCACAAGAATGGCCCAGCGCATGCTATGTGCTTTTTCTTTTCTCATGAGAATACGCACCGCATATGTACCCCTCGCAAAATAATCTGATGTGTCGCATTTTTCACGTTCTCATCGCATTAGGCCAAGCGGGAGTTTCATGTATTTCCATCGCATCTCTAGCGCGGCGCGCTCGTCTCATGCGATTTGGATGTGAAATGGAGATGAACACCAGCTTTGTACTGGTGTGGTTTAACAAATTAATTTCCATAACGTGTTTTCAATTTGAAAATTTCAATATCTGCACAATGTTCGGGTTGGCACCTGGTTAATTTTCTGGCGATGCTAGAAAACCACACGTCGTTTCGCTTACATGGCACCCGGTTTGTTTTGGATTTTCATTCATCGGTACACGAACCTCGTTTAGTTCGGAAAGTGGAGTTGTCAAAAGAAAATCGTTGTAAATTGATGGTCAATTTTTATGCGCAAAATACGGAAAAATCTAAAGGTGACATTTTTTCATTTCTTTAAAAATCTCTAAAGGTTGAAACAGTGGATCGGTCAGCAAGTTCTCTTGTGACCTTGGAAAAAATATCATGTTAATCCAAAGATGATGAAAATTTACTTGCTAGGGATGGGCATACTACGGAAATCTAAAAAAACTTCTATGCTAAAAAGAGTAATGTTCAACGTTCACATCCAGATTACGGGTACGTAAAATATTTTTCTGAGCCCCCGATAAGGTAAGGTTGACGGTATTGGAACAAAACTTTTTATAGTTTGTTGCATTTTTTCAAATAATGATTTTTTACAAACTGGCGAACAATTTTGTGAAAAGTTTTATTTTATTTATTTATTTATTGAAAGGTTTTAACCCAATGATCATTCGCCTTTGAAATTTCGATAATAACATAACATTATAATTTTAATATTGTTCATGGTTCGTAGCACAAGTGACACCCCAGCCAACATTTTTATTCACTTTAATAAGTTGCAATTTGATTAACTGTACTCTTCAACGATATGAATTGATTGTATAAAATGCAGAGATTTCTTCTATGTGAACAAAAGTGGAGGCCATATACGTACAACAAATCGGTATAGTAGAACTATGTGATTTACGACGAATTTTGATCTCATCAGAAGCATTATACAATCATCTAGCTTATAATTTTGAGTTTATATATGATCAACTTTACAATCACACATGAAGGTTTATGCAGCTTAAGATCCCCAATGTTGTAACAAGTATTTTTTTAAAATAATATGAAAATAAAAAATCAGGATGAAATTTACATAATTATGTTATAAGACACAGCTACGTCCACACTGGTAGATATGTTTTTCATGGGTGAGGTTGGAGTTACTGGAACATCAATTATTAAAATTACCTGCTACGATTTTCTTCCAGTTTCGAACCTGAGATCTTCGTATTCCCAGCATAGCCGCTATGTACTCATCTATTTATACACTGTCAAGCAACGATTATATTTGATCATTTTTATCGCATTGTGATTACGATCTAAAAATACCATAATCCAACCTAAATATGGCACTCCTATGATACCTTCTATACCTGTCAAATCATAACCTACATTCTGTACTCAAGCCATTTTTTATTGCTCAAATATTGAACTAGTCTGGCAGAGAATTTGCGAAGTGCTATAAGGAGGTGACTATTTTTTTGAACGATTTTGCAGTTTAATCCAATTGCAAATTAATTTCTATACAATGTTTAAATTTTTTTTTATTATTCAGCATGTACAATTTTGTTTTAAGTTGTAGTGGACTAATAAATAACTTCAAGTCAACATTGTATTTCGATCACAGATTTGCATTCTATGTAAACTTTTTACAACAAAACATAATTTTTACTTGCACTATTTGTAATTTTGATTTAGTCTGTCATTATTTGTAATTTTTTGTAAACTTTTATATACGATTGCTGGTTTGCTGGGACCTTTACAGCTGGTCGAGTAATCCCGCGTCCTTCAGAAAGGCCAGTAACATTTCTTCTCGGGCGGTGTCGTTTGCAAGGATCTCTCTAATGGAGAGCGGTAGGTCGGCTAACTCTAGACAGTTCACTAGAAAGTGTTCCACAGTGGTTCGGGTACCACATGTAACGCATGTTGGTGGGGGAACACGCGATACGGCGTGAGCATGATGTCGTATCCATGTCCGGAGTATTTTTCGCTTCAAAGCGTCTTCTCCTATCAATAGTTCTCAACAGACTGAATCGGATTCGCTCTTCAGTCGGTTTGCCTGCCGCAAAATACATCCACACACTCGCTTACGTGTGTTCGATTTCTGTGGTCATTGCATGACACGCTGCAACACACACAGCTGTACTCACTCTTGTATTTCTGTCGACCAGTCAATCCCTTTCCTTCTCACAAGGCATATATAGAGCAACTCACACATCAATGAGACTGCTGCATGTTCTTACCCTGTTGCATGCACATTCATACCGATATACATGGTTCATTAAGGTGGGAATGTATACTTTTTACTCACATATTCTAATATTGGAATGATATTTCTTATAATTTTCGGCTTTAGATAAGTTATTTCTCTTCCAACAATATCTTATACACTACACATGAGAGACCTTCGTATGCCCTAATCTGAGCCGCGACAGTACTCGTTGTTCCCTCCTATCAGTCCGGTCTGTCCAGCGGTCGGGTGAGCCTTTGATTCGCAAAAGGTGTCCGGTGCTGCCACGCTAGTGGCGTACGAAGGCTTCGTTAATCCCTGACTTCAGCTGGCCCAAAATATCTGCGGTCGGGACGAGTCGAGTGAGACGTCGGCTAGTGTGTCTTCTCCTGGCCGCCAGACGATCAGCCTTTTCATTACCGTCGATGCTGCAGTGATGGGGACCCAACAAATTGTGGTGAGTGGGTCATACTCGGCCTCGATGGCCTGGATGAAGGGGTGGCAGGATTTCCCCGACTAGAGGGCGGATTTGACCGCCAGAGAGTCAGACAGTACAACGACGGGTCTATCTTCCGGTTTCTGTACCAAGGCAAGCGCGATGGCTGACGCTTCGGCAGAAAACACCGAGCATGACGGTAGGCGAAAGAAGAGTCCTTCCCCTATTCCGCTCACTCCTATTCCAACCTCATCACCGCTCTTGGAACCATCGGTGAATATCCGCACGTGATTTTTATACTTTGTAGCCATCAGTCGGTTATATTTGGCCCTGGCCTCACTACTGGCAGCGCTGGCCCCCAGCTCTATTGGCAAGCTTGTGTCAAGATTGGGTCCGCGGTCGTGCCAGGCCCGGTCACAAACTCGGTGTAGACGAATCGCGATGAATCTCGCAGACCGTCCGTAACAGAAAGTCATCTCCGGCTGACCGCTCCAAAAATCCCAGTACTCTTCTGGCGAAGGTGAGTGCAGCTGCCCAACGAAGGGGTAGGGTCCCGGCCTCCACGCAGGCCGCTTCAGCAGGCGTGCTGGGGAGCAAGCCAGAAGCAGCGCGAATTGGCCCGGGATATAGAGGGCTTAAAATGTTGATAAAGCCTGCCATATTACAGGACGTCAGCTCCACACCGTAAAATATCTTGCTGTGGATGAGTGCCTGGGTGTCCTTCCCGTCGCGACCAGCACGATGTCATCAGCGTACACGAACACGTAGATCCCCGCCGGTAGGTTGGCGAATAAGGAGTTCATGGATAGCAGGAACAGTGTAACGGCGAGGACTGATCCCTGGGGAACCCCGTTGTCCTCCGGAAAGGTGTCGGATTGGGCACCTCCGATTCCCACCCGAAAAGTGCGGTTAGATAGGTAGTCGCTCAAGAAGTGGCCCATGTTTCCAGTGGTTCTCCAGTTGGCAGTACTCCGTGACGCCACATGGTATTATAAGCCTTCGCCACGTCGAGTATGGCGATATCGGCGTGCAGGCCATCAGTTACGGATTGACGCACCACCTCTCCAAAGCTGGCGAGATAGGCACCTGTTCCTGCTCCACGTCGGAACGCAAACTGCCGTTGATACAGGAGTTTACGCTCCTCCAGTAGGTCCATCAGCAGTCTGTTAACCATTCGCTCCATTGTCTTAGCAAGGCAGGGGAGCAGGCTAATTGGGCGGAAGTCATCCGACGTTCTGGTCCCCTGGCATCGTTTTGGGACAGGAATTACTAGAGCTTCCTTCCATGAGGCGGGCCTCGGTTCACCATTCCAAATGCGGTTAATGCTGTCTAATATGGCCCACTTGGCTACCGGCGGGGAATGTTGCAGTAGGGGATAGCCAACATCGTCCAGTCCGGCAGACTTACCTTGTACCGATTCCAATGCTGCACGCAGTTCACTTCCGGTGAAAGGCCGATTGTACACTTGCCCTGAATCGGGTTCGAAGAGGACGAGGCTACTCTCAGCCCTTTGCTTGATGCGTAGGAACGCAGGTGGAAGAGCGGCGTCTGTAGACAAGGAGGCGAAGTGCCTGCCTAGCTCGTGACCGATAGTCGTGGGATCGAGCGTCGTGCACCCGTCAACGGTAATTGCGTAGCCACTGTGTCGCCGCTTTCCGGGATTTTGGGATTTTCGCCCTCATTACACATCCACTCCCGCATGACAAAATGAGTTAGCAAGCAGATAACATTGAACTAATGCTGATTAGGCTAATTAAGCATGATATTTTTTTATTTCAAGTGTTTCACCGTCGACACAAAGCTCATCAAGTTCGTGGCTGGCATGCAAAGTGTACTAAGAATGTAATAGACATTTCCACAATCATGTTGAACATCATCAGCCACCGAGACATAGTTTAGAGAAATGGGAAAGGCACAATTGCACCGCTAGGTGAATTAAAACAGTTTTTTTTATAAAATATGCAGTTGGGGTAAGTCGTCGGTGATACACACGGGGCCAGTTAGCGATGCTGCTTACAGTGAAAAAAAATTGTAATCAAATATTTTTATTTCTAGAATTCACTCCAAAGCAAGAGATTCTTTTTCTTGTGTATCTCGTCAATGCAGGGGGCATTCACTTAAGCTAATCGTCTGAAGAATTTGATTATGAATATGCAGCACCCGTCGAAGTCGAAATATCGAGGTATTGAGACTAAAATGTGGTGGCAAATGTCGGTAAATATTCATTATTAATAACCCTGAAAAAGGCAAGCAAAAATTGTGACTTGAAGAATCATCGCTCCTAAGACCCAATGCAAGCAAAAGCCTTTGATTTGTTGTTTTATCAGTGAGAGAATCAAAAGCCTGAAAACGCTCGATCATTTGTATTTCAAATTACAAGTTCATTGAAACCCCTTGCCTTTTTGAGGGTTAAACATGCATTAAGCACGTTTCATTAGGACCCCCGAAGTAATTGAACTTCAATTTGATTATTTACAAACTGAAAATATTCAATCTAGAAGACAACCGACGGACCGAACATGTCCTTAAAGTTTTAATTTTTATTCTAATTTACGAAATTGGAATGGAAATAAACACCGAAAAAAGTTGGAAAAAGTGAATCCATTGATGGCTAGGAACCAGTGGACCGATTGTCTGATCGGGCAAGGTGGAGACACAAATAACTCGGATAAAATTGACAATACATTGCTTCATGGCATCACGAAGGACGTACTGTGACTCGAACCTCTAAACAGGACACTGCGCTGCGAAATGCTTAAATTCAAGTTCTGACGTTCTTAAATTTACCTGTTCTTGCTTAACGATAATTCACCATGAAATTTGCTTTTTTTGTAGCTACATCTTTGTGGTACAATTCAGACAATATAATTGTTATTAATTGTTTACACAATTGTATTTTATATACTAGATATATAATGTCATGTAAGAAAGGTCACTCCCCCGCGTTCCACAAAGATAATGTTTTGTAAGAATGTTCCTTTAAGGTTGGACAGAAAATGGGCAGAAATCGAAAACAAAAAAGCAGTTTTTTTCCACACCTTGTGTAAGAACTTTATAAAAATTAATCAGCTTATGTAGAATGTTGTTGCAGTATGTATTCTGCCATGAGTGCATAGAAACAAATCATCGCAGCACACTGGTACAAATCTTAGGAGACAAGCATGAGCGCGTCGCGATGTACCGTCTCATGCGCTGTCTCATGAGGCAAATTCGCTCGAACCTCGCTCTAGGTCCAATGCGATGCGAAAAATATAACTGTACGTACATTAAATTTCTATGCGCTTGCTATATGGTCGCGCTCAAAAAAATTCTCATCTTTTGTGATACCTCTCCTGCTCTTAGAAAAAAACATGCAGCACAAAACTGTTTGCTGCGATCTCTCTGTCGCATTTGCGGACGCATGAGTAGTTGGGAAGACTGCTTTCAGCATAGTTCCTCAGCCTGGCATATAGGCCGGTAGGATACTGGATGGCTGACGGATCTTCCATCTATCCGGAAAATTGCCATCGGTGCCACGTTGGGGATACCGTCCGGACCGGGAGCTTTCTTCGCGTTCAGCCCTTTTGCCCCTATAAGGAGGTCGTCGTTGGAGACTCGATTGTCACCAGCATTTCCACCATCTGCATCGACGTACAGTGTAGGTGGCCATGCAGTTGGATCGTGCTTCGAGAAAAGACCCTCCACGATAATTTTCAATTCGCCAGCGCACACTTCAGTTGGCGTCGTTGAACCCTTGATCTTGGCTATCACGACAGTGTAAGCGTTACCCCAGAAGTTAGCGTCTACTTCTCTGCACAGATCCTTGTAGCAGGTGGACTTACAAAGCACTGGCTCGCGTTTAAAAGCGGCCCTAGCCGCCCGGTATGTTACTTTACACTTTTCTCTGTCTGCCTCTGATCATGCTCTCTGAGCGCGTCTTCTGGATTTTAGGCAGACAACACGGAGGATGCTGAGCCTTTCGTTTCGCCAATACGCCGGACGCCGGCAGTTCCTCGGCTCCATTTTCCTCAGCATTGTTACATCACACGACCTCGCTAATGTTTCCGACAGCTCATCGACATTCGGATCTGGAGCGAGGCTGTCAGCCCGAAGTGCTTCCACAAAAAAAATCCTTGTCGAAGTCTTTTATTTTCCTCTTCCGCTCGCAGGTCCTTACTCTCCGCGTTACAATGCAATTCCGCCGAGCAATGGTGTAGTGCAGCGGTTCTCAACCTTTTTAGTACCACGGCCCCGTTAGAATACACCCTGGGTTGCTGCGGACCTCCACGGATAAACATCCATTTAGTATGCTATCAATATGTTATTTTCAGTTTGTTAGTAAACAAACCTAGAAATTTCAATATGCGCTCGGAAAATATATTTTTCTTCGCGGACCACCAGCAACGACTTCACGGCCCCCGGGTTGAGAATCACTGGTGTACTGGATCGCCTGGTGGTCGTTATGGGTGTACAGCTCACTAACCCGTCAATGCATGTTATCCATCAGCGAGGCGCTGCGTCGATGATGAATTCCCGGCTGTCTTTACGGAATGTGCGGTACCTTCGTTGCACAGCCTTACATCCAACTTCGCCAGGGCTTCCAACGAGCTGTAACCTCTTGCGTTGGTCAACCTGCTAACCCACGCCACGACCCAAGCGTTACAATCTCCTCCTATAACCACCGGTGTTCGTCCGACTAACGAGTCCGTTAGTGCATCCAGCATCCGATTGTACTACTCTGGTGTCCGTCGTGGGGAGCATAACAGCTACAGACGAATACGCTGTTGATCCTAGCGATCACGAGCCTTCGTGTGCGCTATCCACCACCTCTTCGACACGGAAACCGCCTATCACTTCGATCGCCATCATCCTTGCACTATCCACCACCTAGTTACCGTTATCGGGAAGAACACGATACGGTCCTGCAATAATTGCAACGTCGCACTTCGTTTCTATTGTCGACTGCCACAACAGTAGCTGTGCAATGTCGCAATGATCACCATTAGTCTGCCTTCGCCTTTTTGCTCTCGGGGTATAAGAAGCCTCTCGTTATGCGGTCCTTTTCCCCCTTCTTTACTGCAGAGCAACTTGATTGACAGCTGCTCTTTCTCTCGGCTACATTGCTTTATCAATGCGCTCCTCACTTCGTCTTCCGTTGTGATCCCGTTTAGATTCCTGCGCTCGATCACCGTCTGTCTAAAGCTGTCGCATTCGCTTCTCCTTCCACCGCTGCTGTCACGAGTTCCCGATAGGTCGAGCTCTTGATCAATAGATCCTCCTCTAGCTCGAACAGTATCTCATCTTTCTGAGTGCGCCTGGTTGGTACTACGTTCTCCCCAGCTCCTTCAACTTAGTATCCTCTCTCACCCTTTTGAGGATCGCAGCGTACCTCACGGCTTCGTTTACTTTGACTCCTAAAGCATCCCCCATATACCTCTCCTGATGCGGCCGAAGGTCTTCTTTCTTCTTTTCATCCTTTTCTTTCTGTTCTTTTCCTTTCTCTTTTACGGTTCGCCATCTACTCTATATTTGTCGACTGTCCCGCTGTCTTTCACCAACCTTATTGGGCTTCTTCGGTTCCTCCTCCTCTCCTGGTGTTTCCCTCACTCTTTTCACAGGACGGGAATATTGGTCACCCTTCGGCGACTCATAGGCTTCTGTTTTCGCTATTTTCCTGGTATTCAGTGTCTTTTCACGAATTCGTAGAGCTCTTCGATTTTTTTGCCTCAGTTTCTTCACTTTAGGCAATTCAGACTGCTGTTCTTCTTGAGTGATGCTTCATTTCAGTGCACGCACCTGAAAGTCTTATTGGCGCCTTATTGGTCGTTTTACTGAGTCGGCGACCTCGGTGGGCACCTTTGACGGACGGGTACAACACCACACTTACTTCGTTAAAAAAATATTTTTGTTATTTTTGTCTCCTTCCATGCTCTTTAGGTCCCAACTCCAAGCCGCTATCTGCGCCCGTAGTAAGTAGTCGCCTTTATGTTATCCCATGGTTATTTTTACAAGCAGTGGGGTCGCATGCGAGGGTTGACACGTTCAGAGCCATATCGGCGTTAGTCAGGAACGTTCAACTGAGCCTAGTTCGACCGGCTAAGGTACCGGATGTACTTGGAGTTGTACTTACCAAAGTTTTACCGGGATAGGGGCAGCCAGTACCATTAGCCCACTCTTCGTTTCGGTGAAGTGTCACCCATCCTTACTAGGGTAGTGGATTGGTGTGGCTGTCGGTCCTTGGATCAAATTCGATGAAATCCTTACTTTTTATAGGTTTAGCAAAGCCCAACATTGCCTTACCCCACCATATCCTAGCAAGACTCTCCAACTCGCAGTAGATGCAGAGAAGGGGGTGTGGTTAAATCGCTGAACTCCTGTCTGTAGGGAAGTATACGCTGATACTTCTTTCTGACACACCTGATATTAAAGTACCTTGGCTGCTGGGCTCTCAGTGGAGAGGGAGACTGACTGCAAATAATAGAAGGCGCATGAAAAGACATCAGGATACAACGGAATGAACTCGACCGGTTTTATCGGACTTCGGGCCACTTCCCTACATCTGGCGACGGTAGACAAACGGTAAGCTCGTTGGATTGTTGAGTTCAAGGTGTAAGTGTGTTCATAGTGCTTCTGAAAGATAGCAATAATTTGTAATCTAAATCCTTCGTGTTCGAAAAGAAAATGGTATAGTGTGAAAAAAACGAACATAATCAGTATCAATTAGACGGTCACATCGCTTATATTTACAATTCTAATTTTGTTACTTTCTATTGAATGTGAATAATGAGTTTAGCCGGATTAGTATATGGAATTATTGAAATTACTTGAAAGTGTCCGGCAGCATGGGAAGGAAATGAATGTTACTGATCTCCGAAAACACCCTGCAGAAGTGTACAGGATGCATGCAGCTGATAGAACGAAAGTCGATCGCAAACCGAACCGTGCATCAAATCGATTTCAAACGAAAAGACCTAAACCGGATAAAGAGATGTCCACAAGGTAGTTGGGCATACGTCGAGAAGTGTCCTGCTAAAGGAAGAATTTTGATAGAAACTGAATCAAAAGCCCCCTTTATATCTAGGAAAACTGATGCCATCTGCTCTTTGCTAGCATAAGCCATTTGAATTTCTGTTGAGAGCAACGCAAGACAATCGTTCGTCCCTTTGCCTTTGCGGAAACCAAATTGTGTATCTGACAGTAAGCCATTTGCTTCAACCCAATTATCGAGGCGAAACAAGATCATTTTCTCGAACAACTTTCGGATACAGGACAGCATCGCAATCGGTCGATACGAGTTGTGGTCGGAGGCTGGTTTTCCTGGTTTTTGAATGGCGATGACCTTCACTTGCCTCCAGTCATGAGGGACAATATTACCCTCAAGAAACTTATTAAATAAATTCAACAAGCGTCTCTTGGCAGAGTCTGGCAGATTCTTTAACAAGTTAAATTTGATTCTGTCTGGCCCTGGGGCTTTATTGTTACATGATAAGAGAGCAAGTGAGAACTCCACCATCGAAAACGGTGTTTCGTTCGCGTTATTGTGAGGGGACGCGGCGCGGTAGATCTTCTGTGCCGGGGCGGAATCCGGACAAACCTTCTTGGCAAAATCGAATATCCAACGGTTTGAATATTCCACGCTCTCATTAGTACTGTTTCGGTTTCGTAAGCGCCGGGCCGTACTCCAAACAGTGCTCATCGATGTTTCTCTCGTTAGTCCGTCGACGAACTGGCGCCAGTAGCTACGTTTTTTGGCTTTTATCAAACTCTTCATGCGCGTTTCCGCCATCGCATACTGTCGGTAGCTAGCTGGCAGCCCGTCGTCCCGGAAGGTCTTATACGCAGCGGCCTTCTCCGCGTACACGTCTGAGCACTCTTTGTCCTACCATGGATTTGGAGGACGCCCGCGTGAATTCGCGTCTGGTACGCGTTTAGTCTGAGCCTGAATCGCGGTATCGAGAATCAAGCCAGCCAGGAACCCGTACTCTTCCTCCGGAGGAAGCTCTTGAGTGCACTCGACTTTGTCGGATATCGCGGACGCGTAGCTCTTCCAATCAATATTTTGTGTGAGGTCATACGAAACATTGATTGTATTCGGTGGCCCTGAACCGTTAGCAATATTAATTACGTTTGCAGATGGTCGCTGCCGTGGGGATCAGAGACTACTTTCCACATGCATTCTAACCGCTGCGATGTCGAGCAGAGGGACAGATCTAAGGCGCTCGGTCGCGCTGGAGGGGCAGGAATCCGTGTCATTTCACCCGTATTCAAAATAGTCATATTGAAGTTGTCGCAAAGCTCATGGAGTAGGGTAGATCGATTATCGTCATGAAGACAACCCCATGCCGTGCCGTGGGAGTTGAAGTCACCTAAAACTAGCCTCGGTGCGGGGAGGAGTTCCGCAATATCGCAAAGCCGTCGGTGGCTAATTAAGGCTCTAGGGGGGATGTAGGTGGAAGCAATGCAAAGTTCTTTGCCTTTAATTCTGGTTTGGCAAGCGACAACTTCAATGCCTGGTGTCGAGGGGAGGTCGATCCGATTGAAAGAATAGCACTTTTTGATCCCCAAAAGTACTCCTCCGTAAGAGTCTTCTCGATCCTAGCGAATAATATTAAAATCGTGGAAGTGTAGGGTTATTTCTGAAGTGAGCCATGTCTCGCATAGGGCAAATGCATCGCATTTCAAATTATTTAGTAAGATTTTAAACGAATCGATTTTCGGGATAATGCTTCTGCAATTCCACTGTAGAACAGTGATTAAATCCTTGACCTCGTTCGATGAATTAGCCATCGAAGGATACAATCGCTGAAAGGAGGGGCCATTTCGCAGTGAACTGCATCAAGAATGTTTTTACTGCGGGGAGAAAGCTTATCAAGATACTTTTAAGGGGGTCAGAAATGTTTAACGCTGTAAGAATACGGTCCACAATGTCAGAGAAATTTATTAAGCCAGCGCTGTTTTCTTTCTCTGGCTGAGATATGGGAACACATGGGGTTTTTGATGTTCCTGGAAGTGCTGGGAACTCCTTTTCTGAGCTCAGGTTACTGAGACCGGGAGCGACTTGCTTCGGTTTTGCACCAGTACTTCCTTGAGTAGTTATTTTAGGGGGACCATGAAGAGACACCTTCTGGCCTTTACGACGAAGCTTGGAAGAGGAAATGTTCTTCCTTTTTCTACTACTTCTAGGCACAGCAGATGTTCCCTCCTGGGGTTCATCACAGTCGCCTTCGTCAGTAGACAAGTTGGTATAGATGTTCGTAGAGACAGGTGGCGTAGCTATCTTAAGCATTTCTGCAAAAGATCGCTTAGAGCGTCCCTGAAGGGAACGCTTAAGATTTTCCTCGCGCTGTTTGTACGGGGGACATGAAGGGAGATCATGTGGGTTTCCCCCACAGTAGAGACACTTTTCGACATCTCTACCACAGGAATCATCCGTATGATTCCCACCGCATTTCCCACAGCGGGCTTTATTGCTACAATGGGAGGCTGTGTGTCCCAATTGTTTGCAATTAGTACAGTTCATGACCCGCGGCACAAAGAGGCGAACAGGTAGACGAACCTTGTCAAAGAGGAGGTAATTGGGCAGGGCAGAGCCGGCGAAGGTCACCCGATAAGGGTCTGAGTTAACGTATATTTTCTTGCCGTCAGCTGCGACTGATGCTGAATGCAAACGTTTGCATTCCAGTATCTTCACTGGCTTAAGCATGGGGTCTTTGAAACAGCCAGTCCCATATTTTAGCAGGTCCTCGCAATTCAGACTCGAATCGGAAACGAGCCCACTGACTTCAACCCTGCTAGCTGGAATATACACCCTGTACTCCTTCGTAAAGGGCTCGTAGCCAGCAATATCGTTTGCCTGAGTTGAACTGTTAACCACCACCCGAAGCTTATCAGGGCGAATTTTCGATATTTCTGTCACGGCCGAATACCGATCCGCCAAAACTCGAGAAATCTGCAACAGATTCAAACACTTTTTTCTTTGGTCCGAAAGAAGATCACAAATGGCCCGGTGGCCGAGCTCGGATATACCTTGAGCCGGGGAACCGATTTTATTTCGACGTCCCTTGAGATGAACCGCCGTCAGGGGAAGTCATTTTTGCACGGGCCTATTGCCCAGTGCACGTTATTAAGACAAACAAGAAGGGGAAACGTAAACTAATACTTAGCTTGTGTAGGTAACGGTATCCAGACGGCTTACTAGAAGAACATTGCTTCACTTATCACTGACCGGCTAACGGTACTCAGAAACAGAAACACAAAAGAAGGGGAAAAATACTGAAATCTCAACTAGGCGTAGAGTGTGCAAATAACCTTGAACGCGGATTAACACTATTTGTCTCTATAGAGTGTACGGACCGATGACAAAAGACTTCTATCTCGACTGAGTGCTCGATAACGAATGTCGTTACTATTTGTTCGTCCACTTCGGGAAAAACGTACAATAGAAGCGCTGCTCATCTAAAAGTATTGTCAAAGATTGGTACTTCAGAAATGAGTCTGGATGATAAAGGTCAAGGAACCGTGCAACTTATACCCAGTACTAGCTAAAAACTGACACCTACTGCGGATACCTTGCCAGTTACCACATAAAAAGACAGAGATTTGAGTCTAGTCGAATGAGAGACTATGTTACGTATTGAGGCTAGTTAACTACACATAATTTAAATATTGAAAGGTGTAGGGAACTATACGCTAAATAAAGATACCTCTATCACAATGATTTGATACTTATTTCTGACACACCCGATATTAAATCACCTTGGATGCTAGACTGTCAGTGGAGAGACTGACTGTGAATATTAGAAGACGCATAAAAGACACCTGGATACAAGGGAAGGAACTCCACCGGTTATATCGGATTACGGGCCACTCCTCTGCACTGTCCTCGTGTCCCTGCTGCCCGCGAACGAGACAATGTGAACGGATCTGTATGCACCATCCTAGTAAGGGACGGAGCTAGAATTTTTTCTTGGAGAGGGTCTTAAATTCCGATTTTGAAATGAGCATTGTGCAATTGTAATACGTAAGTGAACTGTTTTTGTGTTTGAAACTATTTTAAAATTTAAACTAATTTAAAATTTCTCAACAAGTTGAGGACTTTCGTGGGAGGGGTCCGGACCTTCAGGACCCTACCCCCAGATTCGCCCCTGGCAGCCTACAACAGGCAGCCAAAATGGGTCACTTTTCCCATCTTCAGAATCGCGTGCTGATGCTGTCTGGAATTGGTTCACATCGATCATTGATCGACGGCTACTACCGATATTCGGTGCTAGATTGGCCGAAAATAAATCAGAAGTGGAACACAAAATTAAGGAATATACTCAGGTAATCTCAAACCAGATTGGCAAAAAAGCCACAAATCATCAGGTCCGACGATGGCGGTGAACATTCAAGCGAATCCTTTGGAAAATTCCTAAGAAAGGATAGTGTTGTCCAACAGCAAACTGTTCCTTATATCCCTCAACAGAATGGTGTAGTAGAACGGAAATATCGCTCACTAATGATTATGATGCGGTGTCTGCTCACAGCGTGTCAACTTTCAACGAAATATTGGGGGAAAGCGGTGATAACGGCCAATTTCTTACTGAATCGGCTACCGCCATCGGTAGTTCCCACGTTCTATGGACTAGATTCCCGAGCAAACGTAAAGTCCATAATACCCCCATACTCATGGGGTTGGACATGGGTGTTTGAAATGGGTTCAACCCACAAAAACACCATCGTCATGGTCCGGTAGATCCCATAGAAAAACCATGCGTTGGTATTTTTATGGGTTATTGAGACCATTTAATGGTGTTTTAAAGGATGCGAAAATCGGCACGGACCATGTTCATGGTCTTTTCAAGGGGCTGTGTGGTGTTTGAACCCATGAGTATTTGCTCGGATTACCATACTACAAACATCTACATGTTTTTGGTAGCGATACATTGGTGTACGCAAGTGCGACATGAAGCCGAAAAAGACGATTTTCGTTGGATATAAAGAAAACCGAAAAGGGATTTGTTTCCTGGACAAAATAACCAGCAGGACCACTGCAATATTAGTATCATTTAGTCCTTCAAACCGAACTATTTAACGAAGCATGCTTCCTAAAAACGACACTGAATTAAAATGGGAATCTTGGTCGATTTCATTAATTTATAGTTAACTGCTGTATTATTACTCACATCCTTTCGTCGGAATGATGACTGTCTGCCCCTGGTTGATCGAGTTTTCATCAAATTCGTCACTGTGCTCCGATCGTCCAGTAGCTCGCTGATCACCACGCTTAGCCTGTGGCTTAACGTGGAATGAATATTTGGTTGCCATCCGGAGATTTTTTACCGTCATTGTATATTGTTTACTACTCCTGGAATGGACACGGAAATAAGTAAAATCCTCAGTTTCAGTCTAAACCCGACCCGGCTTACCCGCTATCGTCCGAGTTATCGGTTAGTATTTTCGAGCGGCACCGGTGCGGACCCCAGTTCTGAAGCTCACAATAGTGCACACTGAACGATCGACCCTGCCGTCTGGTGGTGTGTTGTCGATCATCAGAATAATCCATTTCACTGCTGTCCATCGATCCGACCTCCCAGGTTAGGTTTACCGACTTGTAGTCTGGTTCGCCTGATAACGATCGAACTTCTGCAATAAAGGGGTAAGAGAAGGGAGCAAATTATTTTTTGGCTAAGGCTTATTCAGTTTATATTCTATTATTGTCATGTTAGTTAAAGTACAAGACTTGTGTCCATATAAGGCTACGGCCAAAAAATTGAAGCTGACAGATGTGAGTTTCGATCGAATAAAAGAAAAAAAGAAAAACCTGTTGTATAAAATATGTTACGAATACTAAGATATAAAATCAAAGCAGTAGAATATTAAGTCTTTATTGTAAGAAATTCTCATAAACGTCTTCCTCGGACACCTTATCTCTGGCATCCTGTATTTTGGCCAGCCGTTCGTCGGCCAATTTCTGCATTTGTCCCAGTAGATTCGAGTGGGGTTCAATCAGTAGCTGAAAATCAGCATAAGATAGTTTGTACACTTCACATGCCTGCAGAGCCACCACATTCGCCGTCCGTTTCTGGTCTCTCTTCATCAGCGAAATTTCCCCAAAGTGAGCACCGTCCACCAGGTGCCCTAGCTCTTTACCCGCAATCGAATAAACTGCAGCCGTTCCGCTCGCGATGAAATACATGGCATCACCAAATGTCCCCGCTTGTATGATAACATCATTTTCCAGGAAAACTTCCATCTTCAATCGATCCACAATATCCTCAATCAATGCATGCGGTAGATTTCGAAACAGTTCCACGTTCTTCACCAAATGCTGACACGTTTCCATTCTGATACTGCGTCTCAAGTTGTTCGAAATCGTGTTTTGAATTTCTTCCTCGTTGAAATACCGCATCCGGTATCGGTTAGCGAAATGACGCAGCATCTTGTCTTTCGATTCCGCATCTAATCGTTTATTGTAAGCGAAAGCATTCAACTCGTTAACAATCTCATCATACTTGGTCTCGCTTAGATCGTAGGAAACAATCATTCGAATAAGTTGCAGCATGAGGTACGTTAACCAGACCCATCCGGTGAATACCAAATATGACGATAGTAAGGAATTTGTGATATTCGGTCCAGCCGATTCCACGTGAACCGATTCCAATGCCACGTGAATGGAGTCCATAATCGATCGAATGTACATCCCTAGCAAGGTTTCATTGTGTAGTGCGTTATTCATTTTCATTCTCAAGTATGTCTGATCGTTTATTTCCATTGACGTTTGGAACATTCTGACGAAAGGGCTTTCACGATTGGATGCTGGATCATGTTGAATGAAGCCCCTTACATCATGGTGACGGTATACTGCCTTGTGAAGATCGGTCAAAAATAGACCCATCGTGTGGTATGTATTGTTCAATTGGGGATGTTCATCAAGAGTTGAGTGCATCGCAACTAGCGGAAAGATGTCACCGATGCAGGATGTCCAATGAAGTACGTAAATCGTTCCTAAGATTAGCTTCATTGTAGTTACCTTATTTTCGCCAGCATTGAAGAATTTTGGTATGACTTCAAAGTAGTGATTTATATCTCTGAACCGGAACAGGTGGACCGCATACAGGAACAAAATGAAGATCAAGTAGAACAGTGGTTTTGCTTCGTAATAGCTCTCGTTCAGTTTGTGCAGAAACAAAATAAAAGGAAAGGCTCCAAGCATATCGTACACCATCCGAAAGTATCGCAGGTAGTTCCACAGAATTTTCCTAGGATCAAGCACAACCTCTTTCGTGTCGTTTACCACATATCCGGTGAAACATTTCATGATGACCTCCGCAGTCAAGATCACGCAAAGCACCATATCAAAACGAATAATTACCGGGAAACGTCGGACATCAATGTAGATCAGATAGCTCACCACAAAAGACAGTGTTAGCATGTGAACCGTTAGAGTGATGAACATCACTATATCCCAGTACTTGCGGAAGGCACTTAGCGGATGAATAATACATGCGGGGTAGTCTTGAACCAGTCGTTTGTTCTCGTTCGCTATCTGGGCGAAACTTTTGAAATAGGTAGGCGTGTCCGGGTGCCCCGGCGAAAGAAGGGTCAGTTTACGCAAACGACGTCGAATCCTGGCGTACACCGATGTGTCCGGTCCGATTGGGGTTAGATTCGTTCCGGAATCGTGTGGTAGATTACAATTGTGACCTTCGGAAATGCCTCGCATCGCGATGGAATTGGTTGGTTCGTTGACA
This sequence comes from Topomyia yanbarensis, assembly GCF_030247195.1. Lineage (NCBI taxonomy): Eukaryota > Metazoa > Arthropoda > Insecta > Diptera > Culicidae > Topomyia > Topomyia yanbarensis. Next base: position 467,682,066 of record NC_080671.1, read on the forward strand.
GTTTAACTTGATAGAAAGATATCACCGGTTGCTGCGATGGGCGTTGATGGCGAGTGCGGTGTGCTTGGGTGTTCCATTGCACAGTGATTCCTGGTCGCACAAAATTTGACAATAATCCAAAAGGCGTATGTAAATGTTTATTTGAAAACATCTTTGATTTTGGGTGTAATGGGGGGCGAATGTCAAATTTCGGTCTGCAAAGTTTATGACTGGTCCCTAGAAATTGCTTGCTACTGAATATCGTTATCATGGCCAAATATTCTATAGCCCATATTTTTCGCGCAAGCCTTAACATTCGCGTTCGAAAAGTTCAAACGATGCATTGTATGATCAATGAAGACAAGATGCCAACTTCAGAAACACCAAATTCTCAACAAATCATAACATAACAATTAGGCATTTTTGGCATTGATTCTGCTGCTCGAACAACTCCTTTTTGATTTTTTTTTAAAACTTGTGAGTATGTAGCCCAAAAACTGTTAAATAATGGAGGCGGCTGCATAAAGTTTATATAAAAAATATAGCGAATCGATTTTGTGAGTAAAACAAACATTTCTCGACGCGTTAATATAAAAATGTAGTGCCGGTACTGGAATGATTTTATAAAAAAAAAATTAAGAACACCAGAATGACATAAAATGATAAAAATATACCTTTATTGGTAAGCTTTTATATTCTTTAATCTACCTTTTTATCTCGCCCATAGCAGAGGCAAAAAAATACTTTGTTGAAGTTATCAATAAACCAAGCAATCAAGCTCTACTGCTTTGTTGCTTATCCACAGCACAAACAGTACAGAATCGTTCCTCCAGACTGAGTAGTGAAATCAGAAAACCACAGAAATTAAACAAGAGTTACCATTGCGACTGGCTTTAAACAAATTCGCAGTTGACCAAATGTGCGCTTGGTGGAACAATTCCTAATGGTGATTACTGCGATAATCCTCACGGAAGTGGCTACATCGCGGGCATAATGCGTTACTACCAACGTTCACAGAAGTTTAACCGAGGTTGGAAGCGTCATTATGAAGAATTTCATGCAACACAACATCGAATACAATGACGTTTGTGCCAAGATTCCCGCGTATCATGATGATGATGATGAAATCAAAGTACGTCGATTTGCACCGAGCACTAACTTGGAGTTAGTGGAGGATTCATATTCCTCATTACCTTGGCTTCGAATGCAAGTCATATATAATCAAACAACGCTGATCACAAACTCAGATCAGATCTCTATGTGCCCTTTTCGGATCGAGGATAGGTACTAAGTGGGCATTCGTTTTTTATAGATTAATATTTAACAGCAAAATGTACATAGGCGTGAGTTTGGCCCGAAGCTTGTTATGTTGGCATGCAGTGAATAATGGGAAATGAATTTTTATTCTGTACATGTAAATGAATACATGAATGAAAGATCGTTATATTTATTTTCGAATTAATAGTTAAAATATCTGTTTACATGCAACGGGAGTTATATTCGTTAATCTTCTATTGCCACCTTGCTGGTCGATTGTTGAAACAGGCCCGAAGGTTAGGTTAATTATGTTGCTCATTAAAAGCTTAGCATAGTACCGAAAATACCGGTGCTTATATTTATTCAGCACCGGTATTTCGGTACCAAGAATGGGTCGGTATCTTCGGACTCGGTACCAGAACCATAGCTGTGAATCAGTTTTCCTTGCAAACAAAGAATTTTTGGTGGAGACTAGTATTTTAGAAGAAGCGAGTTCGAGTTGAACTTTGAAAAAAAAATTGTTCCTACTCTTACTAGATTTACCCTGAAAAGGACCGTTGGTAGCGACAAGGACGTGTACACGAATGACGAGAAATGCATTCAAACCATACATTTTACGCGTGTCACACATCATCTAACAATTGAAAAATGTTTTCGCTCGCCGCATGATCAGTAAACAACCAGCTTACAGAATTGTTGCTTTAATGAAATCAGTTTCTTTATTTATAGTATATGTACATACTACGGAATTAGTCACAAGATTGTTGTGCATTTTCCCGTTCATATAGTTATTTCTGTAAGTAAAACGGTAGCTATTCACGTTAAAAAATCGTATAATATTCCAGCCAAAAAATTTTGAACGGGGCCCCATATCAAAACGTGAGAAGCATCATTTTTCAAAATTTAGAAAATAATTGCAAGCTTTCTCACACGTTTTCACAGTTTCATGCCAACAGAAATGTGATCCTCAAAGCTATAGCAAAGATCGTGGAGTAAACTAGATCGATTATCATTGAAAAGACATTCAGTACCGTGAGAACTGAAGTCCCCGGTGTCGGGAGAATATATACGCAACAGAGCCTAAAATTCTTATACCTATTCAATGAACGACGAATTTCAGAGAATTCATCTTCGTCCTTTCCCTGCCTCTTTCGTCACTAAATGCATGAAAAAATAAAACAATAAAGGCGATGTCCCCTCCTCTCTCGATTCTACGAAAACGATGAGCAGGAGCAGTGACTTTCGTTTTCCTATGAAAATCCGAAGTTACAATTTCGTTTTGATGCATGCTCAGTAATTTGCGATTCTCATTCATTAAATGAAATTAATGCAATGTGCATCTAATAATGCAACTAGAACATAGTTAGAATGAGAAATATGCACACCGATCAGGCTTCCGTTTTACAATACAATTATTAGCTCGCAAATCTACAGAATCGAGCATCGACAAATAAATATCATTGCTAGTGTATTTTCGTTTCCCCAGCAGTAAGTTCCATTTCGAGGGCATCAATATCATTCTGAATCTCAGAGCGAAAACGAGCGTGCGGAGAGAATAATGAAAATGCTCTGCTACATGCTTGCTTTGTCCTAGCCCGTTATCTCATTTTCGATTTCGCAAAGTGCTAAGTGTATGGAAAGAAGCTTCGTTCTTTCGTCAGTTTTGCCTGATTTTGGCAAATGAAAAAAAAAACATTTTCCGACTCTGATACGCAATATCGTTTAAATTGAATTGCTAGTTGAAACGTAGAATCAATTGGGATTTTTTTCGTGCCTGGCAGTGCTGGAAACTCCCTGTTTGATCTCTAATTTCTAAGACCAGAAGCCGTTCGCTTCGGCTTTGTGTCAGTGCTTTTTCGAGCTTCTCAAAAGAAAAAAATTAGCGTTCACGAGGAATCTCATCTGCCCATAGTTTTTCAGAGTAGTAATAGGCATGATCAGTGATCATTGATCACACGGAGATCATGAGAGTCACCAAAAGAGCGTAACAATCAGTCTTTAGTATTTTTGCAAAACAATGCTTAGAGCGCTTTTTGTGGGTTTTTATCTTAATGATTCTCTGCGCACTTGCCACGCTAGGCTTTATTGCTACAATGGTTCATTTGGTTGTAAATAGTGCAAAGCGCGACACGCGATACAAATATCCGAAAAGACAGACTAATCTTGTCGAAGAAGTCGTAATTAGGCAAAGCAATCCCACCAAAGGTCACCCGATACGAGTTTGAGGGGATATATTATGTAAACCCGTCCTGTGCCAGTTCCACTAAAAATTTTTATTCATAGCCAACCCGATCACTCCATACATGACCAACTCGAATCGATTAAAACACCGTCTATCTCAACTATGTGAACGGGCATGTAGATGCGGTAGTCCTTCATAAAAGACTTGTCGTAAATAATGCTTGTTCTATAGAGGATATCATATTTATGGGCATATTTAGACGAACTTTCGAAATACCTGTCACGGTTGAATTATTCTGCGTTGGCTCTTTTGAAATCTTTAGAATATGTAGATTACCTTCGACCCGAGAGTGTGTATGAACAGGAGTCGGAGTCTTCGATGGCGAATATTGTTTCATTTCACCGTCAGCTGGGTCTTATCCAAGAGAATTCATTATTGCGTGGGTCTTCAGTCCAGCTAAAAGTGAAAACTTAAAGAATACGAAAGAAGAAACAGAAATAACGGGAGATATAAAAAACTGAAAAACGAGTCACAGGATAGTGGAGCAAAATTGTGATTGCCTATCTGTACTCGATGTGCGGAAGTATGCTATCGAATTTATTAGCAACTGGCAACCTGACCTTTTATCACCAATAAATCTAGCATCTTTGTTTCAGTCACCCGGACAATGTTTGGGACATAACTGGAACGGCATTTGGACAATACACCAATCAGGCCACAGCTCTCAAAATTGTCTCCTAGCTTTAACTGATTTCTCCGCTATACAGTTCAAGATTTGTGGCTAAAATTAATATGAAATGAACGCCAGTCCAACACGAACGAGCTTCGGTTGAATCTTTTGGATATTGGGTTTTTCGGTGTTGTTTACAAGTTTCCAGCCATTGGAATTAAATATATCTGTTCGGTTTACTCAAACATAGGAAATCATTCATTCTTATAATTTTCTTTGAAACTGTTTTAGGTATTATTATTTTTAGAGTTTTCCTACTGTTGCTGGTTTCCCAGACGGGCTCCACTAAGCTTTTCTAAACCTTCTTCCTTGAGTACTATGGCTCTTAATATTGAAAAATATTTCACACCTTCCAGTCCCTTGCTAACTAAATGTCGTTACAATATAAAAAGGAAAAAGATTGACTAACTCTTAGTCGTTAATAAAAAAGGAAAAGAAAAAAAATTAAGATTACGGTTCAGATGTGCGGGCGTAGGGACTTCACGGTCGCGTGTATCATCGCGAATGGCTCGAGCATTTACATGTTAACGTGATCGAGTGCGTGGACGTTTGCATATCGCGTGTGGTAGTGTGTATGCAATTCGATTTTATAACGATGTGGCCATTCGCATATTCGCGTGTGTTCTTGAATAATCGCGCCGGCCATAAATCTGATACTAATTTTCAGTGTGCGGTCCAGATACTAGAAGAGAGAGAGACTTCCCCCATCCCGAAAATTTCGCCATGAAATGTTTTATCTAGGCGACATTTTTTTTTGATAGCGACTGTTACGACGAGGTCCCCCGTTCGACATGCTTTACTCGACGCGGCGACTCATCGATCGTCCACAGCGGTGCGGCAACTGTCAACCAGTCGCAGAGTCAAGATTAACTGTCGTCCAAACGTCATCGGCTGGCAGCAGGCCTTTTTCTTTTCGGATCCAACAGCTTAAGTGAACAGACCGTAAAATTAAGATTTATTCATTCTCGTATTTATAAATATTATATTATTTCTGCATTACGCAGTTACACAGATCACCTAGATACTTACTGTAAGTAACAGCACTGATTTATATTTTACAAAATTTCTAATTAAAATTAAAAATGTAGACGTGTGATCAAGGTGACGTACACCGGCCGACCCACTTCCACATGGTCGTTTGAGCACCAAAATTTGTAAGTAGGATACATAGAGATTATATGAATCACACTAAAATAAAGAAAATTTACAGCTTGAAGCTTACAACGATTAAATAGTGTTGCTATCTTGGATTTGGTCAGTCACAGCGATATTCCCCTCAACATTCTTCAAGAAATTTTGATTGAGGTTAGGAATGATGGATGATCGTGCCAACACGCGTGCTGACATCACCGAACACAACTGTCAATCCTGCGAACGTCCGGATGCGGCAGAAAAAGAAATGGTTCAATGCTGTCTATGCCTGTTGTGGGAACACTTTGGCTGCGCAGGGGTTGATGATATGATTAAAGAACCTGGTGTCAAATATGTTTGCACTACTTGCAGCAGCAAACAGAAAACGTCCGCCTCTACGTTCACCAAAGAGCTACTTAAACCTTCCACCCGCTCTGACCGACTAACTCGGGCCGGATCCCAACGCAGCAAGCAACACTCGAATGCTAAAGGGAGCGCCATTTCCAGCAATCGAGCCGCTCTGGAGGAACAACTGAAGATGGTAGAGCAAGAACAGCTTCTGCGGGAACAAGAACTGGAGGAAAAGAAGGAGCTTAAGCGACTCGAACTAGCAGAGGCCGAGCGCCAACTGAACGAGAAAAGACTGCTGCTAGAGGAAGAGAAGAACATTCGTGAACGAAAGTTGGCGGAGGAATTGGCCATGAAGATGTTGCAACAAAAATTAAGGAGGGAATCGCTAGAAAAGCGGAATGAAATTGTGCGGCAGCTAGCACAATCCAGCAGCAGAGGCGGATCACTTCCGGATCCAAACGAACGGGTGAAGTGCTGGCTAGCTAATCAGGATAAGGCAAATGAAACAGACGGAAACCCGGCCAATACCAGTGAATATCTCTACAGCAAAATTCCTTCCGTAGTCCTTTCGAAGCGTGATGTTTCTCCGGATCCTGCTCCATCATCGTTGATCCCAGCATTACCAACGCCGGATCCCCAACCGAAACCTGTTCCAAAGCCACTTCCAATACTTTCATCTCTACCACCCACTCCACTTCGTGCAGACATCCATACGCCAGACAACTACTCAAATGTTCAACCAGATAGTCTATGTCCAGCACACTCACTGTGTGAAAAGGATTGGGCGATGCCACCGCCTCAGCTTCCCCCCGCGAATGGGCGCCAAGGACAATGTGGCGTCCTCTCTCACCAACAAATCGCTGCGCGCCAGGTTTTAGGAAAGGAATTACCCATCTTCAATGGGAATCCGGAGGATTGGCCAATTTTCGTCAGCAGCTACGAACAGTCGACGACGGCCTGTGGCTATTCAGATGCTGAGAACCTCATCCGCCTACAACGATGCTTGAGAGGCAATGCCTTGGAGGCGGTGAAAAGTCGGCTGCTTCTGCCATCGAGTGTACAGCACGTCATCGAGACCCTGCGTATACTGTACGGCAGGCCAGAACTCTTGATTCGAGCTCTCCTGAACAGGATTCACCAAGTTCCGGCACCGAGGCACGATCGACTGGAGACACTGATGCAGTTTGGACTGGCGGTGCAAAACCTAGTGGATCACTTAAAAGCAGCCGGTCAACATAACCACTTAGCAAATCCAATGCTGATGCAGGAGCTAGTGGAGAAACTTCCTGGATCGATGCGTCTGAGCTGGGCTGAATTTAAGAGAAGGCACGAATTAGCGAATTTAGGGACCTTTGGCGAGTTCATGTCAGGACTCCTGACCGCTGCCAGCGAGGTAACCTATGATCTTCCGGGATTTGTGAACGCTGTTCGAACCGACAAGCGAAAACCAAAGGATGCTAGCATCATCAACGCCCACACACATGTACCGGAGTCTCCAATCACACCGAGCAGCAGAACAAATACCCGCCAAGCAGTTAAATCTTGTTTCGCATGTGGGCGTGATGGTCATCGTGTACCCGAGTGCGATCAATTCAAAGCAGCTAGCGTAGACGAAAGGTGGAAATTGATCCAGCAGAAGGGCCTATGCAGGACATGTCTGAACAGTCACGGGAAATGGCCATGTCGATCGTGGAATGGATGTGGTATTGAAGGGTGTCGACAAAAACGCCACACTCTCCTCCACTCCTCTTCCCCTACCAACCGCAACGTTAGTGTTTCTGCTAGTCACGTTTCCTCGGGAGAGTTCAATTGGCCACTGTTTCGGGTATTACCGGTAGTCGTGTACGGAAAAACGTGCTCTCGAATTATTTTCGCTTTCATCGATGAGGGTTCCTCTTATACCCTTCTGGAACAGTCGGTCGCACAGATGCTCAACGTATCCGGCCAGAAAGAACCGCTCACCTTGCAGTGGACAGGAAATGTGACTCGAGTTGAGTCCGAATCACAACATGTGCAACTGGACATCTCTTGTCATAGCGGCAATCCCCGGTTCCGCTTGAACAATGCTCGTACAGTGCGTCATCTGTTCCTCCCCTCTCAAACCCTCAAATACCACGATCTAGCAACCCGCTTTTCGCACCTGCGGGGCCTACCATTGGAAGACTATGAGTTGGTCCAGCCACAGCTGCTGATCGGTTTGGATAATCTGCGACTCTGTGTTCCGCTCAAGCTTCGAGAAGGAGGGCCGCGAGATCCAATCGCCGCGAAATGCCGACTAGGCTGGAGCATCTACGGATGTATCCCTGGGCGCTCAACCTCAACAGCAGTCGTCAACTTCCACGTTGGAGCGGTATCTGATTCGGACCGCGAGATGAACGAGCAGCTTCGCGACTACTTCGCGCTGGAGAATTCTGGTGTCACCATCCCGAAAGCAACACTAGAACCTGAAGACGAAAAGCGAGCTAAACGGATCCTGCAGGAGACAACTCGGCGCACAGAAGGTGGAATTGGTTTCGAAGCTGGTCTCTTATGGAACACCGATAACCCAAACTTTCCCGATAGCTACCCAATGGCAGTTCGCCGTATGATGTCGTTGGAGCGCAGATTTGAACGAGAACCTTTACTAGGCGAGAAGGTTCGGGAGCAGATAGCGGAGTACGAGCGGAAGGGCTATGCACACAGAGCAAATCTCGCCGAGTTGACCTCCGTGAATGCGAATCGGACGTGGTACCTTCCCCTTGGCGTTGTGACCAATCCGAAGAAACCCGACAAGTTCAGATTGATCTGGGATGCAGCGGCGAAAGTAGGTGGAGTATCCTTTAATTCGAAACTGCATAAAGGCCCTGATTTACTGACTCCGCTCCCGCAAGTGTTGTGCCAATTTCGACAGTTTCCTGTTGCTGTGTGTGGAGACATAATGGAAATGTTCCACCAAATCAAAATTCGTTTTCCCGACTGCCAATCCCAACGCTTCCTATTTCGAGAATGCCCAACAGACTGTCCACGCGTCTACATTATGGACGTAGCCACATTCGGAGCGACTAGCTCGCCTGCCATGGCCCAGTTCGTGAAGAACTACAATGCTCAGGAGTTCTCCCGAGAATTTCCACGCGCTTCAGCCGCTATCCTCCACAAGCACTATGTGGACGATTACCTGGACAGCTTCAGAACGATTGAAGAGGCTATCGAAGTGGTCAACGAGGTTAAGCTGGTGCATTCCAGGGGCGGTTTCACATTACGTCACTTCTTGTCGAACGAGGTGGATGTCCTGCGGGGGATCGGCGAGATAGCTGAGGATGTAGTTAAAAATCTGAGTTTGGAGAGAGGGGAAAACTCCGAGTCGGTACTGGGAATGAAGTGGCTGCCGAAAGACGACGTGTTTGTATACACCTTTGCCATGCGAAGAGACCTCCAGCAAATTCTGGACGACGAACACATTCCCACCAAACGAGAAGTCCTCAAGATCGTTATGAGTTTGTTCGACCCTCTTGGTTTCATCGCGTTCTTTCTCGTCCACGGAAAAATTCTGATGCAGGACATCTGGACTAGAGGAACAGGATGGGATGAACAGATTTCACAGGATATCTACGTGCGATGGCGACAATGGACGAAACTGTTTCCGGAACTGGACGAACTACGAATCCAGCGCTGCTACTTTCAGTCGCCTTTCCCGAAAACTTTCGATGGCCTTGAACTGCACGTTTTCGTGGATGCCAGCGAAGTGGCCTATTCATGTGTCGCATACTTTCGTTTAGAAGCAGAGGGGAAAGTGCAAGTGGCATTCGTTGGTGCCAAAACCAAGGTTGCTCCGCTGAAAACACAGTCGATCCCTAAACTTGAACTGATGGCGGCTTCACTCGGTACCCGAATGCTAAACACGGTGAAAGGACATCACTCGTTCCCGATTGCCCGGCAGTTTATGTGGACTGATTCAACAGTGAGTCTCGCATGGATCAAATCAAAAGATCATCGCCGGTATCAACAATTCGTCGCAGTTCGTGTGGGTGAAATACTAATGTCGACTGAACCGGGAGATTGGAAACATGTTTCATCAAAACTCAACCTGGCGGATCTGGCAACGAAATGGAAACTTGGGCCGCAGCTTTCGATGAGTAATCCGTGGTTTCAAGCACAAGACATCCTGCAGAAAGTTAGAGACCAGTGGCCCGAAGAACAATCAATTCCTGAAACTTGCGAAGAACTTCGTCCCATCCATTTCAACCTGGGTCATTTCGCTCCGAACATCAAAGTATCTCGATTTAGTTCATGGACCAGACTGCATCGGTCAACAGCATATGTTTTCCGTTACCTCGATAACCTACTACGGAAGAGCAAGGGCCGACATCTGGAACTCGGCATGCTCATCCAGGATGAGCTACAACGAGCTGAGTACGCGCTTTGGAGGATGGCGCAAATCGAGGCCTTCCCGGACGAAATTACTGTACTTACGAAGTCCCACGGCCTACCCAACGACCGTCACTGTGTCGTCGACAAGTCCAGCTCAATCTTTAAGACTTGGCCATTCCTAGATGACAACAAGATTTTACGGATGCGAGGACGAATCGGTGCAGCACCATATGCACCGGACGAAGCTAAGTTTCCCGTTATCCTCCCCAAACACCACCTAATCACATTTCTCATTGTAGACTGGTATCATCGCCGTTTTCGTCACGCCAACCGAGAAACTATCGTCAACGAGATTCGTCAACGCTTCGAGATCGCCAAACTCAGGTCGCTTGTGAAAAAGGTTGCCAAGAACTGCATCTGGTGCCGCGTAATGAAAGCGATCCCAAAACCACCAGCCATGGCTCCGCTTCCAGAGATGCGACTGACAGCCTTTGTCCGACCATTTACTTTCGTTGGTCTGGATTACTTCGGACCGGTACTAGCTAAGGTGGGCAGAAGCAACGCAAAACGGTGGGTAGCTCTCTTCACCTGCCTGACAATAAGAGCCGTGCACATGGAAGTGGTGCATTCCTTGAGCACAGAGTCCTGCATAATGGCAGTACGGCGATTCGTATCGCGTAGAGGACCGCCCCGAGAGTTCTGGACGGACAATGCGACCTGTTTCCAAGGCGCAAGTAGTAAACTTAAGGCGGAGATTGAATCCACTACCCGAACTCTGGCACTCACCTTCACCAGTGCAGAAACAGACTGGAAATTCATCCCACCGGCCTCCCCACATATGGGCGGTGCGTGGGAGAGACTTGTACGCTCGGTAAAAGTAGCGGTTGGTGCAATCTGGGAAGCACCTCGCAAACCAGACGACGAGACTCTGGAAACCATTCTATACGAAGCAGAAGCGATGATCAACTCGAGGCCGCTCACGTACATACCGCTTGAGTCGGCTGACCAAGAAGCATTGACGCCCAACCACTTTCTTCTGGGCAGTTCAACCGGAATCAAGATCCTTCCGACGGAACCTGTGAATCATGGCACAACCCTTCGCAGCAGCTGGAAGTTAGCCCAATACATTACGAACCAGTTCTGGGTGCGGTGGCTGAAGGAGTATCTGCCGGTTATCGCTCGGAGAACTAAATGGTTCGAGGAGGCAAAAGACCTGGAGATTGGCGATCTGGTACTGGTGGCTGGCGAAACGGCGAGGAACCAGTGGATTCGAGGACGGGTCGAGGATGTGTTCCCGGGTCGGGATGGCCGAGTTCGACAGGCGCTGGTACGGACATCATCGGGGACCCTGCGAAGACCAGCCACAAGACTGGCTGTATTGGACGTCGTAGAGTGTTGTGAACCTGACTTACAAGTGAAAGTTGCTTCGGAATATCAGCTTGGTTCACGGGTGGGGGAATGTTACGACGAGGTCCCCCGTTCGACATGCTTTACTCGACGCGGCGACTCATCGATCGTCCACAGCGGTGCGGCAACTGTCAACCAGTCGCAGAGTCAAGATTAACTGTCGTCCAAACGTCATCGGCTGGCAGCAGGCCTTTTTCTTTTCGGATCCAACAGCTTAAGTGAACAGACCGTAAAATTAAGATTTATTCATTCTCGTATTTATAAATATTATATTATTTCTGCATTACGCAGTTACACAGATCACCTAGATACTTACTGTAAGTAACAGCACTGATTTATATTTTACAAAATTTCTAATTAAAATTAAAAATGTAGACGTGTGATCAAGGTGACGTACACCGGCCGACCCACTTCCACATGGTCGTTTGTGCACCAAAATTTGTAAGTAGGATACATAGAGATTATATGAATCACACTAAAATAAAGAAAATTTACAGCTTGAAGCTTACAACGATTAAATAGTGTTGCTATCTTGGATTTGGTCAGTCACAGCGATATTCCCCTCAACAGCGACATAATAAGCGACATTTTTTTTATTAATCCAACTGAAGGCATGCTTGAGTCCGCATTTAAGGGGGGGGGGGAGTGTTAAGGATTTCAGCGTGAAAAAAACACGATTTTTTTAGAACTTTGCGTGAAGCGAATTAGATCAAAACTTTTGGACATTTTAGTGTATCATTTCAATAACATGCTGTAATTTTGTAATTTTTCTATGCAAAAATATCGACAAACATCTCGGTAACGAAACTTTTTGTAGAACGTCTCTCAATTCAAAAAATACTTAACCGATTTCCAACCCCTACGTTGTGTTTTTGATATAACTTTTCATTTAAGGGGGTATTTACTCATAAAAAGGCGGAATTTTTCTTGAAAAATGGAAATTTTTATTTAAAATGAGTAAAAAACCCCTTAATTACACATTATAAAATATCATGCCAAATACTGATAAAAAAGTTGAAAATAGATGAAGTAGGAGCGTATAAATGGACCGAGATTATTTTTGGTATGCATGAGTAGTAAAAAAGCAAGTTAATAAAGGTACACTAAAACAAACTAATGTAGTAGAACTAAACAACAAATGGAACATTCAATCCAACTACTTGAACTCGTTTAGGATATTAGAGAAACACACTAGACTGTCAGAAAATGAATTTTTTCGGACTATGCTGACCGGGAATGGATGATTCACGTGCGTCGGTAAATTAATCGAATTTTGCCGAACGAATCGAATCGAATGAAAACAGAAAAAAGTGACCAGCGAATCCTAGGAAGGATAAAATTCTACCGTGCAATAAATAAATCACCTACTATTTCATCATATATGCCAGTTCTACATACATTCCCTGACTCAGCAGTTACAAAATAATCAGTCGTATTGACAATGGAGAGTGGACCAAATCAAACGTACCGCTTCACACCAACTCGCATCTCCCATACACAGATAAACATATGATAAGCACATAATACTTGTACATTAATATGGATAAATTACAATTATTACTACAAACACTATCACTAATAGTCGTCTGCTTTTACTTTTCTTCAACCCTTTCATGTCCAATTTTTTCCAGCGACTATAGAGGTAAGACCTTATTTTTCCTTCAAACTGTTGGGGTTTAGAAACACGAGAAACTTGTTTTGATCAAGATTGGTGCTTCACAAGCAGTGCTAGAAGCTGTTTTGTTTACAATAGTCTAATAGCACGGAAAATGTAGTCGAAGATAGTCTAACATGAGAGGTTTTAACAGTTTTCAAAACAATTTCAAGACAAGTGTAATATATCAAAATTTCTTTTTTCAACGTTAACTGAAACTGTCCCTGGCAGCACTGCACCAATGGAATCCATTCAGATCAGTTGCAATAACCTCAGTTCTGCAGAAAATTCTAATAATTGTTAGGGCTTAAATGAAAGGTAATAGTGACGGTTATCAGCATTACTTGTTTTTTGTGCTCGAATCTTATTCAACCAGAAAGTTATAGTTGTTTGAAAACGTTGTTTATAAATAACATGAGCATGGTTATGATCGGTTAAGGTTCAACTGAAAAAGTCCTGAGAAGCGGCCATCTCTAAATAGTAAAAAACAGCCTCTAGCCACACCGTTGACAAAATCCTTGCAAAATTAAATCAGTAGTACTCTAACAATGTCCTGAATACATTGACCCTCGTGAAGACTGTGTTAACCCATTCATGCCCATGTTGTTTGTGGACAACAACGTTTTTAAACAGCTATAACTTTTGATTAAGATGAGATTTACTCACAAAAACAAGAAAGGCTCATTAATGTGATTATTGTCTTTAATTTGAGTACAAGGAGTTTAATTTGAGTTACAGCTCTAGAACTGAAGTTATTGCAATTAGTCTGATTGGATCCCGATGGATCAGAGCTGCCAGGGACAGTTTACGTTGACGACGGAAAATGATTTTTTTCATATATCTTTGTTATGGTGCAATATTATTGAAAACTGATAAAACTTATCAATTTAGACTGTCGTTGGCTACGTTTTCCACGTAATTGGACTATTGTAATTATTCTAGAAAAATTGTATTGAGCATTAGAAGGTAAAAATTGACCAGCTTCCAGCACTGCCATGGAAGCACCTATCTTTATGAAAATAGACTTTTCGTGTTTCTTGTCCCTACCGTTTTCAAGGAAAAATAGTTTTGAAACCCTACATGCACTAGAAAAAAGTTGGGCATGAAAGGGTTAAGGGCAGCTAAGAAAACTTCTCCCCCATCTCCAAAGACAGCCGCCCATCGAGGCACCCTCAATCGAAACTCAACGGTTGATCGCGTGGTGCACAGAATAAAAAAACCACAAAACACAAAAAAGCTCAACAAGCCCTCTCGGTTTCCACGACGCACCACTATTGAGGCGTAATGCAATAACCATCTTTAAGCAATTGTCTGTCAGAGGATCTTTAGAACTGATGCACGACATATACTTGATGGTGTTTGCAATACTCTCAAACCAATCAACCTAGTATAGGATCTTACAATTTACTTTGAAACTATAGTAGGTATTATTAGGCTTTTAGTGCAATCTTTGTGGGTGAGATATGTGTACCATTGTTCGAAATAAAACAAATTACAAATTTCTTGCCATTTTGGGTAAATAACCAAACCCCAATTGTTGAGTGCAGCGTGATGCTAGCTATCAAAATGTTGCTCCCAGCAACAATGTTCCACGTGTTCGGCAATATAATAATCCAGGCGATCGATTTGTGGTCTTTTTAAGGGTTTCGCAAATTAGCAAGAGTCTGACTGCCAATTACGCTAGCGTGCGCGAAATTATGAAAGTCAATGCGAATAAACTTCGTGTCGTGCTCTCAGACTGGAAACAGGCCAACGCGATCGTGAATGATCCATGCATTAACATCGAATATCGCGTGTACATTCCGGCTAACGTCGTTGAAATAGATGGCGTTGTAACGGAAGAGTCTTTGACTGTCACTGACCGGGAGAATGGTGTGGGTGCTTTTAAATCCCAAAACCTTCCGAAGGTGAAGATACTAGAAGTAGCTGAACTCAATATCAGGCACAAGTGATTCAAAATTTTTTACCCCTTCCAATCATTTCGAAATCAGTACGTTGAAGAAATTGAAGAACAATTGTGCTTGTGTAGCATTTTTTCTGTACTTGGGAAGGTTGTGTCATTATTTCTGTGCATGTTATAAGCAGCAGAGTTAAAAATATTCAAATTCATTGAATGAAAATTGATCATATTCAGCCGCATTCATTTTCAATATTCAGTGACACAGCGGAAAACGTCAAGACCTTCGATTATTTTTAACTCTGATAAGCTGCCCTCTTACAGATTACCATCGTGAGTGGTTGATTGGGGTTACAGAAATGGTACACATGAGTTTAACGACTTCCAAATCTTAATTTCTTTGCGTACATATTCCAAAATTATATATAAATAAATAAGTTTAGTTGAGTTAGAGGAACGTCATCTGACAATTTACTTATTTTAGCAATATCATCGATTTATTCTTTCCCTTGGTGATATTCACCATTTTTGGTTGCAGCTCGAAGAAAAAATAGAACAACGACCTTCTAAAGAGCCAGGAAACTGAGATACAGTGGATCGAAAAAATTTCAGGCTCAAGTTCACTAGCGCCTCCTAGTGGATGAATCCCATATTATTCGATGTACCACCTCAAAGGTTTTAATCTTTAAAGTGCCGAATGCACTTACTCGCTAAAAATCAGGAAATTGAGATACATTAGGTTGAACAACTGGCAAACTCACTAGCGCCGCGTAACGGTAGTTTTCTGAAGCAGCCGTTATACCACCTCATAGGTTTTGATCTGCTTGGCAACTTCGTCGAAGATACTGACTTTCTAAAAAATCTAGATCTTGAGATATAGTGAACTGAAAAAATAACATGCTCACTGGCGTTACCTAGCGGCAGAATTTCATATCAAACTATTTTATCTTCCACTGACTAGCTCTTGATCTTCTGAACAAGTTTGCCGAAGGAAGTAACCCTCCATATGATCGAGATCACGAGATATATTGAACAGAATATTGTTGGGTCGAACTTCCCACATCGCGCGTTCTATTGGTCTGGTTTCATCAAACATATCAGTGCACAAAAATGAGTGTATCTTGTCTAAAACATGATTTCTGAGGAGTACATAGTGGTTTAGCACTGATAAATGTCTTTGCAGCTAAATGATAACGAAAAATCCCAAAGTGTTGTACAAAGTACAATAGCGCGAGTGCTCGAGGGTTAAACTGCATACCCAACTCATTTTTAAACATAGCCTCTGCATATCCCTAGCAGCCAGTTGAAAATTATGCATCCCGCGTTCAAAGGTTAAGTGAAGGCTTTCTATCACTTAGGTGTGCCTTTTCCGATTCTGTAAGAAAGACAGGCAGGCTACCTCGATGATGTTCAGATCAATAGTTCCCCCTCGTTGTTGTGTGGTGAAATGAGAAATAATGGATTTTCATTATGTTAGATTGAATTTTATGGTTGATCCGACCGGGCAAAGGCCAACACCACTTAAGCCTTAAGATGGTACTCGGTCAGCGGGGTTGTTGAAAGCGAGATGAAACTGGGTCACGCGGGAGTTGAAACCAATCGGTGTCGATGGCGAAGGAAGAGTGATTGAGTACCGCCTTGTTGGCGGATGCTGCCCAGTCATACTGCAGTAATAATCTGCCCCGCCGGGAAGCGAAAGAAACTTATGTCAAGTAGGTGTACTTAGGTAGCTCTATTTCACTTTCAATAGAGCCGAAACGGATGAATGAGTTTGGTCGAATGCTAGTTGTGTTACTCGTTCAGGCCAGGTGTTTTCTTGTTATTTCAAGTGAATGTATCGGATCAACGAAACTCATCAGGCCCTTTGCAAAAATGCGATGTACCAAAAGGTCTTATCGCACAAAAGTTAGAATGTCAAAAGGTCAAATGTAAGAAAAATTAGAAAAAATGATTGATCTGAAGAGGCAATCTTGATTTTTTTTTAATCCCATAGGTCATTATGTGTAGAAACGTAGCTAGCATTAGGCTGTTTTACTTACAATGAAAAAAGTTCAAAAACTAAAACATTCCTTTATTAGAAAAAAATTAAGATGCAAGCATGCAAATATAATACGAATCAGGAAATGTATAAACTTTCAAACCCATAAAGGAAGGAATTCTAATAATCTAAACATAAATAAAAATGCATCGCGTTCAACTACAAATAATCAGACCTTTTATATGTTCAACAATTAAAATGCTCCAGCGTTGCATCTTTTTCAACATGTGCCACCCTACCGTCCATTAGCAACAACGTTTTACATTTTTCAGTTGTTTTCATCTCATTAGCTACTGAACTATAAATTTAAAGCAAATGACTTCCATCATCGTAGTAAGCAGCGTAAACCGTATCCATGCGCGGGAGCTACTCACAACATCGAAAGCGTCAACCAAGGTTCCTTTTCTGTGCAGCATTGAAAGCAGTATAGCACCGTCACGCAGATTCAACCATCGACAGTAGCCACATGTGTAATTATATTTTACGTGCTGTGTTCTTCTACCTGTCTCATCTCGATCGACCAAACTCCGTTCGCTCCACGGGTTGGGTATAAAACAGAGGAGAAATTATGTTCGCAGCGAAACAATTATCATTGTGAACAATGGAATTTTGCGCAGAGGTGTTCGGTAGCACCACGATTTAGATGACATGCAATGATTAATCAGCATGATGATAATGATGATGATGATGATAACAATGGTCATGCTGCTGCTGCAATTGCTTGCCTATGTGGTATCGGTTTTCCACATCTTGCCGCATCGAATGCAATCGAGAATCGGGCTCGAGAAGTTTCCCTTTCGTTTGGCTGAATGCGATCATAACAGACAAAGATTGAGAGTAACCAGAGCAGAGATTTTTCGAAGCAGATAATATAGCTTTGGTAGGTCGGGTGGAAAAATTGTTCGAAACAGCTGGGAGGTATAATAAGCAAAAACAATGATATCGTAAATTATGCGATATTTCAGCGATTGTGTTTAGGGTTTACCTGGGAAATGGGAATGGTGTGGATAGTTTGACACAGATAAGAAATGGAGATAGATCCAAGTCGGAAACGCAGATGATAAAGTAATGAATCATACAAGTACTCCTGAATTATTCTGATCACCTTACATTGAATAATGTTAACTTTCATTCCATTCAGTAAACATCAAGTTTTTGATCACCAAGTCATCATTGAACAATAATTTTCAACTCTTGATACAAATACACACATTAAATTATGACAATCAAATAATGTGAAAAGAAGTGGACCTATGTGGCTACCATACGGGAGTTCGGTGGACATATGAAATATGTTAGACCGGATGTTGTTGTCTGAAGATGTGACATTACTACCCTATGGTTACCAATTGCCACCATCACAAGTATGCAGCCATTATCAGCGATCGGTCATCTGTGCACCCTATGGTGCTGTCGGAGTTGCGATCAGCACTATCTAAACCAGCGTGGCGCGAAAGGGATGGCTAATCATCTACCTATCGTTGGATCGACCAAAGAAGGAGAGATCAGTCTGCTACCGATCACGGCCGAATATGGGTGTCCCAAGGGGAACCTGCGTGCAATTTTATATCTAATTGTAACCGAATTATTGTAGAGTCGTAATATAAGTTAATTCTAGTAAATTGAGTATTAAATGTTCGTGTTAAGGAATAAATCGCGTGTGTAATATGTGTAACATGAAGACTTTTATTCACGAGGGGCCTTAATTGCCCATTCCGACCTAACGGAGGGAGGCACTGGCGGTCAGAAGTTACCCTGGAAAACCGATCATCGAGACACAAGGAGGTCAGCAAAAGGTCAGTCATCGTCTTTCCCAACATTGCTGGTCCTTCGAACCGGATCGTCACGACGGAAGGAAGGAATTCGAACCTTCGGATTTGGGAACAAAGTGACCCTTTGATTGACGCTGAACAACGGACCTGGATAATACACCTTTGTGACCGCAGACAAAAGGACCGCGCCATCGCGCTGTTAGATGACGCCGCTATTCAAACGCCAACTATACAAAGGGCCTTCGCCATTACCAACGCTTCAGGACTGGTGCGCTATCCAACCTGCAACTCAACGGGGTGCGACTGCATGTTATCGCTATTTGCATGCTGGCGGATTTTCGAAATTTATCGCATCTGGAAGGAATTCATCGCAAGGAATTGGACACTGAACAACAAGCTCCGTCTATTTTCTGTCAGGTATGTAGAATAGACTACGTATATGTTCAGCCGAAGTTCCACTTGCGTCATCTAACAATCGTCCTTTATCCCCTTTAACTATCTCTACGAAACCTTGAGCGTCGGACGGACGTGATCTGGATCCAACCTACGGAGTGGTTGGAGTACACTTCAACAAGCAGAGCAGACTATTAGAATCGGAGGCATCGAGAACGCTCTATTAATATTGGATCTGGTCATCGTGCAACAGCCATTGTGGCCAGATAACGAAAATCATCTTTCGGCTTTGGTTGCCTTACGGAATTTACGGCTTGGTGTGGATATTGCTTGTCCAGTTATTCGACCGAAAGTTCTTCGCACATCAGCTGGTGGAAATACCTCTACAGTTGGTGGTCTTCGGCTCTGGTGCCACTGTTAGTTCTCTAGGTAGGGCGAGACAGTATATGTTCGGCCGAAGGCGGTCAATCTTGATACTACATGATCATTTCCCCTTCCACTGTATTGGATCAATCCTATTCTGCTACAATCGGAGCTGACAGCAAGGCAGCATCGGTGCTGTTAATTTGTAATTGTATTCAACATGCCAGCAGCTTCAACATCCACGTCGAAGAAGATGGCTTCGTTGAAGTCGCTTCTTTCGAAACTGAAGAGTCTGCACGCTTCCTTCAACAACATCGCGGAGTTTGTGTCAGAGTATCGCGAGGACACAAGTGCGAGCCAGGTGTCGGTTCGTTTGGAACGATTGGCAGAAATATGGGACAAAGTGAGCGACGTGGTTTGTGAGGTGGAAGCTCACGAGGAATTTTCCTCGGAGGGAGATGCTTTTGCGAAGGAACGAATTGATTTCGAAAATCGTTATTTCGATATTAAATCATTCTTAATGGATAAGGCACGGGATTTGCAGGACCCTCCGGTTTTGGACCAATCAACGAGGCAAGCCGATACCTCCATACAAGGATCATTGGACCATGTTCGACTACCGCAAATTAAATTGCAAACGTTTGGTGGTGACATCGATGAATGGCTTAGCTTCAGGGATCTCTTCACGTCATTAATTCACTGGAAAACGGAACTTCCAGAAGTGGAAAAATTCCACTATCTGAAGGGATGCCTTGAAGGCGAGGCAAAGGCTCTGATCGATCCAATTAAGATCACGAGGGGAAATTATGTGATTGCTTGGGAAATGCTACTCAAGCGATACAATAATAGCAAATTGCTGAAGAAACGTCAGGTCGAATCGCTGTTTAAACTTCCTACAGTTTCAAAGGAATCGGCTGTCGAGTTACACAATCTTTTGGATGGATTTGAAAGGATCATACACACTCTGGATCAAATAGTACAACCTGTGGATTATAAGGACCTACTACTAATAAATGTGCTGTGCTCACGGTTAGACCCACACACGCGGCGAGGCTGGGAAGAACACTCGTCGACCAAGGAACAGGACACATTGAAAGACTTGACAGAATTCCTGCAACGTCGTATCAGAATACTGGAATCTCTTCCATCGAAATCTACGGAGCATAAACGAGAGTCATCACCGATTAAAAGGAAGCAACCACCATTTCGAGTTAGCCATAATGCAGTGCAATCATCATCGGTTGGAAGGTGTGCTGCCTGTCCAGAAAACCATTGGCTGTACAGCTGTCCAGTCTTTCAGCGCATGGCGGTAGCAAACAGAGAATCACTGCTTCGTTCTCAGTCTCTCTGTCGCAACTGCTTCAAACGGGGCCATCAAGCCAAAGACTGTTCGTCAAAATACTCTTGTCGGAAATGTAAAGGCCGACATCACACGATGGTATGCTTTAAGGCGGATGGGGAAGGCAGTTCCCGGGATCAAGCAAATGAAATGGTGCATCTACAAGCAACAAACCATCAACATCCGCTCCAAGTACAAATACGAGGGTAGCAAATGTGGCTGCTACCGAAACCGTTGCATCAAACTTCGCTCAGAAGAGAACATCCAATGTACTTCTTGCTACGGCTGTAGTCATTATCGAAGACGACGGGGGAGCTCGCTACCCAGCGCGAGCGTTACTTGATTCCGGTTCGGAATGCAATTTTATCTCGGAAAGGCTATGTCAACGGTTGAATGTGTCAAGAGAGAAGGTGGACATTTCTGTCCTAGGCGTTGGCCATGCGTCAACTCAGGTTAACCAACAATTTCAAGCGACAATCAAATCTCGAATCTCGTCATTTTCGCGCAAAATGAGCTTTCTTGTTTTGCCAAGGGTTACGGTCAATCTACCTACATTAACAGTGCAAATATCGGGATGGGAGATCCCAGATGGAATCGATCTAGCGGATCCCACTTTCTTCCAATCAAAAGGTGTGGATTTAGTGCTAGGCATTCAGGCATTCTTTAGCTTCTTCAAGAAAGGCAATGAATTATCGCTGGGCGATGGTTTACCACTACTTACCGAGTCGGTTTTCGGTTGGGTGGTTGCCGGAGAAGTAGATTCTACTAGAAAGACCACACGCATAGTATGTAACATGGCGGTATCTGACACTTTGGAGAAGTTAATGGAGCGGTTTTGGTCCTGCGAGGAAGTGGGAAGCGGCAAAAATTTACTCTCCAGAGGAGGCGCGCTGTGAGGAGCAGTTTGGGCGCACTATTCACCGAGAATCAAACGGTCGGTACACAGTAACACTTCCCAAGAACGAGGCGGTCTTGGAACGGTTAGGGTCATCAAAGGATATCGCCATGAAACGCTTTCAAGGACTGGAAAGAAGGCTTTCCAGGGACGATGAACTTCGCCGACAATACGAGGATTTCATGACAGAATACCTTCAGCTTGGACACATGCGAAGGCTGGACGATTCCCAGGAAGACAAGGTCAAACGATGTTACTTACCGCATCATCCTGTAGTGAAAGAGTCCAGTACCACGACTAAGGTGAGAGTGGTCTTCGATGCTTCATGCAAAACGTCAACTGGAATTTCGCTAAATGATGCGTTACTCGTCGGACCAATCGTGCAGCAAGATCTTCGCGCAATCATACTACGTTGTCGAACTCGCCAGGTAATGGTTGTCGCAGATGTCGAAAAAATGTTTCGGCAGATTAATATGGATCAGGCAGATGTACCCTTACAGAGCATCTTGTGGAGGTTTTCCCATGAAAAAGTGGTTAATACGTTCGAGCTTACGACGGTCACCTACGGCACAAAACCAGCACCGTTTCTAGCCACGCGGACACTCAAACAGCTGGCATTTGACGAACAAGGTCGATTTCCTCTGGCAGCACAAGCAGCAGATGAAGACATCTACATGGACGATGTAATATCTGGGGCTGATGACATCGAAACCGCTATGCAGCTCAGGATGCAATTCGATGCAATGATGTTGAGCGGTGGATTCAGACTGCGAAAATGGGTTTCCAACTGCGAAAGGGTCTTAGAAGGAATACCGAAGGAAAATCGAGCACTACCAGGGGCGGACGAAATTACTTGGGATAAAGATGATACAGTTAAAACACTTGGGTTATCATGGCTGCCCAAAACGGATTGCCTGAAATTTCAATTTACTATACCTACACTTACACTAAATCAATCTCTAACCAAGCGCATGATTCTGTCTATCATCGCATCACTCTTCGACCCCTTGGGGATCTTGGGGGCAACCATCGTAACGGCCAAGATTTATATGCAACAACTGTGGAACTATCGTAACAAAGATGGGCAACGTTTGGAATGGGACGAATCTATACCTACAACGGTAGGTGAGGAGTGGCGAAGATATCAGCTACAACTGCCTTCGCTAAATTTGCTTCGGATTCCACGATGTGCGGTCGCACCGGAAAGCATAGATATCGAGATCCATTGTTTCTCAGACGCCTCTGAGAAGGCGTATGGAGCTTGCTTATACCTTCGCGGTAGGGATACCAACGGAAGAATTACAGTCCAGCTTTTAACTTCGAAATCGAAGGTAGCACCATTAAAGGTTCAAACGTTACCGAGACTGGAGTTGTGTGGCGCTCTACTAGCGGCGCAGCTTGTGGAGAAAGTTTCGGATGCAGTGAAGGGTATCAGCAAGGTTCATTTCTGGACCGACTCAACGTGTGTTCTTCAGTGGCTGAAAGCAGAATCACCAAATGTTTGGAGTAGTTTTGTGGCAAATTGTGTATCAAAAATTCAGGCTATTTCGGAAAATCATTCTTGGCATCACGTCCCAGGTATCTGCAATCCCGCAGATCTAATATCGCGTGGTATTCTACCGAATGCAGTAGAAGGAAACAGTTTGTGGTGGGAGGGCCCAGACTGGTTACAGGAGAAAGCTGATAAATGGCCCAGTCAGCCGAATATTAATTATACTGACGCACCAGAAATGCGACGAAGTACAGTAACCGTTATCGCAACTAAACTGCCAACATTCACAACAAGCTTCATTGTAAAATTCTCATCCTACAATCAGCTCATCCGGGCCACTGCTTATTGGTTACAATTAATTGCTATCTTACAGCACAAGGAAAGCGGTAAGAGAAAGGGATTTCTCAGTACAAACGAGCTGCGAGAAGCGGAAACTGTAATACTACGGAAGGTACAGCAGGAATCATTTGGAGATGAACTGAATGCTCTGAAAGGTGGAAAATCTGTTTCTCGTGGTTCCTCGCTTCGATGGTTCATCCCAGCTATAGGAGAAGATGGTATTCTGCGGGTAGGTGGCAGGTTAAGTCACTCTCAGGAATCGTTTGATACAAAACACCCAATTATTATGCCAGCCAGACATTTATTGACGGCGATGCTATTTAAACACTACCATGAGAAACTGCTACACGCGGGAACTCAATTGCTATTGAGTACAGTACGGTTACGGTATTGGCCTTTGGGTGGCAGAAATGTGGCCAGAAAGATAGTTCACCAATGTCTTCGATGCTTCAGAGCCAAACCGTCGGCCATCAAGCAGCAAATGGGTGAACTGCCAGCTGCTCGGGTTACAGTTTGCAAGGCGTTTTCAAAAACCGGAGTGGATTATTTCGGACCGGTGTACATTCGGGATGGCAGACGTCGACCCACGATCAAGGCATACGTAGCGGTTTTTGTATGTATGAGCACGAAGGCAGTACATTTGGAACTGGTTACTGACCTGTCTACAGAACGCTTTCTTCAGGCGCTGCGGCGCTTTATTTCTAGACGGGGCTTATGTACAGATGTGTATTCCGACAATGGAACAAATTTTGTTGGTGCCAGAAATCAATTAAAAGAACTGTTTACGCTGCTGAAAAATAAGAAGCATCATGAAATGGTTTCAAAGGAGTGCGCCAAGGATGGCATTCAGTGGCATTTCAACCCACCAGGTGCCCCACACTTCGGAGGCTTGTGGGAAGCCGCTGTACGTTCAGCTAAATTTCACCTACTTCGAGTGCTCGGGGAAAACTCTACGTCGTACGAAGACTTCAACACACTGTTGATCCAGGTAGAAGGTTGTCTAAATTCTCGGCCTTTGACGCCTATGTCGGATGATCCAACAGACCTAGAACCGTTGACACCGGGTCACTTTCTAACCGGAGGATCCTTGCAAGCTATTCCTGAGGTTGACTACAATGATGTACAACTAAATCGGTTGAACCGATGGCAGCTAGTTCAACGTCAGCTTCAGGATTTCTGGAGGCGTTGGCGGCGAGAATATTTATCACAACTACAAGGCAGAACTAAAAATTGGGAACCACCAGTGAAGGTAGAGACCGGCCAATTGGTGACTATTGTAGACGGAAACCAACCTGCAATGCGCTGGAAGATGGGTCGAATTCACGAGTTGCACCCAGGAGATGATAACGTGGTACGAGTGGCCACCGTAAAAACAGCATCTGGATTCCTTCGTCGACCAGTAGCGAAGCTGTGCATCCTTCCAACACAAGAAACACCAAGTTCATCAGCTACAGCAAACAACTCACTCAACTAGATCGTACGGTAGTATCCATCCAATGCATCGAAAGGGAGTTTGTTTATTTATTTCAGAAGTTCCTGTCAACTTCAGGGTAGGTGAGGATGTCTGAAGATGTGACATTACTACCCTATGGTTACCAATTGCCACCAACACAAGTATGCAGCCATTATCAGCGATCGGTCATCTGTGCACCCTATGGTGCTGTCGGAGTTGCGATCAGCACTATCTAAACCAGCGTGGCGCGAAAGGGATGGCTAATCATCTACCTATCGTTGGATCGACCAAAGAAGGAGAGATCAGTCTGCTACCGATCACGGCCGAATATGGGTGTCCCAAGGGGAACCTGCGTGCAATTTTATATCTAATTGTAACCGAATTATTGTAGAGTCGTAATATAAGTTAATTCTAGTAAATTGAGTATTAAATGTTCGTGTTAAGGAATAAATCGCGTGTGTAATATGTGTAACATGAAGACTTTTATTCACGAGGGGCCTTAATTGCCCATTCCGACCTAACGGAGGGAGGCACTGGCGGTCAGAAGTTACCCTGGAAAACCGATCATCGAGACACAAGGAGGTCAGCAAAAGGTCAGTCATCGTCTTTCCCAACAGTTGTGTTGATTTACAACAATTAATACAATGTTGACGGAACAGTGACGCGGGGAAGTCTACTATCACCCTGTTACACAATGCTGTATACAACATTGAAAAAGCTTTTTCGCAAAAGCAATCAAGTTTAGGAGTTTTTCTTGATACTGAACGTGCTTTTGACAACGTGTCATTCGAATCCATTTTGGAAGCCTCACGACGTCATGAGTATCTTTATATTTCATGAACTGGATACACGCATTGCTTAGCAACCGACATCTGTGCTCATCATCAAGACGAGTGGAGATAAGGAAACTTAGGGTGTCTGCGAATGTCCTCAAGGTGGTGTGTTGGTGACTATCATATATTAATCTATCGGTATTCTCATTAATACACTTTTTGATTTAGTGCAACAAGCCTTATATGTTGTTGAGCAATGGTGTCTTCATGGTGCTTTTCACGCAACGAAGGATTACAACCGGAGTTCGTCCGTTGCTGTTATTTGACTCTGAAATTATTGTTGCAGATCAAGTTTAGTTAAGCATAACGAAAGAGTTTGGTCATTCTTTTTTGTCAATATACCACGCTAATTTGTTACCTATATCTTTTTAGAAAGATCTGAGATTAATAAGAATCTGTCTTGGATTCAACCGATTTTTTCCGAAAAACTCTTTAATGTGAAGTCAAAACTTTGTCTCTTGCTCCAGTTATGGCACCAAGTGTATCTTCGTTGACCCTAGTAGTGCTTCATTTGTTGACACTATTATCATTTCTGAGATGTCTTAGTCGATATTTACGATACTTAGAGTTTAATTAAAATGGTAATATTTTCATAGGCTATGCATGAAGTTTGTACAGATATGAATTCAGGTTTAGGAGATATGGGTTGATAAGTGCGCACACGGATAACATTTCCATAAACCAGTACATACTACAAACGGCAAAATAATGGTTCAAAGACAATTGACAAGGGTTGAATTTAAATGTTTACTTGATTAGTGGACAAAATAGACCAGTAGGTCACATTGACTACTATAGACGGTTCTGGAGGACTTTGAAGTGGCATGTTTATTATATATTTAATTAGATTTTTTTTATCTTTTTTCAATCTACGCTCTTCTTTTTTCCTTTTTATGTTTTCTTTCTTTCGTTTGGCATTAAGTTTTTTCACCTTCACGTTGAATTTTCAAATTTTGGCTTGAGCTTCTCGTATTTTTTTTTTGCTAAATCTGCTTTAATTTTTTCTTCTTCTTTAAAGTGTATTTAATCCAGTCACTCCTTAGCTTTTAGAACAGGATACATTGTTTTTTTTGTACTTCGAATATCAAATTCACTGACCCGTCTGCTGGTGGCTGTTACAGCTCGTGAACATAATTGATTCAAACCATTTCCTTCCTAAAAACTCATAACCAATATTTTGCCTTCATATATTTGCAATATGTACTGACCTGGTCGATCGTTTTTAAATGGAGTTGGCCGTTAAGCCGATGCGAAAAATTCGTTGACTTTAAAGAGCAAGGTCGTCCGGGAAACCAGAAAACCCATATCATGTATGTCAGTCAACTACTTAACTGTTTTTCTCTCCTCCTCCATCGTTAGCACAGATCTTGGCCCTGAAGTCTTTTTATTCTGCCAGTGGCCACGGATCGTAGATACGGGAATACCGCATTTATTATAGCCGGCATACCTAATCATGCCATTGCGTATTCGTTTTATGCACATTTGTAACGCATCCTCCGGGTACCGTGCATTTATAACAAAATTTGATGCAAATATGCGAAAAAGATTTTTCAACTTTGGCACACAAGTAAATGTTTGCCAATTTGACACCGCACTATGGAGTGAAAATTTCAACGGTCACTAGATTAAAAGCCCGGGAGCATCGGGAAAATCAATTCGCGCAAGCTAAGGTCAAATGAAGCAGATACTAAATTGGTGCACCAGTTCTTCACCCTATGAAAAACTACAGTGAAATATACGAAACACATTAAAAACATATTTCATAGTAATATCTATGCATTATGCATTATACATTGAGTACAAACGTATCAAGATAAAGCACGATTTCGGTGGGACGCTTTTTGGCAAGGTCACAAGGTATATCATCACAAGAGCCGTGGCGTGGCCGGGCTGGCCCCCGCCAAGAGCGCCAACCTTAGGGGGGCGCTGAAATTCCGATGTGCTCTATATAGTAAGTGAGTATTAATGTTAAAATAAGATAAACAAAATTTTTGTTCGAAAATCGAACTGAAAAAGGAAGCCAATGTAAACATCAAAGTGCACAACTGAAACATCACCAAAGGTGCCAAAAAAATAACACTATGGCTCTGTTAGTCTCATCCAGGTTTATTCATAATATATAGTGTTGTTCGTTCGAGTAAAGTGGATAAAAAAATAAATAATGAAAGTGCTCTTGTTACACAACACGAAAATTTCAACTGCAAAGATATCAAATTAAAAAATTGCGAAAATATTGCAAACTTTATCGCTTGTTTACTCAGCTTCATAGAAATACAATGGGGTAGATTTGTGGTCATGGGCAATGAAGCAGCCCCTCTCCTTAAGTTTCGTGAGAATTGAAGCCTACTCGATGCTGGGAAGAGTTTTCGCAATATCACATAATATGACCGACAACATCAACGAGCTCTGCACTAATTTGAATCTCGGGTTGAAATGTCACATGAGATGTTTGGTGTTCCTGGAAGCGCTAAAAACTCCTTGACTGATTTCATATTTCTAAGATCAATAACTGTTTACTTCGGTTTTGTGTCAGAGCTTGCTCGAGCTGGCATATTTGGTGGCCTCTCAAAAGAAGCTTTTAAAAGGAAT
This sequence comes from Topomyia yanbarensis, assembly GCF_030247195.1. Taxonomy (NCBI): domain Eukaryota; kingdom Metazoa; phylum Arthropoda; class Insecta; order Diptera; family Culicidae; genus Topomyia; species Topomyia yanbarensis. Next base: position 467,710,507 of record NC_080671.1, read on the forward strand.
CTCATCTTCCTATAATTTTTGGGAGCAGTAGAAGATGTCCCCACATGGAGATAATCAGAATTATACTCCTCAACCAGTAGAGCATAATAATTTGTCGTGGTGGGTGGCGTAGCTCTTTTTAATATTTCTGCAAAAGAGTGTTCAGAGCGCTTTAAAAGGAAATGCTTCAGATTCTTTGGACGCTGTTTGTACACGTGGCATACTTATGTGAAATTTCCTGCTAAAGGTTAATTGATATGAGTTTGAAAGGATACACCATTTTGTCCCGTCCAGTTCGATTGCAATTCAAAATCTTTGCTCGTTAGAGCAAAGGGTCATTGAAATAGCCAACTCCGTGCTTCAGTAGATCCACGCATGGCAAACTCGAATCGTTGACTACACCGTCGATCTCACCGTTGTGAGCGGGCATGTAGACAGGGTGGTCCTTCATAAAAGGCTTGTCACCAATAACATAATTTGTTTGCTTTAGTCAGAATAACACAATTCAGAGCTTATCTTGGCACAGTTCTTTCGAAATCTTTAGAGTATTTAGCGGATCGTCTGTGATACAAAAAGGATCAAAGTTCAATGAATGAATTTGAATCATACACAAACAGTGTATGTGTAAGTCAGTGTCTGATACTAGGGGCAGATCACTCTAGAAATGTACATCAAACGAGCTGAAATTTTGCATAGTGACTTTTTTCAAGGTGCTAATAATGTCGAAGTGTGTCTAGTTATAAAATTCGATAGTTGTTTTCCTTCCATACAAACTATTGGCATACTAATATTCAGTCTCTTGAATACATGCTCCCTCAATTGCATCTAAATACCTGTCGTCAACCGATTTCATGAATATACAGATTTGTGGCTGGAATTTACATGAAATGTGCGACAGTCAAACACGAACGAACGTCGGGCGAATCTTTTTATTTATTTATTTATTTGAAGTAGGGAAAAGCCTCTTGGAACTGAGATTCTTGCAACCTTTCAATCTCGCTCTCCATACGGTATAAAATCTCCTCATAATTTGTATCAATAGAATACACATTTTCAAATGATACATTTCATTGATTAATACTATGCAATTAACATTAACAGAACATCATTTATATCTAAAGACTAGTGCTGGAGCATAACTATCGAGACAGGGAGCTCAAAAATAATCGTTTTACAGCACTACGTGTCGGGTGAAAATCGAAAACATTGGAGCAACAATTGAATAGACGGCACATACTAATGAATGGCTGATTATAGCCGTAATTAGTTATGGCGCGAGGGATTCATAAAAATGAATAAAATCTAAGAATACGACGATGTATGGCAAAATCCACAAGTTGCAGCAGATCAGAACAATCGAGCTTTTAGTAACACGAAAAATGAATCCAAGGAGCTTGGAGGCCTTTGAAATGGCATATTCCATATGATCCTTAAAATTTAGTTTGGGATCTAGAATAACTCCTAAGTCCTTTACAGAAGCTTCGCTCTTAAAAATATTGTAGTCGTATGTAATTGTCGAGCGTTTGCGGGTGAACGAGATAACAGAACACTTTGAAGCGTTCAAAACCATCCTATTCACTGTGCACCAGTTAGTGAATATATCTAACTATGATTGTAAGAATTCAGTGTCTTCAGCATTTTTGGTTAGATGGTATAAATTAAAGTCATCGGCGAATGATAGTTTCAGACACTTCACTGAAAGGTTCGAATCGTTGTGGTAGAGGATAAATATAAATGGCCCAAGATGACTGAGGAACTCCAGAGCTGACAGTGAAATAAGCAGTGGTGCAGTCTCCATTTTTTACGGTCATTTCGCGACCGGTAAGGTATGACTGAAGCCAATCTAATAAAGATCCACTGAATCCGAGCCTATCCAACATGGCAACAGTTATTCTATGGTTTATCTTATCAAAAGCTGCCGAGAAATCGGTGTATATAGGGTCAACCTGTTGACGATCTTCAAATGATCGAATAATGAATGATGTGTAGGATGTAAGGTTCCTGGAAGTTAAGCGACGAGGCATAAATCCGTGTTGAGTTTCGGATATGTAATTAGAGCAGTTAGGAGTAATGAAATCAAGAACGATTATTCCAAACAGCTTTAATACAGCACACAATGAGGAAATCCCGCTATTTTAACATTTTTTTTTCAAATGGCTATAGTCCAAAAATGACAAATCCTACAAAAATGACAAATCCTACAAAAATGACAAATCCTACAAAAACATCGAAAAAATTCTTCTTCGACTCCAACACTGAAAAAAATCGATTTTAAAAATATAAAGTCGATTTACAAAAAAAAACCCTATCTTTGATTTGAACGAAATTTTGTTCCAAGATAGGTAATTAGGTTCCCAACCTACCGTCAAAAATTCAAGTTGGGCACTTTTAAGAAAAAAAGTTATTGAAAAAAAAATTTCTTAGTCCAAACTGAATTTATTTTTTCAGAGAATTTGTATCGAAAACTGAACCAATGAAAGTCGTAATCATCTCAGAATCTAATTTCCCAACTGATAGTTGCCTGATACATTCTAAAAGTGTCAGTAACGAATTTGGTATATATTCATAACAAACTTGAGTGAGGGCAAAGATGAGCCCCTTGGCCGTGCACGAAGAAGTATCTTGTCTATGTACCCGTTGGAGAAGTAGAGATTGATGGTATAGTCTCCAACAGGGGCCCTAATTGCGAAGTATGGGGTTCGCTCCATCAAGAACCCTTTATTTCAGCCAGTGAAAATTCTGGATCGCAAGCAATTGCGTTCAAGAAAAATCAAGGAGTATTTGAACATAACTTATATTCCATCAGCTTCCTGCCGAACCTTTCGCCGAATCTGCTCTTTCAAACTTTGATCTTTTGGGCGGGGCTAGTCTACCTGTTCGCCTTTTTGTGCCGCGAGGCATGAACTTATTGTAGAAACAAGGCACGCTGTGGAAAATGCATATAAATTTTGTGGGGACAAAATGAATCATTCTTTTAAGAAACACTCCGATAATGCAAGAAAGCGAGCGCCACCGACTTATTTCTAAAGACTAAAGAGCGAGAGTCTGACCATCCCATTGTGGGAACATCTTCTAATGTGTCCATAAATTTCCGGAAGAGGAAAATCAACCTCGTAAAGGTCTGAGAGTGTCCCTTGAAGGGTGCTGTTACAAAACCGAAGTAAGTGGTTCCTGGTTTCGGTAATCCTAGAAACTAGCAGGAATTTCCACATGGGACATCAAAAACTCCTAGTGTCCTTTTATTTTAGTCCCTACATTTCCCCCCAAGTTTTACACAATGCATTTGCATTACGATTAGAGGACAGACGAAACAAGTACACGACGCGAACAACCGTGAACAGTCTCCTACCTCGTGGTGGGCACACATTGCTTAGAATTATACGCGAAAGGGACTTCTGAACGTCGGATCGCCCGAATTTTTCCCAGCATACGCGACGCTACAAATGCAAATGAAAAACTTGGTGAAAGCTGAAAAACTCGATTACTGGCACCGGTCCGTCGACGGATTAACGGACAGATCATCAGAGAAACAATGGTTCGTGTGGTTGCTAGGGCCTACGTTGTGTATTCGATTTATTCTGTGATTGGAATACACGGAACGTTCGTCATATGATGACAGCTAAGCATCGCATTTATGCTAATTATTATGACAGTAGAGGTGAGTGCAATCATAAAAGAGGCTGTGCTGCCAACATTCTTTCCACAAAATTGATGGTTTTATATTTACCATATTGTGACAAATGTCAAAGTAAGCTCAGATGCCAAATTTCACATCATTTGGACAATTCTAGACCCTCGCCCACTTCGCTTGAAATTTTTGAAATTGGTGCTATGGGAAAATGTGGAGGAAAAATATATTAAATGCTATAACTTTTGAAGTAGCGATCAGAACATTACAATTATACCTCTTTTTAAAGGAAATAACCTTAGTATTAGAATGAAGGTATTCCTGTTTCTATAAATCTCAGAAATCGAATGAAACCTTTTTGACCTTTGTCCAAATACGAGAAGTTGGGGTTATAGGGCCTTTTGTCATTTATATTAAATTTTATCATTTTCTCGAGCATATATCTTTATTATTCTTCATTCAATTTTCAAAAATTGTACCTTGTTGAACGTGGAAAATCCTTAGGAACAAAATAAAAATAGATTCGCTACCGGTAAAATTCAGAAACATCAAATTATCTGACAGTCTCGATTTCACATTTTTATCATAAAATCGCACATATTAACTCCATTTAACAACAATTCTTATTTAATTTACTATTTATTGTGAAAAATGCGCTTAGGAATCACATGAGAAAAGTTTCATACCTGGGAAAATAGGTCAAGTTGAGGTATTAGGACATTTATTGAAAAAATGCGGTTTATAGAGTTAATGTCAAAAAATTTGATGTTTTTGAATTTTAACGCAAACGAATCTATTTTTGTTGTATTTCTAAAAATTTTCCACGTTCAACAAGGTACAATTTATGAAAATTGAATGAAGAATAATAGAGATATATGCAAGAGAAAATGATAAAATTTAATATAAATGACAAAAGGCCCTATAACCCCAACTTCTCGTATTCGGACAAAGGTCTAAAAGTTTCCGTTCGATTTCTGAGAAGTTTTCACATTAGAAAAACTGCAAAATATGTATGGTTTGCACCACGGAGCAGAAAAATTAAAAAAATAGGGGATTTTGGGGCCAATATGATCCAGTACCCACCTTTCCCGTATTTTTCTAGAAACAGGAATATCTTCATTCCAATACTAAGGTTATTAACTTTAAAAAGAGTATAAATTGTAATTTTCTGATTGCTACTTCAAAAGTTATAGCATTTAATATATTTTTCCTCCACATTTTCCCATAGCACCAATTTCAAAAATTTCAAGCGAAGTGGGCGGGGGTCTAGAATTGTCCAAATGATGTGAAATTTGGCATCTGAGCTTACTTTGACATTTGTCACAATATGAGAGGGGGGGCTTTTGAGAACTCAAAAAAAAATTTTTGCAATGCCCTAACGACCATGCCCACAACGTTACAGTTTCAGGAGGCTCTCCGTTTGATGGAACATGGAAAGCACTCTTTGTGTTTCCTGGGGAAAACATGCGAGTTTTTGAGTACTTTATCTGAACAATCATAGCAAAATTCAAACCTTAGTTTGAATTTTTTCGCAGTGCTCCATTCCGGGTAATGAGAAGGTGAACACTCGGATTAGAATGATAATGAGAAGGTGAAGTTATTAAATATTTATACTCAGAGGACGGAATCCCAAAAGTATCAACAAATCTTGGTCCAAGAGAATGGATGATGACAAGGTCCATCCCCGGCGCATTGAGGTCGTGGAGAGCAGTTTCAGCGCTTGTGGCGCTTGTGGCGGTTATCGCGATATTAAACATGTTGTCTGGTCGTGCGCTAAGTGTTCTAGTACCAGATCTCCGTTAAACGAATCCCTTCGGCCTCGTTTCAGTCCAGTCCGAGATGCTATACCAAATTCGTTACTGATACTTTTTGCATGTATCAGGTCACTAGCAGTTGGGAAATTGGATTCTGAGATGATTATGACTTTCATTGGTTCAGTTTTCGATAAAAATACACTGAAAAAAATCAGTTTGGACAAGAAAAATCTTTTTTCAAATAACTTTTTTTGCTTAAAAGTTCCCAACTTTTTTTTGTAAATTGACTTTAAATTTTTTAAAACGTTTTTTTTTTCAGTGTAGAAGTCGATGAAGATTTTTTTCAATATTTTTATTCAAAAATTTGACTAATTATGTGAAAATCACTCCTAAAACATTTTTTTGCAGGATTTGTCATTTTTAGCATTTAAAAAAAAATTGGTGAAAAAAGTTTGACCCTTTTCAAAAGACAGTCTAGATCATTTTTGGAAAAACAAAGTATGCAGAGTGGTTTTTTGTGACAAAGTTCTCATGTACAGAAAGTTTCATTGAAATCGGAGAGGGTGCTGCCAACATTTGTTCGGGTTGGCGCGAAATTCGTCTATAGTGTTTTTGGCGCTTTACACGGATGGCATTACTTTCCGGTTAAATTGGTTAGAAAAATGCCACAAAGGGCGCAAGATTGAAATTCCGCCAAGGGCGCCCGAAGGCCGTGCTATGGCTCTGATTATCACTTCCAACGACCACTTTTATGAAAAACTTGGAAGTTGTGTATTAAATGTGCTGTTGGTGAAATTCAGCGAGCTGGACGGCTCTTAAAGTTGTACGGTTACATTTTCGTTTCAATACGCGAGACATTCCTACAAAGATAAGACAGCCCCTCACGTTTGCACTTATTATCTCATAATTCAAGTTACCTGTTTTGTTGGACGAAGACTTCAGAATTAAAATATCGAAATAAGGAAAAACCTGCAAAATATATTTTTTCCACAATAAACTCTCAAATTAGAGATTTGAAAATTATTATTGCTGGAACTGTTTGCAATGTTCTGGATGTCTTAGATTTGAGGGTATTTGGGATTTTGCTAAACTGTGAACGTTCATCAAGATATTAGGTTAATTATACCTGATGAGTGATTGTGATTTTTTTCAGAAACGGTTCATCGTACGGATGTATTGTATCCGAATATATCATAAATCATCCGCACTTCAATATATTTCCACCGCTATATGTTCTACTAAAAATTGTTTCATTATTTCATATATGGCGTTCCATTATCTACAAAATATGGCAATCTGCTAAACACATTTTCAACTTAAATTGACCTCCATTAAAGAGAAATGTAGGTCATCTACCCAACACTCCAACCGGCTGTTGATACCTTTGCTTACCTTTTCCATCCATCAAATCCAACTTCGCCGCCTAAACTACACTTGAACTTGAGAACAAAACAAAACAGCTTATCGAAAAAATCACACAAAGATGAATCGACGTCAGATGCCAAGCCTAATAAGCCGCGATCGCCGCAGGGTACAGCTTTCTTCATTGCTTGTTAAATGAGAGGGAAGTAATCACTAAATCTGACTGTCAAATTTGGACCATGCCTGCAGCGCGTCCGGGGAAGAACTCATAGCCACTTACCGTCGCCGCCCGCCATCGGGAAATTTGTTCATTGTTGCGCCAATCCTACTACCTACTGTTTTGCTTTAACTGTGTTCATCGTGTAGACTTGGCGGGGGGAACAAGATAGGATCAGACGATTTGAGGGGGGCAGAAGGGAGAACGTCTTCCAAAGAGCTGCTTCAGCTCTTCGCGGGATTGAATAGGCGAATGGCGTGCTTCGGAGATTGGAAATTTCATGTAAATAAGGTGATTGTATGCAGGCCCGTAGCCAGGATTTTGTTTCGGGAGGGGCTTAAAAATTATTGCATAAATGTATTAATTCTGATGACTTGAAACAATCACTGGAAACTGAACGTAATTATGAAAAGTTCTTAGTGAAAACAATTCCAAAAATAAGACAATAGACACTAAAAACTCTAATAATATGTTGCCTGTTACAAGAAAGGCTATAGTGCATCGACGAATTAAATTTGATTATTTTTGATTTACAAGTTAGAAATTTCTCTAGTTACAAAAATGAATAGTCAAGAGCTCAAAGTATTAAGGGCTGCTTGAAAATGCTACGCTGCATGCTACGCTGCTTGAAAATGCTACACATTCGATACACCTTTACAATTTGTAGAAGACGCTAAATTGGAATGAGTAGAAAAATATCCAAAAACCCGTCTCATGAAACTTTACACGCATTTGCTAATCAGAAGAACGAAACCAACGTCAAGGTTGTCCCCATGAATAGGAATATATCAGTGTGAAATCAAAGTTTACCGTTGCAAAGAATGTCCGAACAAAGTGAATGTCGAAATTTGCTTCAAATCTTCTGATAAGGCAGGCGATTTGTAGATGCAGAAAATAGGTTCAACTCCTATTTTCATGATCAGGTTTCTTTCTACTATTACTAGCTCTTTGACTTCATCCGAAGTTTGCGTTAACTCGACTTTATGAAATTTTCAATTTAAATGATACTGATCATGTCGTAATCAAAACAATCCTGAAAAAACACATGTTTTTTTCATTTGACTCTCATAGGTAATGGGTTAAAGACTATCTTCGACAACATTATCAGGCAACTCAGAATAACTATCTTTTTATCTATTTAAGTTGATTCTTTTTAGGTACTTTTTATATCATTGTACTTATGAATTAAAAATATCGTAGACTGATTTTCCTAGATCCCTAAAACTATAGTAAAAGTCAAAATGTAAAGTGAGTGCAAAAACTACTGATTTCACTACAAAGCAAGAATGCCTTAGCTCTATTGACTTTTGACAATCTTGCAAAACCGTTGTAACTTGAGAAGATTACCTAGATTAAGTAAATATTATATTTGAACATTTTGGTTTTATTTATTTATTTGAAGGTTTTATTTCGGAATTCGTGGGGTTTTGGACAATGTCAAATATATATTTCAATGATTTAATCTACTAATGGAAACTACCCAGAATTTAATCTACTGAGCGAAACTGCTCAGAATCTATTCACAAATCGAAAGAAAATTACTTAGCACTGATTACTCAATGCTTCTAATTTACATAAAATTTGGTAAATATAACATTGATGACACCACCAAAATAACTAGAGACTATAAACATAGATAATAATTTCAGCATCACTTGCTTCCGACACATGGAAGAGAACACATCGCACTTGCACCTAATTTGCCGAGGCTTTCTTTTAGAGTTGTCTGTTTTAAATTACAGCAAATTAACCATTTCCTGTAAAACTTTTGCAAAACTCTTTGCCAATTCATTAAACAAATATGAACACTAATCTGTTTAGTAATAGGTTTGTTTGTGAATAAAAATAATTAGCTCTTGATTTTTTTCAATCATCATCAAGATTGGAAGAGATGTATGATTTCTTGAAGAAAGTTGTAATGTTTGTCTGATTACATGTTTGTTTTATCACTATTTGGGAAAAAGTTTCAATTAAAGTTGTTGCACCTAACGCAACGAAGACGAAATGAGAAGATCAGAGCGCAATTCGGAAAGAACTCGTGTTGAGTGTATAGTAAAGATAGAAGAGTGATCTTGAGTCGATTTAGATTGGTTGATTTTTTCCTCTCGTTGCTCTCTTATTTAAGATTATCTCTCTCATTTTATTCCATGACGAGCAAAAACGGAACGAAAGACTGTCACATACTTAAGACATGAAATCGAAACTGTTATCCCAACTTATTGACTTATAGATTCAATCAGTCCCAACATTTTAGTCCCTCTTCGTGATTGCCTATTATTTTACCACTTTTTGCCCGGTCCACTTTTAAAAGTATTTTTTTTTGCACGTTTGTCGAAGATATCACGGATTTACGGATTAACAGTGTATTAGTACGGAACGAATTACTCGTAACAATGAAATGAAGCGTTAATAAAAATGGTATTGCGTTAAAATGACGCGAAATGAAAATTTTATTCTCGGCTCAATCGTTCTCAGATAAATTGAAATACTTTTTGTGTAGCGCAGAGTAGTGTACAGAGAACAGAGTGTGCAGTGTGCACTGACCTAATACAGAAATTCAAAATTGTGTGCAATTCAAAAACTTATCATTTAAAAATAACAAACTGGGTCGTGGGTCTTTTATATATTTCCTTATGTAAACAATAAAAATAATATAACGAGTTTATGTGGTTATCCTACAGATCTCGCGCAAGCGCTTAGCCATTGCACGTGAAAACCTGTTTACGAGGCGAGGAAATATTTTTTTCCTCACCAACTATGTCTTGGGGGGAGTAGTTCATTTCTATCTCGCTATTGTACATTTCCGTGTCATCATCGTAGTTGCTGCCTTTATGTTCGCGAATATCTTCCTTGCTTTTCGCCCTCAATAATTGCCCTTCCAAATAGATTCCATTTCTCCCAAATGTGACATTAATCTGCGAGTAAGCGGTATCCGATCTTGTAGCGGAACATTCATTTTCTCATAGTCCATATACAGAAGGATCTTAATTATAGCATTGTCACACTCAACCTTGTGCTTTAAGTTGTGCGAAATGAATGGTTTCGTCTGCACTAATTTGTTGAGCGCTAAATGGCTGCCATGGTAGAACTGGATAGAGCCGGTTTCCGAAAGTCTAATCTCTATTTACACCTTCAGGATGCGAATGATCAATAATTTTATAATCACCGCATTTGGCTGGAGCACCAATTCTTGCTTCTGCTAATCACTAATCTCGACAGATTATTACAGCTACAATTAAAGTAACAGTCTCTTGTATTCTTCAGACAAGGCACACAATATAAAAGTTACTTTTTTGTTGTTCGCTTCGCACTGGCTCGAGCAAAAGCATAAAGCACACTGAATTTAGTGACCATTGCCTTCGGTGGTTAGAAATAGCCTTCTTTAACTTTTTCTCAATAATTTGTTCAAACCAAATAAGCAACAAGTTTTGTTAAAAGTCACCGGTTTTTTAAATTTATTTTTGAAAAATTTCGGGGGGGGCTTTAGCCCCCTAGCCCCCCCTCTGGCTACGTGCCTGATTGTATGGAGTATGCTATACCAGGAAGAAAGTGAGATTGTTTTGGATACCTTTTACAACATGCTCATCGATGTTGATTAGCATTAGCTAACAGATTGCAATTTTGCATATACGAAAATTGCGTGACAAGTTTATGGCTTCCTTATAAGTTAATTAATTAATTAATTAGGAAACATGTTCTCAATTGATTTTGGCTAATTAGCTAAAATTTCCGCTGTTTACATGGGAAGATTTCACAGCGAATTAACGATACAGCTCAGCATGCGTTGCCGCTATATTTTACTGTTCTCATTTTTCTAGCGTTTTTCACCGGATGTAATTTTTTGCTCAAACTTTTTATTCAGTGAAACAATCAATTAATAATCATTAAAAAAAACTCGTTCAGTTTGATAATGGATTGCCCTACGACATTGTGTGTCTGTAGCTAACTACATGCGTGAGTGACAAAAACTTAATTTTTGAGCGTAGATAAGTCTATCGAAAAACTAAAAAAAATTCAAGTACCACAACGGCTTTTTCCAAGACTGAACAGATTTCGACTCATTTTTGGATAGTCGTGCTCGCTACCGTACAAGATACACGCAAACCCTTGATCATCTCGTAATGAGATACCAACCCATTCACTATACAGCCCACGATTTGCATACATTTCTTCGCCACACAAAGTATGAACAAATTGGACGAAATGAATAGTGTCTTTCTGGTACAAGTGCGTGTGCCATCTCGGCATGTTTCCTGGCGAGGCAAATGTACTTCAGAAATAATGAATAAGCTACCAGTGAAAAATGGGTCAACTAGCTCGGATGGTACTCTAAGGGAAAAGGGCTTCTTACGGGCTAAATAGGTTAATATTGTTAATTGAGTCGTTGCCTTTAGCCGACTGTTGTGCGGATCTATGCCGGCTTAACCAGTTATCTCGCCGGCAGAGAAGCGCAATACCACCCCCCTTGGACGGATGGATGAATGGATTGCCGTGTAGTGCACCGGGTTTTCCCCCTGGCGAGGCAAGTGGCAGAAACGAGTTTCGCATAGTGGAAACCGGATCGCGTCTGGCAGAATGTCAAAGTATGATATCTTTGTTTTCCTATCGGCACTCGTTTCCATCCTATTCCTTGAGATCGTTTATATCCGGTTGTTAAGAATAATTTCACAAAGTCGTTTTGCGTTTTCACATAGCCACAATTGTGTATGGGCGTGCAGATGAAGTGCAAAAAAGGCGGGAGAAGGATGGTACGATAAGATTTAGTGAACAGTAAAAGATATGGCAGTCCATTCATCACACCGTAAGGGGGAACACTTTCCACGGGTATCTCATCTTTTGAGCACAGCAAAGAGCGAAGAATCATTTATCATGCAGTTTTAATGCTCTTTCCCTGTAGAATAATGCGGCTGAGTAATAAAATAGATAGTTTTCATTTTCAGCATTAGCGGTTACAGGCTGGTGGATCTCTTCTTCGCGGTTCTGGCATAAACACCGATAAAACAAATTTTCACACAGGAATGTGGCATTTTAATGACATAAAGAACAATGAAGTCGGAAAATGTAGAGCATGTGCTATTGCTGCAGTCGACAGTTTGGGGCAGAGAAAGAATGCACTGGTTTTGTCTTTAAGTGATATTTAACGCATTAAAATGTCTTGAACTGGTAATGTTACTCCATTAAATACAATACCATTGAATATAATTAAACCTTAATGGTAAAATTCTTAAATAGAAGCGTATACAACTTCAGGCGAGCGATGCGTAACTTAAGTTCTGAGACATGATACCCTAACATTCAGATAAGAAATCTCAATTTCGTGTTAATGGTTAAGCCTCAAGATATTTTGATAGAGCGTGCGTTAGCATGGATTCCGTGTTAACATGAGCGTAGACAAAAATCTTTATTAAACAGTAAAAAAACAATTAACTCGATTAACTTGGTAATCATGATTTGGATCATGTATAAAAATAACTCAATAAAGCATTCAACCTATCTGAAAATTGTTTTTGAAAAAATTGGTTAAAGCTGCATAAAGTTTGAAAATAGTTGACTGAAACCATCATCAATTAGCTTCCCGTTTTCTCATGACTTGAGAAACGGTTTATCCAGCCGAGTCTTACCAGCCTTACCCGCTTAAGACAACTGTGTGTGCGTTTTTTTACTTGGTGGTGAAGCTTTTACGTCGACCCAGCACGCGTTCAGTAGTTAGACCATACTACCGATTCCGTCCATCGTGTGCCAGAGTGAGAGATTCGGAACAGAGAAGATATCTCTGAACCCTATTCCTCCACCAAGGAGTCCGACATTTGCCTGATTCCCCGGATTCCATTTGAAATCACTACTTCGGGGGAAGTCGTGCTAATGCACTTCACTTGATTCCAGGTCTTACTGGTCGTGCTAGATTTCGCTGGTCTTATAACCGCCATATCAGTCCTGCACAGAATGATACCCGGGCAGATGCCGAGGTCGGTCCTGTGATTCTGGGTCGGTCTGTGATTCTTCCAGTTCACAGGCGCCCTGACGATCATTTGCCGATGCTACTTCGCGATCTACTCGAGCTAGTTCCCGGCGGTGGGCCTAGTCTACTCCGCCGTTGAAATTTCTCTCGAAACCGTTATCTCGATGCTGGTCGGTTAGGTGTCGAGGTCAGTCCTGCGATTCCGAGGAGGATGACTTCTGGTACTCAGGTGCCCCGACTACCTACCGATGCGTGCGCTTAGTCTAATCCAGGCCTATTTTATCTCTCTTCCTCAGACTGACTTGTCAAGTACCTTGGTCGGTCCGGCGATTACTGTTGGAGTGTGACTTCCGGTTCATCGGTGCCTCAACGATTCGAGGCCCTGTACTGCTACGTTGCTGGTCGTTGACCCTCTCGCCAGCTTCGTTGCAACGCTGACATATCCTGAACGACTCACGGCGTCTTTGTTGAACAACTTTATTCAAAAAAAAATCGGCATCTGTAAAACTTCGGGTTATGAAAGAATGGGCTTTTCCCTTTCATTTGAAAGTAAAATTAAAATATTCTGTCGGGGGGGGGGGGGGTATAGAACAACTTTTTATTTTAAAGTTTTTTGATTAAAAACTTAAGTTTTTTAATGAAATTAATTCGCATTTTTGCTTCTAATTGGTACTATAGACATTCAAAAAATACTAAAAGTGAGAATCTGATGAATAATCTCTTTGTCTACAACTTCGTAGAATGCTATAAATCGATGTAAAATCACCCGATAAAGTTATTAAAAATTTATCAGTTTTTAGGCGTGCGTGGGACTTATGGATTCTTATCATTCTCAGTGGAAAAAAATATATTTTCAGATTCCTCCCGTCCTTGGGCGAAAATGATACTTTATGAACAAGGAGGTGTGGAAAGGTGTTGACCAAATTTATTCGATAATCTTATACCTTTTCAAGATGTTGATTAATGTAGTAATGGATTTTATCTTGCCTTTTTCATTTCTTTTCTGGCTCTAGGAGATAGCTAATGTAAACTAGAATGACCCTTCTTCCTGATCCTATCCTGCCTGGTAAAATACAATTAGCTTAAATTCAAAGCTTTATATTTGAATGAACTAAAGTAGACAGTTCGAGTCATTGTAATAAACGACGGATTTTATTGCAATTTTGGGTTGAGAATCCTGTTTGTCTTTATCAACATTAAAAGAAAGATGAATCCTCAAATTTTATTTCCAAATCGAACACACTTCACATAATCTTGGAAAAAAAGAACAAACCAAGTTTCATAACTTCCTTTAAGAAGAAATTCCGGAGTCGTTACTCGTTGAACACGGATCACAACAGAAAACTAAGAAAATATCAGGCTGGACCATATATTTAGTGAATTCTCAAAGTTATACAAGTCTGTTTATTGAAGATTTCCCTCATGATATGGGATAAGAGTAAAGACAACATTTCAAGAAGACAGTTGGATAAGTCATACGTCTCCCAACCTTTGAACGGAACGGATCGTTATACTTCACAGTGGTGTTCGGTGTGTAAGTTTCAGTGAGTGAAGGTCATCCTTTGTTCGTTCGTTAGCTGTCGTTCTGTCGGTGCCGGTAGTAAATCCAGCACATTGTTTTCGCTGGTGCGGAACAATCGACGTTGTTTGCAGATAAGTTTTGTTTGATTTTTTTCCTCGTTTGCTTTCTTTCTTTTTCCCTTCTTTTACTCTACCTTGTAATCAAATAATAAGACACATCCCCGTTTATATAACGCTCTGCCCTCGTGCTTAAATGGCCGAGGGCGAAATACCATCTGATGTTATCATGGAAGTCCCTGATCCCCATAACACTCGCGTTGCTCCCCGTATAAAGCAGTACCCACAAGGTTCCTCTGGGCCATGGGTGGTATATTTTCGGACCGGAGAGAAACCGATTAATATATTAAAACTATCGCGAGATCTGACTGCTAACTACCCCACAGTGGGACGAGCCCGGACTTAAGTCCATATATGAAGGTTATGCGATATTCTCACTAGTATTTTTCTCATATCAGCTGAGCTATCAGAGACATTTTCGCGAGCTTTTAGGTGATTTGAATGCAAAATGAATTTTTGACAGCTTTTTGAAGGGCATAACTCAAGTGTTTTTTTGCATTATTTGACCATAGGAACTACATACGGTTATTCTCGTTTTTCAAAGAAACGGTTGATTTTATGAATTGCATTATTTCACCAAAATTATCCGTGTGATAAAATTACATCGTAAGATCGCCAAAAATAAGTCACTAGTTGGTTTAGTTAGTGTTTAGATAACTGTTTGTCATGAATTTTTATTGAATTCGAACTTCTAAAGCGATAACAACAACGACGCCCGTGAATGTCCGCGATCACACTATGCTCATTCGAAAGCTTTTCATTTTCTCTTTAAAATGAGCCTATGCTAGTTTTGCGAAAACTTGCGATAAGCAGTCAAAATTTAAAAAAAACTGTGAATGGAGACGCATGGTTATTACTGATATTTAATTTGAATATTCACTTTATGACTAGAATAATGACACTAATTTATGCACAACTTTCAAATAGCATTTAGAGCATGATCTACAAGGGTTTTACTAGTGATCAAGAGTAAGGAGCCGTGTGGGAAGTATGGTTTTTAAATGGTAAAGGAATTAAGAATGTTTAAAATTCAGTAAATATTTTCAACCATCTGAAATATGTCATAAAATGTTTCATGAACTATTTTTCTAACTTAGGCAATGACTGTCAAATTGAGTGAACACAGTTGAGTTCTTGTCATTTGGTGAGACTATTTTTTCCGAGTTTGCATAGCGCTGATATAGCTTAAGAGCATGCGATATTATCCTAATAAAATAAGACCATTTTTAAATGAACCATATACGCGAAAAAAGGATTTTGGATTTATTTTAATTTAAGGTATGAAATAAGCAATCTAAGCAACTTAAAACACACCTACGAAAACAAAATCGTTAACCATCTTGTTGATTAGTGAATGTAAATAAATATTCCACTAAGACGCTCAAAATGTTTGTTTTGAAAATGAAAAAAATGTAGTTTTTATACCAAGCAACCCACTAATGAATTAAACGTTCCAAAATTAGTCGATCACATCTTATTTGATCCTTAAAAACAATATAGTCATTTCTAAAGCCACATATTGAGAATCAATCCGTTTCAATACGGAAAATAAATTCCAAAATTACAATTGAAAGAAATCTTTATAAAAGACAAAATATTTACTTTTGAGCCACTCTAATAAGTAGTAAAGTTAATTTCTATTTTCTATAACCAACATAGGAATTCAGCGCACAAAAATGCCTTTACAATTTTTTTGAACCTTCGCAACAAAATAATTATTTTTGAGCCACCCTAATGTATAATGAAATTTTGTTTGCAAATGTCAATATCAAAAACGATTTAGCACACGAAAATTAACATACACAAATTTTAAGAACGATTCAGAAAAAAAAACTTTGAGACACCCTAATAAATAGTAAATGTTCATTTTTGAAATGTTTTAATATCGAAAACGAATTCAGCGTACCAAAGTTACATAAAAACGTCCTATATGAACCGACAGGGAAAAGTTTGGACTTTAGTCCACTTTTTGTTCTAAGTCGTGCCACTGTAAGCCGTGTGGTGTCCGGCGGGCTGAAATCTTTTTGAACTATTTCAGCCAAGAATAGAACCTCTGGGAACTGCTCCCATGTCGTAAGAGGCGACTAACAACATGCTAGAAGTTCCTAGGTCGAGGTATTGCTCCGTACCGAAGACTTAACCTGGGCGGACCTTAAGGTTCAGGGTTGTTAATCGATAATTAATCGTCATCGTCGATAACGTTAACCACCCGTCAACGTCATCGGAAACTCCGTTAACGATAATGTATCGTCGGATTCATCGTCATCGTCGATAATTCATCGGTGGTTATCGCGATACATTTTGCGTTACTTTCCCGTTTATTGGAGTTGAAGTTGATGCGGTTAAATTTCAATTGTTTAGAAATAAATAACTATTGAAGGACATGTTGTTGGCAGTTGGAAATCAATAGTTTGGACATTTTCTAAGCACAGGGGGGGGGTCCGACGATGTGTCAAAATCGAATTTTTTGTCAACTTTTCGGGAGTGTTTTATATTGAAGGGAAAGTTATTGGCAGTTGACAATCAATAGTTTTGGACATTTTCAATACACAGGTGGTTCGACAATGTGTGAAAATAGATTTTGTTCAACTTTTGGGGAAAGTTTATTATATTGAAAAAGCTATTGGTAAGTGAATAATCAGCTCCAATAAGACTTTAATTTGAGTCGTATCGATGAACGCGGATCAATACGTACTGAAAATTCGCCGCGTCTGTTTTAGTGAATCTAATTTCAAGTTCCATTTTTGGTAACAAGCCCGTCCATCAGGTTAACGATCCTTTGTATTTCCCTTCAATGTTCGATATAATCGTTCGTATACATGTATTTCACAAACAATCCGATATTAGAAATAGGAAACACTTTCGCTGATTTATAACATCTAGAGCTATCATAACTCTTTGTCTGTATAACGTGTTATCACTCGATAGTTTGCAACCCAAAAAATATATCGTAGAGAAGGAACAGCGAAGTTAGTCTAAATAATGTCGCAATAAATAGTGATCCGGCCCATTAGGCAGATAAGATTAGTTTTTCTGGGCAATACTCCCACGATCGGCTGTATGGAGTTGAAATTGCTTTTGTTTAGAAAACATAGGATACTCTCGGTAGCCGGCTACCCAGATTTTAAAAGAACAAAAAAACTAAACAAGATCTTTTTCGAGCGATCGTGATTTCGAAAACTAACAACTACAAACTACCCAAGTAACCAATAGGCATTATAACGTAGCCTAATATCAGCTTTAGATCCACATATAAAGCTGTCCTATAAAGCCGTGAAGCCCTAAATACTTATTTAATGCTGATATTATGCCAGAAAAGGCGAAATATAGTGCTATTACTGTGCGGAGATTGACAGCTCGTTTCTGCAGTACTAATGCTATTATATAGCAAAAGCGTACAAACGTCAAATTTCAAAGCCTCATATTGGCACTACTAATGCTATTAAAAAGCTTCAGTTGGTTGTCATTGTCCGCCATGGTTTTAAAACCATTTCTTATGTTTCCTTTCGGTATGATGAGCAAAAAGGAAAAATTTTAAAATAAAATATTCTGTTTAAAACCGTAATTGACTCTGTTCTAATGCATTGTAATGAATATCCTTATTGGGTTTTCGTTCTCACACGATATGAATGTTTACGAAAATTACCTTTAGTAAGTCTCGAACTGAGGTATCTTGCCTCGTCCTTCACGGTAAGTGCGCTGCGTTTGCTTCCTGGCCTATATTGCATATGTTCGATTGAAATGAAATATGCCGAATATAATCTTCAAGAAGAGTTGCATAACAAATAAACCCACAGCATTACAATAGCATTATATCAGCTTTTTATAGGCTCTATAATGGCATTAAATGCACTTGTAAAGCTTACATGCTTTAAAGATCCTTGAAGCATGTACGCGTTATATCAGCTTTATATACGCATATAGAGCAAGCTATAATGCTATATGTCGGCTGTGCAGTTATGCATTATTGATGCTAATAAAGAGCTTTATTGCGTTGTTAATGCTGTAATGGAGTTTCAATGCAACATTAGTGCAAATGTATAGCCAATATAGTGCAATGGCTTAATGCTTATGGTTACTTGGGTAAGGGATCATCCATAAATGACGTAGCATTATATGGGGGAGGAGAGAGTTTTGCATTTTGTGATGTGTGGGGACGGGGGGTGGGGGTCATGTCAGGCTATGTAGCTTTTTCGAAGGGGAATAACTAACATCGGTTTTTATTTAAAAAAAAAATCACGGGGACAGGGGGGGGAGAGTTACCGTCAAGCTACGTAATTACCAGGGGGTATTTAGAGGTTTGTGACGAAATGCTACCATGGGGGAGGGGGGGGGGGGGGTGGTAAAAATTACTCAAAAAATGCTACGTCATTTATAGATGATCCCTAATAATAAACTATGCTTTACAGGTCGCATCGCTTGCTTGGAGCGAATCCTAGACCCTATTTCCTTCCAAACCACCAACTCCGCGACACCTATGGAAGAGTCTGATGAACCTTCGGTATAAGATTCCTCATTTTATTCAAACGATCGCCGGGTAAAATCAGCACCGACACGATAGAAACCACGAATAAATTCGTCGCGTGATTGAATATTATAAAAAAATATAAGCAGTGCTCCTTATAGCCGGCTATCCGGAGTTCAAGTTGCTTATTTTGCTAATCGTATTAATACAACAAATGATAAATTTCCCAAATTCTCGGCAGCCGGCTGCCCAGAGCAATTATTACATGATAACGCTATTGGCACACTTACTAACAAATCTCCCCTTCCCGTGATACATGTGGAGATGCAGAGGATTCCTCGGTCTCTAGTAGCAACATGTATCGGACTAACATTCCTTCCTTTCCCAGAAGATCTGCATTCGGACGTGGCCGGCGTCGGTATTGATCAGCATGCAGGGATCGGAATAGATTGTACAATGTGGCTCATCATGTTATTCCCAAGCATGTTGTTCCAATCAACATTTTGCAACCTAATTTGGTTCTGGTCAATAACGGAGTAGCAACTACGGGCGATCTCTTATGCTTATGCTTATGCTTATGCTTTTTGTTCTAAGTCGTGCCACTGTGTACCCGGCCGTAACTCAGATAACACGTGTTCGGGCAAACAAGATACGTGTTCTAGTGAATGATCTCGGCCAGGCGAACGAGATTGCTTGCTGTGAGCGCTTTACGCAGGAATTTAAGGCGTACGTGCCTGCTATGGCCGTAGCAATCGATGGGGTAGTGTCCGAACCGGGCCTGAAATGCGAAGAACTGTTGGAGCACGGGGTTGGCTGCTTTAAAGACCCCTCACTTCAACAGATCTTGAAATGCAAACAATTGTATACCGCAAACACCGAGGGAGGTAAGACTACCTACTCTCTATCAGGCTCGCTTCGGGTGACATTCGCCGGGTCATCTCTTCCCAACTACATCCTCCTTAACAAGGTTCGCCTACCTGGTCGCCTGTTTGTACCGCGGGTAATGAACTGCAGCAATTGCAAGCAGCTGGGCCACACAGCCACATATTGTGGAAATAAGAAACGATGCGGCACATGCGAAGGAGAGCATGAGGATGACTCTTGCGGCAAAGAAACTGAAAAGTGTATTTACTGCGGGAGCCCTTCGCATGCTCTTAAATCATGCCCTGCGTACAAGCAGCGCGGGGATAAAATTAAACGCTTCCTTTAAGGAACGCTCGAGGTGCTCTTATGCAGAAATGCAAAAGAATGCTTCGCCATCTGTCCTGTCCAAAAGATCCTATGCTGATTTGGCTAACATTGAGCATGAATCTGACGACCCACGAGAGGGAACATCTTTGGTTAACCCAGGGGAATCTAGGAAGAGGAGAAATTTAGCCTCCCCTAGATTGCCTCGTAAGGGTGCCAAGGTGTCGTCCCCTCAGAGTGCGCCAACTACAATCAATAAATCCAACGGAAGTGATGTACTAAAGCCGAATCAATTTGCTCCAGGAATTGGAAATATTAATTCTAACAAGGAGTATCCACCACTTCCAGGGACACCAAAAACCCTAAGTGTCCCCTTTTTTCCAACAGACACTCAGTCCAGTAACGGACTAATGAAATTTTCTGACATAGTGGACTTAATTTTCACAATTTTCAATGTTACTGATCCTCTTAAAAGCCTTCTGATACGTTTTCTCCCTATAGTTAAAACATTTTTGAAGCAGTTGGCTGCTAAATGGCCCCTCCTTGCAGCGATCGTATCCTTCGATGGCTAAGTCATCAAACGAGGTCACTGATTGGATCACTGTCTTACAGTGGAATTGCAGAAGTATCCTCCCGAAAATCGATTCCTTCAAATTTTTACTAAACAGTTTAAAATGTGATGTTTTCGCATTATGTGAAATTTGGTTAACTTCCGATATAAATCTCAACTTCCACGACTTTAATATAATTCGTCTCGATCGAGAAAACCGCTATGGAGCAGTACTTTTGGGGATTAAAAAGTGCTATTCTTTCAACCGAATTAACCTCCCTTCGACACCAGGCACCGCGGCTAGTTCTAGGAGACTTTAACTCGCACGGTACGGTATGGGACTGTCTTCATGATGATAATGGATCAACATTAATCCAAGATCTTTGCGACAATTTCAACATGACCTTCTTAAACACGGGAGAAATGACGCGGATTCCTACACCACAAGCACGCGCAAGCGCGTTGGATTTATCGCTTTGCTCGACATCGCTACAGTTAGATTGCAGGTGGAAGGTGATCCCTGATCCCCACGGTAGCGATCATTTGCCTATCGTGATTTCAATTGCTAACGGTTCAAGACCATCGGAAACAATCAATGTCTCGTATGACCTCACACGGAACATTTATTGGAAGAGTTATGCGACCGCGATATCCGTTAAAATCGAATCCACTCAAGAACTTCCTCCGGAGGAAGAGTACAGGTTTTTGGCTGGCTTGATTCTCGACAGTGCGAATCAAGCTCAGACTAAACCAGTACCCAGCGCGAATACCCATGGACGGTCTCCCACCCTGTGGTGGGATAAAGAGTGCTCAGAGCTGTACGCGGAAAAGTCCACTGCATATAAGGCCTTCCGGGAAGACGGGTTACCCGCTAGCTATCAACAGTACGCGTCGTTAGAAAGGCGAATGAAGAGTCTAATGAAAGCCAAAAAACGCAGTTATTGGCGCCGGTTCGTCGATGGGTTAACGAGAGAAACAGCGATGAGCACTCTTTGGGGTACGGCTCGACGTATGCGTAACCAAAACAGTACCAACGAGAACGTGGAATATTCAAACCGCTGGAATATTCGCCTTCGCCAAGAAGATCTGTCCGGACTCTGTCTCAGTACAGAAAACGTACCGCGTCGCGTCTCCTCACGATACCGCGAACGAAACACCGTTTTCGATGGTGGAGTTCTCACTTGCTCTCTTGTCATGTCAATAACGCCCCAGGATTAGACAGAATCAAATTCAACTTGCTGAAGAATCATTGTCCCACATGACTGGAGGCAAATGAAGGTCATCGCCATTCAAAAACCAGGAAAACCAGCCTTCGACCACAACTCGTATCGACCGATTGCGATGCTGTCCTGTATTAGGAAGTTGTTCGAGAAAATGATCTTGTTTCGCCTCGACAATTGGGTTGAAGCAAATGGCTTACTGTCAGATACACAATTTGGCTTCCGCAAAGGCAAAGAGACGAATGATTGCCTTGCGTTGCTTTATACAGAAATCCAAGTTGCCTATGCTTGCAAAGAGCAGATGGCATCAGTCTTCTTGGATATTAAGGGGGCTTTTGACTCAGTTTCTATCAACATTCTGTCAGAGAAGCTGCACCAGCATGGTCTTTCGCCAATTTTAAATAACTTTTTGCTAAACCTGTTGTCTGAAAAGCACATGCACTTTTCGCATGGCGATTTAACAACATTGCGATTTAGCTACATGGGCCTTCCCCAGGGCTCATGTCTAAGTCCCCTGCTCTACAACTTTTACGTGAATGACATTGATGATTGTCTTACTAATTCATGCACGCTGAGGCAACTTGCAGACGACGGGGTGG
This sequence comes from Topomyia yanbarensis, assembly GCF_030247195.1. Lineage (NCBI taxonomy): Eukaryota > Metazoa > Arthropoda > Insecta > Diptera > Culicidae > Topomyia > Topomyia yanbarensis. The sequence continues at coordinate 467,733,066 of NC_080671.1, forward strand.
TTTCTGTTACAGGGCCCAAAACTGCCGACTTGCAAGGACCATTACAAGATACCTTGAACAATTTGTCTGCTTGGGCTCTCCAGCTGGGTATCGAGTTCTCCACGGAGAAAACTGAATTGGTTGTCTTTTCTAAGAATCGTGAGCCGGCGCAACTCCAGCTTCTACTCATGGGTGTAACGATCAATCAGATCTTCACATTCAAATATCTCGGGGTCTGGTTTGACTCTAAAGGATCAAAGGATCAATTTTCTCCGAACAATAACTGGAACATGGTGGGGGCCCATCCAGGAGACCTGATCAGGTTATACCAAACAACGATATTGTCCGTGATGGAGTACGGGTGTTTCTGTTTCCGCTCCGCTGCGAACATACACTTCATCAAACTGGAAAGAATCCAGTATCGTTGCTTGCGCATTGCCTTGGGTTGCATGCACTCGACCCATACGATGAGTCTCGAAGTGCTGGCGGGCGTTCATATCGATTGCTCATCCGATGCGATATTTTGAGCCCGTTGGTGATTGAAAACTTCGAGAGGCCCGTCGAGTTTAATTCTCAAATCCGATTTATGTCCTTATACTTCGACTGCATGGCACAGAGCATCAATCCTTCTTCGTACAATCCCAACCGTGTCCGTTTCCTAGATACTTCTAATTCTACTGTGTTCTTCGACACATCCATGAAGGAAGAGATTCGTGGAATCCCGGATCATATACGCCCGCAAGCGATCCCCAATATATTTTATGATAAATTCCGAGAAGTCGACTGTGACAAAATGTTCTACACTGACGGATCAAATCTCGATGGGTCCACTTGCTTCGGTATCATCAATAATACTATCACCGCTTCATTCAAGCTCAATGATCCCGCTTCAGTTTACGTCGCAGAATTAGCTACTATTCAGCACACCCTTGGCATCATCGAGACTCTGCCCACAGATCACTACTTCATCATTTCGGAGAGCCTCAGCTCTATCGAGCAATTCCCGTATTTTCTGGGGAAGATACGGGAGTCTCTGAGCAAGTTATCTGAAAAATCTACCAGATTACCTTTGTTTGGGTCCCCTCTCATTGCTCTATTCCGGGTAATGAAAAGGCCGACTCTTTCGCAAAGGTGGACGCATTAGAAGGTGACATCTACGAAAGACCAGTTTGCTGCAACGAATTTTTCAGTATTTGTCATCAGAGGACACTCGACAGTTGGCAAAACTCGTGAAGCAATGGGGAACTTGGACAATGGTTACATTCAATTATCCCGATGATATCAACGAAACCTTGGTTCAGGGGGGTGGATGTGGGTCGGGATTTCATACGTGTAATATTCCGGCTTATGTACAACCACTACACATTGGATGCGTATTTGCGGCGTATTGGGCTCACAGAGAGTAGTCGGTGCGCTTGTAATGAAGGTTATCACGACATCGATCACGTTGTTTGGGCGAGCGCTGGGTATTGTGGCGCCAGATCGCAGTTAAAGGATTCCCTCCGGGCCCGAGGTAGACCACCCGATGTTCCAGTTCGGGATATCTTGGCAAGTCGCGATTTTCCCTATATGTCTTTCATCTACCTTTTCATTAAATCGACAAATATCCTAATCTAGCCCATATTCTTTATTTCTCGTTTTTAGAAGTTCCCTGTCCTTCCTTTTGCAGCACCAGAGTGCAACTATGTGACTGCCGTCACCTTTACCACGCCTTCAAATATTCAATCAAGTGAAATGCTTCATAAACAAATGAATCATTCTGAAATACAACCATTCTTCAACAGATCTATGTAACTGAATAGCAAACAGATCTTTTGTCTTGAACTTTAGTGCACATAACTAGTGACTGCAGTATTGTTGAAAATTTCAAAAGCATTCCCAGCTATTATCCAGATAACATACATACGATGCTACTGCGCATCCAAAGGTCCAACTTGTCATACAATACGTCATCAGTTAGCAATACTATCTCCATGCCATCGTTCACACAATTTTCCCGCCCAATTATTACTCTCTTTCACAGCACGACTAGTTCACTCTGGATTTGTGGACTAATCATAATCTGCAACAATGTTAACACTTTGCTTCGCCCACCGAAATCGCTTTCTATCTTCATTTTTCTTCTTCTTTTTTCGTGCCTTTGTTGGTTTGTCCTAATGAGACATTGCCATAAAGCAAAGTGCCTTGAGGCTGGGCAGCCGCCCGGCCGGCATCGCCAAATCGAAAAAAAAATCAGTTTTCACGTTCATGGTACATATCACTTTTCATCGCTCGCGCGCTTGTACCTACTGTCAATCAGCCACTCCAGCCGATCCATCATCCTACACGCAAGACAGATTTTCACTCAAGCGTTGAAGATAAGTGCGCAGAGGAAAATACACTAGCGATAAAGAATTGTTCTCCGATCGGTCCGTAACGAATGTTGATGAGCTTTTAAAAGAATATTAATTCGAAATTGCTCTCCTTGCCATACTGAACTAATAGCAGCAGGCACGGTTGGTGAAAAGCCAGCCAGGCAAGAAGTATTTAGCGAGGAATTGCGAATCTGACTACATGTGTGTATGTGTGTTACTTTTCCCTCGATGACTAGGGGAGCCCGGAGATAATTATTATTTTTTTTGCTTAGGCAGATCATGTTGAATAAAACATTACATAAAATGGTAGACTATTGGCTACATTAGAATTAGATAAATAAATTCAGTTTTATAGATATAAATATATTACGCGGAAAACTCGTTAATTTATCGAGGCCCGGGGCAAGTTGATGGTTGGGGTGGTACATCAGGAAGTAAGCAATAAAATAGAAATTGCTTCAGGAATGCTGATAGAATCTGTTGGATGTTTTTTGCTTGAAGTGTACTTTATATTCAAAAGAAATTATTAGAAATTATATCGGCGATAGCCTAAAGCAAATGTTATCTGCATTAACGACTACTACCAACTAGCTCCGAACTCCCCTTCGATTTCTTTTCCGCTTGTTGATCTTGATCGATATGGCGCAATCTGTTCGCCTCGCTTGTAGGTACATTATAGCCTTAGCCTTTGGTTAACGCGTATCTGCCTTCGGCGAAAACAAGCACCCCGAACATGCGCCCAGACCCCGGCTCGGCCATGCGTAGTTCGATCTATGTGCCTTGACGAGAATTTTCACGCTAAACAGTAATGGCGAAGATTATTGCTTCGTTTTTATAGAAATTTAACATCGAGGGGGTTTTCGACATTCAAGCTTAACCCAGGTAACGATGGTAATAAATATACATACTACAGGATTTCATGCTTTCGATTGGTTGCTTTACAAGTTTTATGACTATTGACCTTCGCTGTTGGGATTTTTCCAATTTAGTATGAACAAATAATAGTGATAGAAGCTGGAACTAAGGTTAGTGCAAATAATGGCTAATATGTCAGGATATCTGATGGCTCACCCTTCAAATGCAGCTAAAGTAGTTTTGCTAGAGGTGAAACTCAGTTAGGCGCTAACCCCAACTGGGGTCAAAATGCATGAACTGATAGTGGTTGGAGTTGGAACCTGACTCAGTTTCAGGGTTAGAGTGTTACAAGTTGCAACTCTACTTTTGTATGCCTCCGTGTAATGATGCCCAGAGGTAGCACCAATGAGATTGCTGGAAAAAGTATGTACTAAGAGGTTATTTAAAAAAAACTAGCTCCTTAACCGTTTTTAGGTGTCATATCCAAAATGAACTTTCAAAATGTGATAACTTTTAAGGTTTTGCACCTAATATTTTGGAATTTCTTGACTTTTCCTCTTTCATGGAAAGCGACGATTTTCAATTGAGTTTAAAATTTTCGGACATTCCTGAAGGGTAGTACAAAAAAAGATACGAATAAGGTGTTAGCGGGTCATATTGACCCCGACTTTGAACTCAATTTTAAGACACATTTTCAGTCAAATCGATATGAAATTGTACCCAAATTGTTAGTTATAGATTTTGATACTCTGATTCAAATACTGTATACGCGAACGAAGGTCTAGTGGAATGTACGTAATATTTCAAAATTATTTCAAATATTAATATTTCAAATTATTTCAAATACTGGATTCTACGTGAAAATCAACCAGAAAATCCGTGAATCTACTTCTAGAATTCTGCAGTTTTTTTCGAAAACATTTTTTTTACACTGCATTGGCATAAATTTCTAGTTCCGAGTGAAAATTTGACCGTATTGGTCACATAATGACCATCCGGAAAATCTGGAACATTCGCTGAACTGATGAATTTATAAAGCTGGTCTTAGAACCATGGGTTTTTAGTGTTTCATGAATTCTCATTTAAACGAGTTCGTACTTATGACCTACACATGTTTTTTTGGCTACATAATGGCCTTCTGGAAGATCTGGACCATCAGTGGAACTGACCAATTCATATACCTTGTTTTAGAGTTTTAAGATTTTTTGGAATACCATTCGTATAAATTCGTATTTGTGAATTCGTATTTAGACCCTATTCGTATCGTTCCGGAACTCGCTCTGGAATTCTATGGTTTCCTAGAAAGTTTTTTTCTTCGAATTATTGCAAAGAAATTGTATTTGTGGCCGGAACAAAGACCCTATTTGTGAACTGACCAATTCTACTCCGGATCATCCGAAAGATAAATGGGTCTCTGTCCCAGTCACAGGTACGAATTTATGCGAATGATATATCTCAGAGCTCTAGGACAAGGTTCATTAATTGACCAGCTGTGCGTATGTTGCAGATCTTCCGGAGTCATTAAGTTGCCAATTTTTCTGTTATGACTACGCATTTAGGCCAATGCAACAAATATTTTCAAAAAACCTCAGAGCTCTAGAGTTAGATTAATTAATTGACCAATTATACGGATGGTCCGGATAATTTTCACGTAGAATTCGGGCTCAATAGTTGAGTCACAGTGTTAATATAATTTAAGCGAAATTTTATACAAACTTTCAAGCTTATTACAAATTCTTTGGATCAGTTCCATTGATTTACCACATTGCCACCTGTTCAACATTATGGGATATACAATTATTCCGCCGGAATAGGCATCGGAATCAAAATTCGGAACTTCTAAGATCGGTCGTATCAAGTACAAATTTATTATATACATTCTTATTTTTGTTTATTTTGTGTTTATTATTTTGTCAATAAACCTGTGATTTATGATGACTGTTCTGCATACATCTATGTATGCCAAATATGACCCCATTCGGCACCGATTCCCACTAGCCAACCTGGTCAAAAACGTTAATATTTACCAGAAACTGAAAATTGAAACTCTAACACGCAATTTGGGATTTGACTGAAAATGTGACTTAAAACTGAGTTCGAAATCGGGGTCAATATGACCCGCTAACAACTTATTCGTTACAAAAAGTTAACACCTGAAGAAGGTTAAAATGTAGTGAAACTTCAATATTTTTACAGGTGTAACGGCATGCTTTAAGCCAACATATTTTACTCTGCTTTTTTAAATGCTCCAAAACTGCAATTTTTCGTCAATGGTGAAATTAAATTGTGAAAAGTGGGTAACACGCAAAAATTTTTAAGGGGAAAAACTTTGCAGAAGACAGTATAGCTATTTTATCCGCCTTGATTCAAAAAATCAGAACAAAAAAGCTACGCTTAGCATATTTCAATCATATAATGTGGATCCTGAAGCAGTGCAGCGAATTTTCACTTTCAAATGCCAGTTTTCAGTTAAATCTACCACCACCAAGATTCACATTCAAAACTTCTATCAATCATTCACTTTCAAGTTGGCGGAATTGCTAGGACAAAACAGAACACTCTCATTTCAAATTAATGCTTTTTAGTTCAATAACTAAAGACGTCATCTACTCTGTAGTGGCTAAATTAACTTAATTGTTTATATGTTTAACATTTTCAAACATACATGAACAGTGTGAAGTAACTTCAGGGTAAGTTAATGTGTGAAGTATTCTATTATAAATACAAGAATAAATAAATAGTATTTGATATAAGCAAACAAATAACATTCGATACTAATTAGGCCGTATCTATGCATATCTCTATTATGGTTATCCAGTTATATAGAATCAACATTTTTGTATCACTTTCGGACAAATAACTATTGAATCAAAACCAGTCGGTCCAATGACATTCGGCACAGTGGCTTTCGGTCAAATGACCCGTTAGGCCAAAAGGCATTATGCCAAATGACCCAGTCGGCTAACCCAAGTAGCAATTTTTGTTTCAGTAACTATTTCATAACCTGCTGGTAACAAAAAATAGGTGCTGTTGCAACTGACATCTAACTTCCTGCGCGACCCCAAAAAGCGCAGTTTTAGGCCGATTTTCAACATAATTATGATTGAGCAAAACTGTAAAAACTAGTTCCCGTTTCGTAGCAATAACGATTTGAGAATAGCTAAATGAAATCATATTGTTGTCAATATGTTCAATGTAGATCGATACAAGATTACTTAATGATACCTTTTTGTCGTTCACCTGGTCTGTCAATCGACACTGAAAAGTAACATATTTTCATGCAACTAGTTAAGATTATGTTACCAGTGGAAATGAAAATGAAGAACAAGTCAAAATACATGTTGATTATTTAAATATGAACAGTAGCGAATGAAAAATGCATATCAAAAATTGCCAAAGAAGCATCAAATTTTACTGCGCATCAGAGTCTATCGAGTGATATTTTATTCCACTTCTTATTTTTTCACGCGCTCTTGGTGAAACCATATTATAAATAGTATTTAAAAACAATTTTTCAAGGGGAAAACCGAATCATAATATAAATCCAATGTTATTCAATAAAACACAAAATAACCATAAATCAGGAATATAACTGTCTTTAACGGTAGACTTTTATAAATGTTCGCGAGCCGGTTGAAGTTTTATTTCCAATACAATAGAAAATGATGCATATAAGCAGGGCAGGAAATATTCGAACCGAACCTATGTTCGAATACTTTCAAAGCGCGAAGCTTTGCGTTACTGGTTCGTATTCACAAGCTTCGCATCACAATCGCTTACCATCGTAATTGCGGACATTTGGGCGATACTTTTGCATGCTCTTCGGCGAGGACAAAGGAAGCTTCTTGTTTATTTCATTGATGTTCGGAAAGATATGTAAAAGCTTTTGCGTAGTTTTCGACGAACACGAGCTAAGCTCTTGGTTCGTGTGATCGATATTTTTGAAACAGTTACACGGAGCTTCGAAGCGATGTTCGCGAACACAAAAGAAAGATTACCTCGAAGTATTTCCGAATCGCGAACACCGAAGGATTATATCAATTTAGCATCGCGAGGGCCATCGCTAACATGTTCGCCGGACGATATTAGTTTTCTTTATTCAAATACCTACCTACTAGTTATGCAAAAAAAAGTATATTCTAGACAGAGGCCTTGTATTAAGGGTGGAATAGGTGAAAAATAATTGTGACAATGTGTAGCTTATGGATGCTGGGGTTAACTGAAAAGTGACGTAACAAGTTTATTTAAGATACCCTACTGATATATTACCAGTAGGGATAAAATCAAGATTTCGTGACAGGGCGGGGATAAATTTTCAAATGAAATAAATTAGGGCTAGAAAATGAAGTTAAACACAATGTACACAACGTATTGAGTGGCTCGCTTATCTTAGTCATGTTCCTATGTCAGTTTCTTGAGGATCCAGTTATGTCAGTTTCTTGAGGATAAAGATATCGATATCCATTCAAAGGAAAAAAATCGATTATCAGTTAAATAAATAACGTCATGATGTGTATGATGAATCCTAGAAATAAATAGGGAATGTCAATAAACTCGACCATTCCCGATTCATATTTGGCAGTTCTGGTCGTTTTGTAAATCTTGTTTTCGACTAATAGTAAAACCATTTTGATTCAGAAATATGTTTTAGAAGGGCGCATGTTTTTTAGTGCACTTATTTAAAAAAACGCTTTGAATTCATCTACCAGTGTGATGAGACATTTTTATAACTGTTTTCGAATATTATATCGGTTGAGAACTTTTAGAACATGATGTTTCGAGAAATTTTGAAAGTGAAATTAAATCAGTTGTAAAGTTATAGAAAATAGCCTTTTAAAATGAACGGACAATCGAATTATTACTAATACTTTATGAATACATTATCTAAGTTCTTCATTCAATGCAATATGTATGCAAAAAGTTAAAAACTGGATTTCCCTTGAGAACTGGGCCAAAAAATCGAAAAAAATGTGTTGGAGATCCGAGAACTAGAACAGAAATTGTAACCCTTGGACCTCTGAAGTGCATGCGTACAAAATGCTATAGTCTAATGTTTATTTTCATTCATTTCATTTAATAATTTTCAGTTGAGCAATTCTGTCGCAAACTGCATTGTGGAGCGAGGGTCATAACTTCATAAATTTAAGTGTTCCTATTAATTTAGTACACTCTCTTTAACATAAACTACTCTAACGAATGAACGAATGGGAGTAGGTTCGATAAATTTTGAAAGAAGCCGTTAAATCAACCACTTAAGGGATTACACCACCGCAAAATTAAAAAAAAAATCGAAATTGATCTTGATTGATTTTATTATTCCATATCAACATTTGAATAGAGCTAATAAGATTTGTGAACAAACTTTTGTTTTGCTGATTTCTCTTAATTTGTTATCATTTCAACACAGAAAACATTTGAAATCGATTCTACCAAGGGCAAAGATGTTGATTCATGTGTATTTTTCATAAAATTCAACTCTGTAGCGGAAAAATGAGCGAAATAAGTTTGTTTACAAAAGTCTCATTAGCCCTTTTGAAGAATTACTATTGTATTGATCTTAAATATGGGTCTTCAAAATAATATATCAAAATATGGAATGCGACAAAAAGCAAATAATAATGGAAAGACAGTATTCGAAAAAGTTCGAGTTTAGAACGACTTTCATTCTACTTGGAGTTATTTATTTCGCTTCTCATTTTCCGAGATTTCCCTTACATAAAGCATTTCGGCTATAACTGATTCAAAAAAAAAATACGGGGGGCCCTAAAGATTTCTTTCTTTTATTTTTACATTTCTTATAAAAGAAATGTATAGAATTCGCTCAAACTTTCAAGATTTTTTCCGAGGCCCGGAGGGCCGAGTCTTATATACCAATCGACTCAGCTCGACGATTTGGGACAATGTCTGTGTGTGTGTGTGTCTGTGTGTGTGTGTATGTAACGGACAAATTCTCATTCGTGTTTCTCAGCAATGGCTGAACCGATCTTAACCAAACCAATTTTAAATGAAAGAACTAAAAAACAGTATGAACGCTATTAATTTGTTTTTGATTCTGATGTTTAGTTTCCAAGATATGAATGTTTGAATGCGTAAAAATGGCGTTTTTTGCAGTTTTTTTGAATTATCTCCCGAAATTGACAATATAGATTAACAATTTATATGTTTTTAGACAGATTTAACGAATACCTTTCGAACAAGCTATAGATTGTTGAAATCGGACTATTATCAAAAGAGATATTTAACATTAAATGCGGACGAAAGATTTTTATCATTTCCCATTGCCAGAAATATGACCAAAAACATGTAATCTATTATTAACGCCAAAACGGCTTATTTTAGGTCAATAGTATCTTCGGAGAATTTAATGAAGGCAATATGACCTTTCTTTTGGTATTGTGCTTTTGCTGATTAATCCCCCTATGAGTGAGATATTTTCACAAATTTTCTTGGAAGTGATTATATCGAAATGATGCCTTCAGCAAATTTGTAGCTCTTACTTTTGCGAATAACTTTACTGAAGACTTCAAATATCTATTTTGAATACTTTAAAAGTTATGGCTTGTTGTTTGTGGATTACTCTTTGTCGCCTATTTATTGAACAATATAGTAATAATCCATTGAAATAAGCCAAACATTATTTCGATAAATCGAATTTTGTATTTCATTTTTCTATCTACAACCGCTAGAAATAATCACCGAACACTTCCATGTTGTCTGGAAGGAACTTGATAACTTATCAGTACAAAAATGTTCATTTGTGCGAACCTTCTGACTGCATTTTTTTCTAACTTATAACCATCGGATCGATCTGAAACATATCGGAAAATGAAAAGCGAAATAAATAACTCCAAGCAACGGCGTAGCCAAGAGAAGGTTTTGGGGTTTAACACCATACAACCACCACCACCCCACCAGACCCAAAAAAAGGATTGGATTGAAGTTGAAAATTTATTGATGCAGACTGATTTAATTCAATATTACAATAACAATTATTTGATCCGTACATTGATAACCTGTTGTTGTAAACATCATGAGGACTTTTGATAAATTGTCGGAATGGGGTCCTGATATGTAACTGATCTATTGGTCTTGATTTCACAGTTGTCTAATTGCATCAATATCAAATTCCTGCCTGGAAACATTCCAATAGAAAATTCCAGAGTTCTGTAATCAATCATAATCCTCAGATTTATTTTCAAATTGAGCTCGTTTTTGTAGAAATGTACTGTAATAAGGGTCTTTAGTTAATAGGAAGCGAAGTTAAAATTGATTTAATGTCTATGAAACATAGAACTGCACACCAAAAAAATGCATAACTTTCAACATTTGCTAAAAATGTTTTTGCTTTTTTCATTCACTCTAAAATTCGTCAGTCTAATCCCGACCCGGAGGGCCGAGTGTCATATGCCAATCGACTGAGTTCGTCGAGATCGGAAAATGTCTGTGTGTGTATGTATGTGTGTGTATGTGTATATGTGGAAAAAAATGTAACCTTTGTTAATCAGAGATGGCTGGATCGATTTGCACAAATGAAATGAAAAATTTCAAAATCAAATTTGTATTTTTGATGCCAAATGACTTTAAAATGCATGAAACATTGAGATGTTTGACAAAAATTGACTTTTTTGGACTTTGGTACATTTTTGCCTTTCTAATATAGAAAGGTTATGCAATCACTCTAAAAATCGTCAATCATACCGGCCCGGAGGGAGTATGCAATGAGGGGTAGCTACTTTAAAATTAAAACTAGTTTAAAATTTCTTAACAAGTTGAAAATGTTCGGCAGGGCCTGGACCTCCCGGATCTTTCTCCATGATCCGCCGCTGGTTTCAAGCGATGTTTCAGTATCACATAGTATCACATAGTATCTCAAGATCGATCCGTTGTATGTATGTGCAAATCGTACTGAACATGTAATATTCATTTCAACAATTGTATTGAACACAACCAGCCATGGAATCGTAGTCTGGACAAATGAGACAAGCACAATTGCACCACTAGGTGGATTAAAACAGGTTTTTATTTTGGGAATGCGTCGAGACGAAAACGTAATATGATTAATAACGAGGATAACACTTTCCGAATGTAGAGAGAAATTTATGAAAAATGACGATTTCCATTCGACTCTAGCAGGTTCTGATCGATTTTGATGAGCATTTGATTTTTGTTGTATGGCCAATTATATGTATAGGTCAAATGTTTAAATACAGTAATTTACAGTCAAGATAGCATCATTTTGAAACCGCCAATTTCGGAGGTTTAGTATCTTCGATGAGTTTTACAAACGTTAAACAGCGCATCATTTGATAAAATCATTTTGACGGTATATCGTCCAAGAAGTATTTATGGTAAATTTTCTCAGGTTAGTATTGATGACTACAATAAAGTCTCAACAAATTCGCTAAAGACAACACGAACTCTGTTACTATTATCTGAAAAATTATTTCTGCATAATTTTAAAACTTCAAAAATTACGGTTTCGGAATTATGCCGTTTGGACAGTATGATCGATTTTCACCAAACCGAATTTCTGGCAAGCAAGTAGAAACAAAGTCGTTCTACACTCGTTCACAAGAAACTTCTTCGAATGCTGAATATCTATTATAATACATTGAAACCCCGATTTTATCAGCCAAATATGAACATATGTTTGATGGGCTCTAGCAGACGAACAAGACTGAATTCGAGTAAATCCTTTCTTGCGCATGTTTTCCTTATCATGAAGATGGAAATATGTAAAAATAAAAAGTTCATCATAATCAGAAATAGTTATCAGACTACATCAAGGGACGGGAAGAATATTTTAACAGCTTCAGTTTATTAAAAAGAAAAAAAAATTGCCCGATTTAGTCAATGTCCCCATTTTGTCCGCCTAAAATACACCATGAGATAGATAAAAATGGGTCTTTATTGCATGTATTATTCTTTATTGTATGTATTATTTCACATTAATAGGTAGATTTCATTTTTGGGGATTTTTTTATTGCATCGAACTACAACAATTTTTAGGTAGCTTTCAAGGGGTTATTTTATAGACTTCTTCCAAAATTTGGCGAACTTATTCCAATTCGTATACCATTTAATTGGTATACTTAAGGGTTTATATGTTGCAGATAGAGAAAATACTGAAACTTTCAGTTTTTTTCCTACACAATATTACGTAAGTTTATTAAACAATTTTTCCTAAGAAGTTTGTGAAAATTAAAAACTATTTGAAATTTTTTAATAGTTTAATTTTTTATTTAACCGTGATTTTTTAATAAATAATGACCATCGCTTCACAACGTAGTCTATTTTTCATGGCTTGCGGTGAGCACGATCTCTCGAATTGCTGAACTGAAAATTATGGAAGAGAAATTAATTTTTAGTATTCTTTACAGATTTAACTCGCCGCACAGATGGCTCTGATTTAGACCCGCTGGTGCCCTAAGACGATTTCGCTAGGTTTTCAGAGCACTGTGCACCCAGTGCATTAACGCAAGTGACGGAAGGTTATCGAAAAGTTTCGTGAAAATGAAAATTCCAGTAATGATGTGAATTTTCCCAAACGGTTCGTTTTCGAGAGGTTTTTATTTGTTCTTTGGCATTAGGATTAGCGATAATAATTCAAATCAAGGATACTACTGGGAAGTCACCTTTAGAAAAAGTCGACGTCGAAGTAAAATTTGGAACTATGCACGCATGCACTTCAGAGATAGCGTAATATCAGGATCTGCGATTCCATTTCAACGCTTTTTTGTGAAAAGGGCGATACTTACAAATATAAACATAAGGCTTTTTTCAATAAATGCGAATGAGGGCTTTGAAACGCAACAAATTAACCTAAAAATTTGGATTCTGCGATTTTGCTTTCTTAAACTACAGCAAAAAATACAACGGGCGAAACTGTATTTTTGTTTGTTTATTTAAAGTTTCGCCCTCCACGCTCCATGCAAACAATCAGGGCGATACTTTTTTTGCTAGCAGTTTAGAGGCGAAACTGTTTTTTCGTATTTTTTAGGATTATCAAGCTGATACCAGCTGTAAATAGTAACAATGATTGCCATTGAAAAAACCCGGACGAAATCGGTGGTGTAAAACTGTAGTTATTGTAAAAAACGTAAGGGCGATACTTCAATGCTGATAGGTGGGACCGAAAAAGTAAACAATCGCCAAAGGGGCGATACTATCATTTTGTCAATTTCAATAGCAAAAACAAATTTTAATTTAATAATTTCAAATACTTTATGAAGTTTTGGGTTTCGATCACTGAATCATGCAATCTAGGATGTAAAAAACACAATAGTTCTTAAATAGGAAATAAAACCTAGTCTGGAAATATTCACTGTTGATTTTCTTTGAATGGTGTCACTGCTAGTATCGCCCTTTTCAAGAAAAAGCGTTGATTTCTTAGTTCTCAGTCGCGTTGGAAATTTGAGTAAAGTAAAAACTTCAAATCGATTCAACAAAAAAAATTCGATTTATTTGGCTCAGTACAATATATAACCCCTTTAGGAAAATTCAGTTTTCCCACCACAATTTAGATATTTTATTAACAGAGCATTAACAATAATTCGTTGGTATGTCTATTTAATGGGCCATTTTTCGCTTTTCCATTTATTTGGTTTGAGATTTCTAGCACTGATATTGTCCTATGCTGATTTGAGCGATTCTCTGAGTCCTGCCACTATCCCATGTAGTATGTGTTATCAAAAACATCGCGAAGCATCAAGTTCTAAATGTTCTCAAACGATATAATATCCGAAGAGAGTGATAAGAGTTATAAGAAATGTCTCATCACACTGTTAGGTGGATTAAAAGCGTTTTTATTAGTAAAAGTCAAATAAGGGAAGATTACATCATGGAGAAGATAAACCAAATTTTGTCCTTTTCAGAATTGTTTTTGGATTTCCAACAAAAAAAATCACTAGAACATTGTTTGTAAGTTCTTTGCGTTTCTCCATCAGTAATTAGTTAACAAATACAATACAAACAAGTTGGAATATCCTTCTCATTATTTATCACAAAACACATGTACAGGAGTCAGGAAATAAATTTCATAAAAGTGGAACATGTAATAAGTTTGACACTTCATTTATTAAGTGAACAGATTCTGTCGAAAATGTTTGAAAATAAATATTTTGTCTCTTGTGATTAGGTAATCAACCAATAAACTTATAAAACAATATTATAAAAATGCCAAGAAATTATAATTCAATTAATGACAATAATAATGGATTCAAGTATGTAGGTATTTGTTAATAAATTCATTTGGTAAAATTAAAAATAACGTTTAACACCCAAATCATCGCATATTATTGAGTGAATATGACTAGCCGATTTAGGAATGTTGCGCAAGAACGTTAGAAACCGCAACAAGTTGAAAACAAAGGCCAACGGACTACGCCTAACTACCCCTCAGTGGATACAAATAACTGAAGTTCGCCGTCTAACTGAACTCGGACGTCAGCAGTGAGATTCCATCCGAAAATTGTTCTTTTTAGGAAGAATTTGTTTTAGATAGGGAGATTATTAAGAGAGGGGTAATGGTTTTAGCGTTAAAAAACCGATTTAATCCACCTAGCAGTGAGATGAGACATTTCTTACACATTTCACTATTGGATTAGTTTGCAGAACTCACGAGAAGTAGGCACCCAACTAGAGGTGGGATGAAAACAGTTTCTAGTCTTGCACGAATAAAATCTCGAATAAACTGAATAAATTATAGAAATCAACAAAACGACCGAAATAAAAGAGTAAAGCAAAAAATGAAATAATAGGTTTTTAAATTAGTAAAATTAGTAGAAAAATTAATGTAAATCAAAATTATAAAATACACGAATCAAATAAGATTAGGTTATTAAATAAAAATGAAGATTATATTTAGAAATAGTTATAAGAATAATAGAATAATACTAATAATACTCATACTAACAAATTGAATGAAATAAAACGAATGACTGAACATGAAATGAATAAAATTAATGATATGAATAAAATAAATCAAATGAATCAAATGAATCAAATGAATCAAATGAATCAAATGAATCAAATGAACCAAATTAACCAAATGAATCAAATGAATCAAATGAATCACATGAATCAAATTAATCAAATGATTTAAATTAATCAAATTTATTTAATTCATACAGTGAATACAATGAATCAAATTAATGAAATGGATCAAATGAATAAAAAGAGTGGATGAACAAAATGAATTGAGTAAAAAATAAATGAAATGCATAAATCAAATAAACGAATCAAATAAACAAAATGAGCTGATGTGATAAAATGAATAAAAGGAAGAAAATGAGCAGAATAAAATGCATTGAATAAAATGAAAAATTAAACAATGGTAAAAGGTTATAAATTAATATAAAGAAATAAATTGAATCAAATAAATTATTTGGATGA
The DNA here is from genome assembly GCF_030247195.1 of Topomyia yanbarensis. NCBI lineage: Eukaryota > Metazoa > Arthropoda > Insecta > Diptera > Culicidae > Topomyia > Topomyia yanbarensis. The sequence goes on from NC_080671.1 coordinate 467,748,647, forward strand.
AATAGTTAAAACTGAAAAAGTAGTCAGATTATTAAAATTAAGAAACTGAACAAAATGAATAAACTGGAAAAATGAATAAAATGCATACAATGAAAATAATGAATAAAATAAGTTAAATGAATGATATGAGTAAAATGCACAAAAAGAATAAACTGATCAGAGTGATTCCAAAGAATGAAACGAATAAAATAAGTAAAATGAACGCAAATGAACAACACGAATAAAAAGATGCTGAATTAAATAATATATTAAAATGAAATGGTCATATATTTGAAGCTAAAATCATTTTTGAATAAAGAAGTGAAAATCCCATCTTATAAGGAAAGGCTAATAAATATGCAATGGACTTTCCAGGGCTTCCATCTTATTTTTTGGTTTTATTATTTTTGTTTTCATGCTTCTTTACTTGACGGCGTCGTTTTAAGATTATCTGGTGTTTCTACTTTATTGTTGGACCTTATTTAGTTATCAGAAACCTGGAACGTTCAATTTGCTTTGGAATTCGAAGTTTACTTTTTGGTCACATGTTCCCGAAAAAAAGGTTTATGTACAGAATAGAATTTACCGGTCCAGTATTTTAACGCGCAATTGAATATAGTAAAGTGAGACAAGTCCACATGTGCTTTCAAGCCCCTTGAACAGAGAACGACAGGGAGACTGCGATTCGTGAATGAGACAGGTAGATATTTCAAAATTTTTATTTGCATTGAAGTAAATAGTGTGAAATGTCTAGGCTATGTCGAAAGCATAAAAGCCGTGCATTCAGTTGATTGCAATGCAGTCACTTTCCATTCATCCTTATAGCTTTCATATTGTTTCGTTCGGAATTCTCGTGCAGGAAATATGGATAAATAAGTCCTATACAGACCAATACTGTGAAAAAGAAATGGTTCAAACTACTCAGTATATCCAGATATGGACGACGATAAGTTAGAAGACACATTGTAGTTGCATCCCCCATCGAGAGTGGGTACTTTGGTAGACTTCTTTTCCTGGATCTAATTTGTGGATATTTTTGTTCTTTGATCCATTATTTTTCATGAAAGTTCGTATCAATACAACGAATGTGCAGCTGATACAACTCATGGTTCATTCGCATGCGCAACGTTCCGTCTTCCATCTGCACGCCACCATAGATGGTACGCAACACCTTTCGTTCGAAAACTCCAAGGGCGCGTTGGTCCTCCACGAGCATAGTCCAGGTCTCGTGGCCGTAGAGGACCACCGATCTAGTCAGCGTCTTGTAGATAATCAACTTCGTGTGGCAGCGAATTTTGTTCGACCGGAGCGTCCTCCGGAGTCCAAAGTAGGCACGATTTCCCGCCAACATCCGTCTCTGAATTTCTCTGCTGTTATCATTGTCGTCGGTTACCAGTGAGCCCAAATACACGAATTCGTCGACCATCTCGATTTTGTCACCGTCAATCCGAACTCGGGTGGGAGGTTCACATTGTCGTCTCTAGAACCTCTTCCTCTCATGTATTTTGTCTTCGAAACGTTGAGGGCAAGTCCAATCCTGCTGGCTTCAGCTTTCAGTCTTTGAGCATAGGTTTCATTCAAAATTCAATAGAGATACGAAGAGTTTAAATATCGCACGTGGAATGTCTCTTTTGAAAATTTTCATCGTCAAATTTTTATATTACCCAGTTAAGCCAAATATTTTTCTGATATAGCCATGAATTTCCTTAATTATAGTGTAGATACAGGCTTTGAATACAATTGAATTAAAGTTGAGTTGATGTAGCACCAGACAAAACATAGTTTTGTTTTCTCAAACCTTCGCAATTACAATTAATAAATATTTCAGATTGGCAGAAGATCTTATCACACAACTTAGAAATGGATACAGAAATAGCTAGATAGATGCGATAGAAGAGAGACAGAGAGAGAAATAGAGAGAGAGAGAGAGAGAGAGAGAGAGAGAGAGAGAGATAGGGGGGGGGGGGCGTGTGAGAATTGGCAAATGATGGTTAATGCAGTGACCTTATTTTTATAGGTATATTATTATGATATATTGATTTCTTACATTTTTATCATAAATAATGTAAGTAGTAACTTTTGCGCCATAACCAGTATAACCTAAATATGGCAAAAGAGCTAAATTTTCGCTAGATTTTTGGGCTTCAAACATACAGTTGCTTTCGGTGACGCCACGAGTATAATTATATGAGAAATCTTTTATCTCACTACTAGGTGAATTACTTGTTGATCTGTGTATTGATATACCATCCAACATTTACCTCATGATTGAACGCAATGCCTAATCCAAGGGCTAAATACTAGAACTCACTGTTTCTTTATCAACACATTATTTTGTCTTTGAAGTGAACTTGATTTTTGAGAAATAGTTAATTTACCATAAAGGTAATTCACAAAATGTTCTCAACATCGAATTCCTTGAATCACGTAGATGTGTTTTCATACCCCGATATTTCAAATCGGTTCAGTTTTGCCCCTAAAACACCAGTAAAGCAATACTCTGTATGAAACAATCTCTTTTTTAATTAGTGAAAATTGGTAAGCGAGGAATAAAATACAAAATGTTTAATATCTCCGCCGCTCGTGCACGGATTTTGACAATCTATAGCTCGTTAGAAAGGTATTTTTACAAGTTTTCTATTTATGTGCAGTTAATGGCACAATATTGTATTGTTCGAAAGTTATTTGCAAAAAACCTGCTGTGTTTTGACAAAATCGCCCATATCTCTGAAAGTAAACAACATATCGAAAATCAGAAATAATAGTGTCAAATGGCAACGTTAGGCCTTTCATTTGAAACTAGTTTCATTAAGATCGGTTCAGCCATTGCTGAGATAATTACATGACATTTTGTACATACATACATACACACATACACACACACACACATACAGACATTGTCTCAATTTGTCGAGCTGAGTCGATTGGTATATGAGACTCGGCCCTCCGGGCCTCGGAAAAAGTTTTCAAAATTTGAGCGAATCCTATACATTTCTTTTGTAAGAAATGTAAAACACTATTTGCGATTTTTTTAGAAATTTGGGCGAAGCGAATTGATCAAAACTTTTGTACATTATAATGTATCATTTCATCCAAAAGAGTCATTTCACCAAAAAACATTTTTTCACGCTGAAACCCTTACCCCCTTAAACATACTTTATACATCTTCACCTAAACTCCTTGGCAGGGAAAATATACTCCGATTGAAGAAGAAAAGACGAGTTTGCAATCAAAGTAGCTAGTAAACATAATTGTATTCCGAAAAAAAGAATTTGAATTTCACTACCACTACGCTCATTCAAACTCGTGGCTCATAAATTGGTAAGGTATGCGACGCACCTAATCCCTAAATCCTAAATTATAATCTTAAAATAATCCATTTTATTTATACTCAAAATAAGATTTAAAGTTTATGATTTTAAGACAGATAGTCACGTAGCGTACATGTTCGCGGTGGCCTCATGATGCTGATGCTTGAAGCGATATAAAACTTCGATGTTCGCGATTCTCAAATAAACGAGGCATTCGCTTTATATGTGTTCACCGAATATCGCTTCGAAACTCTGTGGAAATGTTCCAAAAACGCAAAAACCACGAGCCAAGAGCTTACCTCGTGTTCGACGATGTGTGCTTCTAAGGTTAATGTGAACTTTTTCGAACATTGTAAAGAGCGAACTAGATGCGAAGCTCGCTTCGTCCGAGCAGAGATAAGTTTTACCCCTAAATGTTCGCAGCGATTGTGTCAAACTCATCGATTGCATGTGGTATGCTTGAGAAGGTGCTTCGTGAAGCTTCGAACAGCAATCAATTCATTTTTCGAAATTTTCCTGCCCTGCATATAAGCAACATGGTTTTCAAGCCATCCAGGACCAAATTTAGGATGTGATTTTGGTGAATACGAAACAATGCGCTTTTCGAACAAATTTATATCAATGAGCAAATATTTTTATTTGTAAACAACTATTATTCCAGCATACGTTTTGTCTTCATCGAACAATTTTCAGTTTACATGCAAATATACCTTTCCTTAATATGACCCTGTACTACACTATTTTTGCTGAAAACGATCTAGTCGTATTCTTGTCATATGCACGTATCAGGCACATGTCATCGCTATACCTTGAATCTCAAACTCACACGTATTTATGAAAGGCATTCGCAACACTGAATTGACCAATTCATAACTTAAGTTCACCCAAATAATAATTAAGTTATATTTTTGTTTGCATTACGTTGCGAAAATTCACTGATAACACTTCATGCGCTACACTTCATATTATACAGGCGTCGAACTGTACGGTGGCGTCAACTATAACATGTTCGGTGTATCGGAAAAATGTAAACATGTGACATGTATGATTTTAATGAAATCTTTCTGTTGCCGCAGTAGTAGCATTAATATCAATAGTTGAACTATTGGGTTATACTCCTATGCGAAGCACAGGGAAATATTATTACAAGACAATAAAAATAAACTATTTCCACTAAAATAGGAGCTATTTTAAACCAACGGCAAATCAAATGTATTTATACTTGCGAATGGATGGACAGGAATAAGGACTCAATGGTTATAGGAACTGAAATTGGTAATAAGGCAACCAGTGGTACACATACGTTCCGTTAGTGAACCAAGAGATTACTAATTAAAAAATAAATTTAGTCGCCACTTTGATATTTTTCCAAAAAATAGGAATTGAGAGTATTTATTTGCTGCAATATTTTTCTCCTTAGTAATACGTTTATCGATAAAGGGTGCTTTCAACGTTTTATTTTTATTTTGGATTATTTGACGACGGAGTTGACATGTGATCAATCGACATTGCTCTTTTTCAATATGATTCATCTTCGAACTTGGTTTCAATAAATCGATGGTCGGCCGTATGACTTATTACACCACTAAAACTGAAACAAAAGGTGTTGCAAACGTTGTACAGCAATATTTAAAAAAAAGCAGCTCTCTACATAATTTTTGAAGAAAAAGACAAAATTTATAGGGTGCCACGGAATTTCTAGGATATCTTCAGGCCACTCATCATACCGACAACAGCGTTTTGTTTGTTTTTCATACCCATTTAACCAAAAATTAGCCTTGTCTAAAAAAGTAATTGTTTTATGTAATTCGAGAACGTAGTTCAAGCGTAGATGTTTTTCATGAAGGCTGCAATAAAAAAATTAAGGATACTACACCAACTCATTTGGTAAATAATCTCAATTGTAAATTAAATGCAACAAAATACCCATTATACCGCCGCACGAATTGAAAAAAAATGTTTTAGTGGAACATTTTTAAATACTGTTTGTTGGAAGAGGCCTACTCAAGTCTACGAATGTCGAGTGGGTCTAAAAATGCCGGAATTTTATCTACATGGTTTGTTGAAGGTCCCTTTCCGGGTGGCGTTATCAAGAAATTTTTGCATTCAAAGACAAAATGTCATTCAGCAAAACAATTAGAAAAAAAATATTTTCAAAATTGACATGTCATGGAGTAGTATTTTCAGACGCTTCACATATTAAACAAGGAATTTGCTAAATAGTATAACTCCTAAGATCACGTTATTTTGTTTTCAGAAGGTACTCTAAGTAAATGATTTGTTTCAAATTCATACTACTAATTCCACCCATCTTGTTCTTAGTTCCAAAATTATTTTCTAATGTATTAATTATATAATCTGTGTGGAAAGGATTTAATCGTTTCGTTAAAACTCAGCAATAACATACATGCTGTTTGTTTATATTTTTCCAAAACACCGAAAATATAATAGTTGGCGCCACCGTACAGTTCAATGCCTCTATAATGTCAAGTGCCAACAAAAATACAACTTTTGCAAAGCATTAGTTGAGAATTTGTTGATCCAATGTTGCGAAAGCATTTTATTAATACATGTGAGTTTGTGCTGAAAGGCGAAATGATGGTATGTGACGGATACATATGTATAACACGAATATGACTTTGTAAACTGAAACGTTTTCAGTGAGAATTTTGGTGTTGGACAAATGTGCAATTGTCAAAATATATATCACAAAATCAAAATCGTAACTAAATTTCAACAAACTCTGCAGCATCAGCAATCAGTTCGGAACATTAATGAACATGTTACAGCTGGCAACATAAATGACTATTTGGTGACAAAAGATGTTATTAAATAACCTTGATGTAATCTATATTCAACCAGTGCAACAAAAATAACTTTATTGTTTTCTCGTTGCAACATAGTTCGGACTTAGACGATTTGAACGAACTAGTTGCGATTTGCTACTTGGGAATTGACCCTTTTGGTCAAATAGCGTTCATCCAAACAGCATTTTGCCAAGTGGCTTTCGGCCAAGTGACCGGACACAGTGCAACTTCGAAACTTCCCATGGTGAATATCCAATCACGTTTTGCTGTAGTTAAAAACATGACTCAATTTGCAATAAGATAGATTGCAGTAGAGCATTTTCTTACCTTTGTATTCGATCAAATTAATTAAGACAGAGTTCTACATAATAGAGGTGGTTCTCTTACCTGAAATGGGAAATATGTGAAATCCGATATTAGTATTACACAATAACGAAACATTTAGAATATTCAAGTCTGAAATACTTATAGTAGCAGTACTAGTTTTGGTGTCAATAGAATTATGGTACTAGAGCTGAAATTGTCATGTGCACCAAAAATGGTCATCAAAATTTTGCAACGATATCGTAAACAACAACAATCCTTAATGGATAAATACTAGTTTTTACCCAATTTTTCTCCTCTAAGGAAATATAGCACAGTGCATATTGCATCGGCTTGCTAAGCCAAACCGAGTTTCGCTTTTATTAATTCTCATTAGCTTAATCGAAATTCCCTTTTCGCGTAGAACTAGGAGTTTGCTTAGAAACGCAAATAGTGTTTTAGTTTTAGGGAGCAAGCGGTAATCTGGCACTAGCTTATTCCTGACACTGAGCTAGTGTCGGATTCTGATGAGATGAAGTCGAAACGAAAATCCCATAACTAATTTGACTTATATGTGGGTAGTGCAAGAAAAATTGCTAAAGTGTTATTCAATACCCGATCAGAAACACATAACAGAAATATTTCAAAATTATATCTCGCATTATTACTTGTTATAAATTTCTGTTATTTTAACTGCTAACGAGACCTAATTTATAACACAATATGTTACAAAAATTGTGTTCTGTTATAATCTTGTTATTTCATTCTGATCGGGTAATAGCCCTATAACAAGGGTTAAATCGTTTTGAAAATGTACAATGAATTTGCATCAAAATTGAAAGAAAATAACATGCATTATCAAATGTTTAACAACTTCAACAGTAATTTAAACGCGCAATGGATAAATAGTATTTCGTCGAAACTCGTACAGGTTTTGCCATAAAAATCTCTTACTCCATTATCTAAGGTTAGGTGTCACTACATATGGTCAAGGCTTTTGTCTGTCACGTTACATTTTTAAACATATTTCATAAGATAAGTCAGCAAAAATGATAAAACCAGATTCTATCACAAATGCACATTATTAATGTCACTAAACCGCACATTTTTTCTACAGAAAGTTTTTTTCTATCATGAACCGTTATCACTTTATTGTCACTTTGATACGTCTGTCACGTTACACAATTTTCGCAGTTTGTTTGGAGGTTGCCCGACTAAATAGAAAAAGTCTGTTCCGTTGTTACCTCAAATTTGCATGAACACAGTTTTAAATTGAAGCTTAGAAAACAAGGAAGAGTTTGAAATATAGTTTTCCTGAAGAAAATTTTTATGGAGTACTCTCAATGATCTGTCACGTTACAACCAGAATCTGTCACGTTACAGTTCTGCATTTTGATTAAAGCAAGGATATCAAGACAATCGTACACAAATCATCCTTAATCTAGGAACTGAGTATTAACGGGAAATTTCATGTTTATTTTGAAAAGCATATTGGTTTTGATGAACAAACGTGAAACTTTTGAAAAGGTCCTAATTTCACGAAGTAACATATTATGTCGAAAGAAAATCTAAAATAACTTAAAAACATCTGCATTTTGAAGGATAATTTTTCATGAGCATTTTGAATTGAAAAACCATTTTGAAATACATTCTGTAACTAAATTATTAAAAAAAATTAAATAAAAATTCAAAATTCAAAGAATTTTTGAAATATGTCAAAACTTTTTATTGTTATTACCTTTTTCAATTTTTATCGTGTAAAATGAGTTTATGCATCATCATAAATTGAACAATTAAAAAACCATGTCATAAGCGTGAACAAACGCGTCAGCTGGACATTTTAGTCCCTCCAAGAGTGTCTTCTCCAAATTGGAAACAAATCGGAGTTTAGATAGCAGTTCAACGTGCATGAAGTTTGTATGTCATTTCATGACAATTTACAGGGAGAAGTATTAGAACCTGCAACCCTTGGGACTCCCGCCCAATGCACAAACCCTTATGCTAACTCATAACTGTCGACAGTGTTGGGAAATTATCAAAAAATCAAAAATCGGTAACGCATAAAATTACTACTGATTCTCTTACTCGATATTTATTATCAGCAAAATCTCGGATGAGTTTAGCAATACAATGAAAATGTGAAATCCATTACGCCTTCTTCGATCTCATCATCGTGATAAGTTTTTCTTTCACACGCACTCATAAAATCATCTAAAGAGAAAATCAATCTCACCAATTATCAATGATGTATGATATTGATGATTTTATTATGCGCATAAACTGCTATATCAGTTTCGTTTGCCATTTTGCAGTAGCTGCGATTGAACAACTAGAGCTGAATATTACGGGAGATGCGGGAAGTTAATTAGAGCCCAACACATTTGTTTAGGGGGAAAATATTCTCATATGCAGCGAACCAAAATATTAATTTAACGTTAGTACAAATAGTACATGTCCCTATACTATTAAACATGTTTGAGTGTTAGGATTTTAGTTGACCAACAGGGCTTACATCGTGATCGCCGAAGCCGCCAAAACACTAGAAACCCGGAAACTTCACACGGTTTCTCTGCTTTAGGGAGTTTGAGTGAGTGTAACACCGACTACACCAGTGTAGTGCATTGTCAAAAACGAAAATGTCATTAGCTGTGTCTTCTACTAATAGAGCCTACAAAATACGATGAGAGCATTTAGCCAGAGACAGATCATCCAACGGTGAGAAAAATTGTTCACGATTTTTCAATAAAATTTCATCTACTCAAATGTGTAGCAATCACGTGATGATTTTATTTTGGTTACCGTTGCGTGAACAGTTATGGGTGACAACGGGCACATAAAATTGAAAACGAGAATACTAGATCAACATCGCTCTCTATATATCAAGTTATAAGGTTTGTGATGTCAGGTGGTAATAATGAAAACGATTATCATCGATGATTTTTTTCGACGGTGATCATTGATTTTTAATTTTTTGATTATGATTATGACAACACTGACTGTCGATCTGTTTTCCCTGTTGAATACCACCCTGAGGAAAATTTGGCATAATATTTTCATCTACATCCAAAGAACAAACGCTCCTCGCCATCGAGCGATTCTCATTAGTGAAAACATGCTTCGCAAAAAAGCAAGAGTACCTGCCTACTCGCACGAGAGCACAAGCAAAAGAAGACCAAATAAGGCGGAGAGCTATCCAGATATTTTCTGCTAGAGCGAAAAATAGCCTCACGCTGTTTTGCAAGTGAGAAAGTACATTTAAGGTTGGCAGTACATAAAGAAAGAATTAATTTCTTCCCATACTCGCTCAAGAATGGACGGAACAATATCGTTGCTTGTTCCTTTAGCAACACCGGCATAATAATATTTGGAATAATAATTTTTTTATTTGTCCACTGAATTTCTATTGAGCATACTTTTGAATTTTACTTTGTTGAAACCTGCCTCTCAAAATACATTCTGCGACCAGCACGAAACCAGGGTACGGTGCAATATACGTCGGATCTTGTTGTCCCGATAGAAAAGCTCTGTCGCATTCAAACTGCTAGTTAGGGATGATGGTATAGACATACATCGAAACATGGACAGAGCTACAACCAATTAGAGCGTCGTTTCTGGCAGATGTTTTGCAAACCAGTTTTTTACTTCGAAACTCTCGGGCTCCTCCAGAATTTTTTTTTCTAGCTTCGTACTTGATGCACTGCTTTACGCTTCGCGTATGGATTTTGTTTCCCAGTAAAGAGTCGGCTTTGCCCTCTGCTGCTTGTTGATTGTTTCGACTTCCTGCTGCCTCGCTCAAGTTTGCATCCAAATCGTCATCGCTAGAGCAGCATTGGTTTTCACTGTTAGATGTTTTTGTGTATTCGAGTGACTCTGCGCCACTACCTTTTTTATTAGTTTCCTAGATATGGTAGCTATTGATTTGAAGATACCGTGGAATATTCTTTATCCGGCAATAATTCATTGGCAGATTATCTGTGATGTATCACCAAATGTTGAAGGACGGTTGTTCGTGTTGGTTATATTTTCTATTTTCTTTACTAGTTTTGGCGCATGGCTTACCGTAGTTTTCCGTCTGGCTACAGAACTGGGACGAGGGCGTCTGCCCAGGGTATGTGTATAGCATTATTTTGATGTAGTTGGGATAATATGCCCTCGACTGTCAAGTTGGGCTTTTTCAGCTGCATTCTCACCACACGAACAACGTTGAGAATACGAAGGAAAAGCAGTGTCGTTTATGATGAATTCCACTTCTTCATACTCCGACATGAATCTTTTAATTGTGATGTCTAGGCTTATGTCCAACCATTATACGTTGAATGCACATCTCCGCCGTATTGAGATCGCAGAAGATAATCAATGTGCTTGCGAAGAGTGTTGCCAAGACATTGAATATGTTGTTTGGTCTTGCACTGAATATCGTGAAGCCAGATCCCAATTAATAGACTCCTCACAAGCCCGAAGAAACCCGCCCTATGTTCCTGTTCGTAATATCCTCGCTTTACGAGATCTTACATGTATGGGTCATTTTAATCATTTCCTGAAAACAATAAATATCCAAATATAATTATCCCCACTATGTTTTTTATCCCTTGCTACCCACAAACAATTTAGATTTCGTCGCAGTTAGTTAAGTTAGATCAAACGATATAAATAAAGGAAAAAAACAAACAAAGACTACAGAAAAACTATCAATAGGTTTACAATGAAATTCAAGAAAATAGAATATAAATACAAATATTTAAAATGATGATTATCCTCAGTTTTAGTATTAGGAAGTGAATTTTTATTATAACGTGATGGTCTTAAGAACTTTTGTAACGTGTTATGTAAAAAGAAACCCCGGCGTAAAAAAGCTTTTGCAAATGCCGTGTCAAATGAACGTTTTATGAAAAAAATGAATCTTTTAATGTAATCTTTTTTTAGTGCACGGTGGCAAACCGTGTAGACGAATTTCCGTGATACCATTGTCCATGTACACGGGGATCATAGTTTTCAGGTTTTCATATTCGATGTCGTATTGAATATTGATCTTCGTAACGAAACTATCTTCCTCGGTTAAAGAATTGAACGTTATCAGTACAACATTCCTTGTCTGATATGGTTGAATGCATGATACTTCTGTAAGCACCATTTTCACCTTCATTAATTGATTCACCTCACGCACTGTAGGTCTAAAAAGGGTCTGCGTAAAGTCAATCGCGGTTGTGATCTACCACAATGCGCGCAATTTATTTTGTGATTTATTCATTTCACTATCTATATTGGGGTAACTGGCCTTTATTGTTTTTTTTTATTGTGTACTCGTAGCAAAGCGGCGCGGGATATCTTTGTGCATTTGTTTGCTGTTAAAAATCGGTCAACTTTTTGACTACTGATCTGTACTGCATAACAGAGCAGACCAAACGTCGATTATATTTTAGGGTTAGTCCCCGATTGAAGCTTTCCATCAGCTCCTGTCTAGTCGTTTTCGGCACTTTTTCTCGGTTTTTTTAATTCCTTTTCGTCCTTCGCTCTCTTTTGGTCTCCCGAAGTTTGCGCTTCATCACGGCCCAAAAGGTTTCGCTCGGACGGAGTTCAGGACATGGTCGGTTCAAGGCTTTCGGTTTAGTACAGTTTTCGAAGGCACTCAGTTTTGTAAATCTCATCCTTCATGGCACCTTTGGTCACGAATGGTTCACTACATATGCCCACAAGTGCATATAGCTTGCCAAATCAGGTACTTTGAACCGAATTTCGACAGCTTTTTCCGCTTGAAATGGTCATCCACAGCAAACTTGTTCTTACCCGTGAAATATTCCAGTCACGGAAACTGCTTAAAATCTGCTTGGATGCGGGTCTCATCACCAATGACGCAGCACAGGTATTTCGTTAGAAGTGTCATGTACAGTTTTCGGGGGAACGTTTTGGAAATACTTTGCTGGCGTTTGTCTCGATTTGGATAGTTCTACCCCTTGTACGTTTTCAATACAGACGCTGTCTTGGCTCTGTGGACAAAATTTTACGAAGCATTAAGTTTTCTGGGCGAATCTTGCGCCAAAATGTTCATATACCGTTTGAAATGAACAAACAGTTTGTGGTCTACTTTCATTCGTTTCTGGAACCTTGGAAAACCTCCCAAGTGATAGTTCAGGTTTTATAGCACACTATAAGTGCAATTTAGGTTTTAAGAGTGGCTTCAAGAGTACGACAATTGTTACTGGGGCTTTGATACGATCGATACTAGGTTGCTGTCTAGCGATTACCCATTAATTGTTCCGCAGATCTGCCTACATATATGCTAAGATGATGACAGTTGAAAAATGCTACTGTTTATACCATATTTATGACATAACAATTAATACAACTGCCATGGTGCTGCCACATACAATTACCGCGTGCTATAAATCCAGTGTGCCTCTTCTAATCATATACCCACACAACACGGAAAAATTACGATAATGCCTATTTACCAAAGCGGATGAGAAACAATGATTGCATGCGCCCAAGATTCACACGAACGCGTCAGAGCATAGCGACAGCATCAGAACTCAGCATAATGGTACAGGATGGTAGCTAACCATTTGCCGATTCAAGGTTGGCGTCTGTCATGTCAAGCCATGTCATGTCTGGTTGCATGAAAGAGTAATACCTTGACAAAGGCTGCGTGTCGCGACCTAATTCGCACACTCGGCATTGGCCAGTCGGGAGTAGACGAACGCGACTCACGGGTTGAATCGCAGACAACCTGGCTGAAAGTAAGTATCGCAACAATAATGATGGCTATTGATCTATTTCGTTGTTTTTTTTCTCTCACGTAAGTTATAATTAACCCTGAATGGGCAAAGAGTAACTGCAAACACATCCTCTCAGTGCTAGACGAAGGTGGAAAGGGGCGAACCGGTACCGCTTGGATGATTGTTACATGTAAGTGCAAGCATAATTACCGAACAACTGAACCAACAGTCGCGTTTTGTGTCTGGTGCGATGAAGCTACCGACATCTCGAGAACTAGTCGAACGATGCAATCCACAACGTCTTCCTCAACATTCCCCTTCCTTGGATTTTCCAGCCACCCTTTTTCTACTGCTCAACATGACATGGAATAACTAATGCTGACCATTAAAAAGTAATATGTTTCATGTTTTCATTGCGATCATAAAGGGGGTCTTGAAACTAGAGACCCATCAGAGACTGAGGTCTAAGCTTCCGTTTAATTTTTCTGTGGGAGAGTGGTTTTTGCTGTTTTAGCGTATTGTGCTTGTCTAGCTTTCTGGCTTCAAGGGGAATGCAGGCGCCTTGCGATATTATGTAGAATGACTTATTAGAAATGGAAAATGTATGCATTCAAACCACCACCCGAGGAGTGTTGCATTAATCAACCCAGCGTAATTAAAAGCGTAATAAATGCCAACGAAAATGCATATCGGGGGTGTAATCAGTTTATAATAGGTAAGAAACTGGTTTAATGATAGGTCCATCACGAGAATTTAATTACTCTGGCCAGTAAAAAGTTTTGAAATGTGGAGTAGACGGGTGCTGTAGTTATAGATTATTGGGGAAAACAAAACTTATATAATTTTTAGTTGCACTTATCCACAAAAGGTTCCAGAGAAATTTTTTTCTTATATGACAAACCAGTATGATTTCTCCTAAACTTCGCGTGCACGTATCAGGCTCAGATCAACGTTCACTGTATTTTATTAAATTAACATGCACCTCGGGCAAGAGTCCAAGCGCGCTTCGACCCGCATCTTGTTGCGCATTGGCCATCTCCGCGGTAAATCTCTGGACCATGCAAGCTACCAGGCGTATTGGTAATTAATTGATATGTTATTTAGTCCAGCCGGCAGTATAACTAAACTAGCTAGGCCATGCTTCCTGTGTCTGGTGGTTTTACTTCGCGTCTAAGATAGCCACAGCCGGCGTTGCCTGGCGATTAGCAATTGCGAATCCGGTGTCAATCGGGAATGCCTATAGCCGGGCTAATTGGGACGGTCAACGGCGCTCAGGAGCATTTCCCTCTCAGTTGGCGCACGCAGTACAACCGGTCATTGAAGTCCCCTTTTCATTTTACAATCTGTCGAGGAAAGTCACATGGATGTTAACGCAAGTGCCTAATTGAAAAGGCATTTTCTTACTGATACTGGGTATCGTCCGCGGACCGCTCAGTTGGGTGACGCCTATCGTTTTATAATAAAAATACAACGGACAAATAGAAAGTGAATAACAGTAATATAAAAAACTAGTATTATCGGGACCGGTCTAGTTGGATTAACTGAACCAATGTACAATTAATTCCGTTGGCATGACAACTAATTGAATGACGCCTAAAACACAGTAGGCGAATCGCTGGTTCGCGAGCTGATGGATGGTAAGTTAGTCCAGTTAGTCGAGTTAGTAATTACAATTTATCAAAATGACATATGAAAAGTAATTTAAAACATTTCCTAATGCGACACCAATTAACGAATATGTCCAATATAATCTATAACAAATCGTTCGTGTAAACAAGTGTACACCAAAATAACGCCTTGAACAACAGCTACTATTTCCGTGTGAAACTGATTTGTTACTAAATTAAAAAGAGATGCTGCCCTTTGACGTTTCTTTTGAGTTTAGCAGCTCTTGTAGAAGCCTGACACACAAATAAAAACTCAGTCAGTCAGAAAATTGTTTTAAAGCGGTTTAACTAGTTTGACGTGAAATTAAGAACATTTAAGCTTGTATATGGAGGTTGCCTCACCTTCAGTACTAGAATCAGTATTAACCGATATTTGTTCTAAAAAGTTTCAGGAATTCAGTGAAGGTCAACTTATACTTGCTTGCTATTAGGTTTATACATTCTGGTATCCATCATAATATTAACAAACGATTGTCTTCATAATGGGTTGGTACCATATAATTAATATTATTTGAAATGCTTACATGTTTCACTCAAGGGAGTTACTTAGGACCACTGATCTTTGGTTTATTCATTAAGGATCTCTATTAACGCATCATATCAGGAAAATTGTTCCATTGTGATGACCTAAAAATGTATAGTACCATTACGTAGGATTTGACGGGTTTCAAGAATCAAGATGATATTTGTATTATTGATTAATTTTATTCTTTGTGTTTTAAACGACATGAAGAATACCAAATGAAAAAATAAGATGATCTATTTGTTCTGAGACACGCAAAGATTGAGAATAATCTTCAGGATTTTCCTGTATTTTCCTGAATGGAATTTATGCATAACTTACAGTGTGCACCGTGCAACCCTTTTGATTGCTTCTTTTTTGTGCGAAGGCAAAAAACCATGACTCCTATTCCTACTGGGGAAGTCATATGTATTAAAATGAACGAAGCTCAAACTGGCCCCGCTTCGGAGCAATATTGTGCCGGATGGCTCTAAATACTAAATCTTGTAAATATTGTCGCGAAGGTGGAACATTTGTAGAAGGTAAAAAAGGAACTTATGCTTATGGTCACTTTTATTTGGCTTCATCGTACAACAAATTTACTGCTGAGATCGTTTAAAAGTATGATCATGAAGGCTTTACTACATGTGGTAGGGTAGTCAAAAAAGTTTATCGTACGACAATGAAATATATGAAACTTGAGAGACGGATAAGTATTCTAAAGTGAGCCAGCTATAGCTAAGTCAGGCTCACTTATCTACCATGTTGTTAGACTCGGGTGCAACACCTCACACCTAGCAGACAAGGAAGACAACCGACTTTCACCATTTACTTTCGTTTCCGCTGATATGAGCCTGACCTGCTCTATTTTTTGTTTGTTTTTCCTCTCCCTAAGAACTAGAGCTTCCATCCTGGGATTTTTGGATTTCCCGGGATTCTCGATTCCCGGGAAATTGTGTTCGGGAATCCCGGGAAAAAGGATTTTTAATTTATTCCAAAAGACTTAGATGCAGCCAAAGAAATTATGTAGGAAATATTTTTACCGGTAAACATTTGGGGTGAGTAGTGAATGTAGATTGTAGCGTTAGTGAAGCGCACGATATCTCTACAACTGATGAGCCCATTGATCAGATTTTTTAACAATTCTTTTAATAGTTTATTTTAATAGTTAGATCGTGAATGAAAGGGCATGCAATCAAATTAGTAATGGAAATGGCGGCACTTTCTTAAAAAAAACGATGAGTGTATGTTGGTTTCTAGTGATATCATGCTTAGCGCAAACGCTATTTAAAATAAGGAATGTTTCTAGAACGCCTGCACAAATATTTTGTAAGTTCATCGAATGCATATTTCGTCTAATTTGCTATATCGTAGCTGTAATATCTGTAAATTTTTGGATGCAAGAAAAGAAATACATAATGCTGTATCTGTCCAACATCATGCGCATCCAAACTCTTTGAATATCGCTTTCAAAGATGCAGAAAGGATTTTTGAAGGGATAAGATCACACAATCCAGATACTCGCCCGTAACAATAAATCGATGATCGGCTTCATCCATCGCTGCACAATTCGTCCATTATCTGCATGATTTTGATTCACACTTATTTTTGATCCTACTGTGATGGAAATGGATTCCATTATTATATTTTCTCATTTGATCGGAAATAACTGCACACTACCCTGAAGCATCTCAATCTTTTCATTCAAAATTACTAAATAAGGTGCTTTGCATAAAATTGATTACATTTCATCGTATCAGAACAACGAATTCCAATTTTGGACAGCAACTCCAGCAGCTGCGTTTAGTCCCAATCGTAATCGTAATTACCAAAATTTTGGTTATACATATTGCCAAAAAAAATCATAAAAAGAAGCTGATGTTGCGTAAACTTATTGACGAGTTATCGAATGACTGAATGATGTGTAGGCCACCAAATCGCCATCTTCTGACAATTGATTTTAGGACAGATATACATGTAATCAAACGGGTTTGAAAACTTTTCAATTTATTCTTTTGTTTTCAAGAAAATATTTCTCCTTTTTATTTTTCTTCTGTATTCCCGGGATTTCCCGGGAAAGTTATTATTTATTTCCCGATTCCCGGGAAGCTGAAAACCTTCGGGAAATGGAAGCTCTACTAAGAGCACAAAGGCTACATTATTAAGTTGTGTTTAACATTTCTTTCGGCAATTAGGACATGATCACATTAAACGTTAACTTTTAATCTTTTTTTAAATACCCTTCCAATTAATCAAAAGCTTTAAAGCATTGCACTATATTAGCTATAAATTAGCACTAATATTTCATTTTTTAGAGTTATCCTACTGGAACTGTACAGCTTGGTTCTCGGAAGGGCACTCTGTCAGAATCATTCTTTGCAATTTCAGACGAGACAGTAAATGTCACCCACTAGAACGTTGCGTAAGCGCAATTACAGCAGAGATAGCATTGATCAAATTATAAGAGCTATAGCGTCGACGAAATCCTCACGGGGTTTTTGTGTTTACGAAATCTTGAGCGTAGTTGTGCGTAGATGATCGCAATCGCATGTTCGTCTTTGTGTGCCATTGCGAAAGGCTACGGTACTGGTGCAAACTACGATGTCTTCCGTACTGATCGCAGCTCACGCAACAGTCTCAAGACTACCGGCGCACAGTGGGGCAGACTGCAACTTTTGACTTCAACAAAGAGTCTTGGATGAAAATGAGCATTATTTTGACAACTTTGGTTTTGATCTAGCTAAGCAGAAACTGATCTTGATCAGTTGTATCAGTCATATTTTTCCAATATTTATGATGAAAAAACCCTTTAAATGTTATGGTAACATTTATGACTCTTTGAAACCTTTTTTATTAATGTGTAGTTTTGAAGATTCAGGAATAAAAAAAATTTCAGAGATTTTTTTTATAATAAAATGTTAAAATTCATTCTTTCGTGCATTTTTTTAAATGTCATGTAGTGGCATCTGCATAGGTTATATAGTCCAAAAGTCTTTGGAACATATGTTAAACATATCAAAACAAACAGCTTTGCTGAAGAAAGTTTTTTGATCGAACGCCCCTATCGAATCATAGAACTTATCTAGATCAGTTTCTACTTATTTAGATCAAAACCAAAATTTTTAAAAATAATGCTCATTTCCATTCAAGATACTTTGCTGAAGACACTAATCCTCTAAGATACATACCCAGGGCGCTAGAGGTTTTGAGCGTAGAAAGTAGCAGTCTGCCCCACAGGGTGGCGGCAGGGTGCTTATTAGGGCATCGCAAAAAAAAATAATTCCCGAATGCCCCCCCCCCCTTTTTTCATTTTATGACAAATATCAAAGTAAGCTCAGATGCCAAATTTTATTTTTGAATTTGGTACTACATATGGGAAAAAATGGAGGAAAATATATAAAATGCTATAACTTTAGAAGTAGCACTAAGACGATTACAATTTATACCTCATTTTAAAGAAAATATCCTTTGTATTCAAAAATATTTCTATTTCTCGAAAAATACGAGAAAGTGGGATACTGGATCAGTTTGGCCCCAAAATCCCCTATTTTTAATAATTTTTCTGCTCCGTGATGCAAATGATACACATTTTGCAGTTTTTCTAATGTGAAAAAATCTCAGAAATCGAACGGAACCTTTTTGACTTTTGTCCGAGAAGTTGGAGTTATAGAGCCTTTTGTCATTCGAATTAAATTGTATTCTATTATTCTTCACTCAATTTTAATAAACTGTACCTTGTTGAACGTGGAAAATCCTTAGGAACAAAATAAAAATAGATTCGTTACCGGAAAAACTCAGAAACAATAAAATATAAAGGAATTTGTAAATTAATTCAATAAATATTGACGTAAAACAATTTTCCATTCGAATTAACATAAATAAAAATCACATCACTCGTAACACAAAAATACAGCATATGTCAGTCAATATTACTGCAGAAGATTAAATCTTGCCCAAGCGACATAGAAATTTCCACCACTCAACGATTTTTTCAATTACATGACATTTAATAGTGCAAGGAAATTATGCTTTTTTAAAAATAAAAATCGTGTAAATTTCAAAGCACAAGTAAAGTCTAGTTATAGATTATGTAGCACATTTGTTACATTCAAGTAAATGTAAATATGCTGGTTTTATTCGAGATGTGTAAAGAGTATTGTACTACTAATGGCAAAATATTGCCCTTCTTTTTAATTTTTGGCTATTTTAGAGGTTTTAATAGCCTATTTTTTGGAAACAAGAGTCTAATCCAAATGAAATTTAATAGTACCAAATGTGAAAATCGATTCAGACATCGCTTGGAAACAGATGTGACATTGATTCAACTTATCCTAATTATAGCCGCCCATCTCAACCATGAAGGACACCTCAGATATCAATTTCATCAGTCGGGGAAGAGGTGCTAAATGTAACTCCATGCTCGGACAGTATTTCGTAAGATTTGAAAAGCTTAACTCATGCCGAACGAGTCTTTATCTTATTATAAATACATCTTCTTTGATTATTGTAACGTTTCACTAGATATCGTTACATATCGTAATTCCAAATCTATGAATGGGAACCTCTATGAAGAGAACTCAGCGACTAGGTTTTATGGATATTTTCCAACGATTGCATCTCTAATCATAAGGTTCAATGAATATAACCAAACTCACTCATAGTAGCAGCATACGACGAGGCTTGTCGACTTTGAGACATATGTATTTCTGGAACCACTTGGTGCAATCGCAAAAGCAGGGATACATCGAAAGCATTTAAGGTTGGACAGAGAATGGACAAAAATTGAAAACGGAAAAAGTAGCTTTTTCCCACACCGTGTGTTAGATCTTCATAAAAGTAATTAGCAGTACTGTAACAACATTGTACATAAGCTGATTACTTTTTATGAAGATCTAACACACGATGTGGAAAAAAAACTGCTTTTTTCGTTTTCATAATTTTGCCCATTCTCTGTCCAACCTTAAGACAGGTCGAGAAGCACACAGAAACGTTGTTGGATAATTCAGGAAAACTATCGAAATAAATTAATTAGATCTACACACTAAATACAGTTCAGCTACTTGTTCAGAGTATCCATGGTATAATGGTTCATAAGATCCTCGTTCATAATTCTTAAAAGATTGATTGTGCGTAGGTGTCAATTGAAGAGTTACCAGAGTAGGCTGCTAAATCAAACAATTCAGTTGTGAAAACACAACACTCGGTGCACGGAAAATGACTGAGGAAAACTACACTCCAACTTAAAGCTTTAATAGCACCTGTGAATTCGATCATTATCAATGGAGCGAATTTAAATAAAATTATGCTCATATTAGGGGACGGGCATAGCGTAGTTGGTAAATCAATTGCCTTGTACGCAGCTCACCTGGGTTCGATTCCCAACCCCGCACATAGGGTTAGAGATTTTTGCAAGAGATTTCTCTAACCCGAATAGAGGCGAATGACCATAAGGTTAAAACCTCTATAATCAAAATTAAAAAAATGAATAAGCTCATATTTGTCAATAGGAGACGAAAAATGGAAGATGATAATTTGGAATGATTGCATAGTCTTTCCAACAATAAAAAAAGCAAACCATAAACAAAGTTCGTACAACGGAACACATCCGCAGCGATAGCACTGGCCAGTCAAACTCCAAACCTGTGTATCTTCCGATCCGATAACTTTCCAGAAGATACTGCTCGAAACAAGTTCTCGAGGTGGGAACGGATTCCGCGAGCTTTTTTTTCTTACCGCACGAGCAAGGTGCAATCAACTGTCCAGAGCAATGGGTGAAAACAAACACGATTTCCCACAACGCGGCACACTTTAATTAACCATGCGAAGAAATACGTTGACATTTCGGACTCGGTTGGGTGTCGTTTATCGGGACAACCGAGATAGAGATGCACCGGCGGAGATAGGCCTACACATTCATACCATACCGAAGGTGTGAAAGCGCTGACTGTGATGTCTCGTGCCGCCTCGGGAATCTTACAATTGCAGACAGGCCATCTCCTGCTGTAACTGCTGGTGCTGTTGCTGATTGCTCAGCTGCCCATCAAACCATAGGTGGCGGTCTAATAAATGGTAATGAATGCCCATTCGTTATTGGGCTCTGGTGGCAGGTCGGCACGCCTGCATCGTATGATATTGGGAACTGGTGGAAGAAATGTCCGTCAAAATATGTACTATGTGTTCATTGTTTTCGCCAATGTTGCTCTCACTAGTTGTAAATTCAATTTACACTTGGTGTGAATGTGGTGAAATCTTTTGAAAATATGTCGGCTCATTGTATCTTTTAGGAATGATTTCCATCAGGCTATAAGTTTGAAAAAGACACGCCTTTGTTTGGAAAATGAATTTTCGAATTTTGGAAACGCTTTTTTCTGACTTCCAAAGATTTTGGCAAATCACACTGCCCTCAAAATCGATGATATCGCTAGATTTAGTGTTAAGTCGTCGTTACGAGCGAGATGCGTACGATTGTTAAAAATTACTCAAGGAAGTCATTAAAGACCACTGATATTTGTTCTATTCATCAACGATATTGATTCAATACGTGGTGCAATGCTATAAATAAACAACCTAATAATTGCAAAAGATTTACAAAAGCAAGTGATAAATAAATATAATATAAAAACGCTTTTAAACTGGAAAACTTTT
The DNA here is from genome assembly GCF_030247195.1 of Topomyia yanbarensis. Classification (NCBI taxonomy): domain Eukaryota; kingdom Metazoa; phylum Arthropoda; class Insecta; order Diptera; family Culicidae; genus Topomyia; species Topomyia yanbarensis. Next base: position 467,770,574 of record NC_080671.1, read on the forward strand.
TGGTTGAATAGGGAGGAGCGTGTAGTCCCTTGAAACCGCTAATGCTAAAATCGAACATATAGGTATTCAAACAGAAAAACAAAATAAACAGGGGAGTGCGCAAGCTTTCCGTTCTTCATCTCCGCCGCTAACTGTCAGATCGGAGGAAAACGCAAATGCGGTGGTAATTTCAAAACAGTTCGTGGATCCTACACTGTTGTGACTGCTAGAACACTTACTGCACACACTTTTTGTAACTTTTTACTGTGAAGTTGGCTTGAAACACTTCAGCACCTTCTCTCGAACACCAAACAAAAGCCGAAAAAATCATAATCTTGGAAAACTTTTAAATTTTCTCTTAAAAAATTGACATGAGCGAAGAAATACCTACTTACGTCAATCACGCTTGGCTACTACGATCCTAATCGACTGCCATGGGTTTAAATCGCAATGGGCAATTGCATTGTATATTACCAAAATGATAATAGAATCTTACCCAAAACTAATAGAAACTTACGCGTCGGATTTTGGGTGTACCTATTATGTTCGTTTCATGCCAATTGTAATATTAATAGTTTACTTCGAGGCCTTTTTGGGAATTGCAGAATCAAGCAAAATGAGAAAAGAACGAGCATCACGATATTTTTGATGTAGAATACTTCTAACGTTTCAATATGTGGGCCAGGCTGTGGCAGTCGCGTCAGATTTTGAACGTTAATAACTTCCATCATACTTAATAGAATGATTTGAGGGTTAAGGAAATTTTATCGAAAATATGTTCCGCAATGTAGTATTAAAATATGGAGTATGTATAACATGCATTAATACCGAAAATACTGTGTTTTAAAAAAATATTTCAAAAACTACCGAAAATGGTGAAAATTTTCAGCTCATCTCGGTCAGAGCCGTCAATATGGTGCACCAACCGAACAATTAAATGATGAAAAGTTTTAAATATAGGTCCGCAGCAAACTTGTTTCTATCAACATTCGTATTTGGTTGCTTGGCGCGAACGGATGGCTGTACAATACCGAGAAATATTTGTGAGATGAATCAGTTTGTGTTGAAACGTGCTACTAGCAGAAGCCATCATTTTCATTTCTGATGGATGTAAGATAGCATATACACACACGAAAAAAACCGATTTCAAATGAAGCTCGTTCCTGATTGATTCACGCTAATTTCAAGAACCAAGCCGCAAATCTGGTCAGAAAGAATTGTCATGAAACCGACTGAAGTTCCAGCAAGTCCACTTGTCAGATGTCAACACCGGGAGAGAAGGTGATTATTAGGATTCATCTCCGTGGATTTATTTGTGCAGCTCCGTGTTAGAAAGCAGGAACAATTGGAACAACAATCTCCCACCTGGAGAATATTTTCTTCGGCAAACAAATTAGCCCTTATCAGCGCTATCATTCCATTAGGAAGAATTAAATTTGAATTTTTTTTCTTTCACCCACTATTAATGTGACTACGACCAACGTTTCAAAATAGAAGCCCCATTTCAAAATTTCGGGAAAAACCGAAGATCGCGTTTTGAAAGTTTGACTTTCATTGTACTTAACCAAAATACACAATGTTTAAACCAATCAGTCAGAAAAATAATCAGGAATCTTGTATAAGATTTGTACGTATGCATAACTTGCATGAATAAAGAAAAAATTAAAAGGTTGTGTACAAGACACGACCACGATGACATTAAAAATGCGACCATTTTTGTGAGCCAGCCATATTATTCGTGGATACATCCTGTAATGCCATCGACTTATTTAGGACTACACACAATAGGTAACAAATCGTATCCTCTACGGAATCTACTACACAATTGTTTTGATTATTTCCCAACAAATCGCGCAAAAATCTGTTTGTTCTGTACAGCACCGCGCAAATAATTGACGTTGGTGAACAAATCGGCAACTTCAGTTGCCAAACACTTAGAATCGATCGAAGCATTTTTCCGTCAATGTCACTTTTCTGATTCAAATGTTTGTAGGTATTTTCTTCTTTTCTTGCTTATCATGAAGTTTTTTAAGGGATGAGTGCTATCGAGTAAAGTGTGGTGTGCTCGCAGTTCAATTAGCTATTTTCCCTGCTTGAACATCTATAATTCGCCGCGTTAGTTCCAAAAAACTTGCATGTTTACATTGCAAACTAAGGCCGCTACTTAAACCACGTACACTAAATTATCAGTTACCTCAGCACAATACTGCTTATTACAACCAGTCCATGTTCGTTAGGGGTATTTCTGTGTATAACAATTTGCCATACATTTTAAAATCCATTACCTCATTGAGAAACTTTAAACGAGAGCTGCTTCGTTACTTAAACAACTAGATTAATTCAGATTTAGATAAACAGAATTAGATTAATTCAGATTTAGATTTGATACTTTTTCATATTATTTTTAAATACAGCACAGAATTTCATCAATATGTAACATTTGAAAAGACTTTGTCTTACGTTAATAAGGTTAGTGAAATAAATAAATAAAAATAAATAAATAAATACATAAATAAATAAATAATTCAATAATCGGTTTTCATAAATTTTTCAAAGTCCGTTTATTTTTTAAATATATTTTTATTTTTCTGTGGACCTTCGAGAATAAATTCCATTTAAAAGTTTTTCATAAAAGTGCTTATATCATTGATAGAACAAAACGATGATCAATGATTAAATAAAGGTCATTTTTGAATACAATCAACACAAATAAATAGTTTTTTTCATTAAACCAAAGGCATATTTTGGAAAGTTCTATACATTACAAAACTTTTCGTGAATAAATATTGTGAAAATTCGGTCGGGAGGCTGAGATATAGCATTTTTAGCAAATGCTTTCAAACCATTAAACCTTTTTACATTTTTTAAATTGATCAATATCTCAACCTTAACTTGACCAGTGTAGGCATTTTGGGTGTCAAATAAAAAAGATTTCGCTCTATCTTACAAAAATTTTCCATATATGGAATTTATCATCTTATTCTAAGGTAGTTATTGCGACATTTATGGAATTGTGCATAATTAACAACTTTTTCGAATGAGAAGTGATAACTTTGATGATGCTATAACCAGTATAACATTCACGATTGATTCGATTTATTTAATGTATGATAAGTCTTGTAATAAAACACTCAAATATAATATTAGGAACGTGTCCACTGGAAAACAGAGAGAGAAAGAATGACCGGTACAATGAGAATGAAGAAACGGGGGTCGATAGGTCAATTAGTAGGTATTGGAGGCTGTGGCGGTGATCACGATACTGTTGGAAATATGTGATGACATCATCACAGTTCCTCGATGGCGGAGTGGTTAACGCATCCAACTAGAGACTGGGAGATTGCAGGTTCGATTCCTGCTTGAGGACATATCTTTTCTCAGTGCTTCCAATAAAAAGGTGAATTTTCACCGTTTCTTCATTCTCGCCGTTCCGGTCAATTTTCCCTGTCTGTGTTCCAGTGGACACGTTCTTAAAAATTCTTGAAAAAGCAAAAAACCAAGGCTCACGTCAAAACAAGGAATATATACTCAAATTGAAACCATTTTATATGTTATCGAATACATATCGTCGCTGTTGTGCTCTTATGACAAGCGCCATTTTGCACATTTCGAGAAAAACGATTTTTAAATTTTGAGATTAAAGATCTTGAAACTTATAAACTTTATAAACCATTCAAAGAAGATGCTTCTATCTATTCTGTATTAATTTCACATATATTACGAAGAACGGTTAACTACGTTGCGAGTTTTTACTAAAAATGTAAACAAAAGTCGCACTCACACGTGTCATAGGTGGTGTATTGATGACAAAATTTGTATGCGGTGTCATAATCGTGCATGGAAAATTTTCCATGGAAAAAAATCATCAATTTTACAGTGTTGCCAAATATGCTACATTTCCAGTTTAAAACTTAAATTGCAGTTTTCTCACAATTCGTGCATTTTTTGTTTTGAAAATGATTATTCCATTGTGTTTCTCAGATAGTTTTACATATAAAAACATCTTTTACATCAAGATAATTTGAGCCAATCCCAAGACACAGTCATTTGAAGTAAAAAATTAAAAATTTCTCTGCACGTTTCTCGCTATATCTCAGTAACCAAGCAGATTGTCAAAATTGTAAACGCCACTTTGTAGAGATTTTCAGAAAAGTAATGTGCCATATCTAACTAAGTTTACCCCAAAATGGCGCTTGTCATAAGATAGCACAACAGCGACGATATGGCATGTTTGATTATTTTGGCACGTTCTGTTTTTGGCGATAGTTAGCTGGCCTCATTCAATTGAAAAAATCAAAATGTTCGTCGACCCTCGGTGGATTTTTTTCAAACAATTCTTAAAATAAAGGTAAAAAGGTCTGCTATAGAATAGCGAAAGATTCAGCGATGCTTAATTTTTGTAATAAGGTCATTTTATATAAACACCGTATTCCGTACAGTACAGCGGCAATTATTGGTCGTTTGTTTATGAGAATCGTCCGTACACTACTCGTCGACCATCAAGTATCGAATGATAAGGCAAAAAGGAAATTCAGTACATATATTTATAACTTTTCCTTGTTTGATTGACCTCTTAAATGCTCTGTATTGACGGCTCTGTTCGGAATAGCCGCCTCGTGTATGCATATTTCCCCCTTCTTCGTGAAATTTTTCAATTTCAATTCAACCGATTTTCTATAGAATACTTATATAGTACATCAATCGTATTAGCAACTATATTCAAATCAGGTGTTTCTGAATCGATTGGTGTATAAATTATTGAAATCCATCAACTAATTGCGAAGTTATAACCGTACAAACCTTACATAGTTTCGTTACATAGGAGATTTTCAAAATTTAGAATGACACCCAGCCCCAGATAGTGGAGTAAGACATTTTTAATGTCAAAAGACGAGCATGTAATATCTGACAACCGAAGTGTTATGACGTTTCAATTAAAAATTCTTGCGATATAATTAATTTGGGCCTGAAAGGACCATTGGTTTGTTTTATCGACTTTCCCCCTCCATCCATTTAGTGGGCTTTCAGCTTTTCATCAATAAAATGTCAACAATATTTTCAAAGAATGTTGCAGATTGGAAAAGAAGAAAAATAGTTGATGATGGAAATATTAATTTTTAATTTGTTGACCATAATTATTATATCGAATCATTTGAACATTTCCCATTCAAACGTGATTACGTTCAATAGCATTAGATTTGAATTAACGCCCCGAAATGTATTCACGACACTCTGGTTATGTCGCAGACATTACCCACCCATATTTTTTAACTAACTCGAAAAATAATTTCAAATATCACTACTCTACACATCACTACACACAATGAGTGATGTGTGCGGGGATCGTCTGAGGTAGATCAGTGCGTTGCGTCTTCCGTTCAAATGTTCAAATAAACTTGACAAAGATAATATTGTTAGTGTTTTTTGCCATGGAGATAAAGACCTTCGAAACGCAGGTGGTAGACGCAATACAATATTGTTGTAAGAATCCCGTGACCAAACGCCATCTTTCTTTAGTTGATCCAACAATTTAATATTCTCATTATACGATGCAGAAAGAAACCATAAACGGTTTATAACGCTACAGCTACACCAATCATGTCAGTATCGCACCCATGGACAACAGTTCAAACCGGAAATAGAGAGCAGAAGTCAGCAGCATCCAACGAGAATCGAATCCAGCGCATCATTTGCCGAAGCGAACATAAACGGTCCTTTTCAGGAACACCATTATTTTAATGAAATGAAGAATTAATTAAAAGTCTTTCTCTTTTCCAAAAAATCCCGTTGATAACCTACATATTTATATAAATAATCCCAAGTGTATTCTACTTCACTCCGGTTATGTCTCTGACATTACCCACCTATCTTTTTTCCTTTTATTTTTTTTAGTTCGATTTGAGACTATTGAAATTATTCTCATTCTATAGTTATCTCCCGTCAATGCAACAAACGACTACTCTATGAATCGCCAATGCTAGCCCGACGTGCAGATAATGTCACCCATGTCATCTTCACTATTAAAAAGAAAATTATAGATAAAAGCAGTATCAAGCAATGCTCCAATTCCAAAGTAAACAAATTGCGCAATTCCGATGGCATACTTCCATAGTTACGCGTACAGCAACTGGCATCAGCTCACTAACTGGGTAAAACGATCCTCGAATTCCATTCTTCTTACTGGGCACAGTGCCATAGATTACTGCCATTTTTCCATTCCACCCAGCAAGCCAAGCTAATAACTGTAATTCGCGTCCCTTGCAATGCGATCAACTCACAAACCCCCCGCGCAGCCTATCTCATTGGTCTATGATTTAATGGATCAACTACGGTGTGGCCTACGTTGATGGCCATGATCATGGACGCGCTGTGATCGCGGGACAAGGCTGAAGTGCCAAGTGCAAAAGCATCACGTGCTTTATACGCACTGTGCCATACCGCACCGCCGCATCTAATAATCATCGTCATCGTCAGACGACCAACAACAACGGCGGGTGGCTGATGGGTACTGTGATCGACGCGGCATTGTTTAATCAATTACAGTCATCAGCAAACAGGTTGACGCCTCCGTTGGTGGCAGTGACAACAATGGCAGGCAGCAGCAGCTGGGTGGATGCTTGACAAATAAAAAACTACCGACAATGCGCCAATGGTGTCCAGCGTTTTTATTTCTGTTCCGTTGACCATAAAAAAATGAAGGGGAAAACAAGCTTGGCGGTCACCGACTGAGCGGTGTGAAGTAAATATTTAAATCAATAAAAATACCTACTATTATTATCGCGATAATTGTTGTAAATCGAGAACGAGTGGATCGCATCTTAGATACTGAATGAAGGCGCGAATGCTGGACAAAAAAGGCATTAAAAAGATGCATAGCCACCACAAAGAGAACTAGAAATGAAATATTTTTTTATGGGGAGAAAACATATAAAAGAGAAGAGGGTATAAACCAGTTAATCAATTAAATACTGAATCTACTTCAATCCAAAAATTTAACATTCCGCGTTTTAGATTACTAAATATATTATGTTCTTTGTATTTATTGTAGAACATGTAGAAAAAAAAACAAAGATTGAAGATCAGGTGGCATTAATTGAACTGCACAGATACGATTTACGGCGACGTCTTATCGTTTTATTTAGAGTCTGTTCACTTCTGAAACTATTCCATACAGTTTATGATATTCTTTTCTCATACATTTATGGTTTGGTTACCCCGATTCATTATTCGTATTTTTATTTTACTACTATTTTTCCCGATTCGCAATATATTTTTTATCTAAACATGAAACAACGAACGCACGCTTTTTTAAACCTGACGTGAATCTAAAGTTTTCAGTTAAACACTTGTGGTCGTAAATTCAATGAAGTTAATGAGCCTAACTAAGAGGCTTCTGTTTGAGCTTACGTAATTTTATACTTCAGGCAAACACCCGTTCAGAACAGAAAAAATGCAGCTTCCTATACGTTCTCCGCTGTAAATTAATACTAATTAAGACCATACTGGGTGGCTTGCCCAGCAGTTCGAAAAACCTGATCTCTTCTTACGCACGATATCAGAATGCCTTTGCTAAACCCATCATCGCGCCTCGAGCTGACTGACGTTAAAGTGGAAAATTCTTCATGCATAGAAGAGAATGTGCCTAGGAGTTTCCCGCGTGTACCTGCGCTCGACTCGTTTTAACTACCCGACCGACGATCGACCGACCGACCGGTGGAAAAATATACCGTTCGGCGATCGTTCACCGCTTTGTGCTGGATTGTAGCTTCCGACGCGCGGCCTTTGATGCCATACCTACCTACTGGCTGATGGCAACACAATATGTACAACACCGGGCGTATGTGTGTCGACTTCACGTCGTTGCTGAGGTTGCGGGGTCGGATCTCGGAAGTTTCGTTCGTTCTAGTTTCACACATTGTGAAAATGAGCGCACAAATTACCGCTCGGAATGACAACAATCTGTTCCAGCGGAGCAGCAATTATTACCGCACATGCCGAGGTTAACCGAGACCGATGCGACGGGGTGGTCTTAACGGCAGTTGACGTGCACTTAGATCAGGGGGTCATGCATAACTTTTGGAATGTGTCATATAGAAATGGTGTTTATATGGTAGGTTGGTTTTGCATTTCCCATGTGAAAATTTCCGAATGTTGACTAGTTTAGTGTACAGGAAAGTTTTTATTCGAACTAAGAAACTAATCCGTAGGGCTTTAAATGTGTGTGTGGGAAATACGCATGGTCCTATTTGAGTGGAATGATGGCTATTTAATCACGTAAGATGATTGAGAATTGACAATTTGAATCGAATATCGGTTTCCAATTTGAGGGCAGTCATATCAGCACGAAGAATGAGTATTTTATTTACATAATCATTGCTATGTTTTGTGAAGCTGAAATAAGGACATATTTACAGCGGGCGTGATGAATTTTTGCCGTAAATGACATGTTTTAGAAATATTACACCAGTCAATCATACTTGCAAGGACTAGATGAAGTTTCACGGGGAATCAGTAGATAATTATGCTTGGGAGTAGCGAAACCTCTTTCAATGTGCAACTACTCACTCTTAGAAAAAATGAAAATTACATTTGACGTAAACAACGCAGCGACGTATTTTTCTGTCCGATAATAGGATTTTACATGCTATGATATGTAAAATTGAATATTGTGACTCTTTTGATGTAAAACTCAGACTAAATGACCTAGCAAAAGCCGAACATCTCACATTTTTACATGTAATAAAATGTAAATTTATGTGAATTGAGACGCTTCTTTTATGTGCATCTGGCAAGACATAAAGTTACATGATTTTTTTTTGCTATGCTGGTAATTCTAAAGTGTATTATTGATCAATACCGACGCCGACCAGACCCGAACGTATTTCGTGGAAAGAAAGAGAAGGAATGTTAGTCCGATACTTGCTTTTGCTAGAGGCCGTATATACTACTACGGTTGGTAAATGACTGGGCAACGCGTAATATAGACCGGTGGTTCGCCACAGTGGTCCTTAGCCTTTTGTCCAGTAGCTCCTATCCCTACCTCCCCACGGTATCAACTGGGGTGCGAGTAACCATAGCAAAGATCGGGTAACCAACCCCGGTGGGACCATGGTCGTATGCAGACAGGGAATGGGGGCTCCCAGAGCCGTCTTAAGACCACTCGGGGCTCCTGGGCACAACTGAACTGAGGGGGCCCTATAGTTCAACAGGTAGAGTAGGATGATCTAAAAATGATCCCCAGCATCAGGGAACATCTACACCACTTTAAGATTTAATTAACTATGTGAAAGTATTAAAAATACTGTAGAAATCAAAATATATGGAGAAAAAATGTTGTTTCCATCATTGTAATTGTCCAGGTACCGTCGAAAAACGGAAGATAATTTTGATAGATCTTAAAAAGATATTAGCATTTTTGACCAATTTGACCGAAATTGGCAAATGGCCAAACACACTATATGCGGTTGGGGGAGTTCGAACTCAGGTAAGCTGCGTATAGAGTTGCGTTATTTGCTCCCCATGTGATATAATCTGACCTTCATTGATCTAAGTCTAAGACGATGTTTGAGGCTGAAGAGTGCCTCCGTCAATAATGAGGGATGATGGAGTAAGGCGGGTTAAACGACAACACTACAATGTCGACGATTCATTCAATAATTGTCCTTACACTATGACAATCTAGGAAAAATATTTAGCAATATGCCAATAAAATCCTATATGTTAATAGATGACGACTACGTCATTTACAAAAATTACATTGGTTCGTATAATGTTGTTCTCAATTTTCTTACTGTTCCTGATATGATGCAGCTGGATAAAGTCGATTGCCAGCTTTATAAAAAAGCCACATTTTTTCAATCATGATTCAACTACATTTACAGATGACAATATTGAATATTGCAGCCATTAAAACCAATCGATTTTATGTCAAATCAAATTGTGCGATTCGAGGTTCATCCATTTTAGATATTCGCATTTTTCGCCGCAGAAATAGAACGATTCTTTGAAATAGTGTCTCTTCCAGCAAAAATCGTTGGTGAAGTAGATTTTTGTTACATATTCTGACAGAAGATTTGTGCTTTCTTTTGTAGTAAACTGTTCTGAGAGACGAAGATAGCAAACAAGTACTTTGTAAGTAATATTAATATTTTCATATTTAACGAATTAGTATGTCAAAGACGGCGCTAGTAGTTAAGTGGCAAGTCTCTGGTGTCGGTGATAGGCACTCAGTACAGAAAGAGACCAAAGGAAAAAAAATAATAACAGTAATTAGCCCTTTCACCTTTCGAAAGTACAAATATTCAATACCTTCATGGTTACTTAAACAAATAAACATAGCAAAACATCGAAATCACTCGAACCTATTAATATGAGCAACACAATTCATTTCAATAATTCACTACCATAACTTTTAGGAGTTCATTCATAATCAGAGATGCAACCATCTACCAACGAAGCTCATCAAAGCTCATCAAAGACGACTATCATATGCTATATCACTTAGGCTGCAATATTATACAAAATGTAAACTTAAGCATAAATGAATAATAAATTTAATTTAAAAACATCATTTCAATACCAGTCGAAATTTTTTTTGAAACGTCGTTTTCGTGCTCAAAATTAATAGCGTCTAAACCGTTAACTTTATAAGGATAGTTTGTTCGGAGAAGTTGTTGTTCTTATCATTGCGCATCCACAAGAGTATACCGTTCAGTGATTAATTCACCTAGAGGTGATATACGAAATTTATTTTCCGTACTAATTAAGTTAGAGATTTTGTGTCAAGTAGGCGAGCTCTCGTCTAGAGTAGAACGCTTTTTTTCGCTGTCAGTTTTCTGCAGTGTATTTTGATAGAAAAAACAGTTTTTTCACTCTCGGTGCCGTAATTCTGATAGTGAATCATCAGTGAATCATTAGACGCAGCGTTCCCGGGAAGACAGTTACCCACGTGATGCCAACAAGATACTATTAGTTGATGTTTGATCTGCCGGCTTTTGGGACTGTTTCTGCGTGCTGGTGTGAAGCCCAGACGGCAATTCGGAAGTCGTGAAGGCACCACGGAGTTCCCGGTGAGATTTTTCCATGTTATTTTGATTTTATTGACTTCCAATATATGTTTATATACATTTGATTCGCCTTTTGTTTTCTCCGTCATCTATGAAAACTGCTTCGGTTCCGAGCGTTTTCAATAAGTAGATGATTGGACTATTATCAACATAAAAACGCTTGTAAGGACGTAGCCAGGTGTGTGGAAATAAGCGGGTCTACGTCATTGCAGATCGTGGCGAAAACTGATATAGATAGACAATAGATATGCTCAATTCTGCAACTCCACCCTACGATTTGTGCAGGTGTTCATGCTATGCTATGCTATCATTTCAATGCCAGTCGCAATAGGAAACACATCGAATGCATGCTGCGCAAATCCTCGACTACCTACGGAATACGTTCTATTTGAGCCAGTACATTCTGATTCCTGATTCTGACGGCCTAATTTTTTTGATAGGGCGGATTGTCGTACAAAAATAACATAATTGGTACTGTACCAGATTACGACGGCATAGTGGAAAATGCCTAATTTGGCCGCGAAAGTATATTGAGATCTAAAGAAGTCCAGGAGTCATTTTTAGAGGTTTTCATGTAGATTTGTCCATTCACACACACTGAATTTGCATCGGCAATTTTCCAACAGCTGTGTAATCAGCAAATTTGGAAACTGAAGCTCAGCAAAGTGAGATTTGTTTGCTGATTTTTGGTGAAATATTTTGCGAGTATCAACTATCAAACGTCACTTTCACTGAGATCTCAGCAAAAAAATGTTTACTGAGATCTCAGATTTTGAGATTTCGGCAAAAGATGCAACAAACGCAGAGATGCGGTAGAAAAAATTAAGTATGCAATCCCTGATGTAATGAAGAAATGAAAATTTGCCACATGCGCGGATCGCTTGCCAAACAAAGATTGTGTACCGAATTTCGACATCTTCCTCTTCCACTTTCTGTACAGCTTTCTTGTACAAATTTTGACACCTTGTTGTTTGCCGCACCTGGTTGGTGCCTTTCGAACTTTCTATATGCTGTAGAAAACATTTCATTGTTTTTGCTCAAAATGAATTGAAACTTGAATCGAAATGTTGGGCGGACGTTTGAATTGGTCCAATACCATCCTAGCCATGCAGTACCTCGTTTCCTGCCGCTACCATCACTTCGCTTTATTGTCTGATGCTCCAAAAATGTGACATGGGTTAAGGTGCAATGTGCGAATACGAGCAACTGGTCCATTATTACCCACACGCAATAGAGCTGCAAACAATTGAGTGCTACTATTTTTTTTTTTGGAGCAAAGCCTTCAGAATGATGCAAATTCACCCTAAGTTGGGGGCCCTTAAAAGCCCGGGGCCCCTGTCCCTGGCCCAGCGTGCCAATGCGTAAAGACGGTGCTGGGGGCTTCTCTTTTCGGAGGGTGAGTCCATCCAAGCGTCTGTTCCCCATGTTAGGGGCGGCTCAAAACATCGTCTGTTCTGGGTTGGAGTAGGCCCAACAAACCGCCCTGGAAAACTAACAGTTACGAACAATGCAGAAGAAAATACGGACTCCGTTAATGCGTATTCCACAAGAATTACGGGAGAAGGATATTTGTTACTTTGTTCGGATATTAGTAACTAAATATCGACCCATCAACTCATGGGCCGGGGACCAACGGTTTTACATAGATCCTAAAAGATCGATTGAAAAAATAATGAATACGAAAAGTTTTCTAAGATGAACGAAATGCATTCGTGGAACCAACGAAATGGTTCGTAATATACATAAACGTTAATTAAAATGAACAAAACTTTTCATTTCATTCATGATTCCTCATGCATTGCATGATCAATTTCATTATATTTACGAATTTATGTTATCAGTGCGTCACTTAGTGACCGGACTAAGCTAGCGCCGGATTGACACTAGCTCCATAAAACGAAAACACTATTCGTGTTTCTACGCAAACCCCTAGTTATGCCGCGTTATGTTTCACAAGAAAAGAAATTTTGATTTATGGAGCTGGCGTCAATCCGGCGCTAGCTTGGTCCTATCACTAAGATAGTGTCGGATTCTCATCAGAAGAAGTCGAAACGCAAATTCCATAACTAATTTAGTTGTAGATTTTGTGATCTTCACGCGCAAAGATGGTTTTAAACAATTTTCTCCTTAATGGAGAAAAAAATAACCTGACAAATTACCTGAAATCTTCCACTAAGGAGAAATATAGCAAGAAATTGATCATAGTAGGCTAAATACAATTTTAATAAATTTAATTTTTAAACAGAAAGAGACAGCGCGTAATTGTCTTCGAGAGAGTACTAGTCCTTTATGGTTAGCGATTTATGGGACGTTTTCTATGGTAAACACCTTAAATTCAAATGTTTAATTCTAACATTTTGGCTTTAAATTTCTCTTGTTTATAATGTTCAGAAACATTTTCATTATGACAAGATCCACAACTTTAAGAAGCGATCATATCGCTGTGACTTGTTTGTAAGGAGGTGTGACAAATTTTGTGATTATTTTCTCCTGTTTTTGAACCCGTATAACTTTATTATGGCCAAAAACAATAAATATTGGATACATTATTCTGAAAGAAAACGGTTATAAAACTATTTGTCCGTAAGTTATAAACTTAAAATCTTTATCTCGGGCCCATGAAGTCGAATAAACGGCTCGCTGAAAGAGCAGCTTCTGAGACGCTTTCGCTTGATTTTCAGAGCGGCGCGCACTCAGTGTACTAGTGCGTCTGCCAGAAGGTTAACACCTATGTTTAATGTTGGATCGATGAAACAGTTCAATGCGGATGATACAGCGATGAGTACGCCCCAACCGCGTGGTATACGGCTGTTCGCATAACTGCAACCGTTTCTATAAACAGCATATGAATCGCCAAAAAGCTGTCGATAATTAGTCCTACCATCTCCAACCAGGTCTCGGTGAGTACAATACTGTAATGAGAGGCAGAGATAGACAGAAAAACTTCATCGGTTTTTGTGCGGAGCCCTTGGACGTTTTGATAGTAAACAATTTATCGATCGAGTCTGCATTGCAAGTTGATTCCTCAGATTCCGTCACGTCGATCCAAGGACGGATGTCTGATGATCCGTGCGCTTGGGGGAAGTCGTTATGATCAGGAGAAGAAATGCGTGCCGGCAAGGTATTATTACTTGAAAGGCGAACAGTATGATTCGCAGCTTCAGCAGGACATATTCTGCTTCTTATGTTACCGGTCGCAAATTTTGCTAACAGGAAGAAATTTTTGTATTCCATTTACGGCATGGTTGGAGATTCGTGTCTTTCGGAGATTGTGCAGCTAGGCGAGTTCTCGTTTCTGAATGTACCAAGAAGATTCCATGAAAGCCTTTCATTGCGTTAATGGATTCTCTGAAAAATACATCAACAGACCACAAATCGGAAGAAAAATACATCAACAGACCACAAATCGGAAGACAGGGCCGTATTTCTGAACTGCATATCCAATCCAACTTTGAACGACACAAAACTCATAATGCTAACATCTGCATTTCGTGGTACGAGATTGGTGACTCTCACCACATCCATCACATTTACGAGCAAAAGCAGCAATTTGGATGTCGGTAGTGCTTCAAACCCAAACAAGTTTGTTAGTTAATCCTGTTAAGACAGATGTCTTCCGTTTAATTCCACTATAGTGTAATTCCTTCTATAGTGGAATTAAACGGAAGACATAACAGGATTATTTGTGACATTCCACATAGTCGCTCAATAAGTTTTGAATTTTGTAAGAAATTATAGAAGTTTGTTAGTACTTTTGAATAGAATCTTCAGTAGCACGTGTACCTATCATGTTTTGCGGTTTTTGGACAGTGGTAACTACCAATTCATTTCCTCGTTGCCATTTGGTGTAGAATTACACGAATTACGTCGATGTACACATAAAATTAGCTTTCTAAGGGGCGTCCGGAGATTCATTTATTACATGAAATTGTGTGAACATACTAACATTCTCTGAATCGCCACATCAATCTTCATTTTCACCGAATTAACCTAGACACCCCCCCCCTCCCCTCCTTAAAGGATGTTATGATAAAAAATTGGCCAACTTCGACTTGATGCATTTACAGATTTACATCGCAACCGGGAACATCAACTGGGGAATTTTCTGTGTGGTTTCTCCAGCAACACAATTGTCTCGTGCTGTTTTGCCCGGAGTTCGCATCTTATCATTACGGAAAAAGACCATGAAGTGATATGCCGCGAACAAAGTTCAGGCGGTGCCCAAGGACATGAACCCTCGTAACATGCCAGAGCTCCACCCACTAAAAAAAATATTGGGGATTCGTTAAGTGGAACCACAAGAAGACGCAAAAGACACTTGGTAGCGAGATGCAGTTTAAGGCAAACTTACATTTTGCGGTGAGAAAAGTGACCAAGGAGTCTGTGCAAGTCACATATGCTAACAAGAAAACTTAAGTGAATATGTTTGTCTTTATTCTATATGAATTGAGCTTGCAAAAGAAACATGATATGACTTTTGCATAAAAAGTTTAACCGATTTACACACATTCTTTTTTCCAATTTTTGATCGTAACATCCTTTACCGCATTAACAAAAAATTACTCCTTTAGTGGAGCAGTTCTGCACAGTTGCACAATAAACCGTGTTCTATCAATTTTGGTTCTGGCTCTCTGAACGCGTGTTGTAGTTTCAACACATGCAGCTTGCAGAGTGCATCATGTCTCGCTTTTAGGAATTATCGTACCAAATGCCCTCATTGGCGTTTCCGTCAGGTGATCTGATAAAACTACAGATTTTAGAATTTGAATAATGTAAATCAAATGAGCAAAATACCATGCATTTTCTTACAAAGATTGCGCATCCCATGCCCGGGACGACAGATTAAGGCTTCCAGCGTTATACGCGTCTATGTGTCATGTAATTATCTTATTTGTAGAAGGCATTCAATTTGATTTAAGCAACAATTTCTCATTTCTGGGAAATTTTGCATAGAAAAGATGTGTTTTGAGCATATAGCATTGTATCAAAACAATTAATTTAAACTATAGGGGAACGTGGAGATAGATGAACCACGAGGTAGGTGACCACTAAGAATATTTGTCTTTGTTTATTTTATACTACAACATACAAAATAAATGAGATTTTACTCAGTGAAACAAAAAATTGAAAAGGATGCGTCAAATCATCGTTAAGTCACGAAAGAATATGTGCCTTGTACTGCTACATATGACAATGGAACCGATAAAATATTTAAATTACGGTTAATAAAATAATAATGGAAATTATGTGATTTTCCAAGTTTTGCTACCCACAGACATTCCCCATTGGTTCAGCAACCTTTCAGCTACATAATACCTTGTGTAACCATAGTTTTCAGAACCGTCTGGTTCAATGGCTTCGAAAAACATATATTACACATTTGCGTACACAAATCTACGATGATCCTCTCACGTCATCGGTGAACATATGCATGAAATAATAATAACAAAAACAAATCAAAGCAACATACGAGCCGTGATAAACGAGAGTGAGAGTTCGCACATTCACTCCATTCACACTCAATTATCATATATTTTTCCTCGTTATTTTATATTTATATGAAGATCGTAACGGGCAGCAAGTGTTGTGCACTGCCTCCTCCACCTCCGACTCGGGTAAGTTTATATTGAATTATTATTGTTCAATTGCGCTATCTCGTGCGCTGCCACACCACGGTTAGCCTGTGCAGTTCAGTTAGCCGTAACAGCATTCGCTGCACATTGCAGCTTTCGTGTGCGTAGGCGCCATAAGTAGCCTCACTCAGCCTACACCGTTCGACAGTGGAAGTCCAAAAACGGAAAAAATTGTGCGTTCAATCTCCTAACCAACCTTCTAACGTTTTCCAAACGCGATTTGTTTGCCATTGGCCGTTAATTTGAATGGGGTGGTAATAAACGCGCGATAAACTTTCGATTTTCGAAACAAAACAGGCTTTTAAGCTGATGGATCGCACTATGAAACAGATTGTTTCGTTAATTCGGTTTGCTACAAAACAATGCTTTCTTTGTTTTGGTCAAGCTAAATTAGCCCGCGCGAAAGAGTTATTTAAATAACGGGGCAACGTGGCGAGATAATGAGTGAAAATACAAATGTGATTACGACCGCGGTCTTCCAACTAGTTTGTCTGCATAGCGGCGTCACACAGATGGAAGAAACTATTTATTAATAATGTTCTTCTGTTTACCTTTTTCGTTCAATTCGCAGAAGAAGAATAGAACGAATCGGGTGGATTAATCATAAATAAATAACCGACGATCTGCGCCTCACCGCATCTAATTGGTTTGTGAGAAAACCTCGCAGTTGTGTAATTTTCACTAGATACAGCTCCATTTTGAGCCGTGTATAAAACGAGAGGGTTCGTTGTGTTCTTTCTTTACTCTGCCGGGAGATTTGGGTTCCATTATTAGATGAATAAGAAAACCGAATAGTGCTTTTGAATTACGCGGCACGATTGTATTGAGGCTACCCTATACTTGAGGTATACTGAAGGTTAAAATAAATGGTGAGAAGCTGCTTTGCTTTACTCACAGAACGAAGAGGAAACGAAGCAAAGCTTTTAGTTAGTTTAGAATTTATAATTTACGATAGCTATAGTTGTTATTGTGAAAATTCGGATAGTAATATGTGTGATAATTTTGCTTTCACGTACTATAATAAATAATATGGATTCGAGCAAGTTGGTACGATTTTATTTTATAACTGTAGAGAAATTAACTAATTTAAGTACACGACAACCCAGTTTTCGAAATCGAGGGCAGCAGTATTGCGTAAATTTTACTCCCGATAGGCTTTCGCACACCCAACCGTGATTGCCACAGGTAATTTACCAGCGATGATCCATTGTATCAGCTCGTTCATCTCACTACAAACTACAAACGGGAAACGGTACAATCTATGCGTGCCAAATCGTAACCAACTGCCCTAGTGAGTGATTGCGGCTATTGGTCAATTATAGGAAGCAACTTTTTTTTAGCAAAACTGTCCAGCTTGCGTGTGCCTTTTGCCGTTTCTTTGCGGTTCTTTGCTGAAATAAATCGTGAGAAAACATTCCTCCCATTGGGTGGTGGTGTTTGTGATTGCTCAAGAATAGCGTTAGATTGGAATGACACCGCGATGGTGCGCAATCGAAACGGAAGTTTGGTCAATACGTTGAATGATTGAATAATTTTTTTGCTGTGTGCGATTCTAACTGGTTTGTGATTAGCGAGTAGTGAGCTTTTCCATTTTCGATCGAAGCAAAAATCCGTTTCTTTGTTCGCATTCTTGCGACGAATATGGGGCATGAAGCTTTATTTTAACTGATCCGTGCACCCGACTGTTGAAGCGGTTTTGATTGAAGAGTTATTTTGGGGGTTAGATATATTTAATTAGCTAAGCAATTAAGCTTTATTGAAATCTTCTCATAGTTATGAGAACCATAGTCGGTTTCAGACACTTGGCAAAGAGGGAGGCACACTTCCCAGATAAAAAGGGAAATACGGTCAACTGAATGATTCCCTCATAGCAATTCTCTTAACGATGAAAATTTTTCGGTAGTGAATATGGAAAGGGGTAATCGTTTTGCTTGGAAGATTATGTGTAGTTGAACGATGAATATTGAACGCAAGTTTGGCAAGCCTTTAATTCGACACCACTATCAACTCATAATCATGATATAGCCCCTTGATTTAGCATAATTTTGAATCATTGCGCAACAGGGAAAATGGTCGAACAATTAACAAGTGAAACAGCATTTTATTTTCTTTTCTTTTATATAATATAGGGACCATTCATAAATTACGTAAAACAAAAACTGCCCAAATTAACCCCCCCCCCCCCCGGAAAAAATACATTTAAAAATTCACAAAAAAAAATATTACAATAATCATGACAAAGTTTCTGAAATTACGAATAATAAATCTCGCATTATTGAAACTCGACCACAACATTTCACAAGGCATTAAATACAATATGCTCATGTTGATAAAATGGCGTCTGATAAATTACCTCGTACTTTATATGGTCAAGGCTTCTGTCTGTCACGTTACATTTTTACGCATATTTCATAAGATAAGTCAGCAAAAACAATAAAACCATATTCTATCACAACTGCACATTATTAGGGTCACTAAACCGCACATTTTTTCTACAGAAAGTTTTTTTTTCTATTATGAACCGTTTTCACTTTACTGTCATTTTGATACGTCTGTCACGTTACACAATTTTCGCTGTTAGTTTGGAGGTTGCCCGACTAAATAGAAAAAGTCTGTTCCGTTGGCCCCCAAATTTGCATGAAAACAGTTTTAAGTTGAAGCTTAGAAAGCAAGGAAGAGTTTGAAATATAGTTTTCCTGAAGAAAAACTTTGTTTTCGATTTTATGGAGTGTTCTCAATGATCTGTCACGTTACAACCAGAATTTGTCACGTTACAGATCTGCATTTTCATTGAAGCAAGGATATCAAGACAATCGTACACAAATCATCCTTAATCTAGGAACTGAGTATTAACGGGAAATTTCATGTTTATTTTGAAAAACATATTGGGTTTGATGAACAAACGTGAAAAACTTTTGAAAAGGCCGTAATTTCACGAAGTAACATATTATGTCGAAAAAAAACCAAAATAACTTGAAAACTTCCGCATTTTTAAGGATAATTTTTCGTGAGCATTTTGAATTGAAAACCCATTTTGAAATACATTCTATAACTAAATTATTTAAAGAAAAAAAAAATTAAATAAAAATTCAAAATTAAAAGAATTATTGAAATATGTTAAAGCTTTTTATTGTTATTTTCTCTACAATGCAATTATATTTTAAAGTTTTTTTATTTGCAATTAAACTTTAAACGTATTATGTTTTTTGCGTTTGGTATTTGTGAGTAATTTATTAAAAGAGCGTATTTTCACTACTAGATATTTTTGATGAAAAAAATCAAAATATTTCGAAAAAAATTCTTAAGAGCATTTTGCTTCGAAATTATATTTAGTATTAATATTGTATAAGAAAATTATATTTATGAATGGCAAATACTAAGAAATTTAGAAGAACACTTGAATTTAAAAATGGTTTCTTACTCATAATTTTTTAATAGTGAAGCTATAGCAAAACAGAAATACAATTACAGAAAAACATTGTTTTTCTGTAATTGTATTTTCATTTTTTTTTTGTTTTTTTTAACAATCTGTATTTTTAACATTTTTTTTTGCTTTTTCCCTAGAACTCGCTATCATATAGTTTTGCTGCACAAATGGCGATTTTCGAAAAATATATATTGAAAGTAGTGCATTCAAGATCTCATACGCCCTTTTTAAATATTACTCTTGAAAAAAAATTGTTTGTTTAATATTGAAAAATACTTAGTCTCCCATATACATGAAACGTAAAAGGTGTCATCAGTATCAAAGATGGTCATCATATTGACGCAATTGAATCAAACTTGATAGAATTGCTTTACAGCATAAAAAATCTGTCACACATAAGATAAACTGTGTTTTCTTAAAAATTAATAAAACTTTAAAGTTTTCACAATACAGTTTCAAAAAGTAGACTCAAAGTAGTAAGAAAAAATGCAGGTTAGACATTGTATCACACCAACAGCATGGTGTGGTCCACAAAACTTTTTTTGAATTTTTGATCTGTCAAGTTACAAGTTATTTGGTTTCCATTACTTCACAACTGAAAATAAGCTATAATCCATATTCATCAAAAATTTTCAAGCAATATCATCAAATTTAAATTAGACTACGATAGAAAAATGTGGTTGCAAGCCAAAAGTTGAAAATATGGATTTTTTTACCTTTTTAGCTCCTTACGGTCTTTTAGTCTCTTTCAGGTCATGCAAGTAGCATCAACAAACTTTCATAAATGACAGACATGAATTTTTTTTCTGGGATCACCATTCATATTTTTTAATATTAGAGGTTATATACATACGTAAAACAAACAGTTTGACACAAAATTTGATAAAAAATAATTTCGCCTGTGGTTGCCATTTTCGGAGCCTTGACCATATTCCCATTCATATTTAATTTTTGAGGGGAAGTGAAAGGGAACATAAACAAAACAAGTTGTTTTACTTATGTGCCTTTTCAATAATCTATTATTTCGCCAACAGCCCGGCTTCAGAATCGGCTTATTTAAGGTGTGTATAAAGCTTTGCAAGTGAAGTAAGTATTAACCGGAATTGTTTACGTTTTGTTCATATGCCCATTTGAAATGTGCTCGTCGAGTTATTCGTTTCTTCAAAAAACTAGTTCGCACCAAAAATACATGGCGTCGCATTCCAATATTTGGTTGGGTTTTAGGGTTTTTTTACGATTCTTGTTCATAATTTGGAGATAGTTTGTATAAAATATATCAACCAAAATAACCACCAGTTAAACATTTTTCATTATTTCAGGTGCTTAATCGCAATATTTGTAATTTCTCATCACGTTACCGTGATACTTTATTCTTGAATTGACTATCGGATTATTTTGGCAGAGAAACGTGAAGTAAGTTAGCATTTAAAAGTTGTTTTGAAAAAATTTGCACAGGCATAACATTCAATAGAAGAGTACACATTAGACCGGAACGCCACATTTTTTTCGGAACACTGCTAATTCAAATGGTAATTGGATGCACAAATCATATGGTATGAGCTCTTTCCGATAGCTCTAGTTCAGCCACAAGAGGTTTCAAGTTTCATAATAATATATATGGAAACACGGAAATTAAAACTTAAAATCAAATAAAAAAAAATCAACAGTAGATCTGCATACCTCAAAACTTATGACCACATAGCTTATTTTCTAACAAACAGCTTTGTTGAAGGTTTCATATTGATTTGAGGTTCACCGACAGAATTGTTTAACTTTGAAGACCAACCGATTTTTTTTTTTCAAATTTCCTATTCCAAGCATGTGTGAGATATAAAGGCAACACATAACTTTATATGAGAATATCTTTTTACTGCAAAATCGGATCAATTTGCAGTCTGGCTGACTGACGAAATCGGGTCGAAAGTTTAACAGAATTGGGGGCTGATAAAAACGGGTTTTCACTGTAGAAGCAGCAATATTCGTATATTCATTGAATGAATGATAAAATGCATCATTGTTTCTTTCATGAGCTGTTCTTCAAGACATATTTACATTACCATACATGTAAGAACTAATCTAAGTGAGATTGATTTTAAACAAGAGTGTTGAACCTATTTTAGTCATCTTATCATTTTATCGGTTTTACGTCGAGAAGTTAACGCAAGTTGAGTTTTTGCATGCCAAGCATCCGGTATGCCTCATTTATATGAGCAAAGATTTCTTCAAGTCTATTCAGCAGAATAAAATGTTGATAGTGTTTGATCAGTTTTCAGAATAATTCTACAATATCAAAAAAGTTCAAATAATCATGCTCGTATCACCCGAGGCCATCACCGCCAAAAAATAAGTCCTTCTAAGTGATATATGATAATTTATTCCTAACGTCCATTATGTCAATCGTCCATTTTGCCTTAAGTATATTATGCCTAATGTCCATTACGCCTAATGTATTTATGCCTAACGTACGTATGCCAAACGTCTGTGTGCCTAACTAATGTAAATAGTTTAAAACATGTTTCAGACCCCCCCCCACCTCCCCTTCCAACAATCATCACCATCTCCTTGGTTGAAGGAATACATTAAAAAATTCCATCAAATTGAGCAACTAAGAACCCTCTCTCTCCCACTCTCTTCCCCTACAGGGTCCGTTCCCGCCCATATATATCTGCCCATGAACATCTCCTTGGTGATAGGAATAGGTATGCCAAATTACATCAAAATCGGACTCGTCGTTTCAGAAGTAGTTAGCGAACCTACATATAAAATAAAATTTATATATAATTTAAAAAGAAATGCTTCGACTCCCTCCCCCTCGTCTCTTCTCCCACTCTTAACCTAACTTAAGCCACCCCATAATTTTCCTTGGTGGAAGGTATGTCAAAAATCATCAAAATCGGACCGTCGTTAAGATTTCCATTGAATAGTTATTAATATGTATTGCTTCAAAATCCTCTCCTTTGGTGAAAAAAATCGTTCTGCATGTACCATCAAACCTCAACTGTTACAGAGTTATTGAACTTTTAATGTAAACAACTTATATGTCTTAAAATATTTTAAAAAGTATTCTTTGTATTGTAAATCTTTTAGTTTTATTGGAAATGTGAGAAAATTTAATATTGAATGGTGTTGTCATATCTTACAGTTAATTAGTTTTAGTTACCTTTTGGTGTTAAGTAGTTAAAAGTTTGTGTTTTTGATGATGTTTCTGTTAACTTTCTCAAAATAATGAATTATGATGGTTGTATCCAACGGGGAAAAACGATCGGAAATGGTGAGTGAAGCTAAGCAATCATGTGAAAAAAATTCACCACCCAGAGGCGAGACTCGAACCCGCAACCTTTGAGACCTTTTTTCACATGATTGCTTAGCTTCACTCACCATTTCCGATCGTTTTTCCCCGTTGGATACCACCAGTCCTAAATAAGGTATTGGCACTTAAGCCAAAAGACCAAAAAAAAATTGAATTATTAGTTTAATTCGAACGGGCGGGTTCGCTCCCGTCATACCTCTGTTCACTGGACAAGGGACCAGAAATCGACAGTCTTCATTAGCTCTGTCACCCACCGAAGTACGATGGGTAATGAACTAAAAATTAGACATCAGACGATTATAAAAACCCGGGCCTTGGTATCTAGCGGGGAAATTAAATAGATCAAATGTGTTGGGGTGATCAGCTGCCGTTGTGTGTGATTCCTCGCTTTGCAGACAGGGTACGATCACCGTCACCAGTGGGATAATCATATGTTCTTTCTGGGATGTCACCATACCCAGGGATAGCATAAGGGTTAGTGCATTGGGCCGGAGTCTCAAAGGTTGCGGGTTCGAGTCTCGCCTCTGGGTGGTGAATTTTTTTCACATGATTGCTTAGCTTCACTCACCATTTCCGATCGTTTTTCCCCGTTGGATACCACCAGTCCTAAATAAGGTATTGGCACTTAAGCCAAAAGACCAAAAAAAAAAAATTGAATTATTAGTTGAATTATGATGATAACGATATCTATTATCCAAAAGTTGTGTTTTAAAACGTTCCATAATTTGTTCTTCAACATCATATTCCTATGTTTTCTCATTTCTTTGTAATTGCATTATTAAACTTTTGTTGTAGTCGACTAGCAAGTGCTTAAAACTCTAGTCCAAAAAATATGCTTTATATCGTTATTCCCAAGATTTCATTGGAAGGCTGAGAACATTTCCTATCGATTTATGTACAAATATCTTTTAGTTAAGAGTACTAAATGACTTCTTACTAGCAAAATAGCTCAAAATGAGTGTTTTTCGAGGAGTTTTGTATTAATTCTAATTATTAATCAAATAAATTTATCGTTGCTATTGTTCATTGGAATTTTTTCTATAACTTGTTATTTGACACTTTATCCCTTTATTTTAATAGTGATCGTCGCCACAAATGTAGTGGGTTCGAAGTCGTTGTTTTTGTATATATCTATAATGATGTGATAACAATATTTTATTTAACCGAATTCCTGTGAGGTATATGAGGCATTCCAATGGGGGGACGGACGGGTTTGGAAGAAACGTGTCATAAATTTAAGTAATTGTTTTTTTTTTAAATGCGCTACATATGAATATTTTCCATTCACAATAGAAATGAATTGGATCAATCGGGAGAACAGTATATACTTTTCTATCATTCCAGCCTTTTGAATTCATAAATTTACGTGAAATGAGAAGTTCTTTCAATCATACGGTCCTATAGCTCCGAAATTTATGGTCATCCCGGCAACGGTTCCAGATGAAATCGAATCAGGACATTTGACGCCATTTTGATAACAAAGATGATGGCTTCCGGATACTACAAAACCAGTGAAAACTATCATCAATATGAGTGTCACTTGAAAGGGGATGGTCAGCAAAAGCCGGAAATTGATAATTGACGCCAATTTGAAAACCACGATGGCTGCTTTCGGTACAAATCCCCATCAATAATGGAATCCTTGTAGCGCGGGTGGACGGCAAAAGACGCAAATTGGTGATTGAAGCCATTTTGAAACCCAAGATTGCGGATTTCGGTTCCAAACAATGAAAAGCATCATCAATATGGGTAGAACTTGAAAGGGGGTTTCAGTAGATGACAGAAATTGATGATTGACGCCATTTTGAAAACCATTACGGCACCTTCCGGTTACCATATCGTCAATATGGGTACCGTTTGAAAGGAAGTGGTCATTAAAAGACTGAAACTGTTTTTGAAGCCATTTTGAAAACCAAGATGTGAAGAATCGCCTGTGTCGGCGGTAAAACATGATGATGAGTTATGTTCTATCAATGACCATGCGGTAGACTTGGGTGCAACGCCCAACTCCTACTTAGCAGAAGGCAAAGGATTCTTTACATTTCCTTTCGATCATGTCCATATGAGCCTGCCTAGTCCTAGCTTTCCGTTCTAAGTTTATAACTGCTTCGCTCTAGAATACCTATCCGTCTTTCAATTTCATTGCTTTCGTTTCTCTTAGTCATAAATTTGCCGAAAATAGCCAACAAAACCGATACAGTAGAGCCTTACGGCAATTAAAACATAGTAACACAGTTAATGGTAGAACCAACTAATCTTGCTGTGATCTACATTCAACATGTTGACAACAATATGATTTCAATCGGTTAATCTTGCATCGTTATGGCTACGGAACAGGAACATGTTTTTTATGTTTTGCTCAGTCAAAACTATGTTGAAAATCAGCCTAAAACTGCACTGTTAGATTGCTATTTGGGTGACTGTTCATATCTAAATAAACCCCCATTCGATGATGATTTTTCTGTTTCGTGGAACCGCCATCTTTCTCTTCAAAATGGTGTCAATCATAAATATCCGTCTCTGCTGATCATCCCCTTTAAAATAACTTCCATATTGATGACAGTTTTCACTGTTTTGTGGTAACTGGAAGCCACCATCTTGGATTTCAAAATGGTGTAAAATATCAATTTGCGTCTTCTGCCCACTGGTCAGCAGAAGCTTTACAATGACACCGTTATTGATGGTAGTTTGTATTGTTCGGTAGTAACCGGAAGCCACCATCTTGGGTTTCAAAATGGATTCCAGATCATTTAAAGCCGGTCCATCCAAATCGATTTCAATTAAATTGTCAGAAAAAATTTAATTTGGTACTGTAAAGGTTAACAACTACGAAAACCAGATCATGTTCAAGATGTAATAAATCATGAATCAGTTCATGTCGTATAGCTGGACTCTGAATGATGTTCCTAAATAGTATAATAAAATCACGAATCGGCCTTTGGTTTTATGAATAATGTTCATAAAATTGTGAACTAGTTCAGGTACAGAAAATGGATTTGGTAACGACATGGTGGAAACAGTGGCTGAAGTTCACAAAACAAAAACAAATATCTACACTGAAGGGAAATTGAACATAATTATGAAACACACGGGTCTTGTTCAAGATCCTGTTTTCGTAAAGTAAAAACGTGATTGTTCCAGGATTCATGGCACTTTATTAACGATTTCCGTGTACGTAACGCATTAGTTTTTCAAATCATTTTCTTCGTCGAAACATGTTACATCACCTTCTAGCTTACTTCCTCTCCCCGTATGTCACAAAATGCAACTTTTGGTCCATCCTTAACAACGCTACGTAATTTTTAAATGATCCTTTGACAATTCTTTAATATGAAATCGTTTCCAACAATGTTAAACTAAGCACGATCACTATTTATTGAAATCAAAAATGTTCCATGTGATTGAAAATCTATCGAAGGATGTGTCAAAACAGGCACCTAATATGACTGCCGCAAATTGGTAACTGGTTTTCGATCCTTCTCGCTAATTGTCAGTTCTCAATCCTCATACATGATTCAAAATCCATTATGCCACTCAGACAAAACCATCCATATTCCCCATGCAGAATAAATACACTTTGCATTAGTTTCCCAGTTCGTCAAACAAACACTCTTAATTAGTTTGCTGAGTTTAAAAAAATGTCAGCTCAATTGGTGTCATGTCGCACGGCGGATGCGACATGACACCAACTGATAATGCCATCAAATCAACGAACATTGAAAATAATATACGGGTGAAGTATTCAATTTTAAAAATAATAAAATGAAGTCATATTAGCCATACAACCAAGGTGATTAATTTTTAATGATAGTACTGTTGACGGATCACCATATAAAAATAGTAAACATGGAAGGAGGTTTTTAGGCCATTTCTACGTAGATTATTCTCACGCTTGAAGAATAAGTCAATTATGCAATCTTGATGCTACTAACATTTCGCAAAGACGGCGCACGAAGAACATCTGCTAAAAAAATGCCACAACTAAAAGTTCAACCTCTACAAAACCTGTTGAACTACGTTACTTGCTGAATGATGGTGCTATTTGTCGGTTACTTAGGCAGGTACCTACATAAACAAGAAGAAACGTTTTTGAACCGTAATAATTATGCACTGGCAGGCGGCCAAGGTCTACATAAAGAGCGAGAGGAGGGCCAGATGCCGGTTGGCCGACGAAAATACGCAGTACACATACAACACATTCATTCTGAGGAACATGTGTAAAATTACAGTTTTCCTGATGCGAAACGGTACCGAACGGTGTTGAACTTTAGAGTTCGTTGGTAAACCTTACCTGATTGCAACTTCAACTGTAAACATTCGTATGATTGCATTGCTGCACTTGAACTCGGAATGAAAACCGAACTTTTGACCATCGACATAATATTCCTTGGTTGAGTTTTAAGTTCAAAACCGCAAATTTCATTCCATGATTATATCTTTACCAAACGAAAAAAAATCAAAGACCCGTCATCTAGCATTGGTGATGCTTCTATCACACGGTGGAAATAATACACATTGAGTCCACCAGATTTCACACCCAAGTAACAAACATGTCCGTCCTACTTAACCTACGCCAATTTGGCACTGCAAACAGCATATAAAGTTACAAAAAATAAGGAGTTGCCACTCATCCACTCTCATGTAGACCTCGAAACGACCAATAGTTTTCGTTTTCCAGTTTCCGTCGCATCTCTCCTTTCCAGCACCAAACCGACCAACCACTTATGAATATCACCGGCACAACGGCGGCGCTAACATAAAAGCACAATGTGTCTGAAAGGCATGGATTTCCCCCCTTTTCACATACCGACGTCGATCCTCTGCCCGGTGAGCAATTTACCACGACAACGTTCGACCTAATTGAACCATTTCTGTTTGAACTATCGACCATCGGAGGAAGCTCACACGCAACGAACAAAACGTGCTTCGAATTTCAGCGTCTCGTTTCGAGTTGGAAGCCAATTTTGTGTGTGTTTTTTTGCGCATCACTTGACCGCATATTACAGCTCATTTATTTCAAGATATGCCAAGATTAGCAGTGCAGTCCAAGTGGTCAACAGATACAATAGCATGTAAATATCGAATAGCGAAAGAAAACGTTTCAATTATCCGTGCTGAAGTAGGTCACTCATGTAAGGGTCGTTTAGCTTAATTGATTCCAGTGATAAGCTGGGAAACTGGGGTCATGAGTGCAC
Organism: Topomyia yanbarensis; assembly: GCF_030247195.1. Lineage (NCBI taxonomy): Eukaryota > Metazoa > Arthropoda > Insecta > Diptera > Culicidae > Topomyia > Topomyia yanbarensis. The sequence goes on from NC_080671.1 coordinate 467,799,184, forward strand.
ATGAGAACTGTCGTCAACATGAAGACTGTATGCGATGGAAACTCTGTGAAAGGTTGCGTTGTATTCCATGCTATTCGTAGATTGTGATCTGTTTTCTCATTAACACGGTTCTACAAAAACAAACAAACATTGGGTCGTATAAATACAGACTAGCGTGTGCCAGAGCTTAAAAAATTGACATCCCAGCGTGAACTTGAAAGAGAAACGAAATTCAATTCATGCCCGCCGCGATGAATAAAATGTGTGCATTCAGGTTCGTATAGATTCGGTTTCAGAAGCAAACTGAATTTTGTTTCTATGCTAGCTCTAAGAGCGATTATTGAGTAAAAGTACACCAGATATAGATTACGCTGTCCACCTGTGCTCGAGAATGTAGAAGATGTCAACTTCTGCATTCAAACTGTCCACATAATAACACATGAATACTTTGGCTGGTGGAGGAATTTATATTTCCTCTGCACTCAAGCATTCGATTCTAGTTTAGTCTAGTCTACACATACACAGCCAATACATATAGAGATACTGGAAAATTGCAGACGTTCGCCTATAATTTTTCATGTTAATATTAATGTCTTTGATACATATGGTATGTGACACAATCTTTAAAGCGGCCGGGCAAACTGTGCAGCGTACAAAATCAAGATGATTCAAAATTGTATGGCAATTAAATTATTCAATTAATAAAGAATTTAATCAACGAACTATTTTGAACCGTGATTAAGGAAGAAATATGGACAACCGTACCAACCGTTTCAATTTTGATGGGGATTTAATAAATCCTTGGGAGCGACTTGGATAAGAGGGTTAAGGCTGCCACTCCTTTGGTTCCTGGGATGGGACAGAGGTATTTAGCCCTGCACTGGCTAATGAGCCTAGGTTAAAGCGCCTTTACTCGCTTTTCTGCACTCAAGCATTCGATTTTAGTCGGTTGAAAAGTTAGTGGATGAGGGAGGCGTTGTATCTGAATGTTGGTTTCAGTGAATACAAGCAGCAATAGGTAACTGATTTTGAAATTTCGCAGCACTAAATGCTCAAAAGTAAAGTAATGTCTAAAACGGTGCGTCTGTCGGTATGAATAAAAACAATCAAAACATGCACTGTATTCGAAAAAGTAAAAGTTACCCTTTACTTTTATTGAAGCTGTCAAACATTTATAAATCGTTGGGCTTGTTGTCGCCGCACAGTATTCTCAAACCCAAAAACCTTATTTCGAAACCCGTGACTTTCGAAACTGTCGATAGTGGAAAATGTATTCAATGACACTTTGGTTGCAAATCTCAATAGTTTGATGTCTGTCTCAATGGATTGTTAACCTGAGGTTACTATTGTACGGGTCCATATGGGAAGCTTCTATGTAACCGCAGTGACCTACCTATATCTCCGGGAATGAAATCAGATCTCAATAAAATTCAATATAGTATCAAGTACAGTCATAGGTTAATGTCGTCCAAGCGATTTTGATTGGTGATCAAGACTTGCAAATCCATCTAGTATTGTACCAATTTTAATATATTTTGCATCAGTTTGTGATGATGGTGGTACCAATTAAGATAAAAAATTGCTGCGTGACTGCACTTCAACCCGTAACTCCAGAACCAGAACTCCGATCAACAAAAAAATCAATAGTGTTTAAAACTAAGTTTGTGCAAATCGGCTCAACCATCTCTGAGAAAATTAAGCGACATTATTTAATACACACATGCACACGCACACACAAATACACACATATAAACAAATGGAGAGATACTTCAAATGCTTGGATTTTGGTCACCAGGCGAGAAACTGCAAGAGTCTGGGCAAATCTGATCTGTGAAGAATATGTGGGGATAGCGAACACATTGCATGAGACTGCAAGAAGCAACTAAAGTTCATACTTTGAGAAAAGGAGAGTGGGAATGACTACATCACGGGTGACTTTAAATTTCCTTTTTATAAAAAAGGCGATTGCAGGCTAAGAATAATGGAGAACTGAATCTCAATCACCGTAACACCGCATAGCAACTGCTTTTCGTCGGAAACGAGAGGTGTGAGGAGAAAGGTTGAGAGCCGACAAGTTGCAACATAATTGGGATAACGCAAAGATGATGGACCCACCGCCTAATTCCGAAAGTGTACTTTCGGGCAAACAGAGAGCATGAAGAGATAGACTTCCATCTAACGTAGTTCCTATTAGGTCACGGCTGCTTCATTTACATCGGTTCGATTATGTGCCTTCACCCTACTGCCCGGGGTGTGAATGTGTGGAGGAAATACTGGAGCGTGTGACCTTCGAGTGCCTCAAATTTCAAGAGGTTCGAAGAAAATTGTCAACTTTAAGCTTAGAGAATGTCGCAGAAGAGATGTGCAAAGACGAAAGGACATGGTATACCAGCATTAGAGTAGTTGCGCAGATACTAATAGAGCTACAGAGGAAATGAAGAAGAGTTCAACGAAGTAGCGACAAGGGCTGACAGATCCAATAAGCACACACTATGGGTCTCCCCTTAGTTCGTGTCGATGCTCCGGTAGCAAATCAACGAGGCGGTAGTATACCATAACACGCGCTCTACACGCAATCCCCGGACCGACCTCGACATCCTAGCTGGAAGCTAGTGAGTAGACTAAATCTATCGCTGGAGTTTACATCGAGTAGATCACGTCGGTGTACCAGTTGCGAGTCGTCGGGCGCCAGCTAACCAGAAGTTGGCCCGTTGAGTAGTGTAGGCGATGGGGTCTGTCCGAGTAGATCGCTGCTAAGCTAGGAGTTGAATGCCTCACGGAAATGCGAGTCAAATGGCTTTCGGCAACATGAGCTAAATGGCTCACTAAGAAGGGAGCTAAATAGCTCAAGGAAAGCTATCAATATCAGGAGAAATTCCGCCATCGAGGAACTCTCAGTCGAACGGAGTAGAACAGTTTCACCGCCGGAGACTATCTGAGTAGATCGCGACAAAGCTGGAAGGGTTTAGCTCAAGAAAATTTTCCGCCTGTGACTATCCCAGTAGATGCTTGGAGCTAAATGGCTCAGCTATACAGAGGATCACAACGGCCGACCGGTATACAAATATACCGAGATTGATGAAATACAAAAGGAAAGTCGGGAGCCAAATTAGATTTCACCACCTTCACCATCTCCATCGCCGACGCTGCTGATCTACACTGTCCCACTAACCCACCAGTATAGCTACCATAATATTGAATCAATAAAACTTAGAAGGTATATATTTGTACTAAGCGTAGCTTACCGCAATTCCGAAAACTTCCCCACGACCGAATCGCCCTTGGACTCGGAGAATAAAAGAGGCCCTGAGGGCCCGCACCAAGACTTTCGTACCAGAAGTCGCAATTAGGGCGAATCTTCGTCTGGGACATCGCATTTTTCCGAGGCTAGAGCCTTGCATCCAACACCGCAGTCGTTGACTTCAAACTACCGAGTAATCGTAGAAAGCGAAGTCGTTTCAGTTTCACCACCTGCGCCATTCAGTACTGATATCATTCATGTGATAGACGTACACCTACACGACATGGCCCACGTACTTACCCCAAGTTAACAGATAGCGATATGGAAAAGTAGAATCCGTTACACCAGATACTTGGACAAACTTGTTCTCAGGTATTTCTAATAGCGTTTTTGTGGTGATGATGCTGGTTGAGAGACCCATGCCCTCCTTTGAGTGTGTCGACTTAAATTAGACGTATCAAGCTCTCAAACTCGATTTCAACCAAGAAACCAATCAACTGTCACCAAAAAGGTAGATTTTCCAGGTTATTCATACTTATGGTGTTATTAGCAACATTTTCATTGCAACCGGGACCGTTAACATGGAAATTTACACGAACAGTTACAAAAACAACACTTCTTCTAATACGCCAAAATTCCCCTCACTCAAGAAATATTAAGCATTCATCAAGCGGAACCTGCGGAAGACTCAATAAACTGAGGGAAGAGAAAAGTAGTTTAAGGTAAACCGACGGTTTGCGGCGAACAAAGTGAACGAGATGGCGATACAGAATATAATGGTAGGAGTTAAACCAAAAATGCGGACTCGGTCTACTGAAAGTTTAGGTAAATATCTGCTCTCATATGTTACAATTAGCTCTAAACTAATCCATTATTTCAATTAATCAATTATTTCACTAGCTGATTTGCATTATTTAGCTGTGCCATCTATCAAAAATAGGCTGGTCTGTCCAGAAGATATATTCAAAACGAGTAGCTCCATATTGAGGATTGTGATGAGGAAGCCTGTAACAATTTCATCCCCAATATAACGGTTTGTTTCATACTTTAAAACAGTTTTGATTAAAAATTTAAATTGGTGTACACCACCGTTCTATTTGTTGCTTAATTAAAATATTTTAGAACTGTGTTTTAAATACATACATCAGGACAGATTCTCAGACTAGATAAACTGGGAAAATATAATTTTAAGCCCAGTAACGCTAATTTTAAAGATGAATTTTAAACTAAAGAGATCACCCGCTCAAACTGCTGCTGGGAAAGTAAGTTCTAGTTTTAAAATTTTCAGTTTTATATTATAGAACTGTCAAAATTGTGAACCTGAGTGTATGTGCAGATACACGGCATAACTTCATAACTTTTCGTGTTTGATTGAGCTACTTAAGTGCTTCCTATTGACGGCTCTGTTTGAAATAGCTGCCTTGTTAATGGAAATTTTTCCTTTTTTTTTCGTGAACCAATTATTACCAATTACCAATTACCAATTTTCAATAGACTATTCTATTCTATTCTAACCCTTTTCAATTTTACCAATTTTCAATAGACTACTATTATTGCACAGCTATTAATTATTATCAATATTCAAGTTAACGTTTCTGAATCGGTTAGCGCATAAATAATTCAAACCCGTCTAGTAATAGCGGAGTTATAAGCGTGCAAATATTACAAAGATTCGTTACATATGAGATATTTTAGATTTTAGAATGACACCTAGCCACAGATAGTGCAGTAGGAAATTTTCAATAATCAATTCTAACGCATCCTTGCCCGACTACATACACCTGTAACAACCTTTACAATTCAAATCATATAGAATAAAAATTAAGCAGACCACGCCTTGAAACCATCAATAGTAGATTCCTACGTACTAGTACTGTAATATTCTTCAGACTTGCGCAGAACATGCTTAGAAGAATGTATCACAGCCGAATGTTAACATACTGACATCTACAAAAGCAGCGTAAAGCACCTCCAAATCAAAAGCCAGTCCCATCTGCAGAGAAGCTAATACCAATAAAACTGGTTTTACACACTTGATCCGTAAGCGCTCCGTCAATTCAATTCTACTCATGATGGCAAGAAGAAAGACAATTTTTACTTCAAGAGGTGCATCGCTTACCATACCGCAAGATGTGGTACATTAAGATACACTTCTGTCAACTCATCGAAGATGGACGCTAGCACAAGTGCAATTAATAAGCAACCGAAATATTTATTTTACTGAGCACTATGGCAAATCGTAGCACATTGAGGTATAAGCTAGCACGCCGTTTGTTTGCAAACACAATGCTGCATTTCAGCAGTAGCAAATCGTCTAGGCCGACTTTAGTTATTGTGCTCTTTATGCGGAAATTATAAGTTTTCTTTATAGGGAGTAATTTTGTATATGCATTTGATCGCTAGCCGAAAACAAAGTTGTGATTTCACCAACAAACCAGAACTTCTGTGTTTCTCGAGACATCAATCGAGACCAGTTGTTTAGGTGTTTAGGCAGGTAATGAATTTAACTGGCGACCCAGACAATCTTCTTCACTACCGATATCGAAGCTTTGTTCGGATATTGCAAGCAGAGCCATCTTAAGACCACTCGGGGCCCCTGGGCACAACTGAACTGAGGGGCCCCTATAATTCAACAGGTATTGAATTGCTGTAGAGTAGGATGATCTAAAAATGATCCTCAGCATCAGTGAACCATTAACACCACTTTGAGATTTATGTAACTATGTGAAAGTATTAAAAATACTATAGAAATCAAAATATATGGAGGAAATTTTTTTTTATTTCCATCATTATAATTGTCCAGGAACGGTCGAAAAACGGAAGCTAATTTTGATAGATCTTAAAAAGATATTAGCATTTCTGACCAATTTGACCGAAATTGGCAAATGTCCTAACACACTAAATGCGGTTGTGGGAGTTTGAACTCAGGTGAGCTGCGTATAGAGTTGCGTTATTTGTTCCCCATATGATATAATCTGACCTTCATTGATCTAGGTCTAAGACGATGTTTGAAACTGAAGAGTGCCTCCGTCAATAATGAGGGATGATGGAGTAAGGCGGGTTAAACGTCAACACTACAATGTTGACGATTCATTCAATAATTGTCCTTACACTATGACAATCTAGGAAAAAAAATTTAGCAATATTTAGCCAATAAAATCCTATTTGTTAATAGATGACGACTACGTGATTTACAAAAGTTACATTGATTCGTATAATGTTGTTCTCAATTTCTTACTGTTCCTGATATGATGCAGCTGGATAAAGTCAATTGCCAGCTTTATAAAAAAGCCACATTTTTTCAATCATGATTCAACTACATTTACAGATGACAAAATTGAATATTGCAGCCATTGAAACCAATCGATTTTATGTCAAATCAAATTGTGTGATTAGAGGTTCATCCGTTTTAGATATTCGCATTTTTCACCGCAGAAATAGAAAGATTCTTTGAAATAGTGTCTCTTCCTGCAAAAATTGTTGGTGAAGTAGATTTTTATTACATATTCTGACAGAAGTTTTTATGCTTTCTTTTGTAGTAAACGGTTCTGAGAGGCGAAGGTAGCAAACAAGTACATTATCAGGGGCGGCGAAACACTTTACGCCCGAGTGGGTAGTAAGTATAGGGTGAGGGGTCCATTAGTAAGGATTTCCTCCCTTTTCGTAATGCACACGCTTACATTACATTCACATTAAATTACGTTCGTTTATGCAAATGGAATTGTGGTACATCGATGTTTTCAAATGTGTGTAATGCGAGATACATGCGTTGCACATCTAAATTTTTTGAAATGGTTCAAAATTTCGAGTGGGTAATTACCCACTCTGTTGTTTTCGAGTGGGTAGTACTACCCATACTACCCACGCTTTCCGCCGGCCCTGTACATTATAAGCAATATCAGTATTTTCATATTTAACGATTTAGTATCTCAAAGACGGCGCTAGTAGTTAAGTGGCAAGTCTCTGGTGTCGGTGATAGGCACTCAGTACAGAAAGAGACCAAAGGAAAAAATAATAACAATAATTAGCTCTTTCACCTTTCGAAAGTACAAATATTCAATACCTTCATTGTTACTTAAACAAATAAACATAGCAAAACATCGAAATTGCTCGAACCAATTAATATGAGCAACACAATTTATTTCAATAATTCATTACCACAAGTTTTAGGAGATCATTCATAATCAGAGATGCAACCGTCTACCAACGAAGCTCATCAAAGACGACAATCATATGCTATACAGGCCAGATTCGATTATCCGTAGGGTGCAGAAAAATTTCGCTTCGGCTAATCGAATCATCCGGATAATCGAATCAAAACAAATGTTTTTTTTTATGAAATATATTTGATATATGTTGAAAAACAGTATCTAAGGTACATGCATCAATGTTTGACTCATGGAACATTTTTTTGATCAAACCGTTTTAATAACGAATATCGATCACGTTATATTCTATAAAGTGATATTAAGACATGTAAGAAAATAAGTTATATAGCCAAGTTATTTTATTTTAAAGTATTGTGTTCGATTGATTGGGATACTTATGTTTGGTCTAATAATCATGACGCAGAAAACTAAGTTCTCTGCGTGAAACTTCAGCTATCTTAATGCTGGTTTCGGCAAATTCAGACAGAAATAACAACTGAATTTATGATTACGCACTACTGGATTGTATATAACAACAAAACTTTGGGAATCCTCTAAGGGCAGATTTCTTCACCCTCGCTTAACGTTTAAACCAGGTTCACCAGTACGTTTAAACCCGGCTTAAGCGTAAAGCGAGGTGAAGAAATCGGACCTAAGAGAAGCAACACTGAGAAGCCTAAAAATTTGTTTCAAAACCGTCTAAAACAGTTCCAATAATGGACGCCTGCTGAACGGTGCAGGGACAATTTTAAAACATGGATTTATAAAAGGATGGGTTTTGCACACGTTACAAGTAAAAAAACTCTTTTAAGCGCGACACCAAGGATCGTGCGTTGTTCAATCAGCAGCACCATCATCATCGTCGTCATTTGCTCTAGGGCTTTGGAGAGCCATTCAGAAACTAGCTGATTCTTGGAAATTTTTAGCTATAAATATGTTCAAACGCATTGAGTGATTCAGTTTGTTATACAGTACAGCACAGTAAACTTTCTTTTCTCTTGTTTGCTTGATGGAAACATCATCCAGAATCTTCATTTGGTCATTGTTCGGTGTTCTACGTAGCCGAGTCACTTAAAGGAGATTCAGTGCATCTACATACCTAGTAACGAATTATTAGCGCTGTTCTACAGTGAAGATCCTTTTTTATTAGTTCCCGTGTTTGTCCGCCTCCGAATTTGTCAGCTTTTTGCCACATTTAAGACAAAGTCTTGTGGTTTGATTCTTCTATATTACATGTTGGGATTAAAGCAAAATCCTTTTACTTAAGTGTACTAAGAATTCAAAATGTCAATGTTCTTAAAGTGATTAAAAAGTTTCGATTTTTTTTAACAGATGCGATAATATACTGATTCCGAAGAGTTGAGTGGGGTATTATATCACACTTTAGATAGTCCCAATCAATATGAAACATATATGTTCAGATTTTGTCAATCTTCTATACATAATGGGCTGACAAAAATCGGTCATTCTAAAAGTTACAGAAAAAATCACAGATTTTAAAATTTTGTTCTTCTAGTAATTATAGCTGGCATCTACAGGAAATTATAGTTTGTGGATAATCTATTAGGTGCATAAAATTTTATAGGACACTGCATTGAATTGAAAGATTCGTTGATTATATAAAATTTCTTTATTTTCCCAAATTATTGTAATTTTTACGAGAGTTTAAAATTTTGTGATTCCAGGAATTGTAGCTAATATCAATTTCTATCGATTTTTGTATTTAAATATTGGGACAAAAAAGTTTTTATTTGTGAAAAATGCGATATTTCTGTATTTCTACGTATTTTTGTGAATATTTTTAAGAACATAAAATTCTGGTCTTCCAGAAAATGTAGCTAGTATCAATTGTAATTGATTGGTGTACGAAAATATGTAAGTCATCGCATCGAATTCAAAATTATATGTTAAATAATCAAAATTTTTGTATTTCTACGAAGTTTTCATTATTTTTTAGAAAATGCTTATTCTTTCAGAAACTGTAGTTGGTGGCAAATAATAAATTATAAATGTGTAATGTAACTTTAGAAAAAAAATTGTACCTATAATCGAAACAATTTGTTCGGATTGTCGTACTACGGATAATCGAATCATTTTCTACGGATGATCGAGTTACGAATAATCGAGTCTACGGATAATCGATTATGGCCTGTATCACTTAGACTGCAATATTATATAAAATGTAAACTCAAGCAAAAATGAATAAAAAATTGAATTTAAAAACATCATTTTCACATTAGTCTGGTCAGAGATCGAGAGCGTTCAAATCTCTTCACTTCAGTAACGGATATGTGTTACCAATTCAAGTAATACCTTCATCCGCCATGGAGTCCGTCATAAACTGTATAAGTAAACACAATCAACAGCCAACAATAAAACAATCGGTATGCATTATTCACAGTCATAGAAACATGGCAAAATGCGCAGCCAATTTCCGTCTCTTTAATCGTCGCTGGCGGCGGCTCGGTGCGGCACACTTTCCCACATCGATCGGTCAAATTCGAAGAAAAATGGCTGGCATTTGTCTGCAGTTTTTCGCGCCTGGAAATTGTTCCTCACGAACGTTTAGCGCATGTGCAGTCACCCGACGGGCAATGCTCGATTTAGTGTAAGTAGGTAAATTTTATACCCATGCCTACCTAGATACTTCTTGTGGGTATCGAAAGCGCGGCTTATCTCACTGCTTTTGTCGCTCCCGCATCCGCCTCTCAAGAGGTGATGAAAGCTGATCATATGTCATCAATTTTAATTTTTTTTTCTTTGTGTGCTTTAAAACAATTTCATGCTTTCCACCAATTTTATCACTTCACTCCATTCCAACGACTAGGTGGCTTTTATATCACAGGCTCATTAGAGCCAGACAGAAGCATTTTGTCTTTCGTGGCTTGCACCGGTATGCGTTCACACCCAAGGTCATTGAGCTCGTCGTATCAAGTTTCCTCAGTCAGCAAGCCCCTTTCATCAGCAGTCAGCTCGTTTGATTCGAATATCGATTTCATGCCACTTTTGATGCAGAGACCCTTTCCCTTTTCTTCCACGAATCTTAGCATCACACGATCGCCGGATCAATGATCGCCCCTTTTCGATGCGCTTTGGTTGTAGGCGGATCGTCAACATCTCTCGGGGGGGAAAATGAACCGTCTATCAGTTTGCGTTCGTGATGTGCCTTTCTTAAGTGTTCTGTGAATCACGTTTGGTTGATTTATTCCCGAGATGGACCCTCAGGCTAGAAAGCTTTTACTGTTATATAGACCCAAAAGTGCCCACTACGTTGACTTTGACCACGATCTCCGGCGGCTTATGATGGATAAATTCCTTTACTTATCTACGTATAGAGATTGGGCATGCCGCACGCTGAATAGTGAAATCTCATGATCAGTTGCCATACAAGAGGATCCCTACCGATGCATACTGCTGATATTGTTAATACGATTCAATTAAATCAATCTTCGATCAAAAAATCGGTGCAAAATCACTGTATCATATAGCTGTGGAATGGTACGATAATTTTCTGACCACTTGTAGATAATGGTACTGGATAAATTGCAGCTCCGTTAGCGTTGAATTAAAACAAGACAAGTAGGAAACTGGGTGCTATCCACACACACATACACACACACACACACACACACACACGAAAGTCGTAACGGAGTGTTGGAATTGATTGAATCGGAAGCTCAGTGCTACCCAAAGGGTCAGCCAACCGCTGTTATGAATTGAATCCGAGCGAGTGTAGGTTGTGGTGTGAGCTTAATTGAGATCTCCTAGTAGCTTGTACTGACGGAGAAAGTTGAATGATGAGATAAATCGGTTTTCTATTATATTTCATTGGAAATGGGTTGGTCCTGGATGGGTTTGTTTAGCAATTAGTTTCAGTAATAAGGTAGTAATGGGTACAAGGCAATAATCAAGTCTTGATTATTTTCAGCAGTTATCTCCTATAATTCACGTTAGTCTCTTATGGCTGCTTCGGCTTGGTATCGGAATGGCATTTTCTAATGGTACATCGAAGAGCCTTAAATCAAGGATGATACACCACAGAAACAGGGGCGTAGCCATTAGGGTTTATAGTACCGATGTTTTCTATCGAGAACCAAAGCCGTGATACTGAAGCTGTCACTACCGGCCAAACATGGCAAGATACGCTTCTGAGTGATATTAAATATTAATAATGAGGATTATATTGATTAAGTTTAGCGTTGTGAATTTTTTTCCACTTCGATTTCTGGTAATTACAAGAAACTCTATTTTCAACAGTAATTCAAAGCGAGAATGTCAACAAAAGTCGAACGAATTTACTCTCGATTCTCACGCTGCCATCTCGAGCTCAATTCGACGCAATTCATTCCACTACAGCCCAATGCACTAGAATGGTTTGCATGCTTCTCATCTGTAAATTACAAATCGCGCAATTCGAAGCGATTTTTGGTAGGCTAGTCGGTGTTCGTTCTTCTATAGATGAAGATGTTACAATAAACCACACATATTTTATAGTATTTCTCTAATTCCAGATGCGCTGATATCGCAGGAAGTTATACGGAATTCGGCAAAATTAACCAACTTAAGAGAATTTCTTCGCAACGAACAGAAACCTCTAACTTCTAACAATTTCTATGAACTACAGTGACTTTCTAGAAACGCAGCGTAGATAAACCGTATATTTCTAAGAATTCCTCTACGAACCACCTGTTCCAGTTGTAACCAAACAGGGAACCCCAATTCAATAGCGTCATGCGATTCGTGGTGACGAGGGCTCAAAATTTTATCAATGGTGAGCTTCCTAGCTGCATTACACATCGGGACGTAGGCCTTACGCACCAAATTTTTTTCGCCGATGATCGGCACTATTTTACCGGTTTTTTTGTTGTATGGTGGTTTGCTGAGACTTTCGGTTGATAGTAGTTCGGTGAAGTTTGGGTTTTGCGAATCTCTGAAACAGTGAACCATTATTTTCTTCGCAAATCGTTGGAATCAAATGATCGTGTTCTATTTAAGGGGTTATATACAAAGCTGAAACTCAAAAAATCGGATTTTTTTTAATATTCTGAAAATACATGCTTTTGAAAGTATCTGTGCGAAATTTCATCCAGATCAGAGAACTATTACAAAATTACAGCCATTTGCAGCGAGCTGGTTCTTCCACGAATGAAGTTAACACAAAACTTTCATACGTCGCCCAACCTTTGAACGGAACGGATCGTTATATTTCACAGTGGTGTTCGGTGTGTAAATTTCAGTGATTGAAGGTCATCCTTTGTTCGTTCGTTAGCTGCCATTCTGCTGGTGCCGGCAGTAAATCCAGTACATTGTTTTCGCTGGTGCGGAACAATCGACGTTGTTTGCAGATAAGTTTTGCTTTATTTTTTTTCCTCGTTTACTTTCTTTCCTTTTCCCTACTTTTACTCTACCTTGTAATCAAATAAGACACATTCTCGTTTATATAACGCTCTGCCCTCGTGCTTAAATGGCCGAGGGCGAAATACCATCTGATGTAATCATGGAAGTCCCTGATCCCCCTAATACTCGCATTGCTCCCCGTATAAAGCAGTACCCAGAAGGTTCCTCTGGGCCATGGGTGGTGTATTTTCGGACCGGAGAGAAACCGGTTAATATATTAAAACTTTCTCGAGATCTGACTGCTAATTACCCGGCCGTAACTCAGATAACACGTGTTCGGGCAAACAAGATACGTGTTCTAGTGAGTGATCTCGGCCAGGCAAACGCGATTGCTTGCTGTGAGCGCTTTACGCGGGAATTTAAAGCGTACGTGCCTTGTGTGGCCTGTGAAATCGATGGGGTAGTGTCCGAACCGGGCCTGAAATGCGAAGAACTGTTGGAGCACGGGGTTGGCTGCTTTACAATTGTATACCGCAAACACCGAGGGAGGTAAGACTACCTACTCTCTATCAGGCTCGATTCGGGTGACATTCGCCGGGTCCTCTCTTCCCAACTACATCCTCCTTGACAAGGTTCGCCTACCAGTTCGCCTGTTCGTACCGCGGGTCATGAACTGCAGCAATTGCAAGCAGTTGGGCCACACAGCCACATATTGTGGAAATAAGAAACGATGCGGCAAATGCGAAGGAGAGCATGAGGATGACTCTTGCGACACTCTTAAATCATGTCCTGCGTACAAGCAGCGCAGGGATAAAATTAAGCGCTCCCTTAAGGAACACTCAAGGCGTTCTTATGCAGAAATGCTAAAGAATGCTTCGCCATCTGTCCTGTCCGAAAATCCCTATGCTGGTTTGGCTAACGTTGAGCAAGAATCTGACGACCCACGAGAGGGAACATCTTTGGTTAACCCAGGGGAATCCAGGAAGAGGAGAAATCCAGCCCCCCCTACAATGCCTCGTAAGGGTGCCAAGGTGTCGTCCACTCAGAGTGCGCCATCTACAACCAATAAATCCAACGGAAGTGATGCACAAAAGCCGAAGCAATTTGCTCCAGGAATTGGAAATATTAATTCTAGCAAGGAGTACCCACCACTTCCAGGGACATCCAAAACCCCAAGTGTCCCCTTTTTTCAAACAGATACTCAGTCCAGTAGCGGACTAATGAAATTTTCTGACATAGTGGACTCAATTTTCACAGCTTTCAATGTTACTGATCCTCTTAAAAGCCTTCTGATACGTTTTCTCCCTATAGTGCAAACATTTTTGAAGCAGTTGACTACTAAATGGCCCCTCCTTGCAGCGATCGTATCCTTCGATGGCTAAGTCATCGAACGAGGTCACCGATTCGATCACTGTTCTACAGTGGAACAGCAGAAGTATCCTCCCGAAAATCGCTTCCTTTAAATTTTTACTAAATAGTTTAAAATGTGATGCTTTCGCATTATGTGAAACTTGGAACTTCCGATATAAATCTCAACTTCCACGACTTTAATATAATTCGTCTGGATCGATAAAACCCCTATGGAGGAGTACTTTTGGGGATCAAAAAGTGCTATTCTTTCAACCGAATTAACCTCCCTTCGACACCAGGCATTGAAATTGTCGCTTGTCAAGTTTTAATCAAAGGTAAAGACCTTTGCATTGCTTCCATCTACATTCCTCCTAGAGCCTCGGTAGGGCACCGAACGCTTTGTAATATCACGGAATCCTTACCGGCACCGCGGCTAGTTCTGGGAGACTTTAACTCGCACGGTACGGTATGGGGCTGTCTTCATGATGATAATAGATCAACATTAATCCAAGATCTTTGCGATAATTTCAACATGACCATCTTAAACACGGGAGAAATGACGCGGATTCCTACACCACCAGCACGCGCAAGCGCGTTGGATTTGTCGCTTTACTCGACATTGCTACAGTTAGATTGCATGTGGAAGGTGATCCCTGATCCCCACGGTAGCGTGATTTCAATTGCTAACGGTTCAAGACCATCGGAAACAATCAATGTCTCATATGACCTCACACGGAACATTGATTGGAAGAGTTACGCGACCGCGATATCCGTTAAAATCGAATCCACTTAAGAACTTCCTCCGGAGGAAGAGTACAGGTTTTTGGCTGGCTTGATTCTCGACAGTGCGAATCAAGCTCAGACTAAACCAGTACACAGCGCGAATACCCATGGACGGTCTCCCACCCTGTGGTGGGATAAAGAGTGCTCAGAGCTGTACGCGGAAAAGTCCACTGCATATAAGGCCTTCCGGGAAGACGGGTTACCCGCTAGCTATCAACAGTACGCGTCGTTAGAAAGGCGAATGAAGAGTCTAATGAAAGCCAAAAAACGCAGTTATTGGCGCCGGTTCGTCGACGGGTTAACGAGAGAAACAGCGATGAGCACTCTTTGGGGTACGGCTCGACGTATGCGTAACCGTAATAGTACCAACGAGAACGTGGAATATTCAAACCGTTGGATATTCGCTTTCGCCAAGAAGATCTGTCCGGACTCTGTCCCGGTACAGAAAACGTGCCGCGCCGCGTCTCCTCACGATACCGCGAACGAAACACCGTTTTCGATGGTGGAGTTCTCACTTGCTCTCTTATCGTGCAACAATAACGCCCCAGGGTTAGACAGAATCAAATTCAACTTGCTGAAGAGTCTGCCTGACACTGCAAAAAGGCGCTTGTTGAATTTATTTAACAAGTTTCTTGAGGGTAACATTGTCCCTTATGAATGGAGGCAAGTGAAGGTCATCGCCATCCAAAAACCAGGAAAACCAGCCTCCGACCACAACTCGTATCGGCCGATTGCAATGCTGTCCTGTATTCGGAAGTTATTCGAGAAAATGATCTTGTTTTGCCACGACAATTGGGTTGAAGCAAATGGCTTACTGTCAGATACACAATTTGGCTTCCGCAAAGGCAAAGGGACGAACGATTGCCTTGCGTTGCTTTCTACAGAAATCCAAATGGCCTATGCTAACAAAGAGCAGATGGCATCAGTCTTCTTGGATATTAAGGGGGCTTTTGACTCAGTTTCTATCAACATTCTGTCAGAGAAGCTGCACCAGCATGGTCTTTCGCCAATTTTAATTAACTTTTTGCTAAACCTGTTTTCTGAAAAGCACATGCACTTTTCGCATGGCGATTTAACAACATCGCGATTTAGCTACATGGGTCTTCCCCAGGGCTCATGTCTAAGTCCCCTGCTCTACAATTTCTACGTGAATGACATTGACGATTGTCTTGCCAATTCATTGCAGACGACGGGGTGGTCTCTGTTACAGGGCCCAAAGCTGCCGACTTGCAAGGACCATTACAAAATACCTTGGACAATTTGTCTGCTTGGGCTCTTCAGCTGGGTATTGAGTTCTCCACGGAGAAAACTGAGTTGGTTGTTTTTTCTAGGAAGCGTGAGCCGGCGCAACTCCAGCTTTTATTAATGGGTGCAACGATCAACCAGGTTTTCACATTTAAATATCTCGGGGTCTGGTTCGACTCTAAAGGTACCTGGGGATGTCACATTAGGTATCTGAAACAGAAATGCCAACAAAGGATCAATTTTCTCCGAACAATAACTGGAACATGGTGGGGTGCTCACCCAGGAGACCTGATCAGGTTGTACCAAACAACGATATTGTCGGTGATGGAGTACGGGTGTTTCTGTTTCCGCTCCGCTGCGAACATACACTTCATCAAACTGGAGAGAATCCAGTATCGTTGCTTGCGCATTGCCTTGGGTTGCATGCACTAGACCCATACGATGAGTCTCGAAGTGCTGGCGGGCGTTCTTCCGCTAAAAAATCGATTTTGGGAACTCTCATATCGATTGCTCATCCGATGCGACATTCTGAACCCGTTGGTAATTCAAAATTTCGAGAGGCTCGTCGAGCTTAATTCTCAAACCCGTTTTATGTCCTTGTACTTCGACTACATGGCACAGAGCATCAATCCTTCTTCGTACAATCCCAACCGTGTCCGTTTCCTAGATACTTCTGATTCTACTGTATTCTTCGACACATCCATGAAGGAAGAGATTCGTGGAATCCCGGACCATATACGCCCGCAGGTGATCCCCAATATATTTTATAATAAATTCCGAGAAGTCGACTGCGACAAAATGTTTTACACTGACGGATCAAATCTCGATGGGTCCACTGGCTTCGGTATCTTCAACAATACTAGCTCAATGATCCCGCTTCAGTTTACGTCGCAGAGTTAGCTGCAATTCAGTACACCCTTGGGATCATCGACACTCTGCCCACAGATCACTACTTCATCGTTTCGGACAGCCTCAGCTCTATCGAGGCTCTTCGTGCGGTGAAGCCTAAAAAGCAACTCCCGTATTTTCTGGGGATGATACAGGAGTCCTCGTGTACGTTATCTGAAAAATCTTATCAGATTACCTTTGTTTGGGTCCCCTCTCATTGTTCTATCCCGGGCAATGAAAAGGCCGACTCATTAGCAAAGGTGGGCGCATTAAATGGTGACATATACGAAAGACCAATCTGCTTCAACAATTTTTTTAGTATTTGTCGTCAGAGGACGCTCAACAGTTGGCAAATCTCGTGGAGCAACGGGGAACTTGGACGATGGCTACATTCGATTATCCCAAAGGTATCAACGAAGCCTTGGTTCAGGGGGATGGATGTGGGTTGGGATTTTATTCGTGTAATGTCCCGACTTATGTACAACCACTACACCTTAGATGCACATTTGCGCCGTATTGGGCTTGCGAAGAGTAGTCTGTGCGCTTGTGACGAGGGCTATCACGACATCGAACACGTTGTCTGGGTTTGCGCCGAGTATTGTGACGCCAGGTCTCAGTTAAAGGAATCCCTTCGGGCCCGAGGTAGACCACCCAATGTACCAGTCCGAGATATGCTGGCAACTCGTGATTTCCCCTATATGTCCCTTATTTATACCTTCATAAAAACGATAAATATCCCAATTTAGCCCCTCTCTTTTATTTCTCGTTTTTAGTTTCCTCCTGCCTTGTGGAACCGATCAGCTCCAGAGTGCCACTATGTAACCGCCGTCGCCCTTACCACTACGCCTGCATAGAAGGAAACTGAAGCGAGAGCGACTCGAGGTCCGATGACTTTTGAAGGATTCCCCGCGGGTCCGAAGAATACCATCCGCCAATCCGGTACTCGACGACTTACTAGACTGAGGCGCAAATTTGTTTCGCTGATCCCCCTTGCCCCCCCCCCCTCTTTCGAGCGAAAGTTGCAAGTTTTGCTTTTCTTTCCCTGTCTCTCCCCTGTCCTTGATACAACTGCTGCTACACTGATGCGAAAATAAGCCACCCTCTGAATATCTTGACCAAGCATAAGTTTTAGTTAAAAAATTCAAATTAGTATTCTGTATTCCTAGTTTTAAGATAGCTATAATTTTTACTCTTTATTGAAACTCTTGTCCTCCATCTTGTAAATAGAATTGAATCCCTAGTTTTAAGATTTCTGTGAAGTTTCTCATAAATATTTGTTCCCCCTTTTGTGTACTAAACTATATTGTTAGTTTTAAGATAACCGTAAAATATTTCGTAAAATACTATTACTCCCCCTCTTGTATATCAAAGTGAATCCCTTGTTTTAAATTTTTTTCACAAAAAAATCTTTTGGCCCTCTCTTGTATATTGAATCTTATTTCTAGTCTTAAGATAGCTGTAAACTTTTTTTTTCCTTTGTAAAAAAAATATTTCAACATTGTAACCTCCTAGTTTTAAGATATCCAAAATGTAAAAACATAAGCATTTGGCACCGCCAAGCTAACGCATTTGTGCCTATCAAATAAACGAAATGAATAAAAAAAAAATAACAAAACTTGGCGACTAAATTTCATGGATCTTTTCTTATCCAACGATTAGTCAACTAGGCGACTTGGATGTCGTTGTGGATACGACAAACTCATTCATAGTAGCATCCCAAGAAGAAGCTTGTCCTCCTCGTACTGTTAAGGTTGCACAGAGAATGCGCAAAATTCGCAAACGAAAAAAGCAGTTTTTTCCACACCGTATGTCAGATCTTCATAAAAATCAATCAGCAGTACTGTAACAACATTCTACTTACGCTGATTGATTTTTATGAAGATCTGACATACGGTGTGGAAAAAAACTGCTTTTTTCGTTTGCGAATTTTGCGCATTCTCTGTGCAACCTTAAGGTGAAGATATGTGGAAGCCAGGAACGCACGCTTGTTGCTAGGCACCAACTCGATTGTTTACATTGAGAAAAAAGGGAATTCGAAGTGAAAATTCAAACGCACAATTGAGAATTTTCGGACATTTTTTTCGGTCATCTGCACAGTGACAGAAAATTTGAAGTTTTGTTAGTGGTGTGTGATTAAAGTGCATTTGAAAAAGTGCAACGAAAATGAGAAGAAAAATAAGAGTGTTTCGAAAAGAAATCCCAAGTGAAGAGGGGTGATATTTTCGCAAAAAATAAGAACTACAGATGGTATTCCGTCCAAAAACTCGGGATGACTCTATAGGAAAATGTTCTATCTTCCTCAAGTAGCAATTTCGCGTCACACCGGCAAGGTTAGTATTGAATAAGATCGAGTGGCGGTAGTGGAAGTAAACACCTGTAATTGGGTGGGATTTCAACGGGGTGGGGGGGGGGGCAGCATCTACATGTCCCACATCGGAAGAGCATATACTTTTTTGTATTCACCTGAGCAAATAAATACAGGAATTGCATGCCCTTCGAATTTGTCTGACAATCGCTGCGATCTGACGAGAAAAGGTCGCTGTAGTATTCTTCAAATACCGTGGCAGACATACGGGCATCGGTGACTGTCCTTTGGCAACCTGCAATTGTATATCGAATTCACGGTACGCAGTATCTTGAATAGCCTCAAGATATATATCTTCCTTAACTTTACCTGACCGGAAAAGGTCGCAGCCATATGATATTGTGAATGGTGCTGGTGATTCGTGACTAATATATTAGGATTCATAAGTCACTGGAGGAGCCAACTTTGGCCACCTACAAAAAATCAAGGGATGATCGGAACGCTGGACCGACCGGATTAACAGACTCGAGCAGGGACCCCCCTAAGGCCAATCGTTAGACATACTAAGATAACTCACTCACATACGATCACTTGAACTGACTGGTATGCCAAATCAGGATCACTATCTTCTAATCGATTGCCCAGAGTTTCAGTACCTCCGAAACCTCCCCAAGCCTTGAATCCGAGACATTCTGGCCAACGACCCGACAAGTGAGGAGACAATTATCTTATTCTTGAGAGATGCCAATCTCCTCGATAAACCTTAGAAACTTCCACGGACCCTTTGCCCCACCCACTCCGGCTTACTCTAAAGCCCAGCATTTCAGCGACCCACAACGCAACAACCTACAACTCAGCCTTCGAATATCGCCAACAATATTTACAATACAATGTAATATAAAAACTGTGCTTTATTATCTTCTCGGGCGAATGATCAATTGGTTAATACTTTTAATAAACAACCAATATATTAAGAATCATGAATTAGTTCACGAGGTATGAATAGGTTTATATAATATTCCGAGATGCGTGAAATGCTTCAGGAGAAATTATTCACAATCACGACAACCAGATCATGGCCAAGATGTAATAAATCATAAATCAGTTCATGTTGTATGGTCAAACTGTAACAATATTCCCAAATTTATGAATAAAATCACTAGACACTCTTCATAAAGTTAAGCAAAATTCCCATACGAGAAATTTTTTTTGGATAAGACCAAATTTTGTACATAAAGACACAAGACCTAACATAATGTGTGTTGTTTTTAGTGTTTCGGATTCTCCTCGTCAGTTCGGTTCTTACACCAAAAGGTTTCGGTTCACAATCCTCGTCGGAAAACAGAACCTCGCTCGGTACCAGCTTGTAGTTTAGCATTCACGCAAGACGTGTGACTTTTTGGATTTTAGTGTTCAACTAGCGCCAATTTGGTGCTGGTTTAGACTTATCTAACTGGCATTACGTTGGTGTTAGTTACAGACGAGGAGAATCCGAAACACTAAAAATCATACATTCATAAAGTTGTGAACTAGTCCACGTACAGAAAAAGGCCTGGTAATGACATAGCGGAAACTAACGTCCACAAAACAAAAAAGAATATCTCGGCTAATAAGAGCGTTACTGAAAGGTTGTTCCAGAATTCATGGTACTTTATTTACGACCAATTTTTTTCCGTGTACAGTTTAAGTATGTTACATATCTACATCTACAGTCAGGCAAAAAAATAAAGCTCTAAAACAATTTCACCAGAATTTCAGAACGTTGCACACTTCGCAACTTTTTCATTTTGGTCGAAATGGTGATTGGTCGCTTTGTCTCTGGTGATTCACGTGATCAAATCCCGTATGTTGTTTTCGAAATAAAATCATTTTACAGGCGAAATTTTTTTAATTTATTCGCGATTCAGTAGATGTACTTTCGCTAATAAAGTTTTCTATAGCACATTTCATTAATTTCTGATTCTATCGTGGAATAGTTTTAATTTATTGCCCAGCATTGAACGACAGTAGACAACCCCGCCTTGTCTAACTAAAACGTAACTGATAATAGGCAGGAAATAGAACCACTTTTATCAATTACGGCAAGAGGCTGTTCAGCAAGATAGCTTCAACATTTTTATTGTGTATCTCTTCATCCGTTCATTAGCCTAAAGCCAATTTGCATTGTATAAGTCCACCTCGCAGCGTGCGATTTATATCGACCATATAACCGTGATACTTCCTTTACTCATCTCGTACTGTTGTTCAGTGACCATCATCACTTCGATTCGGCTGGTGCAGCGATGGAGGGCCGCCTGCTACCGAAATAGCTAACGAACTGCTACCGTTGATTGGTTTATTATAGCCGACGATTGAGGAGGGAA
Source organism: Topomyia yanbarensis (assembly GCF_030247195.1). Lineage (NCBI taxonomy): Eukaryota > Metazoa > Arthropoda > Insecta > Diptera > Culicidae > Topomyia > Topomyia yanbarensis. Next base: position 467,820,823 of record NC_080671.1, read on the forward strand.
ATGATCGCACCATGGTGAGATTGATGAGCATCGTCTAGCTACATACTGTGTTTCAAATCACTTTCGGCGATGGTTGACGGGCGGATCAGTCAAAATCAAATTTATGGTACGAAAACCGCAAATTTAACATCAGAAGTTCGCTGACTGCCATACCGAGGGAATCAATTTTAATTGAATAATGGACAAAGTGGTTAAACGGGTACAAAGTGCCACTACCTTTCGCCAGGATTTAATCTTTAACTTTAGATCTTTAGACTTTAATCTTAAGTTAAAGATGATTGACCTGGTAATTGGCACCCTGGAGAGACTGACATCACAAATGTTGTGGAAGGCGTCGTTGCACGATGATTGTTCGGAAAGTGCGAAGACACTTCACTCTTGTTACAGGAAAAGACATACACTATTGTTGAAACGATAAATCTTTAAAATCTTACAACATAACATCATTGGTACTTCTATATTACTAAAAAATTTCTTCTTGCCGTAATATACAATTTGTATGCTTATGCTAAACTGACCGATTGAAGGCCAATCGTATAACGGAAAACATCAATTAAACACAAGCAATTACACAAAATCAACTAGATTCGAACTAATGTTCCTTTGTGCACATCCAAATTATACCATATAATCAGAGCAAATTCGAAACTGATTGACCATTTGAGTGCCTGGCCCACTAAAATAAGAGTTTGCGTGTACCACTTTCCGACCAAGTTTTTACTGCTGGTTCGTTCCGGTGAAACATGATTCGGTTTCATAACTCAATCATAATTAGCTGCAGCAGCAGCAGTACCTCAGCTGAAAGCCTTCACATATTTTGCTCGGCATTAAAATTTTACTTTCATTTCAAAAATGGATGCACCAATTGGAAAATAATAATAGTTTGCAATCTTTCATCTGACACCGTCGGCCATCCACACACGAACGCCCACTATCAACAGTCGTAAGTTATTAATTTAAACCTTTCAATTATTTATCCTCGCTTGCATTATCCATCCACCCACAGAAGAGCTTGACCGTTCCGCCCGAGAGAAAAGTTTTGCTTTGCTAACTTCGATAAACAACCCGTTTCGTGCATTGGCTCGATGCTTTCGTCTTTAATTTATCAGCCACCTGAGGACTTCCTTCAAGCGTTACTAATTCAAACGAACTTTTCCCCTATTTGGCAAATCGAGAAACTCGATCAACATAAATAAAAAAAATAGAAATGAACTTACCAAAATCTTGTGTCGAAGACTCTTGACCTGAAATATCCGCTCCATTCATCGGTAGCACCAGAAACGGTAGGATAATTACCACCAGAAGGTGCATTCTCATCGAAGGCCACCGGTTGAATCCCCGGCTGTTCAAGAACATGCTGCTGCTGCCTTGCAAAGAGCGCTCTTTACACTTTCCACTCAACAATTTCCCCGTGGTCGTGATTCTTCCTATGCTATCTTCTTTGCCAATTGAGCGTATTGAAAACAAGAGCGTCTTGAAACGCAATTCTTAAACTCTCGAACGAGCGAATTAATTCAATTGCAAGCAAGCGCGAATTCGAACTAGTTCAGCACAATAATTCCAACAGCATCATTATCGTGATTGTACGCGCCCGTACGAAGTGGATTTTGATCCAGAATTGGAAAAGCCCATAATTCACAGCAACGGCACCCGCAATAACCGCACACAACACTCACGCCCTCGTGCAAAAAAAACTTTAGTTAATTCACTTGATCCCACACGCCTATACGCGCTCTGTACCGCACTAGCGGGAGATTTGAATGAAACGTACGCTTTCCCAGACGACGAACCCTTCCAATTAATCCTTTTCTGATGTAATGACAAAGTTCCTTAATTTGTCTCCGTGCACAACAGCAGCAACAGCTGCATCACAAACCGTAGTTCTTCTTGATCCCGCTATTCCAGTTAATTCACTCCCACAGCATCAAGATTGCCTCTCAGCGTTCTCTACTCGTGTGTCGAATGATGCGAGGTCTCCTGGGAGACCGACCGACAACAAAGCATAAACCAAATATAGCACAACAAGCACCGCCGCCGATGAGGACCGAAAGCTGAAGATCGATACGCGCAACGTGATTTTGTTCGTTCACCTCGCAACTCTGTCTCCGCTGCCTGGTTGCGTCTGAACGAGTCGGCAACGATACTGAAACTGACTGGGTATGAAGGCTCGCTACCATCGGAGGCTTTTTGGAACCTCGCGCGCGCACGCTCGATATATTCTCTCATCAAGGCCTGCTGCTTTGGTAAAGCCGTGGTGCGCGCTCTACCGCTCTTTGGTTGGTTGAAGAAGACAAAACTGCAAATCTGGGTACGGTGGCGGCAGTGTTGCCACATAGTTGGGTTTAACTGGAAGGGTACAAATATTTGAACTATTATTTTAGTGAATCTGGTAAAGTTGTCTTCTTTCAACATAGTGATTCAACATTGATCTTAATATTTTGTATAAATTTCCGTTGAGGGAGACGTCATGGGCAAATTTTAAAGCAACATTTTTTATCTTTTTGCTTCTTTTGTAATAAAACAACAAGATTTTTAGCGGACTGCTTAGCTTATAGCTTAAGGTTCGTCTCAGTTCATCCCGGGAGACAAAATTTCCAAAATCGGGCAAAATGGCGACCGTCAGCCAAGTAAACACCGGTTCTCGGGAGGAGGACTAAGCTTTGCGTCTCTTTGTCTCGAAGTGTGTAACGTAAAGTCCTCTATTTTGTTGCTCCTAACAACGTGTTCTTGTTCGTAAGACGTAATTAAAACTTCGCATTGATTCTGCTTCTGTCTTTTTGCTGATTTCCTCCTAGGTCCCAGGTCTAAACCGGATCAATCAACTATTAAGTAAATCAGAGAACACTGGTAACCGTAATGTCAAAAAATACAATTTCGCTGCAACTACTCTATCAGTTATTATTCCTGTCCTAATGTGTATTAATAATTGTTTTGTTTGATAATCAGAAATAATTTAAAATCTTAATATGCTACAACTAAGTTACAGAAAACAGATATCAGAAGCTCGAACAAACAAGTTTAAGATTGGACATCCATTCAGTAAAACTCATGCACTAAACGGAATGGCGACAGAACCACCTCTGGTGGTAACATCTCAAATATCGTCGTAGGTGCCTTTTACTAAACTTGTACGCTTGACGACCGAGAGGGGACTTGGCCTTAATCCCACTGCACTGCTAAACAATATCTCGCAGCAAAAAAATGCCTAAAACACACTTCTCCTCCAAGCATATCGAAAATTGTTGTTGGTTTTATTATACCCGCCCCACCAGTAAGTCTCTGGGATGGAATGCACCTCAGAGCAAATAAAGAGAAGAATAAAAACGTTCTTTGCACTTCGCATGCGAACCACTGGTCTTCTCTTTTCCAATATACCTCATCATGTGTCTTGCTCCCACGTGTGCCTTCTACTCGGTGGCTGAACACCTAAAACAGTAGAAATAAAGAGGCTCTTTAGTGTGCATCTTGGTTCCACGCACAGGGAAGCAGTGAAGGAAACCAAAAACATGGTAAATATGTTCTTCCGATCAATTTTTTATCTGAAACAATAGTTTGATTCGCCTTCCTGATTCCTTGTGCGTCTCTTGGTGCACAGATCTTTCTCTTTTTCGTTTTCAAGTTTCTCTTTGTGCGCATTGTGTGAGCAAGTAATAAGCCCGGTACGTCTCAAATTCATTTTTAGTGTTTCTCACGGTAATCCATGGCTCTTCCCCAACTGTCAATATGCGACGTCATTTATGGACGGCCCCTTAGTGATATCTTTAGAGCAAGCAATCCAATAAAAAATAGGTTTGACAGAATATTAGTGCGCTTTTAGCACCTTGTATCACATCTTTATGTTTGTTATACATACTAAAAATACCAAAACATGTGATGTAATAGGCGGAAGATTAGAGAAGCAACCCTCTTCTCCTTCCCACGGGTAGTAACTTTGGAATTTCTTTTTCTTTTTTTTCGAGAGTTGTCCTACTGCAGCTGTAGAGCTAGGTTCTCGGAAGGGCTCCCCGCCAGAATCACATACTTCAATTTGCAGACGGTGTACGGATCATATTCTGACAGGAAGTAGTTACACCATATCACTAGAGCTCCCGGTCATGTCGCCATGGAACGTGTTGTCCAGTGGCTATGGGAGCTTTCTTTTTAGTTGATTCAATTGAAGGCATGGAGGTGGACTTCTGGAATCGAGGGTAGAGACTTCCGGACGTGATCGATTCATGATCGCGCGAGTGCGTGGGACTGTAGGTTTAAGCTTAAGACCGCGTTTGAATGTTTATAAGTGCTGAGACGTTCATATTATCACCGTCATGTCTGCGAGAGCGCGAGTGTAGGTTGCTTGGATGATCGCGCAGGGCTCAAGCATTTGTATGTTTGTTTGGCGCGTGTATGTGACTTCGTGTGTATAAATTCGATTCTTATGTCGCCATGGAACGTATAGTTTAGTGGGCATTGGATTTATGCTACTAGGGCTGAGAATAGGGGTTTGCCGGACGCAACCGATTCATGATCGCGCGAACACGGGCATTTGGAGTTCACTCTTGAGAACGCGTTTGTGAATTTATAAGTGCTAAACCGTTCAATTTGTCACCAGGACGTTATGCTGTTTTCCAGATCTTGGATATAGTTGTGCGTGGATGATCGCGAAGGACTCGAGCGTTTGTATGTTGATGTTTTTGTCGCGTGTGCCAGTGTGTATGTAACTTCGCGTAGTCACATTATTTTTTAAAAGCATGTCGCCATTCGCATGTTCGCGTGATCTTCAATGATCGCTCGTGGACGTCTAGTTTTTATTTCTATTCGTCCAACTGAAGGCATGAGTTTGGGCTGCTAGGATCAAGGGCAGAGACTTCCGGAGGTGACCGATTCATGATTGTGCGAACGGTGGGTTGATGCTTAGTAAATTTTTAGGTGCGAACGTTTACTTAATTACCGGGGTGTTTGGATGTTGGCGAGATCGCGGGCGTTCGAATTTGTGACCAGGTTTGTGTTATCGCGTAGGCCACGTTTGTACGCTTGTAAAAAGAGATTGTGAGTGTATATGAGAGAATAAGCAATTTGTGTTAGTGAGTGTTAACATGAATCTAATTTAAAATATAGCAATAAAAGAAGGGTGCCTCCAGAGAGAATTGGGCCCTAAACCCACATTGTATATTATTTGACCATGGCAGTGGACAATAAAGGTCGCCAAGTTAAGTACTAAAATTGATCACAATGTAGCTTACCTAAAAAGAAAATAATCGTATCCCAAGTTTCTGTGATATAATCACTGTAATACTGCTTCGGTGGAAAAGCCCCCGGACCACATCAAGGTACAGTATCATGCCGAGGGTAGTAACTTTAGAATTTCAGACATAAAAACTTTAGACTTACGAACTTTAGGCTTTAAAACTCTAGACTTTAGAAACTTTAGACATTTAGAAACTGTATTAATTTAGAAAAAATATTTCATTTTTATTTTGCAGCGTTTGGTGGGGAAATGAGAGCGCATCAGGCCGATGATAGGAGAAGTAATGGCTGAATGGTCCATGCAGACCACAAAAACGTCATGGGAGAGAATCAGGATTTGGGTTGTGGAAGGATTAAGAAATTGATGTATGCTTGACGAATAATTTCGCTGCGGAATGTAATGAAAAGGTGAATTGAACAGTACTACTGGTACCTGTTCAGAAATAAAAATAACATGTTTCTTCATAAGGTTTGATATCAAATATTTGCTAAAAAGTTCACTTTATCACCGTGGTGTCATCAAGTTTGCGAGATCGCGAGCGTAGATGTGCATGGATACTGTATAATCACGAAAGGCTCGACCGTTTATATGTTCACGTGTTTGTCGCGTGTGCGAGCACGTATATGACATTGCGTGAATGAATTCGATTTTCTAACCGTGTAGCCATACGCATATTCTTGTGTGATCATGAATGATCGCGTGGACCGCGAATACGATACTTTATTTCCAGTGTGCGGTTCAGATGGTAGAAGAGTGAATTTCCACGAATCATTAGAGTTGCAATGGTTTTGCCTTTTTACCCGAAAAGAAGTACAACCAATATTTAAGAATGCATGAAGATCCAACATATTTATTCATTGCAAAGATATCCTGTCCAAAAAATTTGAAAACACAGTACAGATCAACCAATATGGCGTATTCTAGTACTTAAAATTTCTGACCAGTTTTTCTCTGATACCAAGTTATATATAACATTCAACAGGAATTTCCCGTCCAAAAACTTCATGTAAACAACTCCCTACAAAACACTGAATATTGGTATTTGATAATCATAATATAGTACATTCCATAAATATTCAGCCTTGCCCGTGCCCGTTCCCATCTACAATAGTTATGCTACATTTTCATATCATTTTATAATCGGAACAAACCAACTTCAGTTATTCTTGGACGAACTATAGCCAAGTCTCCAGGTATTGTCTAGTGAATCTTTCCTGAGGCTCTCACTAGCAAGTTTATTCCCCATAAGCTGTTCCAGGTGGCACATAATTAATGGTGATCCAAGTGGTTCTCGGAGGGGCTCCCCTGGTAGAAGCACTCACTACAATTGCAGACGATACGGTAAATGTCACTCACTAAAAAAAACTTCTTAAGGCCAATTGCAGCGGGCCGTGATTTTGATTGTGATATTGAGTGTACGTTTCAGATGGGGGGATGTCAAGATTTCACAATCGCGTGAGAACAAGCGTTTATATGTTCCCACTTGAGACCGCGTTTATAAATGTAAAAGTTAATCATCGTGGCGTTTTCTTGTTTGTGAGATCGCGGGCTTAGGTGTGCGAGGAGGATTGTTGAGATTCGAGCATTTGTATGTTAATGTGTTTGATCGAATGGGCGTATGCCGTGTGTACTAGGGTGTATGTAATTTGGCGTGCATAAATTCGATTGTATAACAATGTTGTCATTTATATATTTGTGTGGATTCTTGAATGTTTGCGCGCACAGCGAGTCTGATATGAAATTTTGAGTATACGGCTCCAATGATTGGCATTGGCCAAGGGTGCTAATACGAAGGGTAGGGGCTTCCGGACGTGTTTGATTCATAATCGCGTGGAAACACTCGTTTGTGTAATCGCACTATAGACCGCGTTTATCGCTTGTAGCTGTTAAAGCGTTCACTTGATCACAACGGCGTTTTTGTGTTCGCCAGAAAGCGGGCATGGTTTTGCATGTATGATCACAATTGCATATTCGAGTTTGTGCCAAAGCTGTATTTTCTCGTAGGACTCAAGTGTTTGTATGTTAACGGATGTGAGCTGCGTGTATGTAACTTCGCGTGTATAAATTTCTTTGTATAACCATGTATTCGTGCGGGTTTTTTAATTTTCGCGCGGATCGCGGTTTTGAGTGCAGATTTGAAAGTAAGTGAGTTTCTCCATATCACTAAAATATCCGGCCCTGGCACCCTGAGAATTCCAATGTATATGAGATAGTTTTTTTTGAGACGAAGGTTGAAGGCATGGACCTGAGCTGCGAAGACCAGGTAGGGGCTTCCGTACATGTCCGATTAATGTTCGCATGGGAACATGCATGACCAGATTTGTATGATCGCGACGGACACGAGCGTTACTCTTGAGTATACGGTTGAAATGATGGAAAAGGGTGAGCTCCCCCATCTCATCGGGGTCTACAATTAACCTTATAACTGTAACCACACAACATTTTGATTGAATTTCTTAGGTGCTTTATATTGGCGGCTCTCATCGAAAAATGTTGATTCATGTTTGAGAATTTTCAATGTTTTCGCAAACGGATTTTTCTGTAAAATTAACCACTTAAAATCAGTTATTTCTTCAATATTCGTAATGTTTTTGGATTAATAACCGCCGTCATTTTTTGCACAGACGTACTGTCAACCTTATCGGTTTTTTTTTCACCATTGCTTTTAATCAAATGAAGGGTTGATGGTTTTACCACCTTTCTTCAATTTACCTTTGATAATTGTCCAAAAAATTGGATAAGGCGAAAATCTGTATAAATTAAAGTAATAATAAATTTAAAATTTTAGTCTATTAGTCGACCTAAACCATTTTATAACATCCTGGCTGAAATGGCAGTTAGGCCAGAACTTTACGGATGTGATTAAGTATTATGAATTTCGATCAATTTTACCACTAAACACTTCGCTATACTAATTAAAAATAAACATTCAAATTTTAAATAGCATAAGTGTGTACTGTTATAGTACATAAACTAAAATAAAGTGTATTGTAACAATATTGAATTCAAAAGTTGCTGAATCAGTTGATGCTCAAAAAATACAATCCATCGACAAATTGCAAAGTTTCAGCTGTACAAACTATTCACAGTTTAGTGGCATAGGAGTTTTCTCAAATTTTAATCATGCAACTTGCAATCGCATCGGGGATTATGTACTTTCTCATCTACTGTATCTTATGGGTCATCCACTTCACTCTCGTAGCCGTTGTCGTCATTGTTAATACATGATGATCGTGATTATATGATCCTTCTTATTTCTTCAACTTAGGGCTCACAAATGTAAACCTTTATTAGCTTTATCGATAATTGTGCTGGTTATTGTTACGGAGGTACCGACCGCATTGATGTTGTCATTATTGTCTGAACGGTAACCACTAATTTGTCTAGCGTGTTTGGTTCAGATGATAGCGTGTCGTATTGGACAGCCGTAGATAAATTGTTTTTAACTCTTTCTATGCATAATTTCTCGTAATGTACAATTTGATCACAGAATGGGTATGTATTAAAGGGTGTGTCACATCAAATTGAATCATGAAAAAAACGATGTAGAAAATTACCTAGTGAACCAACCTTTATCAAACTTTCAGTCAAAATATAACCCATTAGTAAGCTTATTTATTTCATTCAACTTCAACACCATATCCGTACCACGCATTAGGTTCTGTATAACATCTGGCTGCAGCTTCTTCTGTACAGAAACCCACTTTTCCTTCATGTATTCCTCTTGTTCCTATTTTTCGATGGGCCTTAGATCCGTAGGGGGGTTCATATCCTTGGGTACGAAAGTGACGCTCCACTTCAGGACAACATTTGAATAGTGGCACGAAGCTAGATCCGGCCAGAAAGTTGTAGGGCCTTTGTGTTGATTCAACAGAGGAATCAGACGCTTCTGTAGACACTCCTTGAGGTAGATCACTCCGTTTACGGTCCCGGTAATCACGAACGGCGCACTTTGTTTACCACATGAGTAGATCGCTTGCCAAATCATGTATTCATTGACACATTTTGAAAATTTCTGCTTCCTTACTTCCTTACTACTTACTTCTTACTTACTTAGTTGGATGTTTCGGAGGAAGTAAAGAAGTTGCCGGAAGTCCAGCTTAACGTAAGTCTGGATGATGATCCATGAGGGGACAATGAGGTTTCGTCAACATTACCCGACTCACCGTTGACTGCATGATTCCGAGTTTTTTTCGATGTCCCGATGAGAGAGTTGCTCAAAATCAATTCGCAATGTTGCTTTTCGGGTCACGCCTTTTTCTAATTTTCGAAAATATTACAGCGATAAAAATACACTACTCTACTCTAAACTACTTCCACCATGTTTTCATGAGCAAATACTCACTGGGTTATTTCCTACAGCGTTGTCTCCGTGATGCAATTTGATGGGGGGCACCCTTGAACTCTGTTTGTAATTTCTCTTGTCACCTTTAGATTTAAATTTTTGGATAATAGAATTGTATATCGTTTAAAATAAAATAAAGTCAGTTTGTTAACTACATTTTCCTCTCCTTTAATGTGTTGCCATTTTTGTTTTCTAATCTAAACTTGTTGTCTTGTCGAAATTAAAAACATTTTTATGTCCATTTTCTACGGTGTGTTGAGTTAAGCCAGTTTCTCCTATGCTTTTCGTTCTAACGTCATATGTTTGGTTTTTCTTCCACAAGTGAAGATACCTTGCCAAATCTTAAACTTGTGAGCTAATTTAATTTACTTCGTTTATTGAGATAATATTTTTAACTCGGATTTTTTCAAATGTCCACTTTTCGTAAGTTTCACCTGCTATAGAAATGTATCGGTTGCGCTTGGTCAGAATTTACTAGTTTTTCGGCAACAAATTTTTTTTCGACGTCCTGTTGGGCTGTTTGATAGCGTAATACGGTCGCAAATAGATTCCAGGTATTTGCAGTCGATTTTGGAAAATTGAGAACAGTTACGATCATTTCCCTTATCAACATTATAGTTATTTTTAATGTAGGTGTAGATTGTTTTCGAATCTCATGCGTATTTATGAATTCCGATAAATTTTACTACCAAATAATTTTCTACACCAAATAAAAAATTGCAGTAAGCTTTCATAAGTTAAAAATATATTAATAAATGAAAAAAAAGTATGTTAATGGGATAACGCAACTTGCAATCGCCTTGGAGAAACATGTGCTTCCTCATCTACTGTATCTTGGCGGTCCTTCACTTCACTCTTGTCACCGTTGTCGTCATCGTTATTGCTGACCTGGTGATCGTGATGAGATGATCCTCCTTGTTGATTCTTCTTACGGATCACAAGTGTAAACTTGTCGTATTTGGTATTAGCTTTATCGATAATTGTTCTGGATATTGATTTGGAGGTGCCGAATGCAGCTTTTGCTGTTGTCATTATTTCCTGAACGTCAGCCACTTATTAGTTTTATTGTTCAGATTACAAGTTGTCGTATTGGAGAGCCGTAGATTGCAGAACGAGTATGCATTAATGTGTCCTGAATATGTGCACCGCTAGCTTTGGCTGTTGGAAACAAACTGATTAGTTTTTCATGTCTCTCGGCTGTTTCTTCCCACACCACGCCTACATGTACATCATTATACCGCTAAAGCGACTAAAATGTTGCTACTGGTTGCAACATTAAGTTCCTCGCAACAATATTGTTTGAAATCGAAAAATTGATGCAAATACTTATATGTGATGGGCATCCCACCGAACGAGAAGACATGGGACTGGTTGTCTAGTGCAGCGATTCTCATCCTGCAGTAAAAATTCCGGGTGTATATTGGAATTTTAAGCATTTTTTCGTAATAGACTGAAAATGATATTGTTCTATTATTTTATTGTGGAGCAGAGTAAAGCCCTCCCCCCATTGCTTATTTCTACAACTAACACCAATACTATAATTTGGCTACCGTATAACTAACATAGGACAAAAGCTGATTTGATAAGTAATTTATATAGACGACACATACTGGCGAATGGTTCATCATTACAATAATTGGTTCTGGACATAGAAAGACGGCAGAATGTATGAAATCGAAGGCAACGATGACGGATGTAGAAATCGAATAACTGTAGAAGATCAGGACAGTCGATTCGTGCTTGAAGTAGATCGGCGATGACGGATAAATTTACGTTGGGAAGCTCCATACGTTGAATATCGTTTTAGTAATAAGGTGCCCAAGCATCAGCTGCATATTCAAGCGTAGAACGAACCAAAGCACAATGTAGTGCCTTTAAGCAGTGTACATCTCTTGTAACATGAAAAGTAAAGAGAAAAGTTTAGAAGTTATGGAAATGGTGTACTGTTTGTGAACATTAAAATTCAGTTTTGAATCTAGTAGAACTTTCTTCACGACCGATTAACCTTGTATAAATATAAAATATTTTAGTCGAACATGATCATTGAATGTTTGCGAGTGAAAGAGATGATTGAATATTTAGAAGCATTTAGTTGCATCCTGTGGAAATGGCACCATGCATATTGTAATAATTCAGCATCTGTGGATATTTTAATGTGGTAGAATAGTTTAAAGTCGTCGGCAAATATTTGTTTCATACATTTTATCAAGAGGTTTAAGTCGTTGTTATAGAATAAAAATATGAAAGAACCAAGATAACTACCCTGAGGAACACTAGAGGTGACTACCAATTCAAAGGTTGTGCAGTCTCCAATTTTTACAACTATTTCACGTCTAGATAGATATGAGTGAAGCCATTTCAAGAAAAAGCCGCCAAATCCAAACTTGTCTAGTTTTGAAACTGCTACCTGGCGGTTGATTTTGTCGAATGCTGCCGAAAAGTCGGTATATAAGGGGTCTACTTGTAGTCTTGCTTACAAGAAACGAATGATGAAGGATGTATGGGATATTAAGTTAGTAAAAGTTGATCGTTTAGACATGAAACTGTGTTGGGTCTCGGATACGTAATCGGAGCAGTTATGGGTGATGATATCCAGACCAATCTTTTTGAATAACTTGGATATAGCACATAAAGACGCTATCCCGCGATAGTTCGAAACAGTGCCTTTACCTCCTTTATTGAAAACTTGGGCGATATAAGATTTTTCACAAATCCGGAAAGTTCCTGAACGAAGAGAGATATTGAACAGTATTGATAAAGGAACCAGGAAACTATAAACACAGTTTTCAGCACAGCATGATTAGCAGGTGAAGAATATTGATAGCATACAAACTCGATGTTAAACAGAGACCCCCCGCAACATACCAGGGTGATTTCTGGTGTACGAAGAGAGAAGGTTGAGAACCGCTGGTATAGTGTATATAAGTTCTGTATTTAAAGAGTGGGAACTCGTTGATGAGAAAGATTCATCATAGCGCAAGAGCGGGCGTGGCACATGAGACTGTGTTTATAATTTCATAAGTGATACCTCCTTAACATAATCACCAGGACGTTTATGTGATTGCGAGATAACGTAACGAAGAAAAAATTGGTAATTTTGGCATACTGAATTAATTTTTAACATTCAACATTAACTCGACTATTTATTAGCATATGTTTGTAAAAATGCAAAACTATTTTTAATTTCAGATGCAGATGCAAATCTGGCGACACTGCATGGTAAATGGTAAAAGTGAAGCAGATGCGATGAGAATAATACATCTGAGAGATTCATGGTAATTTGAAGGGCCATATCTTGTTTGGTTAAGGGTCGACCACTGAAAAAACCGAACAGGATTATTCAATTTTGTTGCGCAGGAAAACATCTTTTCGCGGGAATTGCAAAATATTGTTATTTTTTTGACAAATACGATAACTCTACAGAATCCAAAAAACCCTTGAGTAAGATCTTTTGTTTCATCGTGTTCATAGGCGCAACTTTATAAACCAATTCTGAATCCCGTCACATATGAAACAGGGATCAACGGCGACGACGGCAGATTCTGAAACAAATTCGACACTAGTAAGAAGCAAAGAAGTATCGAACTGTTGCGGTGTCCCCTCCAACCACATACGTTGGCATCGATTTTAAATCATGCACTTTAAAATGGAAACTGTCCCATACATCCCAATGCGAGACGGTTACCCATTTGGCCAATAGGTACCTAGTCGTCGGTAGAGCAAAATTGTGTTAAACCATTGTAGAACACGCGCATAAATTAACACGACGATCGGGAGCTCGTTCACTGAAAAACCACTACACGGAGCTGAAAGATGGAAGAGAATTGAAATGTTAATTCCTATGACTGATCGTATCTCGTCGGACGTTAAAAGGTCTGAGGTTTGGTAAGAGCAGCAACACGGTAGCCGGTCTGATCGGTGCACTACATGCCTCGACGAAGGTGTCCGTGTAGTAGCAGGCAAATAACACCAACATGAAGGAGTTCAACGGAATGGTATCAACTGGAGAGACTATTGATGATACCTGAGAAAAGCTTGGCGCACCGCACCCGACCTGTTTTCGCTGCCGTAGTAGCATTGTTTTTCGTTGCTTGCGTTTTCCCCCTATTCCACTCAACATTGGATAATGAGCGTACTCACAGCCCAGCAGCTACAATATCTCGTGTGTCGCTGGAAGAAATGCTCGGGAAGCAATTTGTCATGTTTCCCCCCACACACCATACGGGGAGAAACAACCGTTGATCCCATGCTGCTCTGATGTTGTGCACGATGCAGCGAATGAAGGAAGATCCAAACGAACGATGCGGAATTAATTACCAAGTATAGTTGGGGTATGAACTGCACATACACGCAGGTTAGGCAGCATCCCATAAATTAGCATTGCGGAATCTTGCCGACGTGACGTAGGAAAAGAAGAGAATCCACATTCGATCTATTTCGCGTTCTAGCTACCAGAATGCACTTGAATGTGGAACCGATCGAACAGCGCCATATTAAGATATGTTAAAGAGTATAGTTTTATGGTACTCTGGACATGCTTCAGCAAGCCATCAAAGATGACTTTTGCGAGTGCGTAGTAGTCATCATCACTTTGATGCCGTGTCAAGCACGTAGTTATAGAGGGGGTCTAATGCCGGTGGCGTGAACTTAAATTGAAGACTGTTCTAGTGACGAGAGGAGATGATGTTTAAAGCAAGAATTTAGTTTGTTATTCCAATGAAAAATTTTCACACAGTGCACCACTCGTTTTTCAGTTGTTAGTCAGTATTGTATATTGTAACACAGACCCTTAAAGTATTTTGTTGAGCAATACAAAAATACTTTTTTCAATACACTAACCTTGACGGTGTACCACGAAACTGCTACTTGGGGAAGCTAGAACATTTTCCTATATAATCAAGCCGAGTTTTTGACGGAATTCCATCTGTAGCTCTTATTTTGTGCGAAAATATCACCCCTCTTCACTTGGGGTTTCTTTTCGAAACACTCTTATTTTTCTTCTCATTTTCAGTGCACTTTTTCAAATGCACTTTAATCACACACCACTGCACAAAACACCCGCGAAACTTTAATCGTTTGCTAACAAAACTTCAAATTTTCTACCAATGTGCAGATGACCTAAGAAAAATGTCCGAAAACTCTCATTTGTGCGTTTGAATTTTCACTTCAGATTCCATTTTTTTTCTCAATGTAAACAAGCGCGTCGGTGCCTAGCAACAAGCGTGCGTTCCTGGGTTCCACATATCTTCACCTTAAGTGACTTTTCATGCGATACCAACCTATGCATCGTCAATCGTTGCAGCCCTGGCAGCGTTATCAGTTGATTTGCAGCAACTGAAAATTGCGCTCGATGGTTTGTTTGTTCTGCCAGCCTTACCCCAGAGCGTAAAAGTTGAACATGGTGAGGCACTTCGTGTCCGCCAGGTACACCCAGCCCCCTGCTAGGCAGCCATTTTGTCCTAGCCAACATCTGCCTTTGTTAAAATCAAAACAACCCAATGCTAATGCACGGGCGACGTGGGCCTACATCCAGCTAGGCCCATCTATGTTGACTACTGTCAAAGTCCGTATATCTCCATAGCGAATGACAGGAGTGACACCCTCCTGGGTACACCCGATCCGGCATTTACAACTGTCATACAAATACACCTAACAACATTTAAAACTAACGCAATTGTGGACAGTAAATTCAACACCCTTGTCACTTAGTCATGTGTCCAAAACCTTAATTTTTACTTCATTTTCATTATGCGACATTTTGGAAACGAAGAATTTAAACCGTACAAAAAAGTAAACAAGCTAAAGATGACAATCAAACGCACAGCATGCTGTGATGAACACAATCAGGGCCGGCAGAACACCTTTTTCCCGAGTAGGTAGTAACAGTTAACAGGGCTGTATGCCCGACGGCTTAGCGAAAATGTGTTTGTTGAATACAGATACTACCAATGTACCAACTACCAACTCCATTCTTTTATATTTCATTGCATTTATTTTCCGTTCCCTGCAATAAAATCTTCTTTCGCGAGGACTGAAGCCCGCATGATAGTGTTGACTAATGGGAAGGTATCTCTGACGATCGACATCCTTTCAGGCTTAGAGGAGGTCGATTTGAATATTTTTCCGATGGCAAAGATAATGCCGATAAGTCTCATTTTCGATACAAATTACATCTAATACAACCGGCCCACAGAGACGTAACTAACTTCAAATCCTGGCCAAAATAGAAGAAAATACTGTTTTAGTTTATTATATTTTCAGCTTAAATTGTTCTTCGAAACATACTCTAACGTTCTGCTTAAAAAGAAAGGCGTTTTCGTTTGATAATTTTGGTATACAATTATTTGAAATCAGTGATTTTTTTACACATTTTATTCACTTGAAAGATTGCTCAAAAACTAATTACCCAAAGTCAATATATAAATCAAAATCATGCTTTTCATAGTAAACTCCAGCAACTACAATCAATTGGGGTCAATTTTAGCTTTTCTTTGTCATTTTTGGGTAGTTTTTATGAAAGTGCTCACTTTTTTCAATTTTCCACATATTCGTTAGTAAAAAAGTACTTTGTCGGGCAGTGTCGGGTAAATGTGTTAAAAGAAGAAGATTATTTGGAGTGTCCTCTCACTGTTCCACGAAGATAACATTCCCAATTAATCCCATTCGGTTTTTTACAACTGATTGAAAATGTCGTGCTTTTTGCTTAAATTTAAGAGAACACGATTAAAAAATCAGTATTGGGGCTATTTAAAAGATCTTATATGAAAAGAATAATTTGAGACGGCACCGGTGGTTAAGTTGCAAGCGTGACCGCCACTCATTCCAGTTGGCCTGGGCTCAATTCCAGCTAAGGTCATTGAGATTTTTCTGAGGTGAAAAAATCTGTGGTGACGTCTTCCTTCGGAAGGAAAGTAAAGCGGTTGGTCCCCGGTCCATGAGTTGGTGGATCTATATCCAGAAATGAAGTCACCTCTCTGGCGTCGGTAAATACGAAGTAGTAGCCAACTTCTATACTTACTAACAAATATCCTCCTCCCGTGATACTTGTGGAGTGCGCAGCAGTATATACGGCCTCTAGCAAAAAAGTATCGAACTAACCATTCCTTCACTTTCCTCCCACGATCTACGTTAGGATCTGGCCGGCGCCGGTGATCAATAAACAATTTAGGATTACCAAGAGTTACATATAAACATATATACATAAACAATTTAGGATTACCAGGAGTTGCACATTGAAAGATGTTTCGCTACTGCCAAGCATAATTATCTACTTATTCCCTGTGCAACTTCAGCTAGTCCAGATCGATAACGGAGTAGCGGCCAGGGGTGGTCGCACAAGCTCAAGCTCAAGCTTATATGACAAGAATGATTTGATTGAGTCCCCCATATTATTTTTTGTTAGATTGCGTCCATTAACCAAATTGAGCTATTAGGATCACGATAGCCATATAAAAGAGTGTGAAATATTGCTTCCACTAACCTTGCTATTTGAAACGTAACGTACACAAGTTGCCTTGGAAGCGTAAGCGAAGCATCAAACAAATTATGCAATCTTCTCATTCTAGTTCCTTGTCTCCGGTTTGCAAGTGTTAACGTGAATAATATAGATTGAATACGATAATCACTTGGATAGATTTCTATTACCGAAATTACAAAAACTTGAATATCTTTTTCTACTATAAGAAAACCAGAAAAGCAAAATAAACATATGACACAAAATGTTTTAATTTATGAAAACAGTTGAAATTGACTAAATCTCAATGCGAGGTTTCCTCAAATTGATAGATTACTCTAAAATCACGTTTACATTGAAAAATAATAATGCTCGTGGAATTCGTTTATTTTCGGCTTTGCATCACCCTGCAAGGAAGTTTAATATTTTCATATTTTGGTCATTAATTGTCTAAAACCATGAAAAACCATTTTTCATCACTTGTTATCGTATAAAAAAGCTTAAAAACAAGTGCAATAATTTTGGCCATGGATTTGATATAGTTACGCCACTGTGCGGCCCCTGGATGGTGTACTTCTGCACCAAAGACAAGCCATTTAATATCATCGATATATCACGTGATCTAACTAAACAACACTCGACCGTGCATGAAGAAAAATTTTATCTACGTACCCGCCCGGGAAGTAGAGATTGATGGTGTGGTGTCCGAGAATTGCCTTAATTGCGAAATGGGGCGTGGCTCCTTCTAGATTCCTGTGCTTTAGTCAGTGAAAACTAATGCATGCAAGCAATTGGGTTCAGCACAAATCGAGGAGCATAAGAAAACTTATTTTCCATCAGCCTCATTTCGAGCTTTTAGCCGGCTTTGTTCGTCTAAAATTTGTACTTATGAACGGGGCTCGTCAATTTGTTCGCCTTTTTGTATCGCAGGCATAAACTGCCGTCGTTGCAAACAATGGGCCATTGTAGAAACAAGGCACGGTGTGGAAGATGGGGAGAGGATCAAGGAATTTTTTTCATCTGTGGAGAGACTCCGAATTAACTGTCGACATATCCCACATATAAATTATACGGGGAAAACTGAAGCATTCTTTTGAAAAACGCTGGAAAGAAATGTTAAAGAAAGTACCGGCCGCGACTAATTTCTCCGCTTCCTTGTTCACTAAAGAGCGATATTCTGATAATTTCGAAAGAGGAGAATCATTTCCTCCCGTAAGTTTCATCCCTTCCTGGTCTCGGAAAGTCCACATGGGACATCCAAAACTCACAGTGCCTCTATATTTCAGTCCTATTATTTTCCTAGATTTTACATAATGCATTGCACAATCTGGTTGTCTTCCGATGTGGATCTTCTTCAATTTTAACATATTTTGCTTTGGTAGAGAAAATACTATTAGGGAGCGTTTTTGGGATGAAACCGTGCTATTATTTCAATAGGATTAGCCTTTGCTCGGTACCAGGTATTGAAGATGTCGCTTGTTACATCCGAATCATAGGAAAAGATTTATTGAAATTGTTTCCATATACATCGCACCTCAGCTGGTTCTAGAAGACTTCAACTCCCACGGTATGCCATGAGGTTGTCTTCATTCTGATAACCGATCTATCTTACTGCATGATATTCCCGACAATTTCATTGTGACCATCTTGAATACAGTGGAAATGACACGAATGCCTACCAGCGCAGCCGAGCACGTTAGATTTATTGTTGTACTCTACCTCGCTACAATTAGTCGCCTACGCGTCCACTATATCTGAAGCAATCGAATCAAAATAAGAAATTCCTCCGGTGCAAGTGTACAACGTTTTGACTGGCTTATTTTTCTACACTGCGATTCCCACTCCGTTGTGGGCAGAGCGTTCTCAGAATTGTGTACGAAAAGGTCCTATGAGGTCTTTTTGAGCGTCGGATCGCTGAAATTTTGCCGAATATATGCGACGTTAGAAACGCAAATGAAAAACTTGATGAAAACTGAAAAACGCGGTTATTGGCACCGGTTCGTCAACGGATTAACAATATTTCATCACAATATTTCATCAAGTAGCTGGGCCCTACATTGTGTACACGATTCAACCTTTGATCGGAATACACGGAACTAAGAATCCTTTAACGGCGACAACAACATTTCACGTAGATACACATTCAAATAATAGATGTTCTCGATGAAATTATAATAATGTATATAAACGTAATAATTGTTCTTCAAACACACAAATTTATCTGACAGTAAAGATACTCGCGCTAAGAATTCTCCTCACAAAACGTGTGGTTTTATATTTACCTACGACCATATCCACATCGTTACAGTTCCAAGTAGGCGCTTCGATCGATAGAGCACGGACTCTTTGTTTTTACTGGAAAAAAAATATGGGAGTTCCTAGATTCTTTATTTTAATATCGTTCCCGATTAACTGATACAAATATTAGTTTGAGTTCTTTCGTATTTCTCTAGTCCGGGTAATGAGAAAAGTGGAACTTAGATTAGAATGGTAATGAGAAGGCGGATACATTAAGGGATTAGAAGGCATTAATGAAAAATCGCACTGGTTTACCGAATTTTTCAGTATTTATTGTCAGAGGACGCACGAAAATTGGCAAATTTCGTTGGATAATGAAAGTTTAAGAATCCCAAAAGCATCAACTAACCTTGGTTAAAAAGGAAGTAGGAAGGTCGAGACTTCCTTCGGGTGGTATCTCGGGTCATGTCCAATCATTATACGTTGAATGCGAACGTATTGGGGTCATAGAGAGCATTCTCTGCGCTTGCGGTGACGGCTATCGCGACATTAAACATGATGTCTGGTCGTGCGCCTAGTGTTCTAGCGCCAGATCTCTGTTAAACGAATCCCTTCGGCCTGGTTCTAATCCGAGATGTTGGAATCTACAATATTTTGCCTTCCTTATAAAAAGTTTACTAATGTTTCTCCTTGTTTCAATCTTTAATCAAATGATTGTTCATGTTAAAAAATTACAAATTGTATATCTTGTCCTTAAAAATATTTCAAACTGCCTTCCATAGTCTGAATAAAATTGTATTAATATTTTTTTCTACCGATCTGAGCTCTTTGTTATAAGATGTGGATGTATCAAAATGTATTCACATGAGTATGAATATAAAAAATAATCCCATATTTCAAACAAATCCTAAATATTATCGCATATTTTCAAGAAATTTAAATTGTAAAGCAAAGAAATTTGTATCTGAAAAAAATATGAAATTATTTTAAATCGAGAATTTATGACGCAAGAATTTTGTGCGCAAGACACATACGCGTGGTTAATCTCAGGTTTTAGTTTGTTCCGGACTTTCGAGTGGGTAATTCCCTTCTCGGTAATTTTCGAGTGGGTAGTAGTACCCATACTACTCACGCATTTCGCTGGCCCTGAACACAATAAAACCATTACAAAGTCGTGCGTACAACGCAAATGTGTCTGGATAGGTTATTTCCGATACAGTACTTATCCGCACAATGGTCAAATATAAAACATTTCAATGTCTTGCGAACTTGTAAAGCCGAGCCTTCGCAAACCCGAAAGGCGTTGATAATCATGCGTCTTACACGTCTTTGGTAGACGTGATAATTACAAAGCGCATCATACACTTAAAAGTACAGAAACATCAGATTTAGGATTGAAATGCTAGATGAAACATTAGGTAAAAATTAATAGCTTATTCAATTCAATTCTAAGCCACTGCGACGTCAGATTTCAATTCCTCTTGGCTAGGTCAGAGGCAAACAGATCGTTTCTTCGTCAAGCGAAAGGAAATTACCTGCCACTCTTCTGTAAAATATTACATTGAACATTAAACCGATCGCTGTGTCAGCAGTTAATGAAAGGAAAATCCGATTTGCCCATCCGTGAGACTTCAACTTCGCTGTAGTCAGCAATGGCAGAGCTGCAAAGGCCGACCAGAAGTAACTGCAGGGCAGAAAAGCGAAATGAAATCGTTTTGAGTCTTGAAAAAAAAAAATCTGATTAAAGTTATACTGATTCACGTGCAGCATTTCGAATCAAGTCCGATGTAGGGTACGGTGGCGCAGTCGAGTAAAACCACAAAGGCAAGAATTGAAATGACGCGGTTACGCTACCTTGGAAGGAATCGGGACTGTCGGGCTGAAAGGTCGCTCGAGAGTTGTTAATGGGAAAACAATCTGATCCAATAGAAGGGAAAGCATTCGTTCAACACTGCTGCTTTGTGGAGCAGAGAAAGTGATGAATAAGGCGGCTCGAACTAAATTCAGAACATTTCTGTGCACTCGTACAGGCTGAAAATTGTGTTAGCGCCAGGAAATAGCTTCCCTTCCATTAAAATAGACATCAGCGGAAATAGCACTCAGCGATGGCTATACAATTCAAATTCAATCATTTCACAACGATGGCCGGCTCAGAGTGTTGTCCGTGCGAGTTCTGTGGTTGTCTATATCGTGCTAGTACAACATATTATTTTTTTTCAAGCACCCTATACTTATGTAGCGGTGCTAAAAAGGAATAGCTATTTTCTCAGCCATAAAGTTTAGGAAGCAGTAAATGTTTTAATTTCCTTATGTTAATTGATTTCACACGTTTAAATGATATATTGCTATTGCTGTAACATTTCGCACTCTACCTATTTGCTTCTTTTTACAATGTCATGTCAGAAATTGATACTGCCTTTGAATTGTGCGCAGAAAGTGGAATGTTTACGTGACCTATTTTCAAATCTATTTTAAAGCTAGGCCTCTGATCGGCGAAGTGTAATTTTTTTTCTGTCAAAAGATTTCATTTGTCAAAATTTCCTAACATATACCATTCAACTGAACCCAACCATTATTTCACAAAAAAAAGTTATCTGCGCGTCAGTAGACTACGAAACTTTTCATGACTACGCGAATCGAAAAAAAATCATATTCTAAACACGTATATTACCGCACTGCCCAAATCGTGATCGTTACTAGTGTTTCAGGATATATTAACCAGTCGATAACATGGTACCGTACTATATTTCCACATTGGAACCAAAACCGTTCCAACTGCCTCGTTCTCTACCAGCCACCATGTACTTGCTCTTATAAAAGTTGATAGTCAGTCAATCTCTCTTTTGACTGGTACGAACGCCTCTTCCGCAGCTCTGCAATTCCACAGCGACTCCAATGATTTCGACGTAGTGTGCGAAACGTAGAAACATTTGTGTTCTCTTAATGGTAGTTCTATTCATTTGTACACCTGATTTTCGTATCGCACCTTCGAGCGCTATGATAGGCAGGAAATCAGCAAAAGCATCATCATACTTCAACCAATCAATAATGTCTAATCTACAACGTTCGTGTGGTGAGAATGCGTCCGACAAAACCTATTCCCTCTTACTTGACTTTCACATGCAAATCACCTCATGGTGTTGAATATTCTCAACGAATACTAGTCACGCACCCAGGACAGATTCCTACCTGTCAATATTGTGATCATCCGCTACACCACGGGGAACCTTGCGCAGAGAATGCTAAAGAAATTCCACCTGATACGACCAAAGCCGGTATACAATCATCGTATGTTAAACCACAACCAGTTGGTAAACCAACGACTGCAGACCGGGCATTCACAAGCACCAGCTCAACAACGATCGGCCCCAGTACCACTAAACCAACTACCATTACCAACATCGAAGTAACAACGATTACAGCAAATGTTTCCAAACCAACAACCAACACCACCAATAAGGAATCTAATACCGATGAAGAAGGATTTACAATAGCGACCCGTAAGCACAAACAACAAATAAGAGCGTCCGACGATGATCAAGATGAATGCAGTACCGATGATGACATGGACGTAAACGAAAACGCGAGAGAAGACGAACCAAATGACCCCCAAGGTGCGCTCCACGGCTCAGTTGTGCTAACGCATTGAGCCGTGTCAAATGTATTTAAAATTAAAACAGAAGTCAGAAAGCTCAAGGGAAGCGAGCTGCAAGAACCGCTCTCAACAAAGTAGTCAAGCTGTACAAGAAAGCCTTGGCACAAAGCCAACGCGAATTTCCTTAGGAGAGACCTACAAAGTTGGCATAACAAAGATAAAAGGCTCAGCTGCACCACATGAAAGGTGCCCGGAAAAGATGGAGGTCACCATCGAAAGGTTTTCCCCACAACATGAATCTATTTTCGCCGTACAGTGAGGAGGATAATCACAAAGATGAAGATCGATTTACCAACAAACAGCTTATCGAGATGGCGAAAGCCATAAAAGTGAAGCGATACATAAGAGCCCGGATATGTTCAAAACGATCCGATAATTGGAAGCGACAAAAGCTGATGTTGCTTCCGATGCCGGGACAACATGGAAATCTTCCAGCGTAGTCAATATATCCCTTGGTAATGTTAGAGAGAAGGAGTAATCCTGAACAAGTTAACGAAGTACGCGGACCGTGAGAACGGCATCTCGTGTAATTCGGCTTCCTTATAGGCAGGTCTACAGTGAAATCCATCCAAACGGTTGTGGGAGCTGTGGAGACAGCAGAGATAAGGATATCGTTTTTGCGTGGTGGTTACCTTAGGCGTGAAGAATGGTTCAATAGTACTAGCTGGGAAGCAATCGCCCATTCGCTGTACAGCATGAGTAACTCTGCAGGATATTATAGAGCTACTTTCAGTACCGAACACTGATCTACGAGACAGACAAGGGGGAATCACAACTACAACTGACGTTCCTCGACTCGACGCTGTGGAACGCAGTGTACGATGGAGTATTGAAGCTGAACCTTCCCAGAGATATAACGATTTTCGGCTTCACGGATGATGTGGTGTTCCAAGTAATCGGACAATCGCTAGAAGAGGAGACACTCGACACGGAGACGATTGCCCATCATAAAACAGAGTTGGTGATGACTAGCAGCCGAAAGACAGCGCGGTCGGAAAATATATCATCGATTTGAACTTTTAAAGTTACGATGATTATGTTAAGGGGAAGGCTGTGAGAGCAACCACAGCTTTACTTGAGGCGCCAGTGTACTGGGCACCACGAACCAGCTGGAATCGCCGGACCGAAGCATGTGAGCAGACTAGTTTCACCGTCAGGGACAAGATCGAGTAGGTCGAGTGAAGCACCAGCGGTGGGTCGTCGAGTTTTCAACGAACCGGAAGCAGCGAACCAGAAGCTACGCTCCATCCGGTATCGCCGAACCGTCCTCGCCAAGTACTGGTTGGCCCTTTGAGTAGGATTTATGGACTATGCGAGAAGATTGCGACAAAACTGGGAGCTAAATGACTTACGTAAAAGGCATCGGTATCGGGAGAACTTTTGAAGAATTGAGATGGCTCGCGAAAACAGGAACTAAATGGTTCACAGAAACGGGAGCCAAATGGCTAACGGAAGTTCACCACTGCGATTAGCCGGATATGTGTTCGGAGCTAAACCGCTCTAATGTATCATTTTGTCTTAAGACTGAATCAGCCTCCCCACGATATAACACTTCGATGCAGTCTCGTGGAACAAAAGGAAGGAAGAGAAGTAAGGACTATTAGTAGCGGTTACGCACAAAAGTGAATCCCACCTAGAGCCAATGCACTTTTGAAGCTATTTAACCATACTATAAAACATACAGACATTTTCAGATATCGTCGAACTGAATCTAGTGGTATATGACACTCGACACTCCGGGTGTGTAGCTTAAAAAGTCGAATTTCAGAGTGATTGCACAGTCTTCCTTATATGAAAAAGGCAAAAAATGAACTGATGATTGCTATACATTTCATAAATCCGTACGACTATCAAATGAATTTATCTGATGTGGCTACCTACTGCGCAATAAGATGGAGAAAAATGCAAAGATTTCGAAGATGTACACGGAACCGAGCCGAATTACTATCATGTACCAAACAAACAAATCTAAAAGTCTTCAAGCACAAGCGATAAACCAAAGCTGATGTTTCCACTAGAGTTCGAAAAAGTATAGTATGCACAGGATGTACGTTCGCCAGGCTACTGTATACGAAATACGCAATAGAAAAAAATATCAGAGAAAACCATATCTGAGATGAAAATGACGCACACTTTACCTTTGGATTCATTCCAGAATGTTTTCCAAAAGTCCATAAATGAAATGTTGCAATCCTGTTTCTGTACATTGTTATCAAGCGGGTTCACGATTTTCATGCCTTGTGTGTACAGTCGGTCCATGTGCCGCCCAGCCCGGGGACAACTTGACAGATAGTGCTTGTTTCATATATGTACCACCGATTTGATGGTGGCGCTAGTATGCCTTTTCTGTACGACTACCACGAACAACGACACGAAAAAGTTTCAAGAGAAAAGCGTGTTTCGTTACGTGTGTTATGAACGCCGTCAATGCGGCTAGAACAACATTTAGAAAAAGCGTATTCCAAAATGTGGATAAAGAAAAATATTATTAGAGAATAAATTTATCCCTGATTGGAAACCGTCAGCAAAGTTACATAAATCTTATTATAGATTTAGCTGGAAGGTGTTGTTTTTAGCAACCGGCTCTCTTCCTTCCTAAAAATGTTTTGGTTTTCTTGTTGTGTGAAGTTTGTAATCGGTAAATCATTGGTGTTATAAATGAAATATAAATGAAAAACTTTTTGGCCAATGAAAGTAAATCACCAAGCTTAACAATTCGTGAACCTGCGACATCTTGTTTCAAGTTCATTAAGAACGTCAAGAATTCTAGCATTTTGATTGGGAGAATAAACAATATATGTAGGATTTTCTACACATTTAGCAAAATTGGTTTTGAATAAAATTTGTGTGCTTTTATCAGAATTCTGGCATCAAACCAGTAGTGCTCGGTTTCAGCAAGAATGCTGCCAGGAATGCACAATTTTGTTCGACTTCGGCCAGAGTTTTGTTCGACTTTTTCAATAATTCTGTCCGGAAGATGTTGCGATGGTTTTGGTATGGATCCCTTCAGAATTATTCTGGCATTTTCCTCGGCTCTACCGGAGGATTTCATGCCTTAGGAGATGTTGATTAGTTTCGGAAGATTTTCGGAAATTCCAATATAAGTGGTAGTGGCTTGATTTTGAAAGTCATCTTCTTGTATTTCCGAAAATCGATTTATTTTCCTTCGGATTTTTTTAAATTCCAAATGGAATCTATGTTTCTGTTTAAGTATGGGGGAATGAGGACAGTTTCTAATGTGAACAGCGAAATAAATTTGATGAAAGAAATGCTTAAATTGATTATTTTTTAGATATGGAAAATAGTAAATGGGATGCGCCTTTTTCAAATTTTGCTCCATTCGGGCCGCCATGACATCACCAAATCACCACAAAATTTGCTTATGAGTTCAATATATGGGAGCTGTCAAGTTGTCCCCGGGCTGGTGCCGCCACAACGGAACGAAAACTATTCAAGCAACCAAAAGTTAATACCTTAAAGTACTCTTAAATGTTTACATTAAGTTCTTAGAGAACTTTCAAGCTTTTATAGGGAATTTAAAAATTGCACTGTTGGGAAAATTATTTAAAACGAAAACTTTAGCATCCCTTTCCTATGTGAACTTTTGATTGATTCAGTAATGTTTGCTTGAATTTTTCTAGTAAAACAAATAGCTCAACCCCGCTATACGAAATCACCCTGCGGAAACGTCCACGAGAACAATCGAAAGAAAATGCAAAAAGAAAAAAATTGTGTTTATTAAAATAAATATTTATTTTTTGTTTGCCCCCCCCCCCTTCAGAAAAAAATTGTACTTGGACATAATTTTTAAAAAAGATTTGTAATGGCCTAACTGGATTATGGGATCTAGTGTACGCAGTTTTTCCGTGCGCGCGGATATCCTTTTTCTCGGCGCTGAAGAGTTTCCAACATTGTCCAAAAGCACCTGCTGGGCTTCTACAGTATAAATTCTTCGAAGGTTTGTTCTTTTTATCTTTGTGGCGTGTTGGTTTACAAGTACTGAGTACAGATATCGATTGTTGAATATATGATTTTTATTGTACAGTTGTTGCTGGTTGTTCATTAAATTATAATTGACTGAAGATGTTGATGTGTGTATGTTGAATTTAATTGAAATGGATGCCTTTTTTATAGATCTTGGGAAGAAGTTCCTCCAAGTATCTTCCTTAACACTATTCACCTCTCCGTATTTTGACAGGATTTGTTTGATAGCGAAGGAACTAGTACGTGGTGCCAGGTCATGTATCTTTATTTCAATACTGTCAACATCTATATACGTTGGGATACTGTATAAAATTGTTCTGGGAAGCGAATGATTCTGATTGACCAATATTTTTTAACATATTCAGTACCGCATGGCGTAAATGGTGGAATTGCGCCGCATAAAGTACCGCAAGCTACGTTGAACTTCAAGTTCACCTTCAACATTTGCTCCCCTTCATGAATTGATGGTATTACCGGATATTTCGTGTAGTCAACAGCAACACAGTTTGCCCGCATCGTGATATACTTTTGCTTTGCATTGTCACTCATTGTTTGTTCACGTTTCACACACTAGGCAGAAGGAATCAATTTTTGCCTTTGCAAATAGACCAAGCTTCGCGCGGGTAAATTTGATTATTTGCCCTGCTATTGCAGCGGAGCGATTTCTAGCTTCTGAACTGAGCGAGATGAGAAAGCGAAGTGATCTCCGACTTCTTCTCCAAGTTCGGAGGCAACTTATACGTAGATCGATAATCGTCGTATTGCACCCGCCGACCGTTTCTCGGTTTCCCATCCCTTGGTATGGTCGCATTACACGCCCTTGTTAGTAGTGCCGTGAATTCGTTCGCATTTAGGTTGAAGAGGATACCCTCAAATTCAAGTTCTTCGACGGACACGTTCCTGGGAAAAATCGCTGTTTTCCATCTTCACTCGTTTATATATCTCCCATTCCATCTTTCCGGTTACTCCAAGGCTACAAAAATTGACATCGATAATGGATTGCCGGTTCCCCCTGCGGTAAGTGCCGATGATACCATTATTTGTAAGATCTATATCTAGCTTTGCTAGAGCATTCTTGATCGCTGATGGCCAGACAAAGTTCTTTTGATTCCAGCGTCTATCTCGAAAATTTCACATGTTTCTGGATCTTGGAATATTTCAGAATTAATGTCTCTTCGGCTTCTTGGAAAACGACTTATTCGATTTTCACAAGCTTAGCCGTAAATGGAAGGTTTGGTAGCAGATTTTGATCTGATCAAGTTCATAAGAATCGCACATATGGCTGCGGAAATACGGTATGAACACTACGATCCCATATGAAATCTTTAATTGTCAAAAACTTTTCGGTAAAGCTCATGTATATTGAATATTGAACCACATATAAATCGCCAGGAGTCTGATTTGAATTCAGATGTTTCCTTATCGAAATTATTTTCGAATGCAACGATCGATTATGTCTCTATCGACTGTTGCGTTTAAAATGGAATCGATTCAGAAGTCGGTCTGTATTAGCCTTTCCATGAGATTTTCGTTTGATAATACAAAGATGGGTCCTTCCTTCCGCGACCAGCAAACGTTTCATTTGATGTTGGACTGGATCGATGATCTCATTTAAAATTCACATTTACCCGAGAATGGTCAAAATAAAAATTATCATGGGATGGTAATTTCTAAAACTACCATAATAGTTTTCAGTTACGAAAAGCAAAACTCTATGGAAGCTATTGTTGCTCTATAAAACGTGACAATTTTTGAATTTTGGTTATTTAAAAAAAAATTATTTGCCCCCTGATTTTTTTCAGCGATTTTGAAGGGGGGGGGTGACATAATTTTTAAAAAAGATTTGCAATGACCTTATAGCTTTTCTTTATTCATTCACTGTAAAAATAAAGATTAAGGGCTTCGTTTGTTACCGCTAAGTCTCTTCGTACTTACATTAATACATATAGTTCACATTAATTGGCGGACTTACCGGAAGCTCTCTCGTCGTCTCTTAGTTCGTACCTGAAACTACAATAGCCCTAACTTTCTTTTCTTACACAAAATACCAACCAATTAGTTTTTTTTTCGAGAGTTGTCCTACTGGAGCTGTAGAGCTAGGTTCTCGGAAGGGCTCCCCGTCAGAATCACATACTACAATTTGCAGACGAGACAGGCAATGTCGCCCACTAAAACACTGCATTAGGCCAATTATAGCGGGCCGTGATTCTGAATGTGATATTCATTGTACGGTTCAGGTATGTGCGGGCGCAGGGACTCGCGATCGCGTGTATCATCGCGAAGGGCTCGAACATTTGTACGTTAACGTGCTCGATCGCGTGTGCGTTTGTATGTCGCGTGTGCGTTTGTATGTCGCGTCTGCTAACGTGTATATAACTTCGCGTGTATAAATTCTATTTCATAACCGTGTGCCTTTCGCATATTCGCGTGTTCTAGAATGATCGCGCGCGGACCGTGAATCTGTGAAACCGTGAAATTTTTGTGTACGGTTCAGATTCCAGAAGAAAGTGGGTTCTTCCATATCATTAGAGATCCCAATCATGTCGCCGTAGAACGCGTGGTCTAGTGGATATGAGCTTTATTTTTTTTTTTTGATTAGTCCAACTGAATGTATGGACCTAAATTGCTAGAATGAAGGCTAAAGATTTCCGGACGTGACCGATTCATGATCGCGCGCGTTTGCGGGATCGCGTTTGAGACCGCGTTTGTAATTTCGTAAGTACTAAAACGTCCACACAATTGCCGGAGTGTTATCAAGTTTACGCGATGATCGCGAAGGGCTTAAGCGTTCGTATGTTGACGTGTTTGTCGCGTGTGCTCGCGTGTATGTGACTTCGCGTGTATAAATTCGATTTTGAAACCCTGCGGCCATTCATATATTCGCGGACCGTCATTCTGATCTTTAGTTTTCGGTGTACGGATCACATTCTGACAGGGAGAGAGTTACCCCATATCACTAGAGTTCCCGGTCATGTCGCCATGGATCGTTTTGTCTAGTGGATATGGGAGTTATTTTTCAATTTTATTATTTTTTTATTAATTAACAAGGACCTAGATTGTTGGTACCGAGGATAGAGACTTCCGGACGATCCCGATTCATGATGGCGCGAGCGCGGGAGTTTGTAGGTTGACGCTTGAGATCGTGTTGCCAAGTTTATGAGTGCTGAGATCATGTTGCGAGTTCGTGGGCGTAGGTTGCTCGGAAAATCGCGAGGGGCTCTAACGTTTGTGCGCTGACGTGATTTTGTAACGTGTGTTCTTGAATGGTCGCGCGAACCGTGAGTCTGATATTAAATTTTCGGTGCGCGGTTAGAATTCTGGCAGAGAGTGGGATCGTTTATATCGATAGGGTTCCCAGTCATGTCGCCATGAGACGTATTGTCTAATAGGTATGGCCGTATTTTCTTAATTGGTCCATCTGAAAGCATGGACCTAGACTTCTAGGATCAAGAATAGACTTCCGGACGTGATCGATTCGCAATCGCGTGCGCGAGGGCATTTTTGTATTTTTGTAGGTTCCCGCTTAAGACCGCGTTTGAGAATGTGTGAGTGTTAAGACGTTCACTATCACCATCTTTGCTGACCCAGCTGAAGGCGGGTGTAGAATGGCAGTATAGGACTCGAAAAGAAGAAATAAAGGACAATATATGAGAGACGTAATGGATTAGATAGGTACAAGATACAGCTGAATTTATGATCATCACATGAAAGACATACATTAGTACTTCAAACTCTACTAATACTTGAATAGCCAACCACCACACATAGCACATCCATTCTTTTTTTATGTCGCTAGCCGTGCATTGAAGAATGCCTAAAACTCTGAACTAGGCCCCGTCGAGTCCAGTCCGTCATCTGTCCGTCTCGTCCTGTCGTGTCTGGGGCTTCCAGGTTACATGCATTCACCAGACGAGACTAGCTTATGTCACAGAGCTTGGAAAACGAATCAGCTGAAAAAGAACGAACACTCTTCATTCGTTCTTCGCTTCACGAACATACGACCTATTGAACCATTCACCACTGAGCTGCGGAGTTGACGGCTTTGGTTCACCACCACCGAGGCTGATGAATCATTGCTGTTCTATAGTGTAGGTATATGAGCATAGCGTAATAGTACCCGTTGCTCATTCTCTCTCCCATTCGAAGAGATATCAACCGCTGTGCATCATTCGTTCTCCATAGCAAGCTGTACATACCCGACCAGAAACACGTAACAGGAATATTTCAAATCTATATCTCGCATTGTTACTTGTTATAAATTTCTGTTATTTTAACTACTAACGATACCTAGTTTGTAACACAATATGTTACAAAAATTGTGTTCTGTTATAATCTTGTTATTTCATTCTGATCGGGTAGGCACCCAAACTCTCTTTGCTTGTTGGGTGCGAATG
Organism: Topomyia yanbarensis; assembly: GCF_030247195.1. NCBI lineage: Eukaryota > Metazoa > Arthropoda > Insecta > Diptera > Culicidae > Topomyia > Topomyia yanbarensis. The sequence goes on from NC_080671.1 coordinate 467,852,116, forward strand.
TAGGTACGAAAAATGATGCCGCCCAGCTGCCCCGGAGAACAGCGCTCATAACGAGAGTGTGTTTGTTGTCTTTTATTATTTTTATTCGAAATAGGTACATGCTCTATGCGCTTTTCATATGCAATATTTTTAGTTTTATCTTCAACCTATTGCATCTGTTGAATTGTAAAAATACAAATAGGGTTAAGGGAACATGGGGAGACTTTACCAAGCACGAAATTCAACAATTATTAATAAGTGTTCCATTTGGTACTTAATTTTTTTTATATTTTTATATTTGTTTCGATCCCCTAAGATAATTTTTCATCTTCTTCATTTCGTTTTTCATCTTGCTCCCTTGCAGAGGTGTGGCTTATATTTGAAACTTTAAACGCGATTATCACGATATTTGCGGTGACTACGAGTACCGAAAGAGTTTGCAACCGATTTCAAAACTTTATTTTTGCTTGTTCGTAATTTAACCGCCGTGTCCTTGAACGATTCCATTTTTTCGTCAAAATTTTCATATTAATGTTATGGATTTGTTAATATTTTTTTCAGGTGAAACTGGTGTTTTTGCCTTTCTCAATAGAAAGGTATTGCAATTGCTCTGAAAACCGACTTTTTAACGGAGGCCCGGAGGGCCGAGTGACATATACCATTCGATTCAGTTCGTCGAGTTCGGCAAATGTCTGTGTGTGTATGTATGTATGTGTGTGTGTATGTGTGTGTATGTGACCAAAAATGTCACTCATTTTTCTCAGAGATGGCTGAACTGATTTTGACAAACTTAGTCTCAAATGAAAGGTGCAACGTTCCCATAGGCTGCTATTGAATTTCTAATGGATCCGACTTCCGGTTCCGGAATTACAGGGTGATAAGTACGAACACGCAGAAAATGTCGATTTTAATAAATTCTGCAATGAATGTATAAAGGTGAAAATTTTTCCAAAATATGACCACAACTGCTTCGATTTGTAGTATTAGGTCACTAACATCCATTCAAAGTCTATTTGGCCACATTGGCCACCATCCTCGGTTCCGGAAGCCCCGGCGGAAGTATCTAAATTCAGAATAACAGTCACATCGGTTTCTCGGAGATGGCTAGACCGATTCAACTAAACTTGGCCTCAAATGAAAGGTATTGCGTCCCCGTAAATGGCTATTTAATTTCATCCCGATCCGACTTCCGGTTCCGGAGTTACAGGTTGTGGCGTGCGATCACATAGCAAATTGTGATTCAAACCGATACTCCGATGAAAGCAAAAAAGGTAAAAATTTCGCTAAAATGTCTCTCAAACAACTTAAATTTGCTGTTCTAGGTCACCGACGGCCAACCAAACTTTCGTTGACTACATTGACCACCATAGACGGTTCCGGAAGTGCCCGGGAAAAGCGGCCATCTTTCAAAATTTACGAACTCACATCAGTTTCCCTGAAATGGTTGGGCCGATTTTCACAAACTTTGTTCCAAATGATAGCTATAATATCCCCACATATGTCTATAAAATTTCGTACGGATCGCTTATATGGGTCCGGAAATATAGACTAAATCGTCCGGTCACATATGAAATTCCCATATAAGCCAGATCTCAATTTTTTTTTCAAAGGGGGGACCCCATGAAATTTCAGAAATCGAATTCGTATTTTTGATGCCAAACATCTTTAAAATGCATGAAACGTCGAGATTTTATGTTATCTCGAAAAATTTTTTTTTTGTAAAAATCGACTTTTTGGGACTTTGCCGATTTTGCACCTTTTTTCAGTTCAATATTACCGTGGCTGTTTTTTTTTTTTCAAAATTTTAGAACTCGAACTCTTTTAATGAATATAAACAACGCACACATTCTCGTGATTCATGATTGAGAAAGGCACAATTGCACCGCTAGGTGGATTAAAATAGGTTTTTTTTTTGGAAAAATCGTTCCCGTTTCCAAAGAGAAGAGAATTTTTTTCAATCAATCGTTCAAGGACACCACAGATAGATACATTAATGATTTTTTATGGCTGATTTTGTGACACGTGAACCTGCAATGTAATCAGTACAGTTAATCCAAAAAAAGAAATGCATTAAAAAAATCGAAGCTCATGAAATGCAATCGTTTCATATTTTTAACTAAGAACCTCAACAATATGGGAAGAAAAGATTACAGTATATTATATGCCCTTGTTTTTTGTTCTGATATTTCAAAATTCTCTTGGTCAAGCTCCCCACGCCTTGGTCAAGGCTCCCGCGGTGGGGAGACTTGACCAGAAAAAAACAATCACAGAAAAACTTTTGCAACTTTAGAAAAAGTAAATTATCGATTCTGAAAAAATCATTAATACGCATAATACTTTTGCATATTACATTTCAACGAGTTTTGGAAGACATTCAATTATTAAACCAAAAACAATTTGTCTTATGGAATACAATATATTTTAAAATATTCATAAGCCAGTCGTGGTTCAAGTTCAACTCAGGGGGGCTTTCTAGTATAACACCGAACTAGAAAAAATTGTAAAAATTTACGTGTTCTGCTCCTGACATATACGAGCATCAAAAATGTTTTAGATTTAATTTTAATTTCACATGACTATGAATTTCGTAAATCGTGTTTGATTTAAATGTCCATGAATGAAATTTGTTAAATTGTGTCATGTTTTTATTAACCAGTTGACAAATTTTGAATGATAGGATAGTAATGTTGATGGAATAGGAAAAAAATATAGCGTGATTTTTTCCATTTAACAAAATTTGAAAACATTTTTGGTTGCCTGGTTGCAAAAAAAATCTCGGGTAACTTAGAATAAAGGCTCTGTCAACTGTCAAGATTCATTTGGAGGATATTCTGAATAAAACTTTGTTCGCCAAGCTCGGAATAATTGCAGCGAATTAATATGTCCAGATCACTAAAGCATTAAAGCGGGATACTAATTTCTTCCCACAGATTGAAAGGCATGTGTAATTTTACTAATCCTGCTCAACTTTAGACAAAGCTCGAAGTAATTTTCTGATTATTAAATATTCCACAATATGCCGCACATTTTAAGCAGTCCGTTAGTAGGTATCCAATTTAATCAGGAGTCTTAAATCTTGCTCATCAAATTTGTGGTTAATAATATATTTGTTAACATTATACCTGTCCGTACAACATTTAGGAAAAGAATGTAGTACATCATACATAGTTTGAAACACATATTGTCCTTGTTAAAAGCGAATAACTTACAACCAGCGTTTGGTTCACGATTATAAAATTCCAAATATTCGTAAGCTAGAGATACAATGTTAGAAAAAAATTGAACCTATATGTGAATCATCTGAGGAATCAACATCCAAAAACTGAACTGAAATGCATATCGATGTTTGAATATCCACGATTTCCCTAAATTTATAAAGCATCGTGAACACAAGTTCAAATTTTTTCCCCTCAAACCTCAGCAGAATTAAATAAGCGGTACCTGTTGCCTAATGTTCGCTCCACAAGCTATATGTTCTTAACTGACGTAGCGAAAGACACTGAAAACCGCTAATATGCCCAGAAGAATTTTATATTCAGATTCAGCATTACACAATGAATCTGAATGATTCAACAGCTTGTATGTTCTTGAACCAATTTCATCAAATAATCAACCAAGCAAAGAGGGACCACTATTCAAGAGAGAAGAGAATACTGATATCCTCTCTCTCAATGATACTCACAACTGTTCATCATTATAATGATACGTGCTTATTAGGTTTTACACCAACCGACATAACCCCACAAAATGAGCTGAATGAATTTTTTTTTGACAATTCTCGGTGGTTTGTTTACATGGGAGTTACGCGAGTTCGAATGTAACAGATGAGCACCCGTTGCACTCGCACTCACGCAACTGACAACGTAAACAAACCACCGAGAATTGTCAAACATGAACTTCATTCATCATGAGTTCATTCGTGTCGTCATCTTGTAGAACTCAATGCAAGCGTGTGTGGATATATTCGTTCCTGTTTCTGTTTCCTCGTGTTGTTGCTTCGGTATCCATAGAGGCAATTCATTCGGTTGGGGTGAAGGCAAGCGTTTTACTGAACTGTATTGTGGTTCGTTCGGATTGAATTTGAATGAATGGTGAAAGCTCTGTTATGTCAGCTTAATTGTGCACTGGTTTCGTAGAATCGAGGCGATCATCGAAATGATCCTACGAGTGAATGCACTTGGCCCAGTCACCTGTCGAGCATTTGTATATTTGCGAGTTTGAATGTTTAGGTGTGTATGGAAAGTGTTGTGTGTTGAGATATGTGTGTTACCTGTAAATAATAAGTTAATACAAATAATATTTAATGTGTTAAAATAAGACATGTGTAATATGCTACTTGCAGTTTTTGGTCGTTCCTACTTATCTGATTCAATTGAGTATGAGAGTACATCTCAATTCTTCTAAAACCTGGCGACGTCTGATGGTAGTGAATAGTCATTTTTGGCAGCAATGTTACCCTTTTTGATGAATGAGCTCGGAAAGGTCATCATAGGAATGTGACGCATGAGACCGAAAATAAATAAAACAAAATGAAATAAAGAGAAGAGTTAGTATTATTATTGAGTATTATTTGAACAACACACATGTAACATGCAATAAAACTACTTGCAATCGTCTAAATGCCAGAAAATGATATAGATTTATTATTAACGACAATTGCATTCCGTTAAAAATTTCTCATGCTATGCTGACCGGGAATGGATGATTCATTTATCCAATCCGAATGAGTCGAATCGAATGCACGAATTGAACACCGATAAAAAGTGATCCAATGAAGGATTACCCACTATTCTATCATATAAGCCAGTTCTGCATCCATTCCCTGACCCATATGTCACAAATACTCAGACGAACACATACACAGATAGACATCAGGAATCAGGAATCGTTGCAGAAAACGACGAACGAATTCGTGTATTGCACGATCGATTTCATTATATTTACGAATTTATATTATCAGTGTGCGTTCCAACTTCTGATAGTGGAGGGGTAATGCACTTTTCACTGGTTCGGCTGGTGTTATTCAATCTCAACATGTTCGCCTTTTTATCAGAGTAGGTACTCTAAATCCTCGGCAGTGGTTTTCTTCGGTGGCGGGCTTCGTCTTTTAGGCGAGACTTCCGATTCTCTAAAATAATTTGCCGTTTCGTTTTTTGCTACTATCTTCTCGTTTTGAATCCGTCCTAGCTGGTGATCTGGTACGGACTTGCATAGTCGATGGTGCTATTTGCAGCGTCGTTCGTGGTTCTCTCGTTGTTGGAGATTGCTCGTTTCGTACTCTGATGTTTTGAATGTATGCTGACATTTAGTCATTTATTAATTACTTTCTTTAGTCGCTGCCAAGAGATGGTTCATCTGCGCTTCTTTTTTCTTAACTTTTTCTTTAGTTCGATACATTTCAGCCGATCGATTTTGGTTGTGCTGTGACTATCGTGTAGCTTCCTCTACCTACAAAGCCTTTACGTGCTTCCGGGTATGTAATGTTATGGTATACCTTGACTCTTATTACTTGCAATTCTTATTTGTAGATAGCGCATTGACAGCTATTTGGACAAGATGGTCCCACGCAATTCAGGCAGTATGCTGCTTCCTTGCACTCCCCGGTCTGATGCTCAGCAGAGCAGTTCTGCGAACCAGGACAACGACTCAAGCATGACCGTAGCTTAAACAACCAAAGTGCAGCAGCAGATTTGAGTAATACGGGCTTGTTGACATGGTTACCATTCTCGTCGTGAGTAATTCGTTGGGCACAAATCACTTCTTGGCCAGTTAAATCACTCAAAAAATCGTTCTCCTCAAAGGGGTTGGGGAAAGTTTGCGGGTTGTCCGCTATATACATTATTGTTTAGAAAAGCAAAGACAATAAAATAAATAATTTGAAAAAAAATCCGAGATGTTGCCAACAGTCTGCTCTTTTATGCGACGTGTTTTGCACGATCTATCCAAATCAAAGCGGCAAAAAGGAAACCAAAAAAACTGTAAACTGGCTCCAATCTCCCCTACATTCAAAAATTCATTCTGTAATACGGAGAAGTGGTATCCGGTGCGTAAGTCACTTAAAGAACCTTTTTTTCTTGCTTTCACAACGGAGTTCGTGTAGATAAAATGCAGTTGAACCAACCTATTACTTCTTACTTGACCTTCAAATGAAAAGCAGCTTAAGGTGTCACCCACATACACTGGAAAGACGCCCACGTGCTACGTTCTGCAACCAAACGGCACATCACGGTAAATCATGCGCTAAAACTGCTAAACAAAATAGATCTACTACGACACATTCTTACTAACGGCCTACGCAGGCTACACTCCAGACAGCCGATCAAACAATAATACTCGATAACCTTAAACCATATACCTAAATCATATACCATATACCTAAATCGCTTAGAAATACAACAAGTATAAAAAACAACCCACAGTGAAAACCAAAACTGCCCTAGCGCCAACGACATGAACGTACGCGAGAACGAGGGTGAGGACAGACTGAACAAATAACAAACAACAGAAGCAGCCCTTCTCCCCCAATCACGCACAACAGAATGGCCACGTTATCAATCAACCTTCACATCAAATTTCCTATTTTAATTATGAAGTTTATACAGATTTCGCAGTAGTGTGAGATGGTGACACAAAATCTGAATCGTTGACAAGATAATAAAGTAAATAATTGAATTAGTTCAACAAACTTTAAAATCATAATTGTATAAAGCAGGCTAGTTTCGTTACTTCTGATATTTTACCAATATGATAATAGCGCAGTTAGTCATTTTAATGTCTCAATGGCGAATACAAACCAGTTATCAGTTTTCATAAGACGCATAATGACCTAAATTACACTACCTTCAGGGGATGAACTCCGCACATAGATATTTTATAGCATAGTCAATATCTAGGTGGAATTCCATATAATTACTAGTTGTTACTGGATCGCAACAACTTTGCAAAGCCGTAAAAATCCAAATAGCAGCTCCAAGCAAATGTAAACTGAATCAACGTAATCCGCCAGAACGTAAAAAAAATCAATTATTTTACACACTTTACCTCCTGAGCGCTTCTGTTTGTTTCCAAGGGCGCAGATGGCTTTTGCCAAGAAAAAAAACCCTTCAAAGATTGTCCATAAAGGTGTACTCTACTTAACTTGAGGTCCAACTTCAACTTTCTTTTGCATGTCGGACAACTCGATCCCCAAGTGTCAAAAACACTGATTTTCTTTTACAGGGGATGGTGCAAAAGTGAATCTAATTAGCTTATCCAAAAAACCTTCTCAACGGAGTTTGAAATTTTCCCACCTTCTTTAAAAACTATTCATAGTTAACAAATTTTACATAAAAGAGATCGTGACGTACAAAGCATGAACAAAACAATAGACCCAGGTCCAGCGCAACTGCGACCAAGTCTAAAATCACGAAAAAAAACCTTCAACCTACATTACGGGCGACAGTTCCGGAGGTAGCATCTTTCCTTTTCAAACAGTTGAATGCTACCGCGAGCATACGAAAGGGACTAAATCTCTACGAAACGCGCGGGCGTCCGATTTGACGAAGACTGCAGCTTTTGTTTCCCTTGCGTCGGCTCGGTTCAACAAAAAAAACAATGCAATGATATGCGATACATACTTCAGCTGGAAACCGCGCACTTAAATGTCCGGCTGTAAATCAAGCCACAATAAAAAATAATTAATTCATCCCACCTTTGAAGGAATTCGTTCTGCATCTTATCTCGTTTGACAGTGGGTATTTAGTGTTTTATAGCTGAAGCAACCGACAGCCACTAGAAGAATAAATTAAAGCTACATTTTGATGCCAAACGACCACCGAAGCTTACTTTCTTTCGCCTATTAACAGGTGAAATGATAACAAAATCCTAAATTGCATAGTTTGATATAAGATGAACTTTTTCCTCTAATAATGACTAATTTTATGTCATATTTTTTGTTTTAGTTAGTTCAAGATTGCCAAATGTCAGAAAACTTTAGAGTAATAGTACTGAAGTGAGATGCAGGATTTGAAGATCGAAAATCTAGAAGTAACAGGATCTTAACGAACCGACCTAATACAATAAACAAAAAAATCTTTAATCCACCACCACCGTTAAATCGGTATTTGTGCAATATTTTAACTACATCGTTTACATTTTTATTTGCATGTTTTGTTTTACCGCATGATTTGAATTATATGAATCATAATAATCATTGGGACCAAACAATCCAGGTATTCCGTATCTTGATCGAATACCCAATAATATACTATTTCAGAGTCAATCTCTCCGTACACTCGTCACACGCATGTTCCTGATTGTATTCACTTTGCATGTCCAGCCCACAGTAGTCTGTCGTATTTTATCCAACCAATATCAGCATATTTATACACATAAGTACCTTGTGGTTCCTGTGTCTGTCCTATTATCCATTATGGAGTATTGAGCGCCAAATTCTTCTCTCAAACACATCGAGCACTCGACAGTCTGTCTCCTCTACCAACATCGTCCCGTGGCCGTGCAGAGCAACAGGGAGTATCAGCGATGTGTATAGAGCAAGTTGCGTGTGCATTTGTAGGCTACGGGATTTTAGTTAACCACGCAAACCATGCAAACATGAAGAGTGGCAGCACTGCCGAATCTCTCGGAAGTGATTTTGTGTTCCTCCCATAGTTTACAAAATTTTGCAGTGAAATATAGTATATTTAATAGGAAATCGAAGTTAATCGCTCGGTAGGTCGTTTCTCCTGTTGTGTTATAGGTTGGTAGGCAAAAATATCGTTGGAATAGTGTAATTTGACGTAGTGATTTTATCGTCACATCACAATTATTTTACTATGTATGTGCGCGACTCGAGCGAGCTACCAAAAAAATGTTTCCACTTAGCATCGACAGCGCCATCTGAACTTGACTAGTTGATGCAACGATTTCACTGATTCCCAGTTAAACTCATTCCGGAACCGGTTCGGATATCTGAATGGAGTCAGTACTCGGTCAAAAAAAATGCGGACGAAGATCGTCAGGCGATTTAAATAGTTTGACGTTTGACTCAACTCGCCTGTGCTAATTGCCCTTAGGAACAAATGCGAATGCGATTTAAAGGCAATTTCAATACTTGGACGACAAATTTCCTGGCGGCTGCAATGGACTTGGTTGTTTTTGCATTTTTCAAACATGGCGGTTAGTGTTATCCACATTATTCATATTATTTATCTTATTAATTCAATAACTGTTTTATTGTTTTATTCATGTTATTTGTTTCATTTGTTTTAATCATTTTATTAAATTGTTAGTTTTTCCCAGTTCATATATTGTTCAGTTTCTTCATTTTATTAATTCGGCTTAGTCAGCTCTTTTTGTTATTGGATGAGAGTTAGTTAGCTAGAAACAACTTAGTTTACTCTCTTAATTTCATAACTTTTCTAATATTGTCTGATTTTCATTTGAGCTAATTTGATTTGTTTTATTAATTTGATTTATATGGATCATTCTATCCATTTTATGAATAACTTTTTTTTGCTTCATAATTGTTTTGATTTTTAGTTTGTTTTGTTATTGTTTTTTAATTTATTCAGTTTATTATACGTGTTATACGTGCAGGACTCGAGGCTGTGCTTGTCTCACATATAGTTGCTTGCCAACTTTGCGTGCGTTTGGCAATTTAATGAATAATACAACAGTTATATGTATGAGAGGTGTCTCATCCCACTGATGGGTGGATTAAATCGGTTTTATGTATACATATGTGTATATATGTGTATGTGTTTATAAATGTTCAAAAAATTGTTGCATTATACACGGGATTGTTTTGTAGTGTATACATATAATCTATTAATGTGAAAAACTGATACTTCTGGATAGAAGTCAGATCTTCCTCCAATTACAGCTCCTTGGAGATCTCCAATGGAACAACTTACACAAGTCCAACAGGCAGTGACACCAGACTAGGAGAAACGGAAGAGCTGAGAAAAACACGGAGTCTATCGGTTCTTTTTTATTATTTCCCCTTTTCTTTCTTAAATAAGCAGGAATTCAAGAAATGTGGATGAGAGTTAAAGGAGACATAAATGGAAGATATAAATGAAGGTAGAAAACTGAAAAAATGGTAAGTTCTAGTACACATGTGTTATGTTATATATACAAATTGAACCATTATAATAAATACGCGTCGATTTCCTGCTTAAATGGAATCGAAAGTTTTACTGTAATGTTACAATCCAATTGATACAAACATTACAGTAAGGCGGGGCTAGTTGATGGAACGATGACCTCGGAACATGTCTGGCACTGTACACGAAATGGGTCATCGGAAAGTCAATTGAGCTAACACCTTCCTAAATCCGTGAACCAAGTTATTTGCATGAATGTTTAAATACATGCAAACATCTTTTTTCTGTAAATCACTACCAGCTAGTGGGAGATTGGAAGGTTAACACACACACACCACGCAAACCATGCAAACATTGATTATATCGGCACATTTTGCTTACATTCGAAGTTGATTTCCGCTTTAAATTAAATGGTTTGGAAATATTTTGCAACTAATTTAAAAAATTTCTACTGGTTAAAAATTTTCAGTGGGGGATGGGGACCGGAGCACAGGGCCCTCCTGCTGGATCCGCCAGTGTGCGCCGCGGACAACTCAAACTCCGCAAAAGATTCAGCCAGTAATTATTACCTGAAACAAAAAACCAATACTTCTTTATTGGAAAGGCTTTTGTGTACAGCGCAGACTATTATGTTGATTTATTGTAGTAATTTTTTAATGAAGAACTCGATTGTTTGGCCTTTTTTAGTAGTAAGTGCGTAATAACATTGTAAAATGAGTTTTTAGTACATTTTTTGGTCCATCTGTGCACAATTAAACTATCAAAAAACAGTGTTAAACTGTATACAGTTTTTTTTTGTAATCGTGCACGGAATTTTGAATAACATGGTTTTCATAAAATGTGCTTTTGAAATTTTAGAAGGAAAAAAATCAAATTAAAGAAAACTTACAGGCATGAGATGTCAATCAGCCATACTTGAAATTTTGCAAGAATATTTGCAGATAGTAGAATTACTATCTGAAGCCAAAAAAATCGATTTTTTAAGCTTACTGATGAGGAGACCGCTTAAAGGCCAATTGCAGTAGGCCGCGATTCTGACAGTGACATAAAGTATACGGGGCGTGGAGATTTAATGATCGCGTGGAAATGAGCGTTTATATATGTTCGCGCTTGACACATTCCACGCACTTGTATCGCTTACCTCATGAAAATAAATTTGCTAATATAAGTAAAAGTTGTTCTGAAATATGTTGGAATAGGTGTAAGGCTCCCAAATCATAGATATACAGATTTTTTTAAAAAGAATTTTTTGACGCTCGCCAATAAAAACCAGTAATACATTTAAGACTCGTTTTTAATAATTGAATAGATTTTCCCGTACCACGCCTGTATGTTCGTAATAGAATTTATTTGAAGTAATCTTAAATGTCATTTTATTGTATATATATATTGTACAAAGATTTCATCTTCGGACGCAGATTTTTTGAGTGAATGGATTGCCGGATAAAAGGGAGGCAAAAATTGACCATTTTTGCGTTGTCCCCTAACGCAAAAATCATGTTTTTTTTCAATTTTTCACGAAAACAATGAACTATATCTATGAAATATTTTCAGAAGCTATTAGTACTCATCAATACCTTTCTAAAAATGTGCTATTTGTGTATAACAAACTTTGAAATCGATCTTTCACAGGGGTGCACTGAAGTGTTGTCCCCTAGCGCTTTCCGTTACATTACGGTAAATCCTTCTGCAGAGATACTTTGGGAGCCTACAGAACTGGATATAGACATAAAAGATATAAGCAACCTATTTCAGCAATAGCGCAGCCATGCAGTGGTATGAGTGGCCTAAGGGGTGGAAAGAGAGGGGGGGTATGCCATTAAGGGGAAGGCCTACCTTATAATATCGCAAAATAATCGAGTTTTTATTACATCTATCAATGGATAAACTATCTAAGGATAAATCAACAATTTCAGAACAGGGTTCAACGATATGGAATGGAACGCAATATGCCAAACAAGTATGAGAGTGCACGGAAGAATTTGGTCATAGGGAATAACACTCACTTGTCCTCTTAAATATTCTTTAAAATTGACGGGATAACACTGTTCAACACACGATTGGGGAGCAGATCGAAAAAAAAATGGTGAAAGCTTTGGGTCCCAGGAAACCCCTGGTGAAGAAATTATTGAAAAAATTGGAACCGGGCTTCACAGTTTAAAACCAAAGTTTGTATGGAGAACTAGGGGTGTTCAAGAAGCAAGATATCAATGAAAATGGTCATCTTAAATTTTCGCATAAAGTCTTACATAAAATGCTTATTACATCGAAAAAGTAATCTATGCAAGTTTTTAGCTCAATCGGACATCATTAAGGGGGTGCGGCGTTTGAATATTGTTTTCATAATATAAGAAAAAATCCAAAGGGAGTACATGAAATGTTGAAAATCGAAAAAAAATTGTCGGAATATTTCTAAAAATAGCATGAAACATCAGCATCTAGTCTCAAAACAAACGAAAACCGCTGAAAACAAATTATAATTTTTTTTAGATCCAAGGACTTGAAATTTTTTGAAAAAATGATTCGAAAATCGAAAATTTTACTGTAATGCCCTACAATTGAAAAAAAAATTCCCATCGAACTGGGCTTGGTAGCAGCACAAATAAAAAGATGGCAAGGATTTGGGGTTTCAACTAAATCACCGTGAAGGAATTTTTGAAAAAAAAAAAATGGAACGGAACTTCACAGTTTAAAACCAAAGTTTTGCGATTTTTTTGAAAATTTGCATCTTTTACGTGAAAATAGACATTTTTGATCGAATTTTTCCAACGTACTGGGCTTGGGAGCAGAACAAATAAAAAGATGGCGGAGATTTACAGTTCCAACTAAATCACCGTGGAGAAATTTTTGAAAAAAATTGAAACGGGACTTCACAGTTTATAATTATTGACCACTTGGAACAAACCACGGTTTGTCTTTTCGGAATTGATTTTCTTCTACATGAACCAAACATCGTAGTTTAACACAGCTTTTTAATGTTTTTATAGCACGTTAAAGTCAAAATTTTATCGAGCATTTCTCAGAATTCGCAAATAAAAGATACAATTTCACGAAATTCTCCAGTTTTCTATCATTTAGATAATTCAGTGACAAGCCGGCCAGCTGACCCATAAGACCGCAATTGTGTGCAGATTTTTAACAAATTTTTTTATACTGTAATATATCTAAATTTTCAAAAAGCTGCGTGTTTCCCTTCTTTTCCAAAAATCGCGTAAAACGGCTGCATTTTGATTAATTTCCGCAATCATAACTATTAAGTGTCTTCTTGCAGATCTATGAGTAGAAACGGTTGAACAAACGCCAGAGGTTGAACTGATAGGGCGATATTCTATTTCGAAATTTTTACTTCAACCGTATTACTGGTTTTTCGCGACATTATATACAATATGTAAATATCATAACTGCATGACTGAGTATAATCGTTTGACAGTCTTACCTTTGCTGAGTTGCTACAGTGTAACATTTGTTTATTTTTAACCACCCTAATGACGTGTTTTGATCTGCCCTAATCAACAGTCAATTTCAATTTTCAAGATAATGAAGAAGATAAGAAGATTTATAATGTCAAAAAACAAAGTCAACGCATTAAAATTGCTTGAAAAAATTTATTAGGTCAACAAAATAAAAATTTGTTGAGTCACCCTAATAAACAGTTAATTTTATTTAATATATTTTCCGATGTCAATAATGTATTCATCTTACCAAAACTACTTGAAACCACCTGTTTCGGACCATTAGAAAGTGGCGATTGTGGTCTACAATCTCTTCTATACCGGGCCACACTGTGGTATATATCATTTGTCAAATACACATGAAGGTGAAACTAGAAATACATCTAGTTTGGCATTTCAAATCTTTGTTATGAGTTATTTACATGTTTAGAGGTAATATACTTCGCTTTGTTTGAGCTTCAACAAACACTTTGGTCGCGTTAGGGGACAACACTTCATATGCGACCGTTTGTGTTCATTTTGGTTTTGTCCCCTAACGCAGCGTTTGCAACGGTCGTGAAAAAAATTTCATGAAGGCACGAAAATCTAAGTATACAGTATTGTTCTGTGACTATCGATGATCAAATTCCTAGAACAAATGGATGCTCTAAAGTTTGAGATAGAGCAGGTTTTTTGATAAATACAAGTGTAGGTTGGAAAATCAATATTTTGCTCTGTTGTCCCCTAACGCGACATTTTCACCTCTCAGAATGAAATGACAACCTGAAAAACATCGAACCCATAACATTAACGTTGTGTTAGGACTTTTAAAGTATTCAATTAAGTGTTTTGAGCGTTCATCGTAGGATTTTTCAAACGACAAGCTGTTAACAGTTGCATAAAGCGTGCAAACGTTGTCCCCTAACGCTGGAATGTGTCGCTTGAGTCCGCGTTTATAGATGCGAAGGGACTAACATGCAGAGTTAATCACAACGGGCGTTGGTATACGTGAGTGATCGCCACTGTGTGTTCGCATTTGTGACCAGGTTTATATTACTGCTAAACCAACGAGCGTTTGTATGCTGTGTGTTTTATCATGTGGCATATGTATTAAGCTCGATTGGTGAAAATATATTTTTGAGCCCACGGTTGAAAGTTAACACGGGATTTTGCAATCGACTTTTCCAAAATAATTCTCTCAACAGTCGTCTCGTCCATTGCCTCCTAAAAATTAATCGATGTATGATTTCTATAGGAAATCTATCAATAAAACAAAATCTTGAAAACTACGCTTGTGGAATATGTTATTAAGCAAAAGCCAACTGATGCTCTAAAGATTGATAAAAATTTAAATTTTCATAGAATCACTTCTGCTGATAGTCGAATTATAAACAAAAAAAATAACTTTCTCTTATTGTGTACAAACGAAGCCTCAATTTAGCTCTCAAAACCCTTGTGAAGTGACCAAACGGTTCGGATCATTGATTTAGACACAAAAAGACACAAATTGCATACAATTGGACAACTAACAGCAGGCGTGCTATAAAAATGAATATTTTATCAAACGTCAGAGCATCAATCGATTTCTGCTTAATAACTTTTTCCACAAGCATCAGATCGATTCGTGAAGAGCGAGTAAAGGCGCTTTAACCTAGGTTCATTAGCCAGGACAGGTCTCAATACCAGGAAGTTAGAACCAAAGGAATGACATTAACCTTCTTAGCCAAGTCACTCCCAACGATTTACCGAACCCCCTTTAAACTGAAACGGTTGGTACGGTTGTCCACGTTTCTTCCTTATTTAAGGTTCAAAATGATTCGTTGATTAAATTCTTCATTAAATGAATAATTTGATTGCCGTATAATTTTAACTCATCTTCTTCCTTGTACGCTGCCTGGCCGCTTTAATGGTTGTGTTACATACCATATGTGCCACAAACATTAATATTGACAAGAAAAAATGTAGGCGAACGTCTGCAATTTTCCAAGATCCCTACATGTATTGGCTGTGCAGACTAGACTAGACTAGAAACGTCAGATCGATTCGTGATCTTCGAGAGTAAAATTCTAGAAAAACCACATAATGATTTATTTTTAGGAGGCAATGGGTCAATTTTCCCATGCGAAATCCCATGTAAACTTTGAACGGTTGGCGCAAAAGAATATTGTTTTACTGATCGAGCTAAGAATTTGCACAGTTGTTCTGGAACCCAAATAGTACCCAAAAAGTTGTTCGGAGTGGGAATATATTTTTTGTCCCACCGTTCGTTTGAATCACCGTATGGTTGCTTTCATATTCGCGTGGGTTTTTGAATGCTCGTGCATGCGTATGTATGTGTATGAGTAATGAGAGAGAGAGAGCGTGTATGAGCGAGCGTGTATGAGAGTGAGAGAGAGCGTGTATGAGAGAGAGCGTGTATGAAAGAGCATGCATGCGTATATATGTAATGACTAGTACGTGTAAGGTTTCATAACATTTTCTATAATAAAAATTTTGTAAAATTTTACTTACCCTTTACGACTACCACAACTTTCTGTGAATATCTGCTGTTCTCCCGCACTCGTCAGCGGTTAGCAATCGAGGAAGATGGCAGGATAGCGACCCAAAATCGACCAACCTATTCCACATTAGCTCGGCTGCGATTATTACGTCATCGTATGAAGTTGGATGCATGAAACCGAAAATAAAACGAACATTTAATTGAGTGCGGAAAAAAATCTATTCATAAATTCAGATGGTGCTAGTTACTGACGAGGAGAATCCGAAACACTAAAACAAAAACCCTACTTTATGTAAGGTCTTGTGTCCTTATGCACAAACAAGAAAAAGATGGGTGGGTAATGTCTGCGACATAACCGGAGAGATGTAGAATACATAAGGAACACGTTCTTCAAATATGTTAATACTCATTGGAATTTTCGGACAAAAGGTGATTTGGGCGAGGAATATTTCAAATAATTCTTTACAAAAATGATGGTGGTCCTGAAAAGGTACCAGTTTTGTTGGCGTTGTTGGCCTTGATGAGGGAGATGGCTAACGATGAAATTAATTGTTAGCATGAGGAAGTCGCGTAGTACTGGCCAATGGAAGAACAGATAATAATTGATTCCTGAAAATCAATTTTTCTTTATTCATGTAAATTATACATACTTACAAATCTAACAGAAGATTCCTGATCATATTTCTGAATCATTAGTGCGAACATTGTGTAATTTGGTTAAGTACAATGAAAGTTACAAACTTTCCAAACTCGACCTTCTGTTCCTTCAGAAATATTGAAATGGGGTGTCTATATTAAACCGTTAGTCGTGGTCACAATAAAAAAAGATGGGTGGGTAATGTCTGTCACATAACCAGAGCGTCGTGATTTCAATTCGAGACGTTAATTTAAATCTAATAATATTCAACAGAATCACGTTTGAATGGGAAATTTTCAAATAATTCTCTATGGTAATAATGGTGGTTCTGAAAAGAACCTTTGGTATCGGCGTTGGTGTTGATGGTGATGCACTGGATCGTTGGATATTTTTGGCATGATAGTTACGTGCCTGGCGAACTGTTTTGTAGCCTCGAACAAAACGACAAGACTGGCTTCTTCGGGTACCATTACGGCTGAACTTTATAAACTTAGCTCGACTTTGAAATCCTGCACAATCTCACGAATCAGACACTAGTAGAGCCATTTTGTTTGCTACTAGCACGGAGCTGCACAAAAAAATCATATGCAGTTAGTTCACGGGGGCTGCCAAAAAGCTTGAATAGAAGCATGCGACTTCAACGTTTCTCTTAAACACATGCAACAACACATTCGTTTTGGTAATACTGATAATAACAGTAGAAAGGAATGGAAAAGCAGTGCACGAAACGAGCGAGAGGATAATTTAATATTTTTTTTCCATGTGCAAGCTACTTCTTTCCACACAACGTATTATGTTGCTTGTTGAAAATTTGCTACACACCTTAAAATGAAAGTTTCAGTTTAACTCTCGCTAGAACACAATTGATTGGTCCTGAAAAGAACCGTTGCTTTTATTGTAATTTACGACCACTCCCACAAACCGACCAAGTAGGCATCACTGGCTTCATTACGGCTGAGTTTTGTAAGCGTAGCTCGACTTTGAAGTAATACACAACCTTACGAACCAGACGCTGGAATGTTAGCCAGCGGATTAGTTGCTCCGTTGCCCTTTAGTTGGGGCGAAATACTAGCATGGCGATAGTTCCTGATCGGTAGTTGGTTGCGATGGGCCACCAGTAGCTGGGGCACTTTTGCGGACCGTAATCATCGCCAACTGCTTTCCTCCGGTGGACTGGCTGCTTGCTAGTGCTTGAACGAATACGAATGATGAGAAAAACCAACCGACCAATATTCATATATGAAAACACGAGAAAGCACTACTATCGCTCTCCCGCTCGTTTTCGTGCCATTCCTGTGCCTTTCCTTTCCGTTCGGCTACCAATACTAGCATAACCAAAACGAATATTCTGTCTTTCCATCGCCTTCAATCAGTGGCCAGTGCTAGCAAACTTGCATGTTCAGTTTTTCAATAACAACATTCCAACAATATTTTCAAAGAATGTTGCAGATTTGAAAAGAAGGAAGGAGAAGATTTTCACAAATTTAAATTCTTTTGTCTTATTTGTTAGCGCTGATAAAGGCTATTTAGTTTGCTACTAGCAAGGAGCTGCACAAACAAATCGATTTATGCAGTTAATCAACGGAGGCTGCCAAAAAGTTCGAATAAAAGCATGCGACTAGTGTACTTTGCACGTTCTATATTTTATCAATACTAGAGAGGATCAATAAAATAATTCAAATTGTAATAGCGACATGCAATTGTGGCAACACTGGCCAAGAGATTGTGGGGGAACACGCACATTCGTTTTAGTTATGATGGTAGTAGCAGCAGAAAGGAATGGAAAAACAGTGCACGAAAACGAGCGAGAGAGGATAATTTAAATTCTCTTTCTTTCTTTCCACACATCATATTTCTTATATAGCTTTCTGAAAATTATTTGTTATGCACCATAAAATGTAAATTTCAGTTTAACTCTTATTACAACACAATTAATTGGTCCTGTAAAGAACCGTTTATTGTTTTATTGCGGGAGCATAATTCAGACGCACTCCCCGCGGACACGGTGAGCCCGTTTAACTCTTATTAGAACACAGATTAGTTTCTCTGTTGCCCTTTAGTTGGGGCGAAATTCTTGCAGGGCGACAGTTCCTGATCGGGTTGCGATGAGTCACCAGTAGCTGGGGCACTTTTTCCGCCGTCGTCATCGCCAACTGCTTTCCTTCGGTGGACTGGCTGCTTGCTAGTGCTTGAACGAATACGAATGATGAGAAAAACCGACCGACAGATATTTATATAATCGCGCTAATATGCACTACTATCGCTTTCTCGCTCGTTCTCGTGTCGTGCATGAGCCTTTCCTTTCCGTCCGGCTTCTAATGGCCTAACCAAAGGAATATGCCGTCTTTCCCCCACCAACTGCTCTCGTCAAGCAACCCAATGCGAATAATCATAAAACAAACATGTAGTGGACCTATATATAAACTTTTCATTATTTTATTGCTCGGTTGGTCCACCATTTTGACGGCTCTGTGCGGGATGGGCTGAAAAATTTCACTTTTCCGAGTCGTTTTCGAAAGATTTTTCAAAACACATTTTTTTGTTATTAGTGCATGTTATACATACTTCAAATTTTAATACAGCATAGAGGAACATATTTGCAACAAATTGGCCTAAAAATCAAATCATTCTGTTTAGTATGATAAAAGTTATTAACGTTCAAAATCTGACGCGGCGCCGCAGCCGATATTTTGAAACGGGACCCCTATATTGAAACCTTAAATGTATTCTACATTAAAAAAAATTTGGCGTTGTCCAACATTTTCCCATTTGGGAATTTGCATACGTTTAGTTTTGTTATGATTCTTGTTCATAATTAGAGGATTCGCTGGTTTGTTTTAATTAAATCAACCAAAAGAGCCGACAGTTAAACGTTGTTCATGTTTGCAGAAGCTTAGTCGCAACTTTCGTAATTCCCCTTCACGTTATCGTAATATTTTATTTATGAATTCAATCTCGAATTTTTTTGGCAGAATAGTGTGATTTATGTTCACACTAGTCACGATTTGCGTAATTTCTATATTGTGAGTGGTGACTAATATACTAGGAATCATGAATTAGTTCACAAATTCATGAATATTAAAAAAATAGTACTCTCGAAATAGCATTTCAAAATCTTAAAAGAACTCTTGAACAACCCTCTTCTTGGGGCATCTGAAATGTTTTGTATTTCGGACTAGGTTTTTTCAATACATCAACTTATCATATGTTCAACGACTGTATAAATAAGATAGGAAAATTCAAAGAACTCAATAAATGCTTCCTGTTTGCAGCATATCTTAGTTTCATGTGGACTATTGGATGATACTTGGAATATATTTTTGTTAAGATTATTTGTAGCTAAAATGTTCTGTAATGGGTTTTTTGCGGCAAGACCTGGATTTATCATCCGAAAAAGTGTTCCATAATCTTGATAATACGATTAGTTGACTAATACGCTGGATGCTGAAGGTTAAGAGATTGATCTAATCTTCGATGATAAGCATTTTCCAAAACGAAAATCAACATGTAACACTTACACTTCCCCCTCCAAATTACTGAGCACACTGAGCTGAAATCAAGATTCAGGCGAAAATTGGAGAAAAGAGCTAGAATATCGGACAGTTTAGAAAAAATTAATTTGACATGTACAGCATAGAGTTTGATATATTGGTTACAAATTAGTATGTCGCACGATTTTCACAATTTTTTTGGCCTCTTCTACATCCAAATAGAAAGAGCCTTCACAAATCCAATTTCAACCAAACAATCTAAATAATGGCAAGAATTTTTTACTACCAAATTATATTGTGAAAGTATAACTGAACACAAACAGTGAAAGAAGCCACGTCTCAGATTGATACCTTATGAATGAATAAATCACTTATTTCTTATTAATAGTGTCTGTGTCAAATCACAGAGCATCTCAATTTCCAGAAAATACTATTAAGGCACAAGAAAAAACTCACTTCATATCGAGGTACTAATACTATTGTTACTGGAAATCTAAGAGTTAAAATATGAAATCGAAAGTGTGTCTTCTTGTTATCGATACAAATTGTAAATGTTAAACGGTTAAAGCCTTGTTTCGTACTATTTACGCTAAATCATATTTCCAAATGTTGAAAACTGTTCTAGACTTTTTCTATAAGATTCTTACGATTGTGTAGTGAACAAATTCGTAGAAATTTCCAAACAATCAAAAAATTCAAAACATCCCAATTAGAACAAGCCTCGCATAGTAAAACGTTCATATGAATATTTCACAAACAAACCTCTCAGCACGTTGTATTCGATGTCCCGTAGCTCTCCAGATGGCCCATCAACACCTGCTGCAGATGGTTGCGAAGCGTCCGTTCCTCACTGATCTGTGTCTTGACCTGAGCCATGTCCTGCTGCAACTGACGGACGCTAATAAACAACTGGCGCAACGTTGGGGTCATATCGTCGTACTCCAAACCTAAATTGGTGAAAATGGAATGAAAACAAAACAAAAAACAAACTGTGAGATCTGTTTAGATAAACATCCTACAACGGGGCACATTAATCAAGAACAACATTAAGATTATATGACCGACGTATCTCATCCAAGGCGTATCAAAATTCACAGTTTGGTTCGTCGCTCGGGAACTAACGGGTTCAATTTGTATTTTTCCCGTACACCTCCATTATGACCTCACGATATGGAAGATGAGACACCACCGTCTTCTGTTTTGCTTCTTCCCAGAGAGGTGGTTTCACTTTTAGCGCAGATCCGATTCTTTCTACCGCCCGCCCCTATCTACATGCTGTGCATTGAAAAGTAAACGAATAAACCCGCGGGTCGATTCGCGGCAGAAACACTGTTTTTCCCCACGTTCATTGAAAAAGCAAATTTTCGGGTACCTCGAACATGAACACTCCTCACTGATCGTGGACCTATTGAATTATTCAACAAGCAAAATGTAACAATGACGAATTCCGTTAGATCGTGTTTGCATCAGATATGCTGGGAAGTGCGAACGGAGCAGATTGTTTACTGTTCGAGGGAAGGCTGGTGAATCCATCGCAGTAGATATGGTGATCCGTTTTTTTGCAGGTAATAAGAAAACTTATGTTTTAACCCATGACACAATGAGTAAGTGGAAGACCAAAATCATATGGGAAATGAGAAAAATGAGATTTGGAAAACTGATCTCATTCACACATGGTACAATTTTCAAGCCCGCTGAGAGTAGAGATATCGGAAATTTATTTCCCTGGAATCCCGGAGTTTTTGGCCTTCCCGGGATTCCACAATCCCGGGAAATTCTGTTTCCTCTTCCCGAACCCCGAGATTTTTAAATTTAGGAATTCCATAAACTTTCAACTGGTTCGCAGATCAATGGGCGATATATCTCTGAACTCGGTAATGTGAAGACATTTTTGTGATTCTTAGGTACAGTGTCCAAACCTTAAGGCACAAATCTTCGATCAACTTGGGGAACGTGCCATTTGAGCCAGACGCTACTGATTCCTGAAACCTTACGCCAGAATGTTCATATTTTCATGCCAAAATCGACAAATTCACCGACTATTACCACGAAGTATTTCTTTACAGTAGCGTTAGTGGTGCGCATGATATCTCCGCAACCGATAAACCAATTTATGGATTTTTAACCGTTGTGTGTCCGACGCGGTACCCGGGTACCTTTTTAAGTTTCAATTAATTAAAATCCTATGTTTTATCCATAGCTGGAAATTGAAACTTTGTGACATCTTAAAACTTCACTAAGTCAAGCTTTTGGGTGAATAATATTGTTGATATAGTAAGGGTGGGAGTGAGGAGGGGCTCCTGAATTTTTTTACTACGTAACAGGCCGACGTGGGTACCCGGGTACCCACAAAACTAAAATGCCCGTAACTAAGGTAATATTCAACCGATTTCGATACTTTTGACCGTTTTGAATTCAGAAACTCACCCACTTTTGGACTTGGTAAAAATGCATCGGGTTACTTCATTCGGTTCCCGGGAATCCGGGTTTCCGGAAGCAGGTTCCAGTGCTGGGGTACTATTTGCGAACTTCAATGGAATACTAGCAATATGGGTATCAAAATTCTTGGAATTGCATCAGTAGGCTGTATCTCGCGGTTTTGGAACCATTTGGTGATTTGACCCCGGAACGGACATTCCGGAGCAGTGGCCGTGAGTGGCCATTCCATTCCAATTCCATTTTTTAAATTGCCATAGGGTCCCGTAACAATAGAAAACAGATTTCCGAGACAATTTGAAGAGTTTTGATACTCATATTGCTAGTACATTATTAAAATTTACAAATCATATCCTAGTACTGGAACATTACTCCGGAAAATCCGGATTACCAAAAACCAGATCCATTATTCCGGTTCTATTGTACAGAATCAAAAAGTAGACGAGTTCTTGAATCCAAAATATCTAAAAGTGTCCAAATCGGTTAAAGGAAGCCATAGTTATGAGCATTTCAATTTGTGGGTACCCGGGTACCCTCGTCGGCCTGTTAAAGGTGTTTTTTTTGTTGGACACATAACTGTTAAATGCAGTGGAGACCCGATTTTATCAGCCCCTGATTTTATCTTCCCCCGATATTATCAGCTTTTTGACCCGATTTTATCAGCTTCATATGAAAATTGATAATTGGTAGTTTGATGAGCTCTAGCAGACGAAACAAGTTGAATTCGAGTAAATCCTTTCTTGGGTATATATTTCTTATCTTAGAGATCCGAAAAATGCAAAAATAAAAATATATATTTTTTTTAAATTTTGCGCCTTAAGGGGAACTTAAAGTAAATAAGGAAAGGTTGCAAGGCTATATCTAAAGAACAAAGAATAATATTTTAACAGCTTCAGTTTATTAAAAACACAGAAAAATATGTGTCCCGATTTTATCGATGTCCCTGTTTTATCAGCCCAAAATTTGCCAAGGGGCTGATAAAAACGGGTCTTTACTGTAGTTCTTTCTTATTTTAATAACTAGATCTTCAATGAAAGTGTCTGCAAATAGAGCTTAGTTACGGGAATTGGGCTGATTTCTTTAAAAAATCGATTAGTTTTAGTTTCAAAAATTGGGATAGTTTGTAAAAGCTCTTTTGTCTTTTCATCGAATGCATATTTCGTCCAATGTGTAGTACTGGAATTGTAATATCAATTTATTTATAAGAATTATGCATACAATTTTGCAATCAGGGATGTTTAAATTTGTATGAAAAGAAGTACAGAACGCCATGTCTGTCCACTATCCTGCACATCCAAACTCTTTCAATGCAGCTTTCAAGGATGCAGTATTTTTGAAGACCAAGCAATTCGGATACTCGCTTGTAACAGGAAATCGATGATAGACTTCACCCACCGCTGCGTAGTTCGTCCATTATCCGATTTATTTTGATTCAATCTTAATTCAAAAAGTTGTATGTATTTTATTGCTCCAAACAACTTAACAAAAACCGAGCAACTTAAAACATTTTCGTAAAACATTATAATATATATACTGATATAAATGGTCTATCGCAAATAACGCTAGATATCTCTAAAACGTTAATATGTAGAACTTTAGTGTCTTCTACAAAGATATTTCCTATAACTAGCTAAATTAGTAGGAAAAATAAATTTGGTATGACGTTTTGAAGCACTGTCCATTAGGGATACCTGGGTGGTTTCTCCATGTATCCTCCGTAACGGATTCCTCTTGTGAATTGAACGACAACTGTCAACATTGCAAGTAAGCGAAACCATGTCGTGTAACCGTGAAAACAGTTATATTAAAAATATGGTTTTTCATGAAGTGACCCAATATTTTCAAATTATTTTCACAGTGCATACTATAAAAGATAAATTTTGCACATTATATTAAGACTGTTCTATTCCTTTAAGTAGATAGGAGGGTTCTAAAGTTATTAAAATCTGAAAATTAACTTTTAATAATTCGAGATAGAGTTTCGCTATCTTTCAGTAAATTTGTGAAAAGGCAGACTCCTTAGCTAAGGTGGGTGCCTTAGAAGGAGACGTTTACGAAAGACCAATTTGCTTCAGCGAATTTTTCAGTATTACTCATCAGAGAACCCTCGAAAGTTGGCAAACTTCGTGGAGCAGTGGAGAGCTGGGAAGGTGGCTACATTCGATAATCCCTAAGGTATCGACGAAACCTTGGTTCAAGGGGATGGATGTGGGTCGTGACTTTATTCGTGTGATGTCCCGACTCATGGCAAACCATTACACGCTGGATGCACATCTCCGGCGTATTGGGCTCGTGGATAGTGGTATCTGCGCTTGTGGCGACGGCTATTACGACATCGAGCACATTGTCTGGGCGTGCACCGAGTACAGTTCCGCCAGGTCTCGGCTAATGGATACCCTACGGGCCCGAGGAAGACCAACCAACGTCCCGGTTCGAGATGTGCTGGCAAGCCACGATGTCCTCTATATGTCCCTTATATACACGTTCCTCAAAACCATCAACATACAAGTCTAACTGCCCCTTCTTATTTTCCTTATCATTCTCAGAACTCTCTTCCACCTGTATCAAAGCATCTGTATCGAATGAGCCAACAAACACGGGACCTACGGCACGAACATAACACGCTTAACTCGAAATGTAGCTGATCCACATCTGAGCCGTACTACGAAATCGTCTGGAAAAACCCCTGCCATCTTGAGGAGGACCACCCGGCGTCCCAGTACATGATTCCCCTGATGAAGGCCACCCGATTTTGTAATTCATCCGTTAATCTCACGATGCCTGAAACTGAAATAATTTTCTCTCCCTGCCATCTTTGTCTACCCTCCCTCCCCTGACTCTTATAGCCAGAAGTAACACCTCTACCCCCCCCCCCCCCCCAATATCATCGCGAAGCATTTAGCTCTTCTTGTCTCTTCTAGTTTTAACTATTGTATTACATAATCTTGTTGAAAATGCCCAACTCTACTACCCACAAAAATAACTATAATTACGAATCTTTACAAAATTCAATCATGCCCTCTAGTTATTCCTACTTTATGATATTCGTAAAAAATTGTCCCCCTTAGTTAAACATTATTTGCTCCAATAATCTCACTGATAAAAATGTCAAACTATATTGCCACAAAAACTAAATGACCCCCCTAATCTTACGAAAATAATATTATCCCCTTGTGTAGATATATAAGATTGCTATAAAATCGCATTAGTTTCATTTTAAAAAAATCAATATGTAATCCCCTAGTTTTAAGCAATTTAAAATGTAAAACAAAACAAAATTGGCACCTTTAAGCTAACGCAACGTGCCTTATCAAATAAACGATTTGAATAAAAAAGAAACCGTTGTCTTCCGTTTTAATTCCACTATGATGAACAAAATGCAAAATTGCACTTTTCTGTTACAGATACGTATTTCGGCTACGACTTGCAGCCTTCTTCAGTGTATTGTATCAGAATTTGAACCTTTCTTTTGAGTACTAACAGTTACAAGCCTTAGCTTAAGAACTGAAGTTATTGCAATTAATCTATGATTGGATTCCGACGGAGCAGTGCAGCCAGGGACAGTTTACATTGACGACGAAAAATGAAATTTTGAGATATCTTCGTGATTTTGCAAATATTAAATATAAATATGACGTAGATCATCGATCTTAGAGAGTGAAGTTTACCTTGGTCGTCAACGTAAAGAAGAGAGGTTAACAGATCAATTGCCAAAGAGAAAAATTATTCCAAACGCATGCGAGCAGATTGGTGTTATTAATACCCACTAAAATTAAATAGTTGGAAAGTGAAATTAATCTGACTTATTTAGAAGTAAGTTGGATTCAATTTCTCTACAATCGTTTAATTTTGTGCCTTATTAAATGTCTACAGCTAACCTGACCTGAATTCCATACGATCAGTAGAAAAGATTGGTGAAGATAGACTGAAAATTATGAATTTCGTGTATATATAACAATATTAAAAAGATTAACACTAAATAATAAATTATAGCTAAAGCGTTAACACACCGTCAACGACGTTCTAAGAACGACTGGGAACTTTCAGCAACAACATTCCTTTAGAATTTTCATCTGACACACCTCGACCGACATGAAGCATTTGTATGAATCCAAATTGGGGCACAGCTGTATGCTATGCCAGCAACCTGATAATATCGATGACATGGCCTACTCTTTGTGGTTTCACTGCACTTGCACCAATGTGGACGGTACTGTTAAGGATCGTCATTAGAAATGTGTAGCTTCAGGCACGTTGTTCCGGTAGCTAGACTAGTCCGATTTGTTACAAATTTGGTGCAAGTACTCCTGGTGGGACTAGGAATCGACTTAGGAATGGGCCGAGAACGGTTTTTTTTCTTGTCACTCAACTGTCCAAATTTGGGCGAAATCAATTAACCCTAACCCCTCCCTCAGAGCTTACAGTTTGTATGGGGAATCACGAGATCACGACATCGCCGCTAGAGGTCACAGTAAACACCCGAACACGGACCTAGGAAGGAGTTAAGCTTTCCCTTTACCTTTGGAGAACGTGACATTTGAGCCAGACGCTACTGATTCCTGAAAGTTAGAGAGGAATGAATGGACTTCCAGTTTTGACTTAAAGGTTCAGAATTTCCCCGCAAGGTGGCGATAGTGAGCCAAACAATTTGCAGGGAATGCTCCTATCTGATGTGAAATAGAGTAGTTTGATGTTCTACGAAGCATTAGAGTACTAAATAAATGTTACTTTCTCATTTGAAAATGCTATATTCTTCCGCATGGTGGCACCAGTGAGCAAAACTAATTCAAGGTAATACCGTAAACCGGGGTGACATTGATCACTTTTGGAAGTAATCATTACATATTTTTCGACGCAGCACATTTTTTTCAAGTTTAACATTTTCAAACCATGTAGGGGAATTGTGGGAAAAACCGACACCCCACAACTTTTCCTAGAAATCAAATTTTTATTCATTTCATAATGATACAATATTATTAGTACGTTTATTCAAAGCATTTGAAGAAAAATTGGATTTACGTTAGTGCGCCGAATGTCATAAAAATTAACAAAACATTCGACAGCAGCGTTCATACTCGTCTGGATGTAAAATTTCTTTGGTAGATTTTAAGGTTTTAACCGAACGAAAGCTTTTCAAATCACCCCATTTTTCAGTACCTATTATTATCGGCCTGTCCTATGATCAACTAGGTGCATTGAAGACGAGTTTGAAAAATTCAATATTTTTAATTGCTTTTATAAAAAAATGTGCGCTGTTGGGGTAAAACCGACACCCTATGGTTAGGTTAAACCGACACCCTGTTAAGATGGTTGTGTATAGTTGCGATTCATTTCAAAATACTGGGGATCTTTGTGACACTTCAATTAGCCTATTAGAACACTATAGTATTAGCAGAAACACACAGAAATACTTTTATTGTGTTTATTTCTTGTAAGTCTCTTTAAAAATCAAAAATTGGAATTTTTGCTTATCTGATTCTAACGAAGCTTTTGCTATTTCTGCAAAAAGGTCATCAAACCGAATTTATAGTGTTCTCTTGGTTTGTCATAGACGAATTTTATCACAATGAGACAATGATATTATGTATACTCCAATAGATCGTTGATGATCAGAGTCTGAAAAATCAAATCTGAAAAAGATAGTTTTACTAAGAAGTGTGTGTGTCACTTACAAGTGAATGAATCCAATTAGCAGAACGTAGAACGCTTGAAAATCTTCTCTTATGAAATAAAATGACACTGGAGGTTGCAATGATGTGCGCAAGGATAATTTGGAAATACTCATATCAATAAATAATCCTATAGTATAAAATACTCTTATTTATAGTACTACGCTTTCGAACTTTCTTCCCCTCACTACATGATGAAGCAATAAAAAGCACATATTTGCATCATACATACTCACACTTTATTAATCAAGCATATATCTCATGTTCAATAAAGATAAAGATTTTAATAAAGTGGAGAGAAAATAAATTAAAGGGGGTGTCGATCTTACCCCTATGGGGTGTCGGTTTTACCCGCAGTGCTTACAAAAAGTCACTTTGTTTTCCAACCAATATTTTTTAATGAAATTAATTTTTTTAACTGCTTTAACTTTTACAACCAATATTTTTTAATGAAATTAATTTTTTTAACTGCTGAAAAAATTAAGTCTTGTTAAGAATTTTCTGAAGAAGAATTCTGCATAAAAATTATAATTTTATTGGTTTTGTGGCAACTTAGAAAAAGTGTTAAGCTTAAGGTGTCGGTTTTAACCATAATTCCCCTACTGATGTATGGTGAAAAAGATTGGATGGATTTACCTTAAATTGTTCGCTTAAAACTATTTGTTCAAAAATGATTTCAATTTCTAGTCTGTTTTCGTATTCCGGGGTGACTTTGATAACCTGTTCACCCACATTAAATTCTTGATGTCAATATTTTTCATTCAAATGTTTGGTTAGACTAATTCTGAAAAGATATTCAATTATTAAATAGAAAAAATAGATGTTAATTGGTATTGTACAAAGTATTTCAATCTACTGTAAAATTCAAGTGACCAGAATTCGTATAATTCGACCCTAACTAGAATAAAAGAATCTGAAAGCATTTGTAACTGCTACACTTGTTTTATGTCAGTAGTTTATCGATGTATAAAGTGTTTCATCCATTTTAACGCTTTGGAGTATTGAATATGAAAAAATATTGCGAATCTAGTTTTACAGAAAATTGTTTTTAAAACAAGCGAACTATTTAAAATAAATTTAACGCACCCCACTCTAAAGAAAAATTAAAACTCACTTAGAATTTATTACTCTTGTTAAAATCTAAGATTTATTTGTTTTATAAAAAATAGACACTATACGAAGCTTTGTAAAATAAGGTAAAGTAAAATTTCGGTTTTTTGTGGTTTTTTTTACCCAAAAACCGAACAATATACTCAAAAATATAACAATTCAGTATTTTATAAGTTTTCAAGCAAAACTCATTTCAAATTTAAAGATTAAGGTTTACGGTACTCTATCTGTACAATGGTAACAGAAAGCGCAATCTGATGTTCTACGAAGTTCTAGATTATTTCAAATGCTTTCGTGACCCGTTATAAAAATTAAAATTAGTCCCCATAGCGCGTATAAAGCTAAACAAATCGTTGCAAAAAATGTATGTAATGCCAGAAGATTTTTGAAAAAAATACATTTTTGTTTTTTTTTTCGATATAGCTAACGTTGAAGAAACGTAATTGATTTTTTTCACTTTTGTACATAAAATAACATTTTTTTCTGAAATTAAATTAGTATGACCATACATTCTATTCAATTACTTTGACATCTACTTTTGCCGGGATGATTGTCTAAAATGCTAACACACATAAATTCACTAACAAAGAGAGAAGACCTATAATATCAAACGAGGATATGTGTATATTTTCGTACAACTTTACAATTAAAAATCTGGCGGTTTATTTACCTAATAAAAGAAAAATTACATTTTTCATTTAATGACGCAATTGACAGTATACGTCATGTTGAAGAGCAGCTATTGGCGACGCTTCGTTGATGACTTTTCTGGAGAAACATCAATGAGTACGAGAGTGCGACATGATTATATGAAAAAAAATGAAATTTTGCTCCGAGTAACTTTTTGGGTCCCATTTAGCTCCTAGAACAACACTGCAAATTTTTAGCTCGATCGGTGGAACTATATTTTTGCGCCCACGGTTTAAAGTTTACATGAGATTTTTTTGCAAAATGATTCTTCCCCGTTACCTCTTAAAAATAAAAAGATATTTAATTTTCAGAGTAAAATTTTTCAACGAAACAAAATCTAGAAGACCGCGAAACGATTTGAGGCTCATGGAAAAAATATTAAGCAAAAACTGATTTATGCCCTGAAGATTGATGAAAATTTCACTTTTCATAGCATCACTGCTGCTGACGGTCAAATTATATACACGATTTTTAACTTTCTCTTATTATGTACAAAACAACCCTCAATTTATCCCTCAAAACCCTTTCGAAATAATTTAGACACATTAAGAGAAGATCAAAACAAAATTGCATATAATTGGACAACCAACAGTAGTGGTGCTAGAAAAAAAGAATATGTTATCAACTTTTTTGTCAAGCGTCAGATCGTTTCGTGGTTTTCGAGACTTTGTTTCCCTGTTAAATTTGCTATTAAAGCCACCTAACGATTTACTTTTAGGAAGCAATGGGCGACTCCTGAAGGAATTATTTTGTGAAAATTAATTTTCCGATATAAAATCCCATGTAAACTTTAAACAGTGGGCGCAAAAATATAGTTTCGGGGATTGAGCTAAGAATTTGCACAGGTGTTCTAGGACCCAAACGGTAATTAAAAAGTTGCTCGGAGTTGGAATCTAATTTTTGTACCACCCTAACGAGTACCCTTTAGAACACAGCCAGAAGAATTCGGAATCGAAGCGTAACTGTTGGTGGGGAAGAATCCTCGAACCATTGGAATTTCAATTATGTCAGGAAAGCTTGTCCAGATTCTAATCCTGCGCAGAATATCATTCGCGATACTTCAACAAGTAGTGTCTGTATCGATTAACCCTTAACAATGAAGCGGTTTCCTACAACAACACTTCGGATCCGTACAGAATTAAATTCAACTTGATGTAACATCTGCCTGACCTTGCAAAAAAGACGCTTGTAGAATTTATTCAACCGGTTTTATGAGCAGAAATTTGTCTCATGTGACGGGAGACAAACGAAAGTTATCACCATTCCAAAACCGGGAAACAGCCCCCGACCATAACTCGTATCGTCCGATTGAAAATTCAAACATCGGAGAAAACTATCCACGAAGTCTCGACAATTGAGTTGAAGCAAACAGCTACTCTCATCAGAAATCCGAGTCCTTTACGTAAGACAAGAAGAAATGGCATTCGAATCAGTTTCCATAGATGTTCTCTCGGAGAAGCTACGCCAAGGTGAACT
Organism: Topomyia yanbarensis; assembly: GCF_030247195.1. Taxonomy (NCBI): domain Eukaryota; kingdom Metazoa; phylum Arthropoda; class Insecta; order Diptera; family Culicidae; genus Topomyia; species Topomyia yanbarensis. Next base: position 467,883,620 of record NC_080671.1, read on the forward strand.
CTCACCAATATTGGCTAATTCTTTATTCAATTTATTTTATTATTTTTGTTTCGTTTGACACTTTGGCTACATTCAGAAGAATGGGACTTCCACAATATCCACATTTCCTACAATTTGTTCGTGAATGATATTGATAACAACTTTCAGATAATGACGTGGTTTCTATTGCAGGATTGCAAGATAGTTTTGATAATCCTCCAACAAAGGATTTGAAGCTGGGCTCCGATTTCTCTACGGTGTGAAAAAAAGAGTTGATCGTTTTTTCGAGGAAGCGTGATCTAGCTCGGCTTTACCTTCAATTGGTTGGTAGAAGATCGATCTACCAAAATAGCTCGGGATTTGGTTGGACTCTGGAGGTACATGGAGAGGCCTGATAAATTTTCTTTGAACAATTACTAGATCTTGGTGACTCGTATTAATTGTATCAAACAACGTTACTTTCTCAGTAATTGAAGGTGCTTCCGATGCCGTTCAGCTGGAAGTACTTACATTATTGAATTGAAGCAAATGCAGTATCGATTATTACGAATCGCCTTAAGTTGTAAATATTCGACCCATAGGATGTGTCTTAAAGCGGGGATTCTCCCTTAAAAGACTAATTCTGGAATCTCTTCTCTCGTTTACTTATTCGATGTGAAGTTCAGAGATGCCATTATTGTGTGGCACAGCCAGAGGTTTTGGCATCTACCAGACAAAAAGACAAATCTCTCATTTTGCCAGAATTTTAAGTTTTAGAAGCTGCTACATACACATTTTGGAAATTTGGTTAATAATGTCCCAAATTTCACAAAAATCGATTGATGTACATTCTATTAAAACCAAAATATATGCTAAAGTTCGATCACTTTAAACTTTAAAGTAAAAATTTTTGCCAGACATTTTTAGTTGAACTTCCACATTTTATTTGAAAAATAGTGGCAACCCTGGTGCAGTTATGAATCCACCGGTCGATCAGCCTCTAAACAATTGAAGGTTCCGTTCGAAACATTACGTGCTCATGTAAAGGGAAAGTGCTTGTCATCAATGAAAGCGCGTCAGTTAACAATATAATAATTCAAGATGTTTTTGAAGTAGATAATCGAAAAAACATGATGGAAAAAGAATCGACAAATGTAGAAATGTGATTTTTGCACAGCTAAGCAACCACGTGAGGTGGAATGCACAACTTTAATTCCACACTCTGGCGACGACGAGGACACTGAAAAAGTCATTCGCAAGTACAAAGTCAGATGAAGCTGCCGAAAAAAACATATTTTTGCCTTTCTCATATAGAAAGGTTATGCAATCACTCTAAAAATCGTCAACCTAATCCAACCTTTTTTGACCTATAAAGGCCTAGGTAGGGGTATGCAATGAGGGGTTGCTATTTTAAAATTAAAACTAGCTTAAAATTTCTTAACAAGTTGAAAATTTTCGGTTTGGTCCAGGCCCCCCGAATCGCCGCTGGTTTCAAGCGATGTTTCAGTGTCGACACATAGTGTCTCAAAATCTTGGCTGTCGATCCATTGTATGTATGTGCAAATCGTACTGAATATGTAATATACATTTTTATCGTTGTATTGAACATAACCAGCCATGAAATCGTAGATTGGACAAATGGTGAAAGGCACAATTGCATCACTAGGTGGATTACAACAGGTTTTTATCATTTACTTCCGCGATTTCATGATTTTTAACATCATTTGCCACTTCCTCATTTTCTTACCTGAATGACGTCAATGGATTTCATTTATTATTTGTTGTTATTTTTTAAATAATCTGCAGTATTCATACTCTTCAAATAAAAGTTTAACTGCTGATTTTCTAGGCGCGTGCATTGGCTTGTTTAACCTCGAATATAGTGATCCATCGTACCTCCAAATTTTAAAAAACATAAAAAAAGTACCTTCGCCTCATTGGATTTGGCTTGAAAATTATGTAGCCAGACATAATTGTGGGTGAACGGAGAACAGTGAGTCTAGTTATGTACGGTATGCAAACTAGACTCGATGGCGGATCCAAGACATAGTGTCTCGATCATATACATTTGGAACCACATCAGATGTTGTTTCAAACTGTTCTCAACTCCTATTCGACAGCTCTGACAACGCCACCCACGTTACGGCTTGGTAAGGCCAAACTGGTGTCGAGGGGGGTCAATTAAGGTTGTCTGACGAATTCTTGATGGTCACATCATTAGCTTCTGAATTAGAATTGTCAGACAGCCTTACTTGATTATAGAATTAGGGATTTTTTTATAAAATTATTTATATTATATATTATTTTTGCTTCAGGTAGTTGATATTCGAGCTTGTACAATCCCTTGAGCGTCTCATATATGAGTTCCGACGGAAATTGAGGATTCGATGAAAGAAATCTCTTCTATGAGACGGTCGACCGAGACACTACACAATATTCGATTCAACAAAGCTGAGTTTCTAAATGTGTACTACTTATGTCATACAATTCAGCGCCTTCGCCGGAAAGTTAAGTATGGAAGATCTTTTGAGTAAGTGAATTTTATCATTAATGATATACATATTTATATATATTTAAATACAATACATACGTGTCGATTTCTTCCTCCCGGAAAGGAATCAAAAGTTTTACTGTAATGTAAAAATCCAATTAACACAAACATTACATTAAGGCGGGGCTAGTTGATGGAACGATGACCTCGGAACATGTCTGGCGCTGTACACGAAATGGGTCATCGGAAAGTCAATTGAGCTAACACCTACCTAAATCCATTAACCAAGTTATTTGCATGAATATGTTTAAATACATGCAAATATCTTTTTTTTCCTGTAAATCACTACTAGCTAGTGGGAGATAGAATGGTTGACACACACACACACAACTATGTAGCCAGACACAATTTCGTTGGCAAAATCCGTGCAAAAATACCATCGCACGAGCTCGCCAAAGAAAACTGACCTACTTGAGCCCACTCTACTCTACTTTTAATCAAATGCGAAAAATGTTTTTTTCATTTACCAAAATCAGGCGAAAAGGAGGAGAGGGCGATGTTACCTTCTAATTTCATTATTTCCTCCGCACACTCGTTTTCGCTTCGAGATTGAAAGCGACATTAGTCCCATTCGATATTGAACATAGGGGTGGGCAAGCGAAAATACACTATTAACGATATTTACTTCTCGTTGTTCGATTTCGTGGAATTACGATCTAGCGATGATATTAGACGACTGATGTGCTATTGGTGTGCACATTTCCCGTGTTTGTGGCGTTCTAGTTGCACTTCACTTACAATAAGAATCAATTCTTATTTAAAATTAAAACGAGATTGGATTTTCGTATTATCGTAGGAAAAGGAAAATCGCTACTTCTGCTACTTACTTCCGTATTATCGAAAAAAGAAGCCGGTTTTGTCTTTTTTGTTTTGTTTTGTATGTATTTATTAAAGAAGGAAGCAGCGAAAAGACGAATGTAAATCCAGTGGGTTTCATCGTTCATTGAATAGATATGAGAATTATAGGCACTGCTTTTCATATCACAGACCAAGATTTTGATTGATTGATCTAGTGGTTTATTTTGTAATCTGCCATATACAACACATGGTAAAATTATAACCGATTGACGACCAACACCATATCAGAATCGCCAGAACCTAGAAGACAGAAGTCAGCAGAATCCAATGATCTTCGAATTCACCGAATCACCCATCAACCCAACACCAACATCTAAGATAGAATTTTTTTGCGTTGAGTTACGTTGCGTAATCACGATATACTTCGTAGATTGCAGACTGATGACTCTCATTTCCACCCAGACTACTTGAGGAGCATTGTTTTGGAATAACAATTGATCCAGTCCAAGCGAGAATTTCGCCTGAGCATCACCACTGCGGGCCACGACCATCTTTACCGTAACTTGGGATATGAGAAAGGAAGTGTTGATGTGGTACTTACTTAACGGAAGGCCCCGACTCAGTGACACTCCCATAAGTACCACGGATTTAGTAGTGGGTTGGTTGTTAGTCAGGATTCGCCGCTTTCTTTTTGTCCAACATACTGAAGACAGCGTTTCAAAGTATCGTTTCTTTATATTTTAATTTTGAAATGGCTATTAAAAATCACAGATTTCGCATTCAAAAATTCGTATTTGACTTGGAACTTTTCACCTGAAGCCAAATTTTGTATTTTGGAAACAAAAAATACTCAACAGTGTGTAGCTCTGGCAATACAATTGTTTGGTAAATAACTTCTGTCTAAAGAACTTTCAATAACACCATTGATATGTTATATTATATCCAACACACGTTTATATTACACGATTACAATGTTATCTCACGCATTGCTAATGTTAAGTACGCCATCAAGGGTAGTTGACTTTTCTGCACTTTACTATATTTTTTAAATGCATAGGACTTCTTAGGACTTTAGGCTTTGAATAAATGATACTAAGTAACTAATTTAGATTTTAAGTATCCATCGTGAAATATTCAAAACAGTCGTTTAATGATTTCACCTGTCGACAAAGCTATAGTTTTTTAGATGTAGCGCCTATAGTGTACCATTCCCGGAACTTTTCAGCCCATGTAGTATAAGCGTATTGACGAAAAGCATGAGATTTGTGATAGCCAGATAAACAACTATGAAAACAAACAGTTTGATAGTTTACCAGTTTATTTCACGAAGTCCAGTCCAGTGTTTAATGTCCATACATTTCGTTGATACCGAACGCTAATTATAATTATAATTACTTATACGATTATGAATAACGAATTTGACAAATATGAAAATGTAATACACAACACGGATATATTTTGGTATAGATTAAAATATATGGTAAACAAATGCGCCAGACGCAGCTAAGGACTAAGATTTTGATTGTGAACGTCGTTATCGCAAGAACATCACTCGAGTTTTACTCCATTTGTGTGAACAGCTAGTGGGTTCTGTAATAATAATATCGTTATTCTATTTATCCTACCCGCTATGCTTTCTTTGACACATCAATATCATTTGAAATTTGGTTGCAAAGGTTTGTTAAAAGAAAAATAATAAAATTTACATTAGATTAACTAATATCACAAAGTGTCCTTCTCATAGTTACGACTGTTATTATCTTCGTGGTGTTAAATATGGATATATATATGGTCTAAAATAATCTAACATCGGATGACTATCCCAAATGTTAGTTGCTATATGCGGTACTACAAAAATGGCATTGGTTTCGGACGACATTTATTCATTAAAAGTTTAGCACAATGTTTTGCATGTGTTAACAGTTAGTACGGCAAATGTTATGTGCATGTACGTGAAATACGAGCATAAGTACGATTTAGGTTGACTAGAAACAATAGATACAGCTCTCTTCCTTTATAATGCAGTAGAAAAAATATCTATACGGATATTGTCGCATCTCGATGTATGTTTGTCTTCTTCCAGTTCTTCCAATTACCCTTCCAAGTCTTAAATTTCCGCATTTTGTTTTTGAAACCTTACTTCTAAACATCAAATCGTTGCTCGCCGACAAAAGGCAACATAAAACCAGTCAAAATTGATTGCCTAGAAAATATTCTACAACCTCTACTTTCTCTATCGGCTCTGCCAGTAGAACATGAGTAACTTGTTGCAGCAGGATACGGAATTACGGGACATATCGTCCCTTAGCGGATCATCCTCGTCTCCATTTAGATGTGGGGTGGAACGACGCATTTGGGACATTTTGCTGCTACGACCAAGACCTTGAGCAGTTTCAAAGGACCGATTAAGTCGCCGGTCGTACAACGGTGGCTGCTGGATCGGTGGTCCCTCAGGAGCTGGTGGTGGAGGACTTTCCCGCTTCGGAGAAGGCACCGTCTCTCTGCTGGTGGATCGATAACGACTGATTTGGTTGGCGTTCATCCATACCGTCTGCTGCCGAGAGACACGTGACAAAAGTGGCGTATTGGCGTTGTTGTTCATAAAGATGTTGTCGTAGTTCGATCCGGATCGAGCTATGGGAGGTGTGAATGGTTTGGGATTGCTTCCCGGTATAGCACAACCGATGGATGGCTTCTCTTCAGAATGCGATCGCCACTCGGAGCTTCCGTAGCCACCGACAGAGTAACGGGTCCGACAGGGGGACGCATTAAGTGACGAAATCGAAGCCGAATAGAGATTGAAATTATTGGGATTCACTTCGCGCCAAACATGCGATGTATTGATGCTGTTAGTTGAGGCAGTGTTGTGACTGTGACTGGTACGGATTCCAGCGGTCGGATTTGTCAGATAGGCGGACAACGATGAGCACGTAAACGGCAGCTGCGGGTTTGAGGATGAGAAATATTTGCTCGTTTTCAGTTTGCCACCTCGGATGGGCAGGCATGGTGTCCAGGGTTGCAGCGCTTAATAACGCGGTTTTTTTTGGAAGTGGCGAGCAGGAAGAGAAAATATGGAAGAAAAAGAAAGAAATAGATATTTTCACTACCGACTGTTACACTTTGGAGGAGAACTTAAAGGAAGTGAAGCAGTGTGAGTAAGATGAATTTAGTGGATGACTAAATAAGTGTATCATTTACGCGAAACTAAAATGTAGCGTTGTTAACAGAATCAAATATTCAACACCTGGTATTTAACACTATACAAATAACAGTTTGTTATAGCACTTCATTCACGAATTTTGCTCAAAGAAGCGTGACGAAATGTTAGTAAACTGAAAAGACAACAAAAGGTTACATACAACTAAGATAATTAGCAAAATAACTTAAACTAATTGGTGACTAAAACAATCAAAACTATATTTACTAGCATACTTTACACGTTAATTATCAACTCAATTAAAAATATGTTGTCCGGAAAATGCGAAGAAACGACTAACTATCTCTAACGCTCACATATCACACTACTAAACCTGCTGAAATCTGCACTCAATAGCGTTTTCAGCTCGGTTACTTACATGATTCAGTTAATTACTATTAAGATACAATAGGATTTCGCAGCAAAGTGTTTTTTCCAGTAGGAATTTTTAAGCCAACTTGTCATGTAAATAAAGAAGCTAAACAAATCTTAACTTATAAACTATCCTCGCAATTGATGACTGCAACGGTTTTTGTCGGAAATTTCAAATAATACTGTTCGTCATAATTCCTGTGTTGTTGGTGCTGATAAATTCCCAGCATCAACCATAAAAGCATTTAAATTTTGTAATGCTGTATCAAAGCCAGTTTTATTTTGTAAATCATGTTCAAGATTAAAATGATTATAAACTTTGTACCTTTCTCAATTCGTTTTGTGATAATTAAACACCAAGCTAATGGGATTGGAATCGGCTTCCTTGCAGATTAATAACACGTACACCCAAAATCCGACGTGTACATTTCTATTATTTTTGGGTAAGATTCTATTGTTTTTAGTAATAGACCACGCAATTACGCATTGTGGTATTAAACCCATATTACCGCAACGATAATAAACAGTGGAATGACGAATTTGGGCAGCTGTAGATGTATGTTCATCACACAACTAAACAGTTTGTCAGTATGTGTGCCAACTTCGGCTCTGTTCGTATCTGGGATGCTTCACACGATTTCTATGATGGCATTAGTATTGAGTCAAACGAATTTCTGCCGAAATTCAGGCAGAAATCTTACCCAATATTGGCAGAACCCAGCCGCAATTACGGATTTTTACTGGGTAGGTCAAATAGTGAATTAAAATTTTAGTGGCAAATGTCTGGATCCGGACCCTCGCACAGTGGGGCCGGGCTGGCCAAAACCCCCAAATTTCATATTCGATTTTTATACTTTTTATATTTTTTTCCTGAATATACAATATCTAAAGTAACGTTCACCAAATTTTTAAGTCCATCGGTAAAACCATAAAATTATTACATGTTCTTGAAGCTACCAAGGTCTGTGAAAACTGCAAGAATGCGAGGGACAAAAAATGTTTATGCGTTGTAATACGAAACGCTTCACTGGGTCCTACAATTAAAAAATCAAACTCAAATAAGTGGTTTTTTTTTATAGAAAAACCTGTTTTAATCCACCTAGTGGTGCAATTGTGCCTTTCTCAATCATGAACACGAGAATGTTTGCGTTATTTTTATTCATTGAAAGCTTTCAAAGGCAAATATTACATTTTGTGATTATACATGACATGACAAATATACAAGAAAAGAAATCATTATTCGAGTTCTAAAATTTTGTAAAAGAAAAAACAGCCGCGGTAATATTGGACTAAAAAAAAGGTGCGAAATCGGCAAAGTCCAAAAAAGTCGATTTTTATAAAAAAAAATTTTTCGTGATAACATAATATCTCGACGTTTCATGCATTTTAAAGAAGTTTGGCATCAAAAATACGAATTCGATTTCTGAAATTTCATGGGGGGACCCCCCCTTGAAAAAAATTTTGAGTTCCGGCTTATATGGGAATTTCATATGTGACCGGACGGTTCAGTCTATATGTCCGGAACCATATAAGCGATCCGTGCGAAATTTTATAGACATCTGTTGGGATATTATAGCTATCATTTGGGACTAAGTGTGTGAAAATTGGGCCAACCATTTCCGAGAAACTGATGTGAGTTCGTCAATTTTGAAAGATGGCCGCTTTTCCCGGGCACTTCCGGAACCGTCTATGGTGGTCAATGTAGTCAACAAAAGTTTGGTTGGCCGTCGGTGACCTAGAACAGAAAATTTAAGTTGTTTGAGAGACATTTTAGCGAAATTTTTACCTTTTTTGCTTTCATCGGAGTATCGGTTTGAATCGCAATTTGCTATGTGATCGCACGCCACAACCTGTAACTCCGGAACCGGAAGTCGGATCGGGATGAGATTAAATAGCCATTCACGGGAGTGCAACACCTTTCATTTGAGACTAAGCTTAGTTGAATCGGTTTAGCCATCTCCGAGAAACCGATGAGACTGTTATTCTGAATTTGTATACTTCCGCCGGGGCTTCCAGAACAGTTGATGGTGGCCAATGTGGCCAAAGAGACTTTGAATGGATGTTAGTGACCTAATACTACAAATCGAAGCTGTTGTGGTCATATTTTGGAAAAATTTTCACCTTTATACATTCATTGCAGAATTTATTAAAATCGACATTTTCTGCGTGATCGTGATTCTGTAATTCCGGAACCGGAGGTCGGATCCATCAGAAATTCAATAGCAGCCCATGGGAACGTTGCACCTTTCATTTGAGACTAAGTTTGTCAAAATCGGTTCAGCCATCTCTGAGAAAAATGAGTGACATTTTTGGTCACATACACACACAGACACACATACATACACACGCACAAACATTAGCCGAACTCGACGAACTGAATCGAATGGTATATGTCACTCGGCCCTCCGGGCCTCCGTTAATAAGTCGGTTTTCAGAGTAATTGCAATACCTTTCTATTGAGAAAGGCAAAACATCATAAATCCAATGACGTATTCAGATTTGAGAAACAGGCTGTACATAAAAAGTTATCGTTAAACAATTAAAACGTGTTTAAAAAAATTAATACATGCTCAAAGCGTCAGCTCTTTACCAGAAAAAGCTAGTTGAAACCGCATCTAATGCATCTGATGTAGAATTTCATCTAGTTTATGAAAATCATAGTGTGATCTTGCGCCGTTTTGCCCAATAGCCAAAATTTAGAGATTTCTGGATAAAGTATTTTTATGGAGACGCACGGTATTTTTTACATTAAACTTTTCTCGATTTATTTCGCCGGTTAACTTTGATTTTCTAACACTGCCTGTACATTCTGGGTTTTGTGTTGATCTCTGTGATGAAAATGAAACCACACCAAATGCATCTGGCAACAATGACTTGTGTTTCTTGATCTTTACAATTGTCATTAAAGAAAAGAGCAAATAAATAGAAACGATACTAGCATGCCTTGTAACTTTATTTATCACTTTTCATGAATGCTCTCTTTTCGCTGTCTACCTGTCATTCACTTTTGACAAACGCGAGATAAACGCATGAGTGTGTGGAGCGCTCCGGTCAGCCCGATTAGTTTCCTTTTTCGATACCACGGCCGCAAACGCTAACTGCGGAATTTGTAATAGCGAGAACCATTTTCACTAGTGCATCCGGTTTTGAAATCTTTATTATTTGTCATAATAATTTCCAAATCAGGTGGTGAGCTCCTGGTTCAAAGAGAAATGGATGGTTTGTTTTAAATTATGTTTTTTTTTTATAGAAATTCTCTTGAAAAGAAAGGGCTACCTATTCAATCTCGGATACAGTACAGAAGCGGAACTATATGGAGAAGTACATTATCGATCACGTTGATGGCAGTAGCGATTACGAAAGTGTTGAAGATATTCTGGATCGAATTCGAACGTCGCTAGCAGAAAAGTCAACGCAAGCCGGAGTGATTTGAGCAGAACAATTACGATTGGCTCGAAGAGTTCGTGGTTTTCGCCGGACCTTCATGTGTATCTGATATGCCAGATAAAGGAGGCCGGCCAGTAATACTAATCTCTGCGCAGGAACAACAGTTCAGGTGAGCTGATTTTCGCTGCTAAAATGAACCTAAGAGCCGAAGGAAATAGTAGTTTGATAACCTGTGATGATTGCCCTGCTGCTCTATCTAGTGAGAAGGCATTGGCAATTTTCATGGACGCCAAATTGACGAAACGAAGCAGCGAGTTAGTTAGAGAACCGGTAAAATCGGTCTACTCCTCGTACAAACGCATTCAAGCCGAAAAATGTCTTTGCTACCCACCCGAAAAATCCATTCTATCATCCGAAGTATGCATTCAAGTTGAGCTTCAGGCACTTCTTGACACAACATCTGCAAGGTTTCATAAACTATTCGAGCAAAAGGTTAGAGATGTGTCTGCAAATGGCCACAAAGAGTTTATTATGACTCTCAAGTATGGTTGTGACAAAGATTTTCTAGTACCGATTCATCTGACAGTCAAGTATTTCTAACATCTGTTGTACCACTAAGATTCGCAACTGGAAATGTTGTAATATGGGACAACCCGAGACCGTCGTCGACCCGCTATTGTAGGCCAATTTCTCTCCATTTTAAAAAGGAAACCGCAGATTTGATTCGGGAAGAACACGAACGAATGAAAGCTGCCATTACAAACTTAGTAGAATTTGTATATTTACTGGATTGTGTTCAACTGAAAATAAACGATGACGATGATTGATGGAAAGGTCGTCAACGCCATAACGAATACAGCTTCTGCACAAAGGTGCTACCTTTGTGGAGCAACCTCAGTGTCATTCAATGACATAACTAGCATGAAAAATAGAGAAATTATGGTTGAATGGCTGCAGTATGGTATAAGTTCTCTGCACTGCTGGATTCGCACATTTGAATGCATACTGCATATAGCATACAGACTGGATTTTAAAAAATTGTGTAAAACAGGACACGTGGAAGAATTCAAAGCAGCAAAGCTGCGAATTCAACAAAAATTTTATGAAAAACTGGGCCTTCATGTAGATAAACCGCGTGCAAATTGTGGAAACAGTGACTGGTAATACTGCTAGAAAAATTTTCGCGAACGCAGCTGTCAATTTAATAGAACGCTTAGGATTATATTGATTGCTATTTCGTCTGGTGAAGACATTAATCAAATGAAGTTCGAAAATTATGCATTAGAAACAGCACAGCTCTACGTATCGTTATACAATTGGTATAATATGCCAACAACACTTCATGAGATCTTGATCCACGGACACGAGGTAATCGAGAAAGCTATTTTACCAATAGGCAGAATGTCTGAAGATGCACGGGAGCACATGAATAAGGAGATACGACGGTTAAGGAAGGTTCATACTCGCAAATGTTCCAGGATAGACAACTTGAGGGACACCTTCAACGCGCTCATCATTTCATCGGATCCTATAATTTCCAGCTACCGAAAGACGCAACAACAGAAACATGATTTACCCAACGAAGTGAAAATGCTTATGAAGCAAGACGAGAGCGACAGTGAATTAATAGATGCAAATAAGGCAATATTTTGGGATTTTAATTTTCAAATAGGTCATATCACTTGAAAAATGAATACATTTTGACTAAATGAAGACAGTCTAATTGAATATTCCAATAATTAGGAACCACCCTAAGTGGTCAAATAATTGTATACATAAAAACTGTGTATAGTGGTAGGAAAATACTGTCAAAAATTTTTTTACCTTAAAAAACATTTAGAACCACCCTAGTGCTTCAGGTCTTCAATTTAGGATTTCAAGAATATCAGAATCGGATTCAGCACCCCAAAATTACCCTTAGATGATAGATTTAGACAGTTTCATTTACTTTTGAGGTTTTGTCCAGCTTTTGTATTAAGTGGATCCACTGTGCCTCGGTTCGGAAACGTGGATACGAGGATACGGATACGGATATGAGGATCTTGCTTCCCGTAAATGACAGAAAAATCTAACGAACTCGTCTTAGGACATCAGCAGCTGCTCGTTCAGTGAGGCATTTGCGCGACATCCGGAGGGTTAATTAACAGTCTGTATGGCAGAATTCGCCAAAAACTAAGAAATAAATCAAAAAATACCGAAACACTAGATCACCTTGGTGTAAAAACAGGGCAAAATATGACGTTATTTTATTTTAAAGTGTTTAACCTCACAGGTCATAGGCATTAGGAGAATTAGAGAGAAACAGTAACTCACAAATTTACAAATCAAAATTACAAATGATAATTTTTTTTCTTTTTTATCCCATTATGGGAAACTAGGGCCGAGGGTGGGGGCTAGCAGGTTTCATTCATCCTTGACCTGACGGACGAAGCTATGGTGTCTTGAAGACAGGCAACGCAGATTCAAGGCCATCGTTGAAATGATAAGTTCTGCGTTTGAGATAAACTTCCCCCGGTTGCCAGACGCAATCCTTTAACCCTCAAAAAGGCAACCGGGTCCCAGAGGCCCGGCACGTTACAATTTTTTAGTTACAAAAAATGTGTATGCAGTATAAGCTTGGGCATGGAAATTTTGATAAGTAGCTTTGAAATCTATAACAAAAATAAAGAATCGTGAAATTTTCATCTATGGAGTGATGCGCAGCTATGTTTGAATTTTTTACATGCACAAAAAGGCAAGCCGGGCCTGGCAGGCCCGGTGTGCATGCAATATTTACTAGGAATGTCACGGTTTTTATACATTAATATTTATCAAAAAAAAAACATTTTGATGAGTTCAGCTTCATATTAGAAGGAATTTTTTCATGTTTTATTGATTTTATCTTTTTACCTTTTCTTATAAGAATTTTTTTTTAAGTTTGAGCGAATTCTATACATTTCTTTTATAGGAAATGTAAAAATAGCATACGATGACGTGTGTCATATTTTTTTGGGTACATACTTTTATTTCACCCACTGTGGTCTACTTTGGATTATTTGGATACAACATAACCTAACTCTGTCGTTATTGACCATTATATGAAATGCCTTAACCTCACAAATTTGACAAGTGCTGGTCCTTTTGTTTACAGTTTGGACTAAACAATTTTGAATTCCATTGAAATAAGCTTAGTGCTAATAATTAATTTACCGAGAAAAACAACTTACCGATTTAGAGAACACTAGAAGTAATTGATAAACAAATAATTAGTTCACTTATTAGATCTTTCATATATATTTTCGCACAGTTGGGAATAGCACAATTTACTTGTAAGGCGCTCTAGAGAACATTTATACTTCTAAAAACATGATTCTTAATATATTTTAAATGCTTCATTTTGAGAATACGAATAATCTCTAAGTTCAAAATGTAATCAACAGGACCACCACCTGTCATATTTAATGCATGACGTCACTGTGCAGTGACCAATTGTCTATTTTTGATGTCTATTCTTTGTGTTATAGTTGTCGTAATTATTCAAATTGTAGGATCTAAAAGCAACAAAAAATTTAAATGGCTATAAGACGATATGCACATGTTTTCAATCGTCTCAAAGAATCTGAAATAATGGAAGAAATTCGAGCAAATTCAACAGCAGACGATTCCGAGACTGATTTGCAAAGCGAGGAAGAATGTGTGAGTGATATTGCTTCCGTCGATGAATCTGATGCAGACTCGGAAGAAAAATCTGAATATGTACTCCGGTTGTACATCAGAAGAAATTAATAGCAACACAGAAATATTTATTTAATCGTGTTCAAACGAAATAGAGCTCAGAACCATTCGACGTGATCTTCCGAGTACTCACCTTTTGGAAAAAAAATTTGACCTTTTGACATCCACCGCCTTATACGCTGAAATCGGGATTTGCTGCGTGTTCGTACTCATCATCCTGTAATTCCGGAACCGGAAGTCGAATCAATTAGAAATTCAACAGCAGCCAATGGGAATGCTGTACCTTTCATTTGAAATCAAGTTTGTAAAAATCGGTAACGAATTCGCTGAGAAATAGGTATGACATTTCTTAGGAACTTGGTAAGTTCCCCCGGGGCATCAAGAACCGCCATAGTTGGCCAATGTGGTCGAAGTGCCTTCGGTGGGTCATTAATGATTTAGACATGCAAAGCCAAGTAATGTTGCACATATTTTAATATATATTGCATCATTTGGACATCATGGTGGTATCAGTTTCTATGGAAATTTGCTGTGTGATTGTACTCTTCAACACGGAACTCCAGAACCGAAAGTCGGATCAATAAAAAAAATCAATAGTGACCGATTGAAGGCTGTACCTTTCATTTGAGACTAAATTTGTACAAATCGGTCCAGCCACTTCTGAGAAAAATCGGTGAGATTGTTTGCCACATACATACATCCATACATACATACAAACATACACACACATACAGACATTTTACGATCTCGACGAACTGAGTCGAATGGTATAAGAGATTTGGCCATGCGGGTCTCGGTTAAAAAGTCGAAATTTCAACCGATTGCATAACCTTTCTATATGAGAACGGCAAAAAGGAGCTTGAATGTAGACGGGCCTGAGAGGCCCGGCTTGCCCTTTAATGTTAGGATTTTAGCTTGCCTTCACAAGGGTTAAGGGGCCGTACACAAATGACGTAGCTGTTTTCGGCGATTTTTGAAATCTTCCAACCCCTCGTAGCATTCGATCACAAAGTTCTAACCTGCCCCTCGTAAATGACGTAGCATTTACCTACCCCTACCCCTTGTCCCATGCAAAGCGGCCGGGGGATGAAAAAAAATTACATGTTTTTCAATTATTTTAAATACATGTCCTTTCAAAATGTTTGTCGACTTTTATCAACATTTTCATTATAACAGCAAATTGCGTTCAAAATAAGCCCATTTCATGACAAATATAGTGTTGATAGTTTTGTTTTGAATTTTATATGTCAAGGGCAGCATGAAGAAAAGTTCTCTCAATCCTGTAGCTGCCAATGATTCTAAGAAGCATACGTTCATCTAAATTACTAAATTTAGTTTGGTTGATTCCGAAGTGAAAATTTAATTCAGCTTCCAAAATAAGTTTACTAGTTATCAGCATTAGATAACTAATGTAGCAAGTTAAATCCGCATACAAAATGTTTCCGTATTTTTGCGAACTTGTAATTCCACGAATCGTAAAATTTACCTCATGAAAAACCGCATCAAAAGTAACTTGTTTGAATTTAAATTTATTTCTCTTGGGAATGGAGGATCATTAAATTGTTTTCTATAAACAATGGGTTCTAAACTTAGTGCTACGTCGCACAACTTCTGACCCTACCCTCCCCCTCGTCACACTTCGTCACAAATTTGGTATACCCTCCCTACCCCCCAAAATGCTACATCACTTATGCATGGCCCCTAATTTGTGTACTTGTGTGTGACTTGGTATGTAAAGTCTAATTGTGAGTCCTGTGGTGGTGCGTGCGTAAAATGTGTGAGTTTTACCGTTTAAGTCCAGGGGTGCATATCTGTCTCTGTAGGCGTAGGTGTTCACTAATTGAGCATGAGCATGAGCATGATGACCATACAATTCGTAGTTGCTACTCGGTGATTGACCAGAACAAGCGAAATTTCACAAAGAACCAATGAATGAAGCCTGGGAGTAGCTTTCCATTCTCCATTTGCACGTTTCGAGAATTCTAAATTTTGAAGTGCCAATAACGGCGCCGGCCACGTCCTTACAGTCATCGGGGAAGGAAGGGAATGTTAGTGTGATAACCGTTGGTATGGAGACCGTGTATACCTCTGCATCTCCACAGTTTTCACGAAAAGGAGGTTTTGTTAGTGGGTTAGGATAAATAGTTGCATAGATTTGGATTCACCTTGGTAAGTGATACAATCTATGCGACTCTCAGAAGTTGTATCATGTATTAATTGCTCTGGGCAGCCGGCTGCCGAGAATTTTTAGAATATTTATCATTTGTTGTATTAATTCGGGAACTCTCGGCGTGTAGAATACGCAACTTGAACTCCGGACAGCCGGCCATCGGGAGTGTTGCTTATTTTTAATTGAACAAATATTTTTTATAAGACAGGGCATTTTTCAAAGTTTCTTTACTTCGATGATGCGATTTTACAACAATAATCTAAAATGTGATACGATTATATTTGCTGTCTAGAGATATTTATCGTAATACTATTGAATCTTACTATCTTAGAATAATTATCGTGTTTAACTCGTGATATTATAAGAATATACGCTGGGGTGGGCGTAGCGTATTGGTAAAATCGATTGCCTTGTACGCAGCGCACCTGGGTTCGAGTCCCGACCCCGCACATAGGGTTAGAAATTTTTCATAAGAGATTTTTCCAACCCGAAGAGGCGAGTGACCATAAGGTTAAAACCTCTATAACCGAAGTAAAAAAAAAAGAAGGTACGCTCTCTTTATAGAGTAACGTGTAACATGCCAGCTCTTTTGTAACCATTATCCACGCGCGACATTATGCTATTTGACGACAAATTGATTTGAGAATAAATACCAAACCGAGGCGATAGGGAGCAGTGTCGATTATATTCGCGACACTAACACCAGAGCAATCCCGAGCGATTTCAAGTATATATGTACCAAATACACACATCACACACATGTCAATCTCACGCGCGCGACGTTCGTTATTATGCCAACTACATACTTGGTTTCCCATCCCTGATAGATAATAGAACTGCAAAAATATCACTCACTCATTTAACGATGCTAAACCCCTCCGGACAAACATCCGCCAGTGCCACTGCAATCGAGCATGAGACTTGTCAAAAGCCCTCGCTCCAGAAGGATTCGAAGCGATTTTCTTCGGATTGGGTGCTCTCAACAGCCACCATGACCGACCGGAACTAGAAAAACTCCAGAAAGAGAACCGCGGAGACTCCATTTTGGAAAAAAAAACGAATCCAATCGAACATTGCCTATCCTTATAATATTGGACGTGTTGCCATACAATGCCGGAGCATACGTTGCCAAAAATGCTGTTTTTCTCTCCGCAGTTCTCCCACTAGAGTCCCTCGAACCGGAACGACACCGACAAACAAACAATAAGAAAAGGACAGAGATAGCGAGTCTCTATCCACGGGGATTCAGCGTCCCTAACTCAACAATGACCATGAGCATGAGCGTTGCTAAAATCTTAATCACCATACAACCATACAACTCGAAGCCACTTCGTGGTGGACCAGAATTCCGCAGAGTGACATATGAGGATCCACAACACAGTTAACAGAGACACAGCACCTCACGGTAAATCGGAGAACACTGACCGAAAAACGATGAAACGAAACCAGGAGAAGTATTGAATTTGGCTTCTGCTGTCTAACACGACCATGGAACAGGAACCCTTTGTACCAACATCCGTCTCTGTCGATGAATGCCACTCGAGTTGTTTAGCATATAGAATGTGTATAGTGTGTGTCTACCCCCGTGTCTAGTTTGTGTTGGTGGTCACTCATTCACTACTATTATGTTATTTTCAGTTACATACCTTATTTGGTTCTTATTCTGGTCTGCACCAATACTAGTTCATTGAAAAATATTCAGTGCAGCTTTGCTAGCTTTCTAGGCAGTTTAATGTGTTTGGCTTCGTCTCTACAGTTTGTTCCATTCGGTAGTTCAGTTCGTTTTTGCGTTTTTTTAAATATCGTGCAAGCTTTTGTGATGGAGCAGATTTTGGATGATTATGGTAACCGTTTTTGGCTAACTATAATTCCTGGTGATGGAGATTGTCTGTTCGGCTCTATCGTTCACCAAATCTACGGAATAACACCAAAGCCTCCTCTGTTTAAGTCGTATAGCCAACAGGCACGTTTAACTGCGGTTGCTGAGATACGAATCAATCTTCCCTATTACTATGACCAGGTAGCTAGCCCTATTGAAGGTCGAGCGATATCTTGCAAATCTGGAATCTTCTGGTTTCTGGGGTGGCGAGGAATCTATTTCGGCTCTTGCAACCCACTATCAAGTGATTTTCACTCTTCATCAGGAAGGGTCTGAAATCGAGTTTGTGCCAGCACATTCCGAAACAAGAAATTTCTCCCGTTATGTCATCTACTACAGAAGCCTTTCTTCGCGTTTCGGTAGCCATCTCATTCACCGATCGCTAACTGTGAAGATAGTGTGCTTTGCATTCGTAAGACGAGTTCTACGATAGACAGTAAAATTGAAGGAATGATTATGGAATTACCAAGCTTCAGTTATCCCGTTCGTGTAAAATGGTTCGGAAGTAATGAGGATGCTCTATTTTATTCTATCATTCATCAGTTGGTTAGAGTTGAACCCTCCAAAGAAACTTTGAATATGTTTCGTTGTCTAGTAGCTGATGAGCTTGATGCTCGCCCGCTGAATTTTCTTTCCGCTTGTGGAATACCGTGTGAATTTCCAGAGGATAGCTCTAGTTTTTTATTCCGTTTGAAAATTGGGCGTCATGATGGGGGTCGAGCAACTTTGGTTGTATTGGCGGATCTGCTCGATCTTATTATATTTATACATACTACTGGACAAGACAGTCCCCTGTGCTAAAAACCCGTGGTAGGATACCCTACTATAACAATTCACATTGCAGAGAACTCTAGCCAACCAGTTCGGGCATACGGAAGTATTTTTTCCAACCGTGGTCAGGCGACTAAGCGAAGAATTTTATCAGATCCTATGCTTGTCACTCAAAAGGCCATGCGCAAAGAGCTGACTGATTCTCAGCTTACTGAGCCGCTGTCTGTTATTTTAAGTCCTACACAAGGCCTACGATGTGCGTTAATGGCTGCCGTAAAGAGGATAAACGGGAAGCCATAGACTCTCTGTTGTTGTTCCATGTCGTACACATTGCAGTGTTACAGGAAGTGAATCTGGATTGTGCGCGTGTTGCAACATCAAATTTTCGTTGGTACATGGGTGATTCGCCTAACAACCAGAGACGCGGACTAGCGATTTTGATTCGTCAGGGGTTGAATGCTGAGATAAGAGGAAGCATCTACATTAGAGCCAACATTCAGCGTGCTACAATTCTTATCAGGTATATAGGGTTTCTAACCAATTCATGATATGAATCTAATTAAGAATGTTTCAGGTGAAGGAATCATTTTGCACTTTAGAACTCATAAATGTGCACGGGCCAAATCAAAAGGCGGATCGATTCTTTGCTGACTTAGGCATGGTTGTTGGCAGAAAGCTGACACATTTGCAGAATCTTGTGATAGCAGGAGATTTCAACAGTCATTTGTCTTACAATGACTTGTAGGCGTAGGTGTTCACTAATTGCGTAATAACGTGATCGCAAAGAACTGGAGCGTTTATACGTTAACGTGTTTGTCGCTTACGCTAGCGTGCATAAATTCGATTTTGTAATCTACCATTAAGCTGTTGAACAATATTTGCAAATACAACCCAGAGAAAAAGTCAATTTACGGCGACCCGCCAATCGGCCACACTAGTGTGCGCAGGCTGTTGGCTGACCGTTAGTCCTCTCGGTCTCTTCAATGCACCACTATCTAGGCGTAATGCAATAACCATCTTAAAGCAGTTGTCTGTCAGATTTTCTTCAAAACTGATGCACAAATATACTTGATGATGTTTGCAATACCGTCAAAACCGTCAACCTAGGGGAGGGAATTAACAAATGGTTAATGTATTTTTATTGTTTTGCTATGTGGTTGTGGTTTTGGATATGTTGTTCCTGTAGAAATGGTGTGGTCGACTCAATTACAGTTGATCGAATAGTTCAGCGTCCTTGAAAAGTGCTACTCCTCTCGGACAGGATCGTTGGGGAGGATTTCTCTGATGAAGACCGGTAATTTATAGTGCTGCCAGAGGTCACAGAATTCCTGACAGTTCACTAGCATATGTGTGGGCATGGGAGACCTTCAAGTACCCTACTCTGAGCCGCGACACTGCTCGTTGCTCGCTTCTATCGATCCGGTCTGTCCAGCGGACGAGCAAGCTCTTTGACGCGCAGATGGCCGGTATTGCCGCGCCAATGACACACGAAGGCTTCGACTATCCTTGATTTCAGCTGATGCAAAATGTTTGCGGCTGGGACAAATCGAATGAGACGTCGGCTGAGGTGTCTTCGCTTGGGTGCCGGGCGAACAGCTCTGTAATTGCCGTCGATGTTACAATGACCGGGGATCCAGTAAATTTGTGTGATTGAGTCATATTCAGTCTCGATAGCCTGGATGAAGGGGTGATGGGATTTCTCCGACTCGAGGGCGGAGATGACTTCCAGAGGGTCTGACCGCACAACAACGGGTATATTTTCCGGATTCTGAGCCATAGCAAGTGCAATAGACGATGTCTCGGCAGAGAACACCGAACATGGCGCCGAAAAGTGGAAAGCCTTCACCTATTCCGCTTACTACTATTCCAACCTCATCACCGATCTTGGAGCCGTCGGTGAATATCCGCAGTCACGAACTCGGTATAAGCGTGCGATCAGTGGCAGATCAACGTCTGTGTATTCCCGATGGATGTCGCTGACTGTCTGCAGCAGGAAGCAGTCCTCTCCGGCCGTACGCTCCAAAAATCCCAGTACTTTTCTAGCGATAGTGAAGGGGGAAAATCACGACCTCCGCACAGGTCGCTTCAGCAGATGTGCTGGGAAGCAGTGCGAATTGCATTCCGCTTACTACTATTCCAACCTCATCACCGATCTTGGAGCCGTCGGTGAATATCCGCAGTCACGAACTCGGTATAAGCGTGCGATCAGTGGCAGATCAACGTCTGTGTATTCCCGATGGATGTCGCTGACTGTCTGCAGCAGGAAGCAGTCCTCTCCGGCCGTACGCTCCAAAAATCCCAGTACTCTTCTAGCGATAGTGAAGGGGGAAAATCACGACCTCCGCACAGGTCGCTTCAGCAGATGTGCTGGGAAGCAGTGCGAATTGCATTCCGTTATATTTCTCCTCAGTGTAGAAAAAAATGCTATTTTTTCTACATTAAAGAGAAAAAAGTTTAAAACCATCTTTGCGTGTGAAGAGCACAACACTTCGTTTCATCAGTATCTGACACTAGCTTAGTGGCAGAACTAGGCTAGCGCCGGATTGAAGCTAGCTCTAACAGAGTGTTTTTGTTTTTTGGAGCTAGCGTCAATCCGGCGCTAGCTTAGTTCTGCCACTGGACTAGTGTCAGATTGTGACGAGACGAAGTAACGCAAATTCCATAGCTAATTTCTTGCGAATTGTCCCGTTGTCCCGGGGTCTTCATATTAACTCTACCTCGTTCTGTTTTGGATAAGCGCCTGGCTAATGTTCAGTGCAGTGCGACGATTGCAGAACTTGTGCCGGGAACTGATTGTTTTATTTAATCCCAACTGATCCGTCGACAATTGGACGTGAGAGTAAGGCGGCAGTGGTCCACGGTTATCCCCAGAACTCCGGTTCGGCTCCGTGCATAATAGATTTACTCGTTTAGCCATATTTCTATTGGGACGATTATGTCGTAC
This sequence comes from Topomyia yanbarensis, assembly GCF_030247195.1. Taxonomy (NCBI): domain Eukaryota; kingdom Metazoa; phylum Arthropoda; class Insecta; order Diptera; family Culicidae; genus Topomyia; species Topomyia yanbarensis. The sequence continues at coordinate 467,905,360 of NC_080671.1, forward strand.
TCAGCCTCCGAAGCAACCAGGAAAAATGTGTCGATTTTGGTCCTTAATCCTCGTACATTCTGGTAGTATATAAAAATAAAGCGAAAAATAGTTAGGAACAGCTGGAAATACACTCTTGCCTGGGTAAGCAGACAGGAAGCCCCCTCTACCATCACCGACCTCAGCACCGGGGCGATTTTCAAGGGTGTTGTTCGAAAGCACATTTAGGTCAGGAGGCTCAGAGGTTGCCGCATTGCTTGTTACTGATTGTCGCGGTTCGGAAGATGCACAAAAGATGTTTGATTCACCACCGCTGCGTTGACTAAAAGGATTGTTTCTTCAAAGCTGGATCCCATTCAATTTTAAACGAAATGAAGGACATTTTCGAAATATCTGCCTTTTCGGGAACTAGGCGAACCACGTAAACAGGCAGCGAGCGACAAGTTTTTGTACATAGTCGACTGTTTCCAATGGTATTCTATTTCAAGTTCCGTTATTGCTAACAATCATTGCTGCATCCAAACAACACCTTTTAATTCCTGTCAATGGTCGTTAGTACCACTCGTATACGCGTATTTTACAAAGAATCCGACATTAGGAAAACAAAACAATCTTGATTTATAATATTTCGCGCTATCGCAACTATTAGTCTATATTACCACTCGGTGATTTTCAACCCAATCAAAATATCGTAGAGGAGAAATAACAAAATCGGGTTGAATACTGTTGCAATATATAGTGACCCAGTCAATTACGCAGAGAAGAACTGCTGTTCTACGCAAAACTCCCACGGCCGGCTGTTTGGAGTTCAAATTGCCTTTGTTTAGAAAACATAGGATACTCTCGGTTGCCTTGCCAGCTACCCAGAATTTAAAAAAGTTCAAAACTAAATAAGATCTTTTCTTTTTCGAGTAATCGTGTACTCGAAGTCCAACTGAAAAACTACATATCAAACTATGCTTTACAGGTCGCATCGCCTGCTTGGAGCGAATCCCAGACCTTATACCCTTCTAAACCACGAAATCCGCGACACCTAAACGGAAAAAATCCGTTCATAAATTCATGAACAAAAGTTCACGATTTCGTGAACTGAACAATTTACGAAAACCGTGAGCATGTTCCTGAAATTATGAATAATAAACTTCGTATTCATGAAACTATTTGTGTTTTCTAAAAACGCCCCGAATATATACATGGCGTTATATTAGAATGTTTGGTTGGGTTATTGTTGTTGTTCCCTGGACATGTTTAGTTTTTGTTGGGAATCTTGTTCATGATTTGGAAATACACAGTCGACAGTCAAACGTTGTTCATGATTTCAAGTTCTTAGTCGCGATGTTCGTAAATTCCACTCACGTTATCGTCATATTTTAGTCATGAGTAGAGTGATTCATGTTCATGATTTCAGGATTTTTGTCACGATTTTAAATATTTTTGTATTTTGTTTTTAGATATTTTTGTCACTAGTTGTGTGATTTGTGCTCATGATTTCAGGATCTTGGTCACAATTTTCGTAATTTCTGTTCATGTTATCATGATATTTTATTTTAGTGCTTACTTATGAAAGAGTAATGTAACTAATGTTCATGATATCAGCAGTTTTGTCATGGTATTCGTAAAGTCTCTTCGCCTTATCGGGATAGATTATTTTTTGTTTACTAATGGTTTTTTACCCGGAATAACGTGACAATATGAACTGGATCATTAAAATAAAACTTATTCGCAATATCTGGTTCTGTGAACTATATCACGCACACTATATAGGGTTCGCAGTGCAGTTTTCGTTTTCTGTCCGTACATCACAATGAACCTTATCAAATGAACGACGATGTTCGAGGTTCTAATAGTTTTTTATATCTACTGCTCGTATCTATTACTGGTCGCTAGCAGCTGGATATTTTATAAAAACGTTTTTAATCCACCTAACAGTGTGATGAAACATTTCTTATAACTCTTATCACTCTCTTCGGATATTATATCGTTTGAGAACATTTAGAACTTGATGCTTCGCAATGTTTTTGATAACACATACTACTTGGGATAGTGGCAGGACTCAGAGAATCGCTCAAATCAGCATAGGACAACATCAGTGCTAGAAATCTCAAACCAAATCAATGGGAAAGCGAAAAAATGGCCCATAAAATAGACATACCAACGAATTATTGTTAATGCTCTGTTAATAAAATATCTAAATTGTGGTGGGAAAACTGAATTTTCCTAAAGGGGTTATATATTGTACTGAGCCAAAAAAATCGAAATTTTTTTTTGAATCGATGTGAAGTTTATACTTTACTCAAATTTCCAACGCGACTGAGAACTAAGAAATCAACGCTTTTTCTTGAAAAGGGCGATACTAGCAGTGATACCATTCAAAGAAAATCAACAGTGAATATTTCCAGACTTGGTTTTATTTCCTATTTAAGAACTATCGTGTTTTTTGCATCCTAGATTGCATGATTCAGTGATCGAAACCCAAAACTTCATAAAGTATTTGAAATTATTAAATTTACAGTTTTTTTACAATAACTACCGTTCTACACCACCGATTTCGTCCGTGTTTTTTTTTAATAGAGATCATTGTTACTATTTACAGCTGGTATCAGCTTGTTAATCCTAAAAAAATACGAAAATAATAGTTTCGCCTCTAAACTGCTAGCAAAAAGAGTATCGCCCTGTTTGTTTGCATGGAGCGTGGAAGGTGAAACTTTAAATAAACAAACAAAAATACAGTTTAGCCCGTTGTATTTTTTGCTGTAGTTTTAGAAAGCAATATCGTAGAACCAAAATTTTTAGGTTAATTTGTTGCGTTTCAAAGCCCTCATTCGCATGTATGAAAAAAGCCCTATGTTTACATTTGTAAGTATCGCCCTTTTCACAAAAAAGCGTTGAAATGAAATCGCAGCTCCTGATATCACGCTACCTCTGAAGTACATGTGTGCATAGTTTCAAATTTTACTTTGACATCGACTTTTTCTAAAGGTGACTTCCCAGTAGTATCCTTGATTTGAATTATTATCGCTAATCCTAATGCCAAAGAACAAATAAAAACCTCTCGAAAACGAACCGTTTGGGAAAATCATCATCATTACTGGAATTTTCATTTTCACGAAACTTTTCGATAATCTTCCGTCACTTGCGTTAATGCACTGGGTGCATAGTGCACTGAAAATCTAGCAAAATCGTCTTAGGGCACCAGCGGATCTGTAAAGAATACTAAAAATTAATTTCTATTCCATAATTTTCAGTTCAGCAACTCGAGAGATCGTGCTCACCGCAAGCCATGAAAAATAGACTACGTTGTGAAGCGATGGTCACTATTTATTAAAAAATCACGGTTAAATAAAAAATTAAACTATTAAAAAATTTCAAATAGTTTATAGTTTTCACAAACTTATTAGGAAAAATTGTTTAATAAGCTTTCGTAATATTGCGTCGGGAAAAAGCTGAAAATTCTATCTGCGACATATAAACCCTTAAGTATACCAATTAATTGGTATACGAATTGGAATAGGTTCGCCAAATTTTGGAAGAAGTCTATAAAATAACCCCTTGAAAACTACCTAAAAATTGTTGTAGTTCGATGCAATAAAAAATCTCCAAAAAAAGAAATGTACCTATTAATGTGAAACACAGCGAATAATACATACAATAAAGACCCTTTTTTATCAGTCTCATGGTGTATTTCAGGCTGACAAAATGGGGACATTGACTAAATCGGGCAATTTTTTTTTCTTTATAAAAAACTGAAGCTGTTAAAATATTCTTCTCGTCCCTTGATGTAATCTGATAACTATTTCTGATTATGATGAACTTTTTATTTTCGCATATTTCGCATATCTTCATGATAAGGAAAACATGCTCAAGAAAGGATTTACTCGAATTCAGTCTTGTTCGTCTGCTAGAGCCCATCAAACATATGTTCATACTTGGCTGATAAAATCGGGGTTTCAATGTGTTATAATAGATATTCAGCATTCGAAGAAGTTTCTGGTGAACGAGTGTAGAACGACTTTGTTTCAACTTACTTGAAAACAGCGGCGTAGCCTGAAATTCGGTTTGGTGAAAATCGATCATACTGTCCAAACGGCATAATCCCGAAACCGTAATTTTTGAAGTTTTATAATTATGCAGAATTAATTTTTCAGAAAATAGTGACAGAGTTCGTGTCTTTAGCGAATTTGTTGAGACTTTATTGTAGTCATGAATATTAACCTGAGAAAATTCACCATAAATACTTCTTGGACGATATACCGTCAAAATTATTTTATCAAATGATGCGCTGTTCATCGAAGATACTAAAACTCCGAAATTGGCGGTTTCAAAATGATGCTATCTTGACCTTAAATTACTGTTTTTACACATTTGACCTATACATATAATTGGTCATACAACAAAAATCAAATGCTCATCAAAATCGATCAGGACCTGCTAGAGTCGAATGGAAAGCGTCATTTTTCATAAATTTCTCTCTACATTCGGAAAGTGTTATCCTCGTTATCAATCATACATATTACGTTTTCGTCTCAACTCGACGCATTCCCAAAATAAAAACCTGTTTTAATCCACCTAGTGGTGCAATTGTGCTTTTCTCATTTGTGAAACATCACTTGAAACCAGCGGCGGATCATGGAGAATCCGGGAGGTCCAGGTCCTACCGAAAATTTTCAACTTGTTAAGAAATTTTAAACTAGTTTTAATTTTAAAGTAGCAACCCCTCACTGCATACTACCTCCGGGCCGGTATGATTGAAGATTTTTAGAGTGATTGCATAACCTTTCTATATGAGAAAGGCAAAAATGTACCAAAGTCCAAAAAAGTCAATTTTTGTCAAACATTTTTTTTTTCGAGTTTACATCAAATATCAATGTTTCATGCATTTTAAAGTCATTTGGCATCAAAAATACAAATTTGATTTTGAAAATTTTTCATTTCAGTTTATATGGGAATTTGCTGTGTGATTGCACTCTTCAACTCGTTACTCCGGAACCGGAAGTCCAATCAATAAAAAATTCAATAGCAACCGATGGGAAGGTTGTACCTTTTTCTTTTGAGACTGAACTGAGTCGATTGGCATACGACACTCAGCCCTCCGGGTCGGGATTAGATTGACGAATTTTAGAGTGAATGAGAAAAGCAAAAACATTTTTAGCAAATGTTGAAAGTTATGCATTCTATGTTTCATAGACATTAAATCAATTTTAACTTCGCTTCCTATTAAATAAAGACCCTTATTACAGTACATTTCTACAAAAACGAGCTCAATTCGAAAATAAATTTGAGGATTATGATTGATTACAGAACTCTGGAATTTTCTATTGGAATGTTTTCAGGCAGGAATTCGATATTGATGCTATTAGACAACTGTGAAATCAAGACCAATAGATCAGTTACATATCAGGACCCCATTCCGACAATTTATCAAAAGTCCTCATGATGTTTACAACAACAGGTTATCAATCTACGGATCAGATCATTGTTATTGTAATATTGAATTAAATCAGTCTGCATCAATAAATTTTCAACTTCAATCAAATATTTTTTTTGGGTGTGGTGGGGAGGGGGGGGGGTTGTATGGTGTTAAACCCCAAAACCTTCTCTTGGCTACGCCGTTGCTTGGAATTATTTATTTCGCTTTTCATTTTCAGATCGATCCGATGGTTATAAGTTAGAAAAATTGCAGTCAGAAGGTTCGCGCAAATGAATATTTTTGCATTGATAAGTTATCAAGTTCCTTCCAGACAACTTGGAAGTGTTCGGCGATTATTTCTAGCGGTTCTAGATAGTAAAATGAAATAAAAAATTCGTTTTATCGAAATAATGTTTAGCTTATTTCAATGGATTATTACTATATTGAACAATAAATAGGCGACAAAGAGTAATCAACAAACAACAAGCCATAACTTTTAAAGTATTCAAAATAGATATTTAAAGTCTTTAGTAAAGTTATTCGCAAAAGTAAGAGCTACAAATTTGCTGAAGACATCATTTCGATATAATCACTTCCAAAAAAATTTGTGAAAATATCTCACTCATAGGGGGATTAATCAGCAAAAACACAATACCAGAAGAAAGGGCATATTACCTCCATTAAATTCTCCGAAGATGCAATTGACCTAAAATAAGCCGTTTTGGCGTTAATAATAGATTACATGTTTTTTGTCATATTCCTGGCAATGGGAAATGATAAAAATCTTTCGTCCCCATTTAATGTCAAATATCTCTTTTGATAATACTCCGATTTCAACAACCTATAGCTTGTTCGAAAGGTATTCGTTAAAGCTGTCTAAAAACATATAAATTGTTAATCTATATTGTCAATTTCGGCAGATAATTTAAAAAAACTGCAAAAAACGCCATTTTTACGCATTCAAACATTCATATCTTGGAAACTAAACATCAGAATCAAAAGCAAATTAATAGCGTTCATACTGTTTTTTAGTTCTTTCATTTAAAATTGTTTTGGATAAGATCGGTTCAGCCATTGCTGAGAAACACGAATGAGAATTTGTCCGTTACATACACACACAGACACACACACACACACACACACACACACACACACAAACATTGTCCCAAATCGTCGAGCTGAGTCGATTGGTATATAAGACTCGGCCCTCCGGGCCTCGGAAAAAATCTTGAAAGTTTGAGCGAATTCTATACATTTCTTTTATAAGAAATGTAAAAAGTGCATAGAACAAAAATGATTCCACGAAGAATACTCCAACTTTTGTGATAGAGTTGACGTCAAAATTTCATTACAATATTGCATGAAATTGTAAATGATTAGGTATATCTTCTAAATATAACAAGCACACAAATAGATACTAAATAGTTCGTAAATCATGTACTAAAAATCCTGAACCAGCTCACGAATACATGAATAATATTTTATGATTTCGGGAATTATTTCACGAGCACGGATATTGGATAGCAACTAATACATTAGGAATCATGAGCCAGTTCACGAATATATGAATAATATTTCATGATTTCGTTAACATTTTCACGAGTACGGATATTGGATCGTGACTAGTATGTTAAGAATCATGAACCAATTCACGAATACATGAATAATATTTTATGATGTAGTGAACTATTTTACGAGCACGGATATTGGATCGTAACTAATATATTAGGAATCATGAACCAGTTCACGAATGCATGAATAATATTTCATGATTTTGTGAACTATTTCACGAGCACGGATATTGGATCGTGACTAATATTTTAGGGATCATGAATTAGTTCACGAGGATTGAGTAGATTTATGAATAAAATTCCGAATTTCGTGAAATAGTTCACGAAAAAATAGCCAGAATATTTTGATTTTGTAAACTATTATTTCTATAACTATGAAAAAGTCATGTTTCAACCTTTGGTTTTATGAATAATGTTCATAAAGTTATGAACTAGTTCTTGGCGGAAACCGTGACTGAAGTTCACAAACAAAATCAAATATTTCCACTAATGAAAGCGATAAGAGGGCGTTACTGAAGGGAAATTGAACATAACTATAAAAGCCATGATTTTTGGTCATGGAAAGAAAATTGTATTTTTGACTGCAAATAGTAAGAATTATAAAAAAATGTCAAAAGTTGTTGTTAGGAAAACTTTTTTATTGAAAGCTTCTCCAGGATCCAAATACACTAAAAAGATTGCTTTTACATCTTTAAAACGATAAACATTAAATTTTTGAAATTTTTTGATGGGGTAACGCGAATAACCTTTAAAAAGAGCATAATTACACGAATTAATTGTTCTTGAAGGAGCAAAATTTCAAATATCTCGAAAACTATCGCATATAATTATATTCTGTAATAGAATTACAATTTTGTATGTCTATTAGTATGAAATTTAAAAACATGTACGAAGTTATTGTTAGGAAAACCTTTTTACCGATTTTTTCTCCATCATGCAATTACATTCAAAATGTTTCTTTTCTCTTTAGGTTTTTGGTAACAAAATAAAAAAAAATTAAAAAAAATGGGTTTTTTCGCAATTTAAATTTTTATCATAAATTTTTGTTTTTTTGAAAAATGACACAACATTTTTTTCAGTGTATATTTTTTTCAGACAGAAGTATTCATTCCCTGTAACTCGTTCTCAGATAGTTTTGCTGTATAAAATACAGCAATCGAACAAAAAAAATTTGAAATTCATACAGGTAGAAACGTTTACGCCCTTTTGAAAAGTTGCTCTTGAGTCAAAATAATCTTATTACCTGTGGAAAATATTTAGTCTAGTATGACGGTGAAACGTGTAAAGTTTCATTGGAATCTAAGAGGGACGGTCACGATTTTAAAGATTTTCGGACGGATCTTCGTGGAATTCCTCATATGGTACTAATTGTGCCCCATATCAGGCAACTCGCGTTCTAAATCAGCTCGCTACAGATAAAGGGAAGAAATTTCCGCTCGGTGCGAAAATAATTACCACTCGAACATATGTCGATGTTACATTAGCGGGCGAAGATAACCTGGAAAGGGCAGTCGAATCGACTGTACAATTGCAAAAATTGTTGCAGGCGGTAGGTTTTCATCTCAGAAAAATGGTGCGCAAATGATTCGAGAGTTCTTCGTATGCTTCCCCCTGAACTAATAGAGATGCCAAGTCAGGTAGAGATAGATCGCTCGACTTCTGTAAAAACATTGGGACTCTTGTGGGATCCTCATAACGATTTATTTTTTTTCAAAATTCCCTCCTTTCTTCCGTTAGAAGTGATAACAAAGAGAATAGTTGTTTCAGAAATGGCTAAACTTTTTGATCCTCTAGGATTATTGGGAGCTGTAGTTATTAGTGCCAAAATCTTTATACAAAAACTGTGGGTAGACGGTTATGGATGGAACGAGAAACTTCCTGACACTTTGTCAGAGTGGTGGATGGATTTTAGATCTCAAATTTCCGAGTTTTCTCAATTGAAAGTTCCTCGACGTGTTCTAGTTGGTCAAAATTATTCAATCCATTGCTTTTGCGATGCTTCAGAGAAAGGTTATGGTTGCTGTGTGTATGTTGTTTCCGAAGACGGAGGAAATATCCCAACCAGTAACTTATTAATTTCTAAATCAAGAGTAGTGCCACTTCGTGGGATGACCATTCCGCGTCTGGAACTGTGTGCGGCGTTACTGGGAGCGAAGCTTGTAGATCAAGTGGTAGATACTACGGACTTTTCAGGATCCATAACGTTTTGGACCGACTCCACCGTCGTATTGCAATGGATAAAGTCCCCTCCTTCCGTATGGAAGATCTTTGTTTCAAATCGGATAAGTGAGGTGCAAAGATTATACAATAGTCATTCTTGGTGACATGTTCCATCAGAACTTAATTCAGCAGATAGAATATCGCGTGGGATGAAACCAAATCAAATAATCAATGACAGTCTTTGGTGGCACGGATCACTTTTGGTGTTGCCAAAGGAAGTATGGCCGAACTTGAAGCACCATGTAATTTCGAATACAGATGTTGATGTCGAACTTCGCCCTGTTGTATCACTAGTGTCTATTAGCACAGAAAAGGAGCAATTTGATATATTTGATCGTTTTTCGGGGTTGGCGAAGCTCTTACGTGTAACTGCATACTGCTTGAGATTTTCGAAAAACTGCTCAACATCAGCAACTCATCGCAACTTACAAGCTTTATCTCATGACGAGATATGTTTTGCTTTCGTCTCATTACTAAAACTCGCTCAAAAACAATCATTTCCAATTCAAATTAAAAAATTACAGAAATTGAAAATTGAATACCTAACCAAAGACGAATTAAATTTTAACTCCTTAATCAAGGGCTTGAACCTGTTCCTTGATGAACAAGGTTTAATCCGGATAAGAGGACGATTAGAAAAACTAAATGCCCCTTATGACACGCGATGCCCAATCTTGTTACCTGCAGACAATCGGTTAACAATATTAATCGCCAGATCAATTCATGTTCAAACTCTACATTCTGGACCGTCGATGCTTCTAACAACAATACGGCAACAATTTTGGCCGTTACGTGGCAGAAAATTGGTCCAGGGATGTGTACAATGTTTTCGGTGTAGACCTCGAGCACAACATGTCATTATGGGCCCCTTACCGAAGGTTAGGATCACTCCAGCGCGCATCTTTTCTAATTCGGGATTGGACTACTGTGGGCCTTTTATGGTCCGTCCGTAATCTGGAAGAGGCTCGTCTGTAAAAATGTACGTTGCATGTTTCATATGCATGGCAACGAAGGCAATACACCTCGAAATAGAGAACGATCTATCTGCACAATCGTGCATTAATGGAATAAAGTGATTTGTTGCACGTCGTGGTCGATTATTGAATTTATATTGTGATAATGCAACTAATTTTGTAGGTGCTAATAGGAAACTGAAGGAGCTTCGATAACAATACTTACAACAGTTTAAAACGGAAACATGGAATAATTTCTGTGTGAACCATCAATCATATTCCATTTTGGTGGACTGTGGGAAGCGGGTGTTAAATCCTTCAAACATCATTTCCGACGCATTCTAGGGATGAAATCGTTTCGATTTGAAGAAATGCATACAGTCGTAACGCAAATTGAAAGTATGTTGAACTCACGTCCACTTACTCCACTATCTAACGACGCAACCGATTTGAATGCGTTGACCCCTGGACATTTTATAATTGGTGAACCGATGTTTTGCATACCAGAGCCAGATTTGACCACCGTTAAATACAACAGCATTCGTCGATTCCAGGAAATGAAGCGTACCGTTCAAGAATTCTGGAAGCGATGATCCCGCGACTATATCAGCCACCTCCACCAGCGACCGAAATGGCAAGCCGAAGGCAGCACACCTTTACGCGAAGGCATGTTAGTTTTGCTGAGGCAAGACAATATGCCTCCTCTTCAATGGAGCCTAGGACGAATCGTATCAATCGCTCCTGGAAGCGATCATCGGGTTCGAGTGGTTCGAGTTCGAACGGCCAAAGGACTTTTCACACGGGCTGCGACAGAAATATGTCCCCTTCCCGTAGACGTTCCAGAGAAAACGGAGATTCAGCTAATCGAGAGACAGGACCAACCGGAAGAAAAATAGAACCGCAGACAGGATTGCTGAAAAGCGAAGTGAATAAAAAATCATAGCGATTTCGTAAGTTGAAAACTATTCAACGGGCGGCAGTGTGTTTGAAATAAATTATATCATTATTATTAATTATTAAGCTATTGGATACCATCCTAATCAAAATGAACTCCGACATGAAGTCGTCTATTGAACTTATTCAATCCACTGAACTATAAAATTTGCTTTCCGTTTAGCTTATATTTCCCGTAACACACACATATATATTTTTGATATAAATAGTGATTCATGCAACCCTGTAAGTTTAGTTTTAAGATATCAGTCGATTATATAAGACTCCGAACTCCCTAAAATTAGCGTCCGTGAACCTTGTCCGCGAGTGATAAAACAGCCACGAAATATGAAAATTGTAGGAAACGTATTGTCATTTCCCAGGAGAATCTTGATGTCTTTTTCCAGCAATCTCTACACACAGGCGAAAAATCAATAATTGTTCGATTTTATTTGAATTTTCATACTTAAAAACGAAAATGGCATCAAGTATCAAGACGGACACAAACTAGCAGTAATGTCGCGACCGCGATTACACAAGCAAAACAAACTGGCATAAATTAGTATATGTATCTCGAATCATCAGGCATATCATCCATGTAATCATTGAATAAATAAAAATAAACATCAAAATAAACGATAAAAAACAAATCCCATTTAAAACAAATGCGCGAATGTGTAAGTAAATTATACCAGAATCGGATGGCACATTGTACAATAGCACACAGAAGAGCAAAAAAACAAATGTAAAAACTCACCGGAGTGCATCGTGTTACGCGCATTGCTCTGATAGGCGGCACAGTACGCTTCGATGACACGCAGTACCAGGGCATCCTCTTCGTACGTGGGTGGTGCCTTCGTACCCGTTTGACTGAGCGACAAACTGTGATGAACACTGCCGGATCCGGTGATACCACTGCCGGTGCCAATACTTCCCCCTCCACCTATCCCTCCTCCACCAGCGTTCAGAAGAGCCGGTCGAAGAGGTGCGGCAGGGCGGAGATTAGTGATCCTCCAATTAGCTGTAAGACACCAAAATAAAAAAATAATTAAACTACGGTTTGGCTTAACAGAGTTTAGCGTCATACCTTTTTCCTTGATACCTTTTAGGTTTGGCACCGGTTGCGGGCTTTGTTCGCTGGCCCGGTTGGCATAATTGGACAACAGTTGCTTCTGTGATTGCTGGTGATGCTGAACCTGGTTGTAGCTCAGGTGATGATTGAACGATTGACTGCGTTTGTGTTGCGACATGTGCTGTGTGATGGAACTGCATCGGGACGGATGACTGCTGCCGGAAGTCGGTGGGGACATCTGTAGGGAACGGCGTGACGGGAAGAAACGAAAAGGATCGGAAGAATTAGCGAATGACCGCGTCTGTTAATGGTACGATGTCGGTAAAACAACAGCAACAATCAGCTGCACGAAAGCAACGAGCATGATTTGGATTTAGTTTGGCTGATAAAATGTGGCGGAGGAACACCGTAGGATTAGACGCAAGATTAGGGTGAAAATGCCAGCAATGGATAATGGGTTTCATTGCGATCTAGGGGTATTCAAACTCCAAGTTCTCTTTGTACAGCTATTAGCGGCGTGGTGACGAGTTTCAATGAAAATGACCGAATGGGGGCCCAGGCAGTGCAATCTCAGTAAATATAAACTAAAGCAACATAATCAAGGAAATTATGATAGTCACAGTAACATAGAGAAAAAAGAAAATAAAAGTGAAAAACAGTCACGCGATGCAAGCCACACGCTAGGCGGATTAATTGCTGCAATCGGCAAATATCAACTCATAGTTATTCACTGTTCGCATCAAACGGAATGCAATATGTACAGACGATTCATGTTCGCTCAACTTGTAGGACTGGTGGAATTTTGTAACATCAGTATTCCTCTCTCCAACTGACAAGAAAAAATGTACTAACATAATAGATAGCATGATTAATATATTGTGCAGAAGATGGCTAAAGGTTTGGCATAATGAACAGATGAGTAAAATGAATAAAGCTTGTTCTTGTCCACTACATAGGAGTACAACCCGTTTTGATTGATCATAACGTATACTGATTTTCTGATTCATATTCCCTAGTAACTTAAAGGTCGTGATGTTTTGTATATAACTAAAAAATGTCTAATTCTTAGATAGGGTGATGAGCCTATTTTGGCACCATTAGGGAGAGGGTCGCACTATTTTTTGAACAACTTTAAAAGAAGCCATATTATCTATAACCTTTCTCAGAATAAAGTATCAGTGTACTGTTTCTTAAACATCTATATAATGCTTATTTAGCAGAATTGCCTCAATTTTCAGCATAAATGAAAATGAATGTTCCATTCTGTGCATCTATTCCCACCTCAACGATCCAATTATCGCCTCATGGGTGTGCCAATTTCCACCTCATCGAAAAACAATCTAGTTGAAACGCAATGCCTCATATTCCATTTGCGTCGATTCTAACTAGGTATCCAGATCATGGACGCCAACGTATGATTTGTAAAACGAATCATTCTGCTTTTTTTAGCCGATCAAAACAAACGTAAACATCACGCACATCAATGAAACTCATCAGCTGTTAGTAGAAGAGCGCCCAGAATTGCGCGCGCAGAAAAAAACCATTCGAAGGTTAGCAACTGGAATGACAAGTTTCAGATCACACATTGCTTTCTCCCGATCCGAATTGTATGTGCAGATGAAAATAAAATATCTGCAATCAACAATTAGTTGAATAACTTGAAGTAATTGATTACTTATACCTGAAATTGCATTACATTATATTTACAAGTTCATGTTTTGGTTTGGCCGCACTGGTGATTCTTTTCTGTATGATGGATACAAAAAGTTGGTTTTGATTGTGGTAGTGTATCAGAAAAACATGCCAATAATAGGAACCCCCGTATTTAGTTTTATCCTATTATAACACTAGGCCTATTCTAGTGTTTGGCGAGTGATTTTAAAGTGAAATTATCGTAAAAAGGTTCTCCAGCTAAAATAAAGGTATGTATCAGTGCAATGTTTAGTATATTTGTGCTGGAACAACGAGATATGAGGCGGTAAATGCTGGCTCGTAAAAGTTTATTTTGCTAAGCGCCGTTGCATCCAGTTTCGGTTCACTACGTGAGTGAGGCGGATTAGTAGATATTTCAATAAGGTGATTTTGTTTTAATTAAAAGTTGGATTTAGAGGATAGTTCTAAATACATATGTGCACCACAAATAAAGAATAAAACTTGAGCTTATTTTTTCTCACCTGTTTTAGCCAAATCGATAGTGTCATTATCTCATATGCTTGGTTCGAAACCAAGGGGTACGAAATAGGGTCACAATAGGCTCTACTGCCATAATAGGCACATCACCCTACATTCTGTTTTATTTATTAAGATGGGTCAGTGTCGCAGTGTTAAACATCTATGTCCGACTGTCAGAAGCAGCGACACACCTTTGTGTCTAAATATTGCATATTTCAAATTTGTAACCTTTGATGTCTTTCCTTTTCATTTTCATTAGAATAACACGAACAACATTCACTAGTTTTCATGTAGGCTTCATATTCAACTTGGGTCTAAAATTTCACATTTTCAACAAGCAATACTCTTCTAATCACAGATGAGAATCCATCATGCCAAATCTTTAGCTCGAGATTATAGCGTCCGCACAATACGCCATCCATAGCACAATCAAAATAGGCTACAATACCTTCTCCAAAATCATGCTCAACAGTCCCACAAATTGCCTTTGCCGTACTGGTTCTGATGATACGGATCGATGCTTGATTCTGTTAACCGTAGTTATTTTACAATTTCGTTTCAACAAAAACCACCAATTGAATCGGAAAAAGTACAGCATTCCATTATCAAAACAAAACTAAACAATGTACTTAGTAAATGGAAAGTTATTTAACGTGAGAGAAAGAAAACGGCAAACACGTGTAAACACTAGGAACGGAAAAGCTAGATTCTTGCCTGAGCCCCGTATTGCTGCACCAAAATTATTGCAATTGCTGCGAGTAGCATCAGTGATATCGCTCTCTTCCGCCGCGCCTTGCTTATCGTGGCTAACGACAAATATGGGCAACTTTTCCTTCTTCCACCAATGTGCATACAGTCCAGTCTTGTATATCGTTCCCTCCTCCCGTTGTTCCTTTGTTCTTCCTTCCGGCTCGAATGTGTTACGATATCCGTGCAAATTCACCACTATACGACTTCGGCCGCAGTACTCCTTTGCGGGGATCTCATCGTCGTCGCTTGAGTGCCGTTGCTCGCTACGACTTCGCACAAATTTTGACGGGTCCATCTCGGAATCCTCGCTCTTTAGGGTATTATTCCGGTGAGGATCCTCGTGAAATGGATGACTATGATCATACTGTCCACTGTCGGTGAAATTGAATACACTATCTCTGTGCAATGCGAAACGGCCAATATTGTGGCTTGAGCGCGAGTGTCGTAGCCGACTGGTTCTATGCGCACAAGCTTCATGATCGATATTATTACTACCGGCAAGGGCGGTTCGGTGATCGAGGTTTTCTGAATCATAAAGGAGAAAATCGCCTGATAATTTAGGAGGATCGGGTGAGGATATGGTAAGACTACCGGCCATACCTGAATCGCTCGATCGAGGACTATGGCAACGGGAACCGGAACTGGTACTGCAGAAGCGACACTTAGCATGAGTCTGTTCTGATTTCTGCTGATTGCTTTGCTTCAGCCGATAAGTGGTCGATTTGTTTCCTTCGTCTTCTTCTTTGCTACTGTAGCTATTACTGATTTCGCTCGATCGATGCCCACCTCCAATATTAACATACTGGTAGCTTACACACCGCCTGCTGGATGGACCAATTGGATCCTCATTCTCGCCCTTTCTGAGATGATTTTGGTTTAGCAGAAGTTTTTTATCAGAATTTATTGAATGCTTACGGAATGGTGTCACTTCGCGGGACAAACATCTTATCGATGGGCCATTGTTGCAAAATTCAGGCGGAGGTGTGAAGATTTTTCCCGATGTCAGCGATGAGGATCCGGACGAAGAACTGTAGAAGTTATACAATAATTCAGCTGATACGTGATCCGGCACGGAAACAGCAATTTCTGAAGCTGGAATTTCGAGCGAACTGGAATGTACACTAGAGCGGTCGGCGGACGATGTTGTCACTGTTTTTTGCTGCTGCTGTTGAACCTCCTGTCGATCCTTCCACGAGGGGATATATATCTCAGTCATCGAAGAACTAGCAAACCGATTTCCCACGAAATAGGTAGGCATGCTGTGCCTTTCCTCGATTATTGGTTTCTGTTGAAGCGAATTTTTTATCCTCATGGAATCATCTAAATTCAACAAATCCTCACACGCCATACGGCCATGTCCTATTCTATGTTCAAAACTAGATACTTGAGACTGTTCCGAACACTGCTGCTTGATCTCTCCGAGATGCAGTCGTGCGGTGCTGGTATGAACTGAATCAACACCACCATTTCCATCACCCCCATCGCCTCCAACCATTTCACAATCATTCAACTTCAAACAAGGAATCGGCGTCGAGCCAATAAAGTATGACCCATGACTCTCGGTACTCTTTCTCTCCTCGCTTGCTGGTTCGTTAGGGATGAAGAAAAATGACTCATCTCCATCATCTGCCTTCGTATGATCGATGTAACTTTCATAGATGGTACTTTCCCTAGTGGTACTATCATTTTTCCTGCCGGTAAAAAACGTAATCGTTTCATACGGGTCTTCATCTCCGTGATCAACCGCATTTTGTCGCTCCAAAGTTTTTGAATTAGCAGAACACGAAGATGTACACGAACCACCGTTACTATCATCATCATCATCATCATCATTGCTTTGCCCCAGTTCGTTTTCCGTCTCCCGGTCCCGATCCCTTCGATACATCCGGACGGTAGTACGATGTTTTCGACGTAACACAACACCGTTAGTATCGACAACCTGCGTAATTTGGGGATAAAGCAACGCCTGCACTACGTATCGTGACAATCCACCGTTTTTGAACAGGTGCCGAAAGAAGGACGTCAGAGCAGCATACGGAGCCGTCGGTGGATAGGAGTTCGGTGGAAACGTCGGTTGATAACCGATCTGACTGTATGCACATACGGAGACGCGGGTGCTGTAGCCACGTGCGTCGAGCGTTTCTTTACCCTGTGTTCGATCGGGGTTTTTTTTAAGGTGCGTTGTTGAGAAACATTGTTTTACAGTAAATCAGCGAGGGAGAAAGAGATACAGAGAGAAAGACTAATAAAATAAAATACAGATAAACTATGGGGATGTTACGAAGAAATTGGTATTATTTCGGGACACACTACTACTAACTACTGCTCGAAGGCTGATTGGTTGAGTAAAATGTTAGATTATTTAATGTCTTTAATTTCATTTATGATCCAATACAATTCAGTATTATTAGTAGCATTGAATACTGCTTGCACTAAAATTTGTATGCTTTCTTACGTTGCACTGTATAAGCACGGTATACTTCGTAGATTGCAGACTGATCCTACACAAACTACTTGAGGAACAGTTTTTTGGGAATAACAATTTTCCCAGTCCAAGCAAGAACTTGTCCTTAGAGCCAATATTGCGGGCCACGGCCATCTGTGCCTTAACATACTGGTACATACTTAATGGAAGTCCCCGACTCAGTGACACTTGCAGAAGTACCAGAGATTGGGCAGTGGGTAGGTGTTTAGTAAGGATTTACTTCAAGCAAGCGATGCGACTGAGAATGTAATTTTGCGTTGCAGAAGTTTTGTATCTACTTATGTCTAAACAATTTAGAATGTACAATTCCATGTAAAATATTTGTACTGTGGACCAGCGATTCTCAACCTTTTTCGTACCACGGATCCCTTATAAAATCACCCTTGGTTGCTGCAAATCCACACGGATAAGCATAGAGTTTGCATGCTACCAATATGTTATTTTTAGTTTGTTAGGAAACAAGACTTGAAATTTCACTCGCAAAATATATTTTTCTTCGCGGAACCCTAGTAACAACTTCACTTCAGGTTGAGAAACACTGCTCTGGACAACCGATTATTGAGAGCAAATTCCGTCGGAATCAACTTGTACTCCTGACAACCGTCTATCGGCAGTGTTGTTTCAAGAATGCGAATATTTGTTAGGACTCTAACCCAGGTTTGATTGCAATAACGGAACTTGAAATTAGATTGAAAAATGCGGATGCGGCGAACCTTCAGTGTGAATTGACCCGTGATCATCGATTTTATTCAGATTAAAGTCGTATTGGAACTGATCTTTAATCGATTTTAACGCGTGTAACCGGCTTCTTTTACAGTTTAAGAAAGTATTTCAATCATTCAAAATGTGACGACCCTGTGTCTATTTTTCATTTGTGCATACTAGCAAAGCAAAATCTACATCAGATCAAACAATATGTATTTTTCCTGCAAATTCTTCTTCCCAGGTATGAATCCCTAGCCCTACAAAACACTGAATCTGAAATGCAGTTTGTTCCAAGGTTTTTTCCTGTAACTTATCAGTTCAGTATATCCTAGGAGAACTGGGTCCTATACCCACTACTCAATCATCGATGTGACGCTCGTTACGAATCAGTGATGGTATCTGCAGAGGATTCTGTCACGTTCGCCCGAATGACATTTACCCGAAAGCCATTTACCCGAAGGACATTTGCCCGAATGTCACATAAACCCGAATGTCATTCACCCGAATGCCACGAACACCCGAAAGACATTCGCACGAATGCAACATAAACCCGAATGCCATTCGCCAGAATTCCATATACCCGAAAAACATCGAAATGTCAATCGAAAAAAAAAATAGTTTATTAAGATGAAATATAAATTTTATTACATTTGATGCTATGAAGAAATTAATACTAAAGCTATACCAGTCAAATAGTTAATCCAATCACCTGATTTGTATGATTTAACTAAGGTTTCCAGTTTTAGGTCCTTTCGTGAGTTCTTTTTAGACTTTTCAGCTGTTGGTACCGCTTGTAGTGTACGTAAAACATACGTACTAGGGTTTTTCTCTTCAAGCTGCAACTGCTTCAACACACCATAGAATTTCCACGACTTAACAAACCATTTATTGTGCTAGTCTTCTACATTATTGGTGGTTCTAGGAATCTTTTTCGATACATTTTCGAAAACTGACCACGAAGCGGGGGGCAAAGAACTTCCTACCGAAAATACAATTTTTACTAATGTAATCCAAAAAATCGTCGAGATCCTTTGAACAACTTTTCCTCAATTCTTCGAGTGCCATTGGAATACCTTGATGGGGCAAGAAACCCAAGGCAACAACTTGTTTGTAATTTAGTTGTATTCGGTGATCTTCCGAATATTTTGTCTGATGACCAAGTTGCTTTATTTTTCTGAAAAAAACTTTGGTTTAGATGGAAGAATCATCCGTGAAGGGCAGAACCGGGAAAAACTCTTCTAGCAACGTTTATCACAGCTGTCTCGAAATCCAATATTACGTAGAGAGCTATTTGGTATATAGATTCAAGAAATTGCTCTTGTTTTGAAAGAAGGAATCAACCCTTATGTTTGGGTAACCGGGGAGACGGGTGGATCAACTGTTTCTTTGCAAACTTATTTGGCATGCAGATCCAAGGATTTGTTCATGTTTGAAAGAAGCAATCGACTCCTAATTGTGGGAAAAGAGCTGCTCATGTTTAAAAGAAGGAATCAATCCCTAAGTGTGAGTAAACCGGGCAAACGAGTGGATCACCGGTTTGATTGCGAGGGCTATTTGGTATACAAACTCAAAGAACTGCTCATATTTAAAGAAGGAATCAACCCCTATGTTTCAGTAAACCAAGCATACCAATGGATCACAGGTTTACCGAGTAGGGACCTCCGCTTCGATTCCTCGACGTCGGTTATTGTGGCAAAGCCGCATCACACTAGCTTCGTCACATAACATTTATAAGCTACTATTTACTAAAGGTGTTGTGGCAAATGGACTTCCACCATGCATGATATAATTACTAATTTAATCGATTCAATTCGTTAACGGAACATCTTAATATATATTTACCTCGATCGATGGTGTTTCCGAAAGATTTCTTATTATTTTGTCCGGTTTTTTACAAAATTTCACCGCTCGAGCTGACAACCGCGCCCTATATGCATGATTTTGCACCTGAACAGCATTTGTGGCGTTGGCAACGGAACCTCAGCGACGTCGGATAGTACACCTAAAAGCGATGTCGCATAGCCACATTGGTCAGTGTACGGTTGACTAATGTGGCTACGCCACATCGCTTTCTGGTGCAGTGTCCGACTTCGCCGCCGCTCAGTCGGCTTTAAACTAACTATAGCCCCTATGTTTGAGTAAACCGGGCAAACGAGAGGATAACAGGTTTGCTTATAACTCCGACGACGGGTGGATCAACGCCTCACAGTGGGACCAATCCAAAAAAGATGGGACAAAACCTATTTGAGGCCTTAGATGTCATTTTAGAGCCAGCATTTCTTTGTAGGATATGTTCAAAATATTATCCTGCAACTTTTTAAAAAGAAAATTTTTTGGTTGGACTAAAGTAGAGTACCCGAGCAAAAAAAAAATTCAGAATTTTTTTTAGAGGGTCGATGTCTTCGACAAAGTTGTAGAACCTTATGTTTTGAATAACTTCTTCTAAGATAACACAGACATCAGACCACATTTTTGAGGCAAAATTGTTTTTTTTTGTGAATATGACCAAAAATCAGTTTTTCAACTTTTTCATGCTAAAAACATCAACTGATTGATTTAATATTTTCTATAAATTTGCTGGTATAACTAAATACAACTTTTAGTTGAAGGAACTAATAACGTAAAATCAATTTTTTGGCTTCTAAAACTATTTTTTATATAAATTTGCTGTATTTTCATCAAAGATTTCTGTTTTTTTGTGCAGCCAATTTTTGGCTATTCCGATACTATATTATTCCTAGAATACATTTAATATTACATGGAAACAGGATATAGTTGGACGCTTTGTTTGGGTTACCATTCATGTACGACGGTTCATAACATAAAATGTGATTATATTATTTTTAATTTATATACATCATTAGCTATTCCCAAAATCTTATAATTCACACGCACCTACCAGCATATAGAACATATTGAGATAATGAATTACGGTTACAATATGGAAAAATGAAAAAACTATAAATTTTGAAGTTAGTGCCAAAACTGCCAAAGAACAACGATTGCGGCTAAAAAAATAAATCTACAGTATGTATATGGTATTTTCAACAAAATTGTTCCAAATACAATATTTGGCAACTTTACTGAAGATCTGAACCATTTAAACAAAATTTGATTTTTTTAGTCCGGGATTTCTACTTTAGTTTAACCAATAAGGTTAGTTCTACAAATTCATAAAAGTTGAACAATACCTATTTGAGACTTTAGATATTATAGAACCTTGGAGTCTTTGGAAAAAACATTCACAATAAAATTCAAACATTTCTATTTTTTAGATGGTTGAGGACTTCAGCAAAGTTGTATAATGTTCAATTTCGAATATTTTTGTTGAAAGTACCTTACACATGCTGTCGATTTATTTTTTAAGCCGAAATCGTTGTTCTTTGGTAGTTTAATAACAAAATTTGTATTTTTCTTAACTTTTACGTGTTGCAACCGCAATTGATCAACTCAATATGTTCTACATGCTTGTAAGTGCGTGTAAAATATAAGATTTTGGAAATAACTAATATTGCATATAAATTAAAAATAATATAAACACATTTTATGTTATAAACTGTCGTACAGGAATGGTCACCCACGCAATGCGTCCAACTATATCCTGTTTCCATGTAATATTAAATGTATTCTAGGAATAATGGAGTATCGGAATAGACAAAGTTTGGCTGCCCAAAAGTGCCCAAAAAACAGAAATCTCTGATGAAAATTGAGCAAATTTATATGAAAAATAGTTTTAGAAGCCAAAAAATTGATTTTACGTTATTAGTTCCTTCAACAAAAAGTTGTATTTTAGTGATACCTGCAAGTTTGTAGAACATATTGAATTAATCAATTGAGGTTTTTAGTATGGAAAAGTCGAAAAACTGATTTTTTAGTCATATTTACAAAAAACAACGGTTTTGCTTAAAAATGAGGTCTGATGTCTGTGGTATCTTAGAAGAAGTTATTCAAAACATAAGATTCTACAACTTTGTCGAAGACGTCGACCCACTAAAAAAATTTTTTGAAAATTTTTTTTTGCTCGGGTACTCTACTTTAGTCCAAACAAAAAAATTTCTATTTAAAAAGTTGCAGAATAATATTGTGAACATATCCTAAGAAGAAATGCTGGCTCTAAAATGACATCTAAGGCCTCAAATAGGTTTTGTCCCACCTTTTTTGGATTGGTCCCACTGTGCGCCACGTCCAACGGGACGTCAGCGGCTTTGCGCCGATTCGGATCCTTGGCCTCGGATATGCGGCCAAGCTGCATCACACTAGCTCCGCTGTATAAGCTCACTTGTTATTGTTAAGTTTATCAAATTTTGGTTAACGAGTTCACATTTCCCGCTTGGATTTGGTTTATTTAGGTTAGGCTTTTGGCAAAAAAACCGCATTAAAGTCGGACTTCTATCACTAAAGTCACTAAACTAGACAATTACCGATTTTATATTATGCTTGGGTGAATGTGGTATTTGGGTTAATGACATTCGGGTAAGTGGTCCATTCGGGTAAATGGTCCATTCTGGTAAATGGTTTTCGGGCGAACGTCATTCGGGTAAATGACTTTCGGGCGAATATGATAGAACCCTGCAGAGTTCGCTGAAACAACCTAGGCTTTTGCAAACCATGTTCCCAAGCAAAACGCCGGATGCTAATGATTTTTTTTTGAAATCTGATCCTTGCATTTAAAACTTACGTAAAGTATCCTATTGAAAAGAAAATTGCAAGACACGTTTCATGTTATTTGTAGAATTTTTAATTTACTTTTTCAATGATAATGCAATTTTTTCCGAAATCTTTTTGGTGGATTTCACAAAATGTTAGGGAATTATATTGTGTTGCGCAAAGCGTTACCCAAGTAACCACTAAGCACTATACCCGATCAGAACGAAATAACAAGATTATAACAGAACACATTTTTTGTAACATATTGTGTTATAAATTAGGTCTCGTTAGTAGTTAAAATAACGGAAATTTATAACAAGTAACAATGCGAGTTATAGTTTTGAAATATTTCTGTTATGTGTTTCTGATCGGGTAACGTAGCCCAATATCCGCTATAGATCTACATATAGGGCAGTCTTGAAGAGCCGCTAAGCCATATATTCTGATATAATGCCAGTATTATGCTAGAAAAAGTGCATTGTAATGAATATCCTTAACAGAATTTCGTTTTCACACGATATGAATAATGTGTTATGAAAATTAACTTTAGTAAATCTACAACAGAGGTGCTCACGGCAAGTGCGCAACTTTTGCTGTCCAGACTATATTGCATATGTTCGAATGAAATGAAATATGCCGAATATAATCTTCAAAGGGAGTTGCATAACGAATAAACTACACGTAACTAAAATAGCATTATATTAGCTTTATATACGCTATATAGTGGCACTAAATGCACATGTAAAGCATACATACTTTAAAGATTTATATACCTAGCAAGCGATAATGCTATATGGCATGTATGCATTTATTATGCTAATATAAAACTCGATTGCATGGTTAATGCTATAATTGAGTTTCAATGCAACATTATTGCAAATGTATAGCCAATATTGTGCAATGGCTTAATCTTTATGGTTACTTGGGTAGCCGTCCCATTTCAACACTTCTGTTTCTCTTCGAATTGTATGATTGTTTTTCAGGCTGTGGTCCCCTAGCAGGTTGACAACAGTCTATTGTCTCTCTCTTTGGTCGAAATCAGCCTAGGTGCCATGTGGCCCACGGCGTGTTGAAGCATTTTAGCTAAGAATTGATCCACTGGGACCCTACTCCAATGTCGTAGAAGGTGACAGAAACAGGAGTCCCTAAGTCAAGGTGTAGCTCCAAGCCGAAGACTGAAAGGCTGAAGAGACTAAAATTAGTCACGGACGGTATGCTAGTATAATGGGCATTGCCCTAACTGTGTCAAGCGTATCTCTGACACAGTGGATGTTCGTTTCTCTACAAATTGTGCAATGCAAATAATAGTCATTGTCTTAATTCACTATTGGTGGTTGGAGGCCTACATGCTTGGTATCTTCTAGTTAGTGTACAGTGATGTGTAGTGTAGTGATGAAATATGTAGTGCTCCGATTAGAGTAGCACAAATGATCTCCAACATAAACGCACAGCTATTATACATCCATTCCCCATTCTGAAGGAAGGAAAAGCTTCTATTGTTTTTGTACTACTTATAGTGCTATTAACGTATGTCTTCTATCCGAGCTCATAATTCGCGATATTTGTGCTGTCATAGTCAATCTGACTGTCTAGTCTATTGTTCGGCCGCATAATGAATCATACCCTTCTGATGATTTTAAAAGGGTTGTGTCACAATATTAGACATGCGTTTACGATCATTATCGATAGTGATACAGGGAGGCTTTCAATTGCTAAAAAGCTTAAGTATATACTCAATCCAGAAAATAGCCTAACAATTGCATAGTCTGGGAGTAAAGATGTGCTAGATCTAACTCTCTGCTCAGACAGTATTACGCATCTATTAGCTAACCAGCTCCGCCCAACGATCTCAAACCTTTGTTAAACCATAATACCTGGTCACCGACTACTCTTTGTGCGGTCTTGGTTTATAGATTTGGTATAGCGTTATCTGTTGGAGCGTTTGAATAATAGAGGATAATTTTTTGTGATCATTAGGACTTCTTTAATAATGTAGGCTACATTGGGTGTCGTAGTGAGTTGTGTCGCAGTCTCAGATCTGCAAGCTGGGATTTCAATTAGAAGAACCTGGTACCTATTTTTTATATTTACCTATAATACATTTGGATGGCTTGGATTAGATCTTGGATACAGTCAACTTACTCATAGTAGTGGCATACGAAAGAGGCTCACCAGCTTCGTGTTGTGCGTGCTTCTGGAGGCCTACTTTTAAAGCGCGCGGAGCTATAACATACCACTGCCTTTAAGCTATTTTAGATAGTTTTGATTCTTGGAGATTAGCTCGCAAAATCGTGACTACTGATCAAATAGACACTTAAAAGTTTGGCTCCGGAAAAGTTTGGAATTACAGTGAAGAGCCGTTTTTATCAGCCCCTTGGTGAATAATAGGCTGAAAAACCTGTTTTAATCCACCTAGAGGTGCAGTTGTGCCTTTCTCATTTCTCCAAACTATGATTTAATAGCTGGTTCGTACAATATAACATTATGGAAATGTCTTTCATTCTTATTACACTTGGTAAGTATATATAAGGGCACGTTTTTGCATTCATCGAGGTATCGGTTTGAATCGGAGTTTTCTATGTGATCGCACTCCACAACCCGTAACTCCGGAGCTGGAAGTCAGATGGAGATGGAATTTAATATCAGTTTCCGGGGACGCAACACCTTTCATTTGAGACTAAGTTGATCAAATCGGTCTAGCCATTTTCGAGAAACCAATATAACCGTTATTCTGAATTTGGATGCTTCCGGATCCGTCGATGGTGGCCAGTGTGGCCAAAGAGACCTTGAATGACTGTTGGTGACCTAGATCTACAAATTCAACAGTTGTGTTTACATTTTGGAAAAAATTTCACCTTTTTACATTCATCGCAGAATTCGTTAGAATCGAGATTTGCTGCGTGATCGTACGTATCACCCTGTAATTCAGGAACCAGAACTCGGATCCACACAAAATTCAACAGCAGCTGATGGACCGAGCGAGCTTCATTTAAAATCAAGTTTGCCAAATCGGTTCAGAAAATTCCGAGAAACCGATGTGGACAAATCAACAAATTTTGTTTTGTAACCATACTCTTCAACTCGTAATCCGCAACAAGATGTCGGTTGAAAATAAAATTCAATAGCAACCTATGGGAATATTATACCTTTCATCTGAATCTTAGTTTGTAAAAATCCGTTCAGCCATTTCCGAGAAACCGATGTGGACATTTTGTTAACAAATCTGCACATACACACATACATGCATACATACATACATACACACATACACACAGATATTTTGCGATCTCGGCGAACTGAGTCGAATGTTATATGAGACTCGGCCCTCCGGGTCTCGGTTAGAAAGTCGGTTTTTGGAGCAATTGCATAAACTTTCTATATGAGAAAGGCAAAAGAATAATATTTAATTAGCTTAATCAGCATAAGCTCAATGTTATCTTCATGTGATTATATTTTGAAATGTTGGTGGAATGGGTTTGAAAGTGAAGGGAATGGGTAGAGTGGGAGTGGAGGATGCGTCAGAAATCCTTCATCTTATTTCGGTATACGGGGTGGATGAAGGAAATGCGGGCGTGAGGGTGGTCCAAGGGGAGGGGAGTGATGAAGGAGGGAGGTGTAAGGGCAAGGCGGGGGTAGGAGGGGCGGCGACGTAATACTCAACTGCATATTTTGCCTTCCATTTGAGACTTGGTTTGAGAAAATCGGTTCAGTCATCACCGAAGAACCGATGTGACTTTAATTGTGGAATATGCCCGGAATTCCGGACTTCCGGAATCGTCGATAGTGGACAATATATTCAAAGAATGTTTGATTGGCAATCAGTTATCTAGATCTGTGATTAGAAGTAATTTGGAGACCATTTCACTAGTTTTTAGCCTCTGAGGTATTACGATTGTACCGATTTATATGGGAAATTCCAGTGTATCCTTACTAATACCCCTGTAACTCCGGAAGCAAGAGTCAGAACCGAATGAAATTCAGCAGCAGTCAATGGTATTACTGTATCTTTCATTTGAAATCAAGTTTGTAAAAATCGGTAGAGAATTCGTTGGGGAATGGGTGTGATATTAGCTTAGGAACTTGGCGGGTTCCCCGGGGGCGTCATGAACCGTCATAGGTGGCCAATGTGGTCAAAGCTGCTTTGATTGATCATTAGTGATCCAGACCCGCAAACTAGAGTAATGTTACATCAATTTTAATATGTTTTACATCATTTGAACATCATGGTGGTACCAGTTTATATGGGAATTTGCTGTGTGATCGCACTCTTCAACCCGTAACTCCGGAACCGGAAGTCGGATCAACTAAAAATTCAATAGCAGCTTATGGGAGCGTTATACCTTTCAGATGAAACTAAGTTTGCGAAAATCGGTTCAGCCATCTCTGAGAAAATTGTGTGAGTTTAAATGACACACACACACATACACACACACATACACACACACATACATACACACACACAGACATTTGCCGATCTCGACGAACTGAATCGAATGGTGTATGACACTCGGCCCTCCGGGCCTCGGTTGAAAAGTCGATTTTTACAGTGATTGCATAGCCTTTCTTTATATGAGAAAGGCAAAAAGGGGACATTGATAAAATTGGGACATATATTTTTCTTTCTTTTTTAAGAAACCGAAGCTCTTAAAATATTCTTCTTTGGTCACTAGGTATAGCCTCATAACCTTTCCAGATTATTTAGCTTAAACTTCCCTTAAGAGGGTCTGACAGCGCAAAATTTTAAAAAAGATTTAATTTTTTTTTGCATGTTTCGAATATCTAAGGTAAGAAAAATATGCTCAAGAAAGGATTTACTCAAATTCAACTTTTTTTTTTTGATTCGTTTATTTGACACGGCTCATAGCGGTAGCTTAACGGAGCCGTGGATCTTTTATACGTTTACAATACAGTAATGTTTCGATTATATCACTATGCGTTTATATCAATACTCGTTTATATCACCCTCGATTATATCACGGTTTTGTCACGATTATATCACGCTTTTTGAAAAACAGACAAGGCACACTACGTTGTGATCCAATTAAGCTACATATTGTGTCCTGTCACTTTTAAGATATTTTTACAATAAATTTGCTTATTTACATGTAGGGTAATGAGCCTATTATTGAGTTTCGGACTATTTCGTTAAGGGTTTATACATGATGAGATCGGTCAAAAGTTTAGTAATTTTTTATTCTTTTATCTTAAAGAATAGATTCTCAAGAATGCATCTGAATTTTTTTAGATGTCCAAGCAGCAGAAGCAATGTTATATCGCTGTTCATCTTGGACGGAGGGCGTGGCGCGAAACTTTAAGCGTTGTTGCAATGACTAGGATTGCCGAAATATCTTTCGGCTGATTCCAATTTTTGTTTTAAATTCTTCGTAACTTAATTGCCGTGTCCTAGGGCATGTTCAGGAGCGTTTTATTTTGTATAGGAGTTTCAAAGTAGAACTGGAACTGAAACATTCACATCCCCAGCAGAGCGTTTTGTTTTATAATTTCGAACAGTTTTGTTTTAAAATTTAAAAGTGTTCTACGACTCCGTTCTATTTGTTGCCGATTTTAAAACACGTTTAGAACTGCAAAGTTTTCAGCACAGACACGTA
The DNA here is from genome assembly GCF_030247195.1 of Topomyia yanbarensis. Taxonomy (NCBI): domain Eukaryota; kingdom Metazoa; phylum Arthropoda; class Insecta; order Diptera; family Culicidae; genus Topomyia; species Topomyia yanbarensis. The sequence goes on from NC_080671.1 coordinate 467,933,863, forward strand.
GACCCGATAGGCTGGGGAAAATAAATTTGAATGTAGTAACGCTGAAGGCATGGCGAGACATGAATTTTAAATTGAGAGCATGTTATAGGGTTAAAATTATCAGTTTTATATAATAGAACTGTCATAATTATGGATCTAGAACTGAAACACTCCTGAACATGCTCTTAAGAGAGTGTCTGGTGTAGTGGGTAAAAAACGACTTATTTTTCAATCGCTTAATTGTTAGTTATCTGCAGGAAAATCTAACAAAATAATTTGCAGAAAAAAATAGTGGTGATATGGTGAGTATTCTGAGATATGCATTTTCTCTTGGATGTGGATACTTTTCTTTTGGAAGGACAACATCAGCGATTGGATATGGGACTATTTACATGGATGTTGAAACAACGAAAACTGAATCGTTGTCCCTTCGAATACACTGTTTTTAATAATCAAGATATTTTCCCAAAATCTTAACGTGCCAGATTGCTTCAAGTTTAGTTTTGGGTGGTTCAACAATTTTAAGAAACGGTACGGGATACGTGAAGTGAAGCTGTGTGGGGAAAAATTATGCCGCTGATGCCATACCATTTGATCTAATGCGTTGAACAAAGATGGCTTCAAATGGGTAGTATAATAATAGAAACATGTGAAAAATAGGCTCATTACCCTACTATGATTTATTATTTTTGACTAACTTTAACTTTTTATTACTTTTTGTTTATAGAAATACATGGATCAATGCTTGAATGTAATCTTTTGTTTTGTTTTGAATATATCACGCTTCAAATATATCACGCTAAAATACAGAGCAACCGTGATATAATCGAAACATTACTGTACATGTAAAAATAAAAATACAAACAAGAATTAATTAATTGGATCTCGTGCGCGCAACTTTTTAATGCGAGCGGAGACCTTTTTTCGCGAGGTCTGTTGGCAAACAGCGTCAGGAGGGTCATTTAATTCTCTCTTGTTTTTCACGTCCCGGTCGAAGCTGCCTTGGTGTCCGGGATCAGATGTTCTCCCTTGCTTCTTGCACTTATTGTTGATCAGTGTAAATCCGTCGTCATTGTTACTGCATTCGTTGCCGAAGTTACAGTTGCTTTTGGGGTGCTGGATGATTCTTTTACGGTTGTCATTATGGTCTGAACAGCTGCCACAAATTTGGCCACCGTTTGTGGTTCAGGCATTGGTATTGAAAACTCTGTTTTAGGTTGGTTTGCCGTAGATGAGTTGGCAATCGATTGAGATGCATTTTCCTCTGCATCTTCCGCGCAAGGTTGTCCATGATGAGCTGTCTGATTACAATACTTGCACGTAGGAGTTTGCCCCTCATGGGTGCATAGCGTAGTTTACATAATTGTAGTTCCGTGAGTTTTGAGTTTTATTGCCAAGTAGAAGGGTATAGGCCTTTCAACCCGCATCCTCACTACAAAAACGCCGATAGGAGTACCCGGGAAGAAGTTTCTCCAAGTATCAGGTGCAACGGATTCTACTTCTCCGTATTGCGACATGCATTTTGCAATTGGCTCAGGAGGGGTACGAGGTGATAGGTCATATAACCTTACATCTATATAATCATTCTCAATGTATACGGGAATCTTAATTCTGTAACGGATTACTTGCGCACACAACAGTCGACAACTTAAGCGCCACTTCCGTTAGGAAGGCTGCCGACGCATGACGATAGTTCGGCCAGAGACTCTATCCACAAGGCGGGTATGTTAAAGTGGCTCAAACACCGTTCTTACTCAGCTAATCCACCGACGAGACCCCAAAACAATAGCCAAACCGAATAAGTTCATTGAGAAAATCTTTCGCGTAAAAATCTAACAATAAAAAAAGTAAAACGAACGAACCGCGCACTTTAATCGAGATGGTCATAAACCCTCAGGGAGATAGAGAGACACTATAGAGCGGTATAACATTTCTATTTTCCTATGGATGCGTTTTCTAGTCCCGGGACGCTTAGATATAGGTACAATCTTGGTCTGTCTCTCTTAGCTTCTAAACCTGACCTGATAAGATCCAGTTCGATGACGATCGTTTCCTTCCCACGCTGACGATGCAATTTCGGTTGTACTTACTGCTCGCTTAGTGACTCCACGCACGACCATGCGCGTGCAACATATCGCCCAGTTCTGCCTAGCGGTTGACAATTTACCTGGACGACGAGGGTGCCCGTGGGATGGCAATGAGCACGAGAATTTGTCGGACTGTTCTCCGTCGTATACGCCCGACTGAATGCTACCGGGCGAGGTACCGTCTTAACGTCACAGGATGGTGAATTTGGATCGTTGGATCTGCGCGTAAATTGCTGCTAGGCGGTGATTGGCTGGTTGGCGGGTTTTCTGATCTGCCCAGTCGGAAGTTGGCTGGGTGGGGCTCCCAGAGAAAAACCCACGTTGAGCGGGTTGCCTACCTGTTCAACGGTTAACGTTAACTAAAGTCTAATTTCGTGACTAGTACAATGTTACCTGATTTGTATCACTAAGGTTGCACAGTGATCAATCGGTAGGGTTTTTTAAACATTATTTCAGCCTTTTTTATCAAGAGGGCCTAAAAGAGATCATTGATTTATACCAACAGCACGTGGTGGCTTTTGTTGCCTACTTACGATCTACTAACAGCATCTGTGCACTAAATATGCTGCTCTCCGCCTACTATAACCATTAACTTTTTATTTTAATAACTAACTTGCTGATTTATGGTTTAAATTTGGTCACTATCTAATACCGATGAACACCGCTTGGTACGTATCCCACTGATGGCTTCGACAATCTCTTTTGAAGTGAGAACAAATACCCTTTTTGGTATAGTAGCGTGATTCCCGGAAAACATTTCACTCACTCTTGCCGGCAAGCCTACCTAACGTGATCTAGACGATCCTCGTTGGAGTTATCCTTCTGGGGTTCATCGGGTGGAAAAGGCAAAGGAGGGTGAGGTGGAGCCCGTGTTAAGTAAAACTTTTCCGTGAGCCGCAGCTTTCCTGTTGACGGAGAGATGGCGCAGTAAGCAATGCTGTCAGTGTGATAGCGACTGGGATATTCTATCTCGTTACAATTCCAACGTTGTCACTTTCAACCACGTGTTTTAAGTTGTTCTTTAAAACGAAGCGCTCGGCTTGTGCTAACGTGTTGAATGATATTAACACAACATTGCGAAGATGATGATACTGAAGGTACAAGACTTCCGCAAGCCTAAGTTGCATTTTTACCTTCAGAAGGTATTCCACTTCACTAAAACTCGGTCGTTTTAAACCAAATTTAAAGTCAACGACCGCAGCGTTGGGTCGGAGTAGAGCTTTTTCGTCAACTTTACTCATGATGACAAGAATAATCCGATATTTCCTTTGTTCTCGAGACAATGCACACTACATCGAGAGGCCTGTTGTTCACTTGGCTCGATTGTACGTCTGACTGCGGCAGAAGTAGAAAGTAGACTGTGACAAATTCAACTTGGTTCATCTGCTAGAGCCCAACTATCAATTTTCATATGAAGCTGATAAAATCGGGTCAAAAAGCTGATGAAATCGGGGGCCGATAAAATCGGGTGCTGATAAAATCGGGTCTTCACCGTATTCCATTTTTTGCTGCAAACAGCTTTTGAACACTTCGAACAAAGTTTATAAAAGGTTCAGCCGTAAAAGGTCCATGACGGATAATACTTGTGCTCGAAGAACGGAGTCATCGTGCCTTCATTCTGATCGGCTGCAGGTATTAGGAAAATTAGACTTATGCTGCGTTGATTGACGATATCATATAAAGGATTGTTTGTAACATTTGGAAGGCGAGTCCCTAAATTTACCAAAAATTTTGGACCGGATAACCTGAATAGTGGTTGCAGTGGCTAAATGTTTGCTAATAGGGAAAATAGTTCTGCCGATAAGCTACTATACAAACTACCGTTTTCCTTAATTCAGTTTGATCAGTTAGGATTTTAGGAATTGATACAAGGCGAATTTAATATGCAGAAAATACGCATTATTTGGTCTGAGTAGGAGAATGGCTGAAGATTCTTGTTTTAAACTAATGAGTGATTTTTTTTCATTAAATATGACTTTCGGAGAGTTAGGGACTGGACCGCGTTATTTTCTAGTAATTGTTGGACCGGAGGCTTTCGATTGACATTATCAATTCCCATTGCCTTCATTTCATTCAACTTTTTTCGGTTTTAAGTTGTTTTAATGCAACAGTAAATTGTTTTCTAGCCTACAGTAAGGAAATATGTAGAAAAGAGCTACACTGGATTTAAACTCGATAAATTTAGGGTTTTTACCCAACAACAATTATTTAAAAAAAAATGCACACTATATCAAATCACCGATCTTGCCCTAGTAACAATTGAGGTTTAATGGCACTCTTGAAGCTCTTCTTAAAACTTAGAATGCACTTGTAGTGTGATTTATCCAACATATCGACAGTGGTAGAGCTGGTTCTGGAGCAACGAAGTCAGTCGCAGTGTCAGCTCTAGCCAATTCGTCCTCCCGTTCATTTCCAGTAATGACCGGGTATCCATAGAAGGTAGATACCATTTGAAATACTTCGATTTGAGTCCGACATGCGATTACTAATTTCGATCTCGAATCTGCCCAACTAAGTGCTTTCAGGGCAGCTGCTTTTCAGAGCAAAAATAGATTATTTTACCGAAAATTTCCTGTTGAAGTGCCGATTGTACGCCACACAAAATCGCGAATATTTTCACTTGGAATACGGTACAGTATCTACCGAGCGAATGAGATTAGTTTAATCTCATTTCACGACAATAGACACCAGCATCGGCTCGGCCCTCCAACAAAGCACCATCAGTATACCAAACTACGTATTCTTCAAGTTGTCGCTCCATCTAGCCAGACAGCCATTCCTCGCGAGGAGGAATTCTCACATTGAAAATTTTAAAAGGAGTGTTAGTGTAAAGTCACTGGGAGCAAGTGTATACTCACCCCAAGTAACCATTTGGGGCCACAGTCTTGTGTGGCTAATTGCACAATCTAATGAGTTACTGTTGCAGAGCCCAGTAACCTTAAGACGATGCTTCTTGTTTCAGAAACACATATAGTGCTATGTTCAAGAGTGTTTCCAGAGCAGCAGTAGGTGTTGTCGAGAACGCACCAGTCATCGCCATCAAATTATTCTCTGGGGATGGTTTAACTATGATTGGATTGTCATGACTTCTCCCTTCTGCCACAAAACAAGGCACCCGTATGACAGTATTGATCTAACAATTGTTGTGTAGACCCACTAAATGTACTTGGGTTTGAGTCCCATGATTTGCCGAAAACCCGACTATATTAGTCGAAGGCCATGCAAGTTTTCTTGATTCTGAAATTGATGTGAGGTGTCCAATTAAATTTTGAGTCAAGAATCACCCCAACGTACTTCGCTTGATCTGCGACAATAATTTCAGAGTCAAAGAACTGCAACGGACGAGCTCCGGTTGTAATCCTTCGTTGCGTGAAAAGCACTATTGATGTTTTATTTGGATTAACTGGTAGTCCAACACGACGACACTATTGCTCAACAACTTAAGGCTTATTGCATCAAATCAAAAAGTGTGTTAATGTGAAATACCTGTGATCATTGTGTAATCATCGGCGAAACTATGTGTCGGAAACTCAAGCTCATTAAATTTCCGCAACAAGCCATCGACGACAAGGTTCCATAGAAGTGGCGAAAACACACCACCTTGAGGATATCCGCAGACACTCAGTTTCCTTATCTCTACTTGTCTTAACGATGAGTACAGATATCGTTTGCTAAGCATTGCGTGTATCCAGTTCGTGATATATGAAGATACTCCACGACCTTGTACTGCTTCCAAAATGGATTCGAAAGACACATTATCAAAAGCACCCTCAATATCAAGAAAAACTCATAAACTTGATTACTTTTGCGAAAAGGCTTTTTCAATGTTGTAAACAGTATAGTGTAACAGGGTGGTAGTAGACTTTCCCGCCAATGGAATATATCCTGTTGCAAGGCTACAAGTAATAATTTTTCTTAAAATATGCTTGAAGTGGTCATATCCCCTTCGAAGTAGAACTGTACTGATTCCATCTTTGCCCGGAGACTTATACCGAGCAAAACTTTCAATCGCCCATTTGATCGATTCGGTTGTCACAGTTTTACAAGAAAATACCCAAGAATGAGAACTACCTGAAAAGAACTCAAGGACAGTCGTCATTGATGGCTTCGTACAACCTGGAAAATGCGTATTCAAAAGACAGATGAATACTTCATCTTCGTCAGACGAGTATTCACTATTAGTAATTCTAATAAAATTGACATGAAAGTCTTTCGATTTCGATTTCAAGACTGGAAACATTTGTGCAGAGGCTTTTCCAACTACTTCACTCAAAGGATCGAAGGACATTTTTGTATACTTTGCGAGCGAACTTAAATGCCTGCGACCCGTCCCTGCATCTGCGACTTGGAGATTCAATCGTCGGAAAATACCCCTGAAATAGTCACCTAACCCTCTTCGTATAGGTCTCAAATCGTAGATTTGGGGGTACGATATGTGAAGATATCTAGCGAGACGTTTGAATGATCAAAGACGATGTACTTATGGTCAGATAAGGACGGTTCGGGCTCGTTTAGTACGTGCCTGTTTGTCAACTCATACGTAATACTGTCAGAGCAGAGTGTTACATCTAACACTTTGCTCTGCCAGCTCGTGCAAATGTTAGAAGTATTCCATCAATTCGGTGCCTCTCAAATTGATATCCGAGCTGCCCCTAATTAGGTGGTAGGCATTTGCATAACCGCCGATTATGAGGGGAAACCCAATTCTACCACAGTATGATACAACCCTTTTGAAATCGTCAGTAGGTGATGGTCAATTATGCGGAAAATATGCCGAACAATAGACGTATTTCTTTTTTATGTTATCAACATTATTGATATTCATCGCGACAGCGCAAATATCACGAGTTGTGAGGTCGTAGATAAGATATGCGTCAATAGCACTATTCGCAAGTATGCATAGACGAGGCATTTCACGTGGATTTGTAATGCCATTTTTGTTGAAAGGGTTAAGTAGTTTTCCACATAGAAGTATCCTTCATGGAAATACGGTTCTTGATCCAAAGCCTTTCCTTCCTGCACAAGGCAGGATAGACTCATAGTTGCTGTACGTTTATGTTGAAGATTATTTTGTGCTACTCTAACCATACTCGATCACAGCACTACACGTTTCGTCATCAGCACTTGATGTACAGCAACTAGAAGATACCAAACACGTCGGCTTATAATCACCTATATCGAACCCCGAAATGGGTATTAGGGATTCGGATCCAACGATTTGCGAAGAAACAAAAGTCCACTGTGCCAGAGAATCGCTTAACACAACAATGTTAAGACCTACCAAACTCCGTGCGCGACTGGAATATTTTAGTCCTGCCAGCCATTCAGTCCTCGGCACGGAGAAACACCTTGACTTGAGGATCCCTGTTTTCAGTTGCCTCTTACGACATGGGAGCAGGAATCCAATGGGTCAATTCTTTGCTGAAATACCTCGAGAGATTTCAGCCCACTGGATACCACACTATATATTTTAAATGTTCGGTCTATCACTGTGCAGCTTCTTCCTTCCTAAGGTCGGCATGCTTTGGAAATGCAACACTATATTTTCCCCTAAAGAGATTATTGGATTAAAATCATTTTGTGCATGAAGTAACTTTGGTAAGTCTGGGAAACTGCGTTTCAATTTCCTCCTTAAAAGTGGGATTTGTAACTTTCATGTACAAAATTATTTGAATCCAGTTTTCTCCCACGCATCACTGGTGAACAATTATTTAGTAGTGAGCACAAGTAGTGTTTCCAATTTTCGATTAGTATCTATCTGACGCTAAGACAGTGCCACATGCTGATGAGACGAAATCGAAACGCAAATTCTTAGTGAATCCCTTTTTTATTTCAAGTTCGTTGCTCTAAAGTCATTAACAAGCAAAATTCTACACACAATACTGTTTCAGTTATTTGTACCAACCCAACAAGATTGCTTTTCGATCCATTCCATAGTATTGGCGGATGAACTAGCTAATTTATTTCCGACAAATGAACTTAGAGCTAATATACCACTAAATTTAAACTGAGTATGGATCCCTCATACTGAAGTATGACACAATTCACGTGTTTTTTCGATATCAAATTCCTTGGAATAAAACATCTAAAGCAGAGATTTTCCCATAACCAGTGGAACGATTTCATTGCAAAGATTTTTTTACTGCGTCGAAGTCTCAACCCTTCCATTCGTTGGCTATTGATTTGATGCATTTAAAACACCAATCAGCATTCGCAGTAATTTCAGTTTGACCTAGAGCAACATCTGCTCGAAAAAAAAAAACAAATTTCTTCGCGTTGATAACAAAGCCGGGATTTATCACAAGTTAAGAGGGACGGAGTGTATGTAGTTTCTAACTGGGATCAAACAGCTCAACAGACAAAGCTCACAAGCGTCTACTTACGTGGGGTGGTGGCTGCGGAATATTCACTGCCGAACTGCTTACGATCCTTTTCAAATCCTTCACAGGCTGCTGTCCTTCCATCGTCGGATTGACTTTCGAGTTGAGAAGATCAACCCATTTGTTCGCTTCATTTGGCCCCTGACAGACCGCCACAATTCGATCGATCAACGATCCTGTGATCTCAAATGCATTTTTGATTTGATCCGTGTCTTCCAAACGGTTCACACTAATACCGGTTAAGGGAAGCTTTCCCTCGTACTTGAATGCACTCATCCGTTGGCTGACGCTCAAAATGAGCAACGTTTGCGAGAACATAACAAAATACCGATCCTTATGCTCAGGGCCAACAGCCACACTGCCCATGTGCAAAATATCACCCAACGAACTCAATTCTTGTCCTTGCCAGCCACGAATGGGACCGGTTAGGATTTGCAGTTCTAGCTCTTTCTGCCTTCGGGTGGCCGAGCAGGAAGAGGCAATATCTTTGTAGACTGCTATACTACGTTGTGTGTCTCCTCGATCAGCGTGACAACTTTCCATGTGCCTTTCAAGTTCTTGAAGAATGGCTGAATATTTATCCAGTCGTCGAAATGGTTTTGATAATCCGGTCGTTAGAACTAATAGACCAGGTTTTGCAGCTCCCTGCTTTTCCATGAAGGCGTTCAACTCATCGCTAGAATAATTTTGCCAACGTTTTAAAACATTTCAAATGTGGTTTGATGCTACCTACCGATACTTATCAACTATTACAATGGCCCTTGGATGAGCAGCACAGTAGCACTGATGAATTTTTTTCATAGTTGGCGCTTTTGTCAGGAACACTTTTCCAACGCGATCGTTTGAATCTTCCAGATTCTGGTAAAACTCTTCGTGCATTTCCACTATTTCAACAAAGTTACACATCATTTGTGTATATTCGTCGGTTGTGAGACTGTGAGTGAAACAGATAATGGTAAATTTATCTGGGTTAACAGTACTTGATAAAACCTACATTTGACTACTTTCTAGTGGTTCTAGAAAATTTTCCACCAAGCCACGTAGTTCAGCCACATGTGCCTTTTCACTTTCGAGCAGGTCACGAAACACTACCGATCGAAATGCTTGGATCTCCTCCGGCGGTCGTATTGTTTCCGATAGTGGCAGTGGGCCTACCGATAGAATGGTCCATTATTCGTCCAAAGCTAACAAACTAAAGAAGTGAAAGACTTACCGGCATACTCGTTAACATAATTGCTCGGGAACCAGCCCGTTTTGTCGCCCAGCGTTCCCTCCCACCAGCCACCATCCTCGCGCTGGGTAAGTGTGATGATGTCGCCCTTCTTGAAGCATAGCTCGTCATTGTTGGACCCCTTGAAGGAGTACTGTGCCTGCACGGTAAACTGCGACTGGGGCAGCTCCATGAGTCTTTTGATTGCAGCGTGATGTGGTCAAATCTGGGGAAAGGTGAAAGGAAAGAGAATCAATTATTTTTCAAATTACGATTTAAGGCAAGTTACAATGGATAGGTTTCTGTACATTCAATTATTCACTGGATGATTATCTGTGTTTTATATGCGCATTGACATAACACAGTGTTCGGACAGCTTGCGGGCTTTCATTGATCCAGGACGAACGCACGGAAATTAGCCACGTTATCTATACTACGGCTTAACGGCTTATTATGGATCAATATTCATAGGGTTCATTGGGGTAAGAGGAACATATTTAATGTAACACAATCAATCTATTCACAAGTGTCAATGATCAAGAACGGACCAACTAATAAAATGCTTATTGACTTTTTTCTTAATGTGAAAAAATAAGCGCCAAATTAAAAAATTTACCCTGATGGATTGATTTTTTCACGTCAATTTGCAGGCGTCTTTGTCCGTTGTTTCCGTTTACCCTGTTGATAGCTGGTGACATTTGGTCCGCTAAATTCGAATCTGTGTATCAAGTCTAGAAACCAGTTTCTTTTAACAATTCTGTCGTCTCTGTATCGTTAGTGCAAGGCCGCGAAAGTGGTATAAAAAGATGATCAATGTGTATCTTGATCAGATTTTAAGTGGAAGAGTGTGTTCAATTTGTTGAAAATGCGGCTTGTTATAACTTTAGTAATTATGGCGGTTTTTGGTGGCGTGGAGCTCGCAGTTACAGGAAAGGAGAATGATTCAAATTCAAAGCACACCGTAACGGATATAAAAATGATTCGTCAAACATTAGAAGAACTGATAGAAGCACCGGGGTAGACGAAACCATTTACACGTATTAGATACATTTTAGAATTCATTGCTTTGTTTCAACAGTCTGCAGTTTATTGAATATGGACCGGACACCGAGGAAGGATATAAATATCATTTATCGGCAGAGAAGGATAAGGAGTTTGTAGTTCACACAACCGGTAGTTTTTTTATTTTTCTTTCACACGGTATTTCAAGCATCATGATCGCAATTATATTTACAGGACCCGTGTTCATACCAATTAATCAATCATTCGATGGATCACGAGAGGAGAAAGACAGAAAGCTGCTGCAGTTGTTGATTGAATCCTCCAAAATAAAGTCAATGGATAGTGTAAAGAATGATACAGTCTAAAATAAAATAATTGAGTTATTGTAAAATATCATTCGTGTATATTTTATATAGTAGCGATTATCGCGATGAGTTCTTCGTGTCAGAATTTTACATCTTATAATAAAATAAAACCTTGTAGTTCTGGTGTAGTGAAATTCTCTGACCATAAGCTGAAGCTTCACAATATTCAATATATCTGATCTCAAGTCCTCTTATAACTGCTAAATGGTTCACAATCAATTAGAAACATAATTGAAAAGCTGGATGGAAATATGGTTACTGGCACCGGTTTGTCGACGAATTAACAATAGAAACATAGATAAGTACAGTTTGGTACAACTCCTAACGTTAGCGTAAATGAATTCAACGAGAGTGTAGAATATTTTAACAGTTAGATATTTGAATTCGCTAAGAAGATATGTCTCGGCACAGAGAAACTATAGTCATCACGCATTCTGATCACTGAAATCCACAAGAAATACTTATGAGTTTGCACCACAAATGTCTCATATGGATATCATAAATATAGCTTATAAATTACAGGAAAAGTATGAAAATAACTGTGTGCAGATATGAATATAATAATATAATTCTTATGATATTTATAGCTCCTTTTGCATCTAGTTCAGACATAGACTTTACATTTATTAAAACGTTTAGAAACATTACAAATACATACAATTGATTTTTTAATATTCTGCAAAAGAAAAACTAGCAAAACGAAAAGAACGAAATTATATGGAAAAAATTAATCGAAGGTATTGAACAGAGTGAAGCTACAACTGAAAAACTTTTAATCATGAAGAGAATTTGAAATAATTTTGAGAGGCCTAAAAAAAGCATTAGCTGTACCGAAAGCTTTACTTTTTACGAGTGCTAAATTAGCAATTTCTCGCATGTCGTTTGTTCCCCTTTCGTGTGAGAGGTGAATTGGTACATAGAGTGGCATCATGTGGACTGCTTTGCAAGTCGTTTGTAGCTGTACATGTATGTCAAATTTTTTTGTTCCGTTACCATTGATTTAAAATGGTGTGAAAAACTATTTTCATCCCTGAAACCATCGAGTAGTTCTGCAATACGACTCTTAGAGCGAATTTCTAATGTCCTCTTGGACTGTACAATATATTTAAATTATATTGCATTTACAAAACGATCTTTTATACCGGCACCGCTGATAAGTGGTAAGCGTGACCGCCACTCATTCCAGTTGGTCTGGGTTCAATCCCAACCGAGGTCGTTGAGATTTTTCTGAAGTGAAAAAATCTGTGGTCACGTCTGCTTTCGGAAGGGAAGTAAAGCCGTTGGTCCTCGGTCCATGAGTTGATGGATCGATATCTAGTCCAAATAGTGGAATCCAACTTCTATACTTACTAACAAATATCCTCCTTCCGTGATACTTGTGTAGTGCGCAGTAGTATATACGGCCTCTAGCAAAAGCAAGTATCGGACTAATATTCCTTCCTTTTCCTTCCGCGATCTACGTTCGGGCCTGGCCTGCGTCAGTAGTGATCAATCAACACTTTAGGATTATCAGGAGTAGCACATTGAAAGATGTTTCGCTACTCCCAATCATATAACTATCTGCTGATTCCCTGTGCAACTCCAGCTAGTCCAGAGTTTATACATTTGCCTATCTATTGGATCCTACGTGCTCCCTAAATATCGATTTTATTTGGATACTATTAACAGGAATTAGGAATCAAAATAAATTGGCTCATTTGGCACGTCCCCAACGTTCTTCGGAAGATTGTGCATTTCTATTCCGTCTCACAATTTTTCTAGTCGTCGGGTAGGGAAATGGAAAATGACAACATGATACAATTACAACACAAAACAGTAAACACCCTACATTCATTACCCCCGAAAAAACAATGAACTTTACTAATAAAGTCTATAGCTTATTGCTATTTTAGGCTATGAACAATAACATATTCTTAAGTTGTAGCTACCCGTACAAAGGTTCGTCTGTGTATGGGTAAGCTGACCAACTCTAACGAAAAAATCCGTACACTATGAAAACCGTTTGCCTGAGCGTGATGAACAATTTCGCTTCGTTGCGGTATGGTGTACGGATTTTTTCGTCAGAGTTGATCAGCTTATGTATGGGGAACCAAAAATTCGGATACGAAATTGCATAACTGCAGGGCAATATCAGATCATATGATGCTCCGTGATCGGATTAACAGCGAGCGCAAGAATTATACTCCGCACATAGTGTCTTTGATGGAATTTATCTAAAAAAAATCAGTATCGTTGAAGGCTAATTGCAGCGGGTCGTGATTCTGAATGTGATATTCATTGTATAGTTCAGATATGTGCGGGCATAGGGACATCGCGATAGCGTGTATCACCGCGAAGAGCTCGAGCATTTGTACGTTAACGTGTTCGATCGCGTAGGCGTATGCCGCGTGTGCTAGCATGTATGTAACTTCGCGTTCTTGGATGATCTTGCGCGGACCGTAAATGTAATACATAATTTTTAGGTTCAGATATTAGAAGAGAATGAGTTCTTCCACATCACTAGAGTTCCCGGTCATGTAGCCGTTCTGTCTAGTGAATATCATTTTTTATTGGTCCAACTGAAGGCGTGGACCTATGTTGCTAGAGCCGAGCATAGGGACGTGACCGATGTATGATCGCTCGAACACGAGCGTTTGTAGGCTCACTCTTGAGACCGCGTTTGTAAAGTCAGGGGTGCTAAAACGTTCGCTGCCTCTTTCGTTACAAATACATATATAAGCTCCATCTTATGTGACAAATGAAAAAAAAATAATGTCTCGTAAATAAAAAAACCTCATCTGATTTTAATTTTAATCATAATCTTTTATTATCAGTAACTTTCAGTAACACTCGCTCAACCTACTGCTGTTCTAGTATCAAAATTTTCAGTTTTATATTATAGAACTGTCAAAATTATGAATCAATAACTGAACGGCTCCTGAATATGTCCGTAGGTCATTAGTTGACTCGAAATTATTTTCCCCAGTCGAACGAACCTGAGTATATATGCTGCAAACTCCTTATTCAACACACAGTTCTAACCGTACTTCAAATGAGGCAACAAAGAGAACGCCAGTGTATACCAGATTTATAGTTCGAAAAAAAAACTTTTCGAAATAATGAAACATTTGTAGTAGAAAATCCTACATAAAATAATACGGTACTGAACATGCCCTAACGAATTTGGTGGATATAAAATATTAATACTTGCAAATTTGTGATAAAAAAATAATACTTATCAGAACATTATTTTAGTCAAATGGCATTACTTGTTGTTCGATTATCAAAGATCGCTTCAGATTGGCTTCGCAACTTTTTGAAAACAAATTAAAACTGCAACTTTCAGTAGGTGCAAACCCAGGTGAGTCGGCCCGCTCTTTAGAAATACCTACAGAAGCATGTTAACAGATGTCTTGGTGATAAAAAAAACGCATCACGTATATCCGAAATATGACACGTGTCTGCCAGTAGGACATAAGTAGCTTTATAGACTCAGACCAGGTACCTACAAAAATAATTTGACATGACATTTTTTCATAACTTTAATAAATAAGTCGTCGCTGTTGTACTACTTTATGACAAGCGCCACTTATAAATGATAGAAACAATTCAAAAAAGACAAATGATGCTTCTATCTATTCCGTATTAATCTCTCAAATATTACGGTTGACGAGTTATTACTAAAAGTCGCACTCACACGTGTCATGGGTGTGTGACAAAGTTTGTATGGCGTATCGCATCCATACAAATAAAGCATCAATAAACTTGTATTCATAACTTTGGCTTAACTTGGTCTATAAACAATCGGTGAGATGTATTTTGAAGGAAATGAGTCAGGGAATCTAGAAAAAAATAGTAAATTTTGGTTACAATGTTGCCAAATATACAACATTTTCAGTATAAAACTTAAACTGCATTTTTCTAACAATTCATGTATTTTTATTTTAAAAATGATTATGCCATTGTGTTTCTCAGATAGTTTTACACAGAAAAACAATACATCAAGATAACCTGAACCAATTCCCAGACACAGTCATTTGAAGCAAAAAACTCACAATTTCTCCGCTATATCTCCGCAACCCAGTAGAGTGTTAAAAATATTAAAACGCCACTTTGTAGAGATGTCCATGCCACTTTGGAGATCTTCCTTATACATATTTTTATATACTTAATAAGTTTACTTGTGACTGGACGGACCTTAAGTTGAAAATTGCGCGCGAACTCCAGCACAGTTTTTAATCGAATCCCTATTTCTACTAACAATTTCCCTACCGTGAAATTTGTGAAGAGCGCGGTAGTATACACAGCCGCTAGTAGTAACAAGTGTCGGACTAATACGACCTACGTCCGGGCCTGATTGGCGCTGGTATTGATCAACTTACCAGGAGTTGTACATAGAGCAAGCTTATGTCAACAACTTCGCTGAAGACACAATATCTAGATTATCTTTTTTTAGAGTTATCCTACTGGAGCTGTAGAGCTAGGTTCTCGGAAGGGCTCCCCGTCAGAATCACATACTACAATTTGCAGACGAGACAGGCGAATGGCGCCCACTGAAACACAGCTTTAGGCCAATTGTAGCGGGCCGTGATTCTGAATGTGATATTCATTGTACGGTTCAGGTATGCGATAGCGTGTACTATCGCGAAGGGCTCGAGCATAAGTACGTTAACGCGTTCGATCGCGTGTGCTAACGTGTATGTAACTTCGCGTGTATAAATTATTTTTTATAACCGTGTGCCTTTCGCATATTCGCGTGTGTTCCAGAATGATCGCGCGCGTACCGTGAATCTGATACTTATTTTTTCGTGTACGGTTCAAATTCTAGAAGAAAGTGGGTTATTCCTTATCACTGGAGTAATCAGTCATGTCGCAGTAGAACGTGTGGTCTAGTGGATATGAGCTTTATTTTTTGATTGGTCCAACTGGATGTATGGACCTAAGTTGCTAGAATGAAGAGTAAAGATTTCCGGACGTGACGGATTCATGATCTCGCGCGTTTGCAGATTCGCGTTTGAGACCGTGTTTGTAACTTCGTATGTACTAAAACGTTCACATAATTACCGGAGTGTTATCAAGTATGCGCGATCGCGGGCATAGGTGTGCGTGGATGATCGCGAAGGGCTTAAGCGTTCGTATGTTGACGTGTTTGTCGCGTGTATGTGACTTCGCTTGTATAAATTAGATTTTGAAACCTTGCGGCCATTCACATATTCGCTAACCGTCATTCATTTAGTTTTCGGTGTACGGATCACTGACAGGGAGTGAGTTACCTCATATCACTAGAGTTCCCAGTCATGTCGCCATGGAACGTTTTGTCTAGTGAATATGGGAGTTATTCTTTCTTAATTTTTCAATTTTATTTTTTTTTATTAATTAATATGGACCTAGACTGTTGGTGCCGAGGAAAGAGACTTCCGGACGATCCCGATTCATGACGGCGCGAGCGCGGGAGTTTGTAGGTTGACGCTTGAGATCGCGTTGGTAAGTTTATGAGTGCTGAGACGTTCATTTTATCACCGGGGTGTAATCATGTTTGCGAGTTCGTGGGCGTAGGTTGCTTGGAAAATCGCGAGGGGCTCTAACGTTTGTACGCTGACGTGATTTTGTAACATATTTTTGTGTATTCCTGAATGGTCGCGCGAACCGTGCGTCTGATTCCAAATTTGTGGTGTGCGGTTAAAACTCTGGCAGGGATTGGGATCCCTTATATCGATAGGGTTCCCGGTCATGTCGCCATGAGACGTGTTGTCTAATAGGTATTTTCTTAATTGGTCCAGCTGAAGGCATGGAACCGGGCTTCTAGGATCAAGGACAGACCTCCGGACGTAACCGATTCGTAATCGTGTGCGCAAGGGCATTTTTGTAGGTTCCCGCATGAGACCGCGTTTGAGACTGTGTGAGTGTTAAGTTGTTCACTATCACCATCTTTGCTGACCCAGCTGAAGGCGGGTGTAGAATGGCAGTATAGGACTCGAAAAGAATAAATAAATGACAATATATGAGAGACGTAATAGATTAGACGGGTACAAGATACAACTGAAGCTATGATCATCACATGAAAGACATACATTAGTACTTCAAACACTACTAATACTTGAACAGCCAACCACCACACATAGCACATCCTTTCTCAATAATCTATTTGTTACTGGTTGATTGTTGGTTATGAGAGGGTAAATAGAGGAAAGGCATAGAACAGAAAAAAGGCTCATATCAGCCCTCCCGGCCTCCTCGATACACCGCTATCGACATCTTGAAGCGGGCTTCTTATATAAATCAAATCCTGAGTAGTCATGATTGGTGGATTACTAACATGAGAACTAATTAACCTCTAGTAGTAGAACGTGCAAATAGAAACTAAAAAGAGCGAAGGTCCTTATATTTAGACAACTCTATTGGATCTATTGTGGCTTGATGATGTTTACAATATCGTCAATCTTATCAACCTGCGAGAGGGAATTCTCATGGTATAAAAAAGTTATTCAAATAACCTTAAGATACAACAATCCAACAAAATCTGGACTCAAACCATATTTTACGTGTATAATAAAGTCTTTTGAACTCCACCAAGTTCAATCTGTTTTTTTTAATTATTTGCATTCGTTTCATTCTGATGGTCTCCACTGTTTTGTGCAACAGAATGTCGCCATCTTGAATTTCAAAATGGCATCAATGATCAATTTTGGTTGTATACTGACCACCCCTCACGATTGATTTCTAGGGCGTCGAAAAATTACTAAAATTTCATCACCCACAAGCCCGAATAAGCAGTATTCTTAACGTAAAGAAAATAATACGAACTTATGTGTAATTTTCTTAGCGCAAAAATGGGCTAATATTCTATAACTTTCTTGCTCTGAAAACTTTGTCTAAACATTTTTGCGCTGATTAATATTTGATCCACTTTTGCAGATGGTTGTGATAAATATACCACCATACCATACCAATTCTGATCTAACAGAATATTTAAGCCCACTTTTGCTTTGAACAAAATTTTAAACCACTCTTGCTCTCAGCCTCTCAAATCAGAATGAACCATGCCTGTTGAAACCCAGAGGCCCAGTACCAACCCGCACCGTCGTCTATTAAAAAGTACGTGTTTCAGTGTACCTTCTCATCTCTTCCAGAGCAGAAGCTAAAAATCGATCCGCTGCTTCTATCAGATATCAGTCGTAGTGTTGTTTATCCACTGTATAAAAAGTGTAGTATCGTTGCCACGTATTGTTGTTAGGATATTAAATTCAGATCCTCAGAAGACAATAATGTTCCTACTATGGGAGAACACCATCGTCGTTTGCTGCAAACAAACTCGAATTAGACCAACAGTGCACGAGGCGGAACAGTTACTAAAGGTAAACATGGAGTTTAGCTTCACAGAGGTGGTTCATATACAGCTACATCACGTGCGTAATGTGGTACTGATACCGTTTAGAGCTTTAGCTTTAGGGCAGAACGCGGGTTGTTGTGAAGAACAACATGCAACACGGTATCGAAGACAACGACATTAGAACCAAGATTTTCGAATATATGGATGACGATGAAATCGAGAGGTGTTAAAACGATTTGATTTGCTGCTCCTAAGCATTATCAATTATGGATTGTAACTTCGGCTGATACTCGTTCCTTAGAAGCAGTACAATAACAACACTGATGAGAAAATGTAAAAAAGTGTGTGTATGAGCTAAGCGAATACACAGACGCTGATCTACCTACACACTTAATTTAAATTACTGGGTACAGTAAAATTTTGCTGGGGTTTTGAACAGCAAACCGTTCGGTGATCAATTCAGTAAAAAACAATTTGGTACCGAACTCTCCGCAATCCGTTCTATCCAAACGTCAAAAAACACTGGTCAGTCAGCAGTTTCCTCTGAAAATGGCGACTTGACAGATGATTTGCTGTACCTGTTTTGTAAGTTTTTGACGAGGTTCGGTAACGTTGGTGCAATTTTGCCGAACAATCAGTCAGTATTTTACTGGATAATGTTTATGTACCGAAAAAAACAGAAGACCTGATAAATTCAGTGAAAAATATTGCGGGTTTCAGTAAATTATTCGAAAAATTACTGAAAATCGCTAAAAAATGAGAACTATTCCGCAAATTTTTAAACAATTTGCTGACAGCTCCTTAAAAATATCACTTTACTGAGAAAGTCGTCAAAAGAAATTACTGAACAAGTTTGGGCTGGGTTAGTGTGTAATACATTTAAATAAATGTAATTAATATTTAGACTAAATTGGGTAGTGTCTACTTTACTAGCTTGCGCAGTATAAAAAATCTAATGTGACTCATGATGTGTGACGATGATTCCAAAAGCCAGTTGTATAATGTTCAAATCCTTACCAGGAATGATTCTTCACTAAACTAGTCTTGACATAATCCTTTACACCAAGAATTTTTAAAGTTCTGAAACTTTGACGTTATTTCCTTTTTATATCGATAATTTGATCACCCAAAACTTAAAGACTTCATACAACAACTGTTCAGTCAAAAATTGAATCTCCATCAAAAAACTTTTTTTGATGCTATCATAAAGAAGAGTCCGTTTCTTTGAAAACTGATATCCACTAGTTAGAATCTGCAATAGTCACTGTGGTAAATAACAGAATCATGTAAACAGTTTGGCAAACACATAACCTTTTTTGGCTAACTTTAATTCGTAGCGCATCGTCAACGAAAATAAAATAACATGAAATAAATCTCACGAAAAAAAAACATAGAAAACAGCAGATGATATTAACGAACGAGTTCTGCCCGCCAACATTCTAAATAAAAACCTTGACCATGCTTGTGTAAAAGTAACGGATTGCATTTTCCTCTTTGACTTTCACACGAGCTGCAAATCAACGCAACCGTTAAACTATATTTCCTTCCTACTAGAAAAATCCGAACTAAATATGCACTCACACAAAACAAAATCTCACAACGCTTGAAGCACCACTTACACTTTCGATGTCACTTCCGTTGGCCAATGGCCGGAGCCATTTTTGCAATTGTGTACTGTCCCAAATATCGTGGCGAGTAGGCGTCCTTCGGCGAGTGCAGTACACTTTTACACAGTCCGTCTTGGCTGCGTCGTCAACGGTGGTGTGCTCGACTAGACGACTTCCCTGCAACTGGCATCGGTTCAACTGGGTGGACGGTGGACGATTCTCCAGCATCCCCGAATCCGAATGGGACCACCAACACTAGCTATAGGGGATCGTCAAATAGTAAATTGCCGCTGTCCGAAAATGTCATCTTCGGGGCAAAACGTTGACACGGTGACGTTTACGGATGACGACGATGGGTACATTTGTTTCTATTGCTTGCCTTCTTCGACGGTGTTCGGTTGTTTATTTATATAGATTAAAATTATTAATTATGTGAATATTGCTTTCGTTATGGTTGCGAGTTTTTCCTTGTGCTCGTGTTCTCACTGCTCGTGTTGGTGCTTTTTCGATTTCTGGATCTGGTGCATCTTTAACTCGAAGACGCGATATTTGTTTAATTTTAAGTTAATTGCTGTACGCTAGATTACAAGGTCTTACAAATGATAATCGCTTCAAGCTGGCTGCACAAATTGGCTCATCTTAGGGGGAGATCTACGACTGGTAAATGGGAAGCTGGTGATACTTGGGCATGTGTAACTAATAGTGAGTGTTGTGTCTTTTCTCGTTTATCTTATTGGGAATGTTGCAGCTATTCTGAGCCGCTAGAAGCAGGTGCAGCAAGATAAGTGTGATAGCTTTCCTACACGCTTCATCTCGATAGAGTATACAAAGTTAGGGTGCTGTCTTATGAACAATCCCAATATCATTTCTAATAACTGTATAGTTATTGTACAATCATCAATGTGCCTTTGTGAATGTGCAAGTCTGTGAGGGTGTGAATGTGTTTATGCGAGATTCGACAATCGAATTTACATTTCTATCAATTATTCTTGACTCTATCTACTTAAACTTCTACTTAACTACGATACATTGTCTAGGTAAGACATAATATTTTCGACGTGACGTAATTTACGACGTCACTGTGAAAATGCAAACAGGTATATCAGCACGATCACTATGATGAGGTACCATATCAGGACCATGTAGTTTTGATTCATGGCTACCATGATTGTAGCTTCTGGATTCTACGAAAGGCGCGTCCGTTTATTACTGTCGATGAACTGGTGCGGAGTATTTCTGTATAAGATTTATTTATATGTCCACACTGCGAAAATGAAGCAAACGTAAGATGATCCAACGTTGAGCATTTGCCTCCAAGCGGAACGATTATTTCTGCTTTCAGCTGGCTTGTTGTTTCTCGGTTAGACTCTCAGCTTAACTGAAAAATTTCTGCTTCACGACCCCTCACTTTACCATTCACCGCGGATCATAGCATAAACTCTTCGGAACCGCATATGCCGAGCCGACCTTTCGTCTTCCCCGAGCAGACGGACACAAATCAGCAACAAATTATTTAAATCGTCCCTCCACTACAGCTCGAAATATGAATCTGAATCGAACACGGGAACGCGACCAAGAGCACCTGCCGACATCAAGTGAGAATGTGTGCCCTTTTCCGGATTAGCTTCCGCGGCGGAACTAAGACAAAACCCGACCGTTCGCAACCAGAAAGACACCTCGCTTTGAGGCGCGAAAACATTCCGTTCAAAAAATAATTATTGCCAGCTAGAATTCGTCAGTGTCAGGCGCAAACCCCTTAAAAATCGCACACGAAATCGCATAAAAAAAACCAACCCGTTAGTAACCGCCGTATAGACATTTTGGCACATTATGACATCAAAGAGCTGTCGAGTGAGCGCTTGTTCTTATCTACAAACATAGTAGAAATATGTATCTACTACTAGGTAAGAAGGGATGAAATTTTTCTTCGACGCAATCCGCTTTGGCGCTGCTGCAACCGGCGGCTAGATGAGCGTTAGATGCTTAAAACAGATTTATTGGGAGGGGGCCAACTGTTGGTTCCGTTGGTTCGATTGACCTGCACCAGAGATGTGTTTGAAATGAGGATGAATATGCAGCAAATGAGGATGAATGTATACAGCTTAGGTCAGTTTTAATTCACCGTAATTTCCCGATGCAAATATTGGGGTAGTGTGAGATAATTTATCGTATGTCGTCAAGGTTTTCCGAGTTTCGTGGCAACGATCGTTCTCAATCAAAACTAGTAGGGAAGTTGTTCGGCAGAAATTGGTTTTTGGCAGCGCAATGAATGAAGTAAATCAAGGTCTGCATTTAAAAATGATATTCAAGCTATAGATCATTGACGCTTTTTAGCAATACTAATACACTGCGCTACTGAATGAAGCATACAATACAATACAAATTTTACAATAACCCTTTCTCATAGTATACTGCTCAATGCCTGCTTTCGAGTATTCTCCTTGGTTCTAATTAGAGGACTGAGACCGCTGACTGAATCCTACCCAATTCCGACTGAGAGTTTCTCGGCGGCGGAATTTCTCCCCATACCGATACCAGTTTTGTGAGTCATTTAGCACCCAGCTATGTCGCGATCTATTCGGGTGTAGAGGTCAGTCGGGCGCTTCCGGTTCGATGGCGCACAAGGACCCACCGCTGGCACTTCATGTGACCTACTCGATCTAGTCGATCGGTCTGGCGATTCTGGGTAGAGCGTTGCGTTCGGTATATTGGCGCCTTGACGACCCGCTTTCGATGCATCGACGCGAACATCTCGAGTTAGTCCTCCCCGTTGAAGGATTTGGGCTATCCATGGGACGATGACCCATTGTTCTATTCATCTACTCGCTTGATCTTCCCGCCATTTTCGCTGCAAAGCCGACATTATTTGCACAATGGTTCCGTTCATGACGGTCCAAGTATTTTCATCGCAATACATTCTATGGAAGATGTTATCTGGGTTGATGTTTGCCTCGCTGAAAGCAAACATTGCTCTTTCCATTGAACCGAATTGTGAGCAGTCAAAAACCACGTGCTCCGGTGTCTCTTTAACGTCTGGGCTCCGAACTGAGAGGAGACTCCGCATACCCGAATCTGTGCAGATAATTCATACACGTTGATACGTCGGGATCAATCGGTGTGTCCATCTTCAATTCCTCTTACCACTTACTCATGGTGTCAATCCGCGTTCTTCTTCGTTGTGCTCCTCTTACAGCACAACTGATCCTCATCCAGTAGCAATATAATAGAAATTATTCTGGTAATTATGTGGAACGCCCACCGTAATTGTCATTCTTCTCTCTCCTTCGTCTGTCTCGCTGATGAGTGTTTTGCTTTCAGAATGTAGCTCTTCAAAATCCTGGCAAGATACTCAGGAAACCCCATGCTGTACAGCGAAAGGGCGATTGCTTCCCAACTGTTGAAAACATTCTTCATGTCTAAGGTGAGCACCGCACAATAGCGATTCCAGTTTCCACAACCGTTCCGATGGCTTCCACTGTATATTTCCGGAAGGCAAGCTACAGAGCGTCCGTGTACCTGGTAAACCAGTTCAACGTTATCCTCTCTAACAGTTTTCCGACTAAATCCAATAGACATATTGGCCTATACGACCTATAAAACCTGTCTTTGCCGGTTTCGGTAGCACCATCAGCTTCTGTAGCCTCTAGTTATCGAGAAAACCACCTTCATCGATGCATTCCTGCAGCATAATCCTGGTTCTTCTATATCGCTGTTTGCGGTACCAGGTTTGGGATTCCGTCATGATCGGTTATTCATCATGTTTATGGCTTTCACCACCTCAATTAGCTCTTTGTCGGGTTTTTCTTCGTAATCGTTTTTCTCACCTTACTGTGAAAGCGGCCAGATAATTGGTCATGCTGCGGGAACAGCCATTCGATTATAACCTTCATTTTCTCCAGGCTCCTTTCGTGTGGCTCAGCTGGGCCTTTTATTTTCGCCATTGCAACTCTGCAGCAGAGATACCATATTGAATTTGTTTAGGCTAAAAAAGTCTTTTTATCATCTATGATGCCTAAAACAGAAAAAAATCTGTGAAAATTTCCGAAATTAAAAAAAAAACGGGGAAAACCGAATTAAATATGTGTAAAATTCTGTGAAGTATTCATCAAAATGCCAAAAATCAAGAACCAGACAGCAAAATAAATCTTGTCCAAAACAACTTTTTCGATGATGTTATCCTGCATCCGATATAACTATAACACGTTCGGCCAGTTAAACTGAGAGTGATATTGAGCAAGTGAACAGGATTGCTCGCTACAAGAATTTCCTGCAGGAATATTGTATCTATGTACCGGCAAAAACAGTTGAAATCGATGGAGTAATAACCGAAATGGGGCTGGTATGCGAAGAGCTGCTGAAGTACGGGGTTGGAACTTCCAAAGATTCCATGCTTCTGTCAGTGAAAATTGTGAATGGGAAGCAATTGCTTTCAGCAAAAATCGCGTTGGATAAAAAAACAACTTATTCTCTATCGGCGTACAAATTACGCGGAGACACCCGAAGCCTTCTTTTAAGGACCGTTCCAAGTGCTCAATGTAGAGTGCTATTTTGAAGACCCAATTGAAGGCACTATGCTTGGGAATTTTCGGAAGAGGCAAATCATTTCCTCCCCTATATATCCGAGGGTGTTTCTTGGTGGGTAACCGACCAAATGTTGGCAGCACGCTCTCTGATTTTAATGAAACTTTCTGTACATGAGAATTTTGTCACACAAAAAATCTTTGCATACTTTGTTTTTCCAAAAATACTTAAGACTGTCTTTTGAAAAGGGTCAAACTTTTTTTACCAATTTTTTTTCAAATGGCTATAGTCCAAAAATAACAAATCATACAAAAAAATGTTGTAGAACAGGGTTGTTAATCGATAATTTATCGTCATCGTCGATAACGTTAACCACCCGTCAACGTCATCGGAAACTCCGTTAACGATAATTTATCGTCGGATTCATCGTCATCGTCGATAATTCATCGGTGGTTATCGCGATACATTTTGCGTTACTTTCCCGTTTATTGGAGTTGAAGTTGATGCGGTTAACTTTCAATTGTTTTGAAATGAATAACTACTGAATGACATGTTATTGGCAGTTGAAAATCAATAGTTTTGGACATTTTCTATGCACAGGGGGGGGGGGGGGGGTGGTATGTTCCGACGATGTGTCAAAATGGAATTTTTTGTCAACTTTTCGGGAGAATTTTATACTGAAGGGAAAGTTATTGCCAGTTCACAATCAATGGTTTTGGACATTTTCAATTCACAGGAGGATCCACCAGTGCACAGTGTTTCCAAAGTGGCAAAAAGGTGAAAGAAATTCTTTGAACCACGAAAAAACATTTTTAGCTATAATGTATTGCAAAGCTTATTTATAGTTTTTTTGCATTTAAAAAGTGTTGGTTGAGTAATTAATCCCTCTAAAGCTGAGCAGCAAGTTTTTGTTTGGTCATTTAGTAAAAAATAAAAAAAAACTTTCTTTGGCAAAGTTGTTGAGAATATCCTAAGTATTAACTTCGCTGAAGAGACTATGTGCCTATCTGTCAATTTTAATTTACATTTGTGGAGATTTCTTTGATATACCCCTGAAAATTCCTTTTTTCAAAATACTTTTCCTGGTAATTTTGTAGAATTTCAAAATGTTCCAAGATTTTGTTCAGCATAAGAAAGTACACAATTTTTGTAATATAAGTTTATTTGTACCTCTTACAACTTAGAAGTTATCGAATGTTTTAGTGCCCAAAAAGCAATATTTTGGTATGGAAGTCGTAAATTTCCGCAGACGAATACCAATACGAATCTGTAAAACAAACACTATCAAATTCGTTTGGTGGGCTCTAGCCTACGTTCAAGTCAAATTCGAGTAAATTCCTTCTTTATCTTAGAGATGCAAAATATACGAAAATAATAATACTGTACTGTAAGACCTCCTTAAGGTAAATTTTTACTAAATGGTCAGAACGGGTTATGAGGCTTTGTCGAGGGACTAAAGAATATTTTAACCGCTCCGGTTTATTAAAAAGAAAGAAAAAATATGTTAGTCCAGGTGTTTGCGTTTCGACTTCGTCTCTTCAGAACCAGAAAAAATATGTGCCGATTTTGTCAATGTCATCGTTTTATCAGCCTAAAATTCGCCAAGGGGCTGATAAAAACGGGTCTTCACTGTATTCAAAAATCGATTAAAACTCTATTATGGGGCCGTTCGTAAATTACACTACATATTTAAGGGTAAAAGAAGGAAGCATGAAGCATCTTGTTACATAGTGTAGAGAAGAAAAGGAGGAGGGGGCTAAAAGCTTCCTAACTAGAAAAGGTAATCAAACATTGGAAATATGTATGTATATTCTCCTTTTTAAAATCCGAAATCTTCTAGTTTAAATTAAAATTATAATAAAATCTGTTAATCACCACACCACTTAAATGTGTAGTGTAATTTGTGAATGGCCTAATAATAGTGGCTTAGTAGTTTTTCATATATATTTTTGCGTGCTAAAAATTACTAATTACACAATAGCTCAAAATTTGTTTTCTTCATGGTCAAAACAATTTTGATACCTTTTGCCGCTTGGAAACACTGTGCAGCTGTGACTCTTCTGTGCACCAACTTACTCGAAAAGTTGAAAAATTCAATTTTGACACATCGTCGGACCCTTCTGCGTATTGAAATGTCCAAAATTATTGATTTTCAATTGCCAACAACTTTCCCTTCAATATAATTCACTTTCCCTAAAAATTGAAATAGTTTCATTTTGATGCATCGTCGGACCCTGCTGTGCATAGAAAATGTCCAAAACTATTGATCAACTGCCAACAACATGTCCTTCAATAGGTATTTATTTCTAAACAATTGAAAGTTGCATCAACTTCAACTCCAATAAATGGGAAAGTAACGCAAAATGTATCGCGATAACCGATGAACCGACGATGACGATGAATACGACGATACAATTATCGACGATGACGATGAAGGCGACGATACATTATCGTTAACGGAGTTTCCGATGACGATACATTATCGTTAACGAGTAACGCCGATAAATTATCGTGAAAAATGTATCGTATTAACAACCCTGTTGTAGAAGTAATTTTAACAAAATTAGTCAAATTTTTGAATAAAAATATTGAAAAAATAAAAATATTGAAAGAATTCAAACTAAGGTCATTCATTTATTCATTTATCACGCGCATCAACAGGCCGTACTCGGCCCCAATGATGGAAACTTAAACTAATTACATCTAAAAAACTGCAGGAATCGATTTCTCAATGATATTCGAGACAAATGAAAGTCGATCAAGTGCGACACACGATTGAAGAGGAGTTGTAGTCCCGTGATAGCGGCATTAGCTGTTTGAATAGTTCGTCGAAACGGCACTCTCAGAAGAACGTTTCCGCGTAACGTTCTGGACCTTGCTTGGATGTTAACTCGCTCTAGTAAATCTGGAGAATCGATGCGTCCTGACAGAAGATCAGAGATGAATAAGGCTCTTGCAGTTTCTCTACGACGCTGGAGAGTATCGAGCTGGATGAGTTGACACCGACTCTCGTAGCTTGGTAGACGAACAGGATCGCGCCAAGGCAGGCGTCGAAGAGCATACCGTATAAATTTTCGTTGAACGCCTTCAATTCGATCGCTGCTGTTCATGTAATTCGGGTTCCAGACCGCCGAACAATACTCCAGCGTAGAGCGCACTAAAGAGCAGTATAGGCTTTTGAGACAGTAAATGTCTGTAAAGGATTTAGCCGTACGGAAAATGAAGCCCAGGCTTCGCGATGCTTTACCAACAACATACGAAATGTGATTCTTAAATGTAAGTTTCGAATCTAACAGCACTCCAAGATCCTTAACGCAGCTCACCCGGGAAACAAGAGCTCCAGACAAGTTATATTCAAACTCAATGGGATCTTTTTTTCTGGTGAACGATATCACAGAACATTTCGCCGGATTCAGAATCATTCGGTTGTTTTCACACCATCTGCTGAAAGTGTCGAATTGCTGCTGCAAATATTGTGCGTCCGATCGGCTCCTAATTCTGTTGAAAATTTTTAGATCATCTGCATACGACAACCGTGGTCCTTTCAGCTGATAGTTTACATCGTTGAAATAGAGAGTGAATATTAATGGTCCGAGATGACTTCCTTGTGGAATACCAGTCGTTGCGGAGAACAGTTTGGAGTATGCATCACCTATGTTCACACTGAGTTGACGGCCAACGAGATAGGATTGAAACCATCGCAGGAGTGATCCACTGAAGCCAAGTTTTTCCAATTTAGCGACTGCGATATCGTGATTGATTTTGTCGAAAGCTGCAGATAAGTCAGTATATATAACATCAGTTTGTTGATTCGCATCAAACCCTTCGGACACAAAAGAGGTTAGAGATAGTAGATTCGTCGACGTAGATCGATTCGGCATGAATCCGTGTTGGTCTTTAGAAATATATTCCTTACAGTGAAAAAACACTGACTCCACCACGACTAACTCAAAGAGCTTGGAAATGGCACAGAGCGCAGATATTCCTCGATAATTGTCAATGTTTCTCTTATCACCTTTTTTGTGGACAGGAAAGATGAAAGCTGCTTTCCACAATTGAGGAAAAATCGCGGTTGTCAGTGACATTTTGAATAGTTGACAGAGAGGTTCCACCAAACCAGATATACACTTTTTCAAAAACACAGCAGGGACACCATCTGGCCCAGGAGATGACGATGCTTTAAGCTTGGATGCTGCTGATACAATATCCGAGTGCTCCACATGAATCTCACTCACTGACCGTTCGAGTTGGGCCACGCCGCTAGCTGCAACGTCAATCTGCTGCGAGGACAGAGTCTCACTGACGAACACACTCGCAAATTTAGAGGCGAACAATTTGCATATGGCTTGTGAATCATGCCCAACTTCACCATTCAAAAACATTGTAGAAGGTAAGCCGGTTTCTTTCCGCTGCTCATTGACGTATCTCCAAAACGATTTAGGATCCGACTTAACCTTACGTTGCATTTTTCGTTGATAGTTTGAAAAACAAAAACTGTTCAGTTTTTTAAAATCGTTATTGAGCCTTACACAATAAGCTCTCAGTGACAAGGTACGGCGTTTGGTAAACTTTCGTAATGCTGCTCTTTTCGCAGTTTTTAGCTGACGTAGCTCGGCTGTCTGCCAGGGGGATTGATCACTTCGTTGATTACACTTTGGGACATGACGATCGATAAGGTAGCTCATTATATGGCAGAACGTTTCAGCGGCGGAGTTCACATCATCCTTGCTTAGCACAGAATCCCAGTTAATACTTTGTAAAATATTCAAAATGCCGCTATAGTCGGCCCGCTTATAATTATAACACACGGTGGGCGCGTGGCTCGAAAGCTTCATAGGCGGTACGTCCTGGAGTGTAAGATGTAGAGGCGGATGGTGGCGAACATACTTTACTAGAGGGGTGAGGGCGGTGGAAATATGCGGCGATTGATCTCTGGCATTGACGAAGCATAGATCTAAAATCCGGTCGTTCTCGTTCGTGGTGCTGTTGATCTGCTGAAGTGTAGCCGTGCTATAGCCATCCAGAAGAGTGATGCTGCCAGGATGAAAAACAGATTCGTCTGGGTCGGGTTGTAGAAATCCGTTATGAACGGAACGCCACTTTATTGTAGAAAGGTTGAAATTGCCGATAATCATGATTTCGTCAGTGAGTTGCGCCATCGCGGAAACAGAATTCAATGATTCAGAATGAGAATCAACTAGTGCAGAGTCGCGAATTTTATCGAGAGGGAAATAAACCACACATATATATAATGTTCGATTTCCCAATTTTATCGCTGCCCATACTTGTTCGATGCTGCTCCAAGCGTCATTTGTTATATGTTGAACTTTTAATCCACGACGCACAACGAGCAAAACACCGCCACCGGAGGATTTGTTGCTGTTGAGAGGGCTACGATCACATCTGAGAACCTCGTAGTCAGAGCAAATCACCTGGCTGGATAGAGTCTGCTCATTTAGCCATGTTTCTGTCAATGCGATGATGTCGTAACAGCAGTCCGAGGTAGCTAGACGATAGGTATTTGCACAGGAATTCATGCCTCCCACATTTTGATAGTATAAGTGGATGGGCGACGATTTTAGGCACGGAAGGCTGACCGGCACTCCTCGATTCATTCGTCTGGAATGTACACCGGGGCGATTGGAATGACTGCTAACAGCGGAAGGAGCGGGTGAACTGCATGAATTGGTAGCACTCGTGATGGAAGTTGGAGTGCTCCTCAGGAGGTTTCCAGCTGACGGCTGACAGAGATGACTCATTAATTGACAGTCGGGAGCATTCGAGCTAGAACAAACAGTTCCATCAGGAAAAACGGTTGATTCATCAACATAATTTTGAAAATACTTGCCAAAGAGGGCAATTTGGAAGTCCCCCTCTCCATTCCCAGACACAGGGCCGGGACGACTGAAGATACTGCTGACTGCAAGGGGCACGACTGTGCTGGGAGGATTGGGGGATTCCATATTGCTTTCTACGGTGCGTCCCGGTTGCCGTTGATCAACAGGCGAATTGTCGGTGCGTGGTCTAAAATAACTGCTATTTGCGATGGATTTATCCCAGTCGAGGTGTTTTCCGAAACCCATGCTTCCCGTCATTATTACGTTCTTGCCGAAAGTCGATGAACTCGCGGAAATACATCCCATCCGGCCAGGTATCGGCATTGAGAGCCATTTCACGAAGTTGAGGGTCAACACCAATTTTGAAAGAAATGAAATTAAGCCCGCTCAAATTTGCGTCTTTTTTCAATAACTTCTTCACTTCGACCGGATCGTCCGTTGAGAGGCACTCCTTAACCATAGCACCAACCTCAGCTTCGGAAACGGTGGTAGCAATTCGTGACAAGTAAATCCAGCATTTACTAGTAGCGGGTTGAACAGTGATTGTGGGTACCTTTGCTACATCACCCTTTTTCTTGCCACACGTTAGACTGGGGACATCGGATTTAGAAGGAAATTTATCATCCTCCGTCTCGCGAGCACGTTTGGCTCCAGCTCTATTTGGAACGGGCCATGATATGGGAGTTGCAGGCAATGTCGTTGCGGATTCCACTGATTTTCTGGTTTTCTCTATTTCAGCCTTTAATGCTTCAAGCGCTGTTTTATGTGTGTCGGTCAGCAAACGGAACGCTTCGCTCAATGCTGTAAAAGCTGCATTCACTGCGGAGGATTTCATCAAATCCACACAGCTGTCGCAAAGCCAGAATATATTCGCTGAGTCGTTAATCATGTCCAATTTTGGACGAGTGAGCGTTGAACACGATAGATGCATGATTCTGTCGCAAAATCCTTGGCATTTCAGCTGATTCAAAGTGGTTACCGGCTCGGAGCACTGCAGGCAGCTCGAATCCATTGCGAATCGCCTACAGGTAGGCAACAGTAGCTACTTCGCGAGTAAGCTTTCCCGATATGCATCCACGGTTTCATCACAAGGATTCTATCACTACCGACGACACTTTGGGAGAACAAAATGTTTATCAATTGTCACCGCACGACCAAGAATCACAAATTATCAGTCAATTGATCAATAACTGCAGCTTAGGCGAGGGCACAAACTCTATTCTAATTGAGAAATCACTTAATATACACAAAAAAACGATCCAAAATACGAGAACGAAAATAAACAAACTGATTCACAACAGTGGTACCAGTCATCTGCTATGATTTTTCAGATAAAGTACTCAAAAACTCCAATGTTTTCTCCAGGAAATATAAAGAGTGCTTTCCATGCTCCATCAAACGGAGAGCCTCCTGTAACTGTAACGATGTGGGCATGGTCGTTGATAGTTAAATATAAAACCATCAACGTTGTGGGGAGAATGTTGGCAGCACAGCCTCTTTTATGATTACACTCACCACTACTGTCCTAAAAATTAGCATAAAAGCGATGCATAGCTGTCATCGTATGACGAACGTTCCGTGTATTCCAATCACAGGATGAATCGAATACACAACGTAGGCCCTGGCCACCAGACGAAACATTGTTTCTCTGATGATCTGTCCGTTAATCCGTCGATGGATCGGTGCCAATAATCGCGTTTTTCAGCTTTCGATCCGACGTTCAAAAGTCACTTTCGCGTATAATTCTAAGCAATCTCTGCCCATTACGAAGTAGGAGACTACCAAGACCAGGAACCACTTACTTCGGTTCTGTAATAGCATCCTTCAAGGGGCACTCTCAGGCCTTTACGAGGAAGCTTAGTAGAGGAAACTGATTTTCCTCTTTCGGAAAATTATAGGCACATTAGAAGATGTTCCCACAATGGGACGGTCAGACTCTCGCTCTTTAGTGTACAAGGAAACGTAGAAATTAGTTGTTGTCGGTAGCGTAGCGCTCTTTTGCATTATCGGAGCGTTCCTTAAAAGAATGCTTCATTTTGTCCCCACATAATTTACATGCGGGATATGTCGTGAGATCATGCGGAGTCTCTCTACAGTAGGAAAACTTTTCATGATTCTCTCCACATTTTCCACAGCGTGCCTTGTTTCTACAATACGTCACTGTAGGCCCAATTGTTTGCAAAGACGGCAGTTCATGCCTTGAGGCACAAAAAGACGAACAGGTAGACTAGCCCCGTCCAAAAGATCAGATCAGATCCAAAAGTTTGGAAGAGCAGATTCAGCGAAAGGTTCGAAATAAGGCTAATAGAAAATAAATTGTTTTCATATACTCCTTCATTTTTCCTGAACGCAATTGCTTGCGAGCCAGAATTTTCCATGGCCGAAGCAAAGGATTCTTGAAGGAGAGAATCCCACACTTCGCAATTAAGGCCCCCGTTGGAGACTACTCCATCAATCTCTACTTCCCGGGCGGGTACATAGACAAGATCAAGGATGCAAAATGCCAACCTTTTCTACGGCTGTTATATTTTTACCTACATTCTCTTTTCTTCTTCGACGCTGCTTCTGTTCGCTACTGCAGAACGCTCAGCGCTGTACGGCAGCCTGTGTGCAAAGCAGTAACATGAGAAAAAATACCGCCCCTAGTACAGCCACCAGACGCGAGCGTCTTTCCTTGCATTACACTTTTTAATATTTTTAATCTATTTAATATTTTTAACCACAAACAACGACAATGAATACGGTTCATTTACGCCAGGACCGGCATCAACGCTTTCGTGTGCGGTCCTCTCTCTTTGAATGGGTAGAGAAGAGTGTACAAAGGCCAAACTTTACAGCGCCACACTCTCACCGAGCAGTCCGAGTACAGCAGCAAAACAAAAATGTATTTTACTGCTGTACGGAAAAGTGCACTTGCTACCGTTCTGGTAGCAGCAGTGATGCGTCGCTGTAGCGGGATGTCCGGCTTGTGCAAATGTAAATATACCGGAAAAATATGTAGTTTATCGGTACCGTTCGCATCCATGGAGAAGATACTTCTTCGTACACGGCCAAGCGGTATTTAGTTAAATCTCGCATATATCAATGATGCTAAATGGCTTATCTGTTCCCTCATTCAAGTTTGTTATGAACATATACCTAATTAGTTACTGATAATTTTTGCATATATCATGCAACTATCAGTTGGAAAATTGGATTTTCGATAAAAATACACTGAAAAAATAAATTCAGTTTGCACAAGGAAAAGTCTTTTTCAAAATACTTTTTTCCTTAAAAGTAGCCAACTTGAATTTTTGATGTAGGTATGGAACACAAATACGTATCTTGAAACAAAATTTCATCCTAATCAAAGATGGGTTTTTTTGTAAATCGACTTTAAATTTTTAAAATCGACTTTTTTCAGTGTAGGAATTGATGAAGAATTTTTTCAATATTTTTATTCAAAAATTTAACTAATTTTGTGAAAATCACAATTTTTTGTAGGATTAGTCATTTTTAGACTATAGCCGTATGAAAAAAAATGGTAAAAAATGTTTGACCATTTTCAAAAGACAGTCTAGATCATTTTTGAAAAACAAAGTATGCAAAGTGACTTTTACCTCGCAGCCAACATCGTTATCACATATCAGTAGTTTCGGCAATAACATCGTACCTCATCGGTTTATACCTCGAAACCAACACCGTAAGACTACCTCGTTCTCTACCAATTACCATGAACTTTGACTTGTCAGAGTTTATAGTCAGTCAGATTCTCCCAGCCTCTCTTTTAAAAAGGAAAAAATTCCTCTTCTACTATTCTGCGATCAATGCCAACGACGTCAAGGTTGCTCAAGAAACAAAGAAGCATGTAAGATTTCGTGATGATGATTTCGTTTCTTTGCATATCAGATCTCCGTATCGCACCTTCTTTCGAGGATCAAAATGTGCTATTCTTTCAATCAAATTAACTTGCCCTTGACACCAAGCATTGAAGTTTTCGCTTGTCAAAGAAAACCACCTTTTGCATTGCTTCCTTCTAAATTTCCCTTTGAGTTACGCTGAAAGCTTTGTGATATCACGAAATTCCTAACCGCACCGCAGCTAATTATAGGTGACTTCAACTCCCGCGGTGTGCCATGGGGTAGCCTTTAAAATAATA